>NC_138776.1:66975851-67720018 GCF_965119305.1 Pelophylax lessonae
AAATTGACGTAATTTTTTCCCCACAAACAGAGCTTTCTTTTGGTGGTATTTAATAACCTGTGCAATTTTTATTTTTTGTGCTATAAACATAAAAAGAGCGACAATTTTGAAAAAATAACAACATTTTTCACATTTTTTATATGAAATTCTCAAAAAAAATGTAAAAATCTAAATTTTTTAACATTTTAGGCCAATTTGTTTTCTGCTACATATTTTTGGTAAAAAAAAAATCGCAATAAGCGTATTTTGATTGGTTTGCGCAAAAATGATTGCGTTTACTAACTACGGGAAAGATTTATGTCACTTTTATTGTTTTTTTTTAACTAGTAATGGCAGCGATCTGCGATTTTATTTGCGGGACTGCGACATTGCAGCAGACAGATCAGACCCCTGACTGATATTTTTGACACTTTTGGGAGTACCAGTGACATTACTACAGTAATCAGTGCAATAAATATGCACTGTTACAGTAAAAATGACACTGGAAGGGAAGGGGTTAACTTTATTGGTGATCAAGGGGTTAAGTGTGTCCCTAGGGGCTTGATTCTAACTGTGGAGGGGCTACATAGCAGGATCGCATAGCCTCTGTGATTACTTTAGTGAGAATGACAGACGGCTGTGTTTACATCATCCGTCTGTCCTTCTCTTACTGCAGAGGGAGATCGCGAGTGTCCGGCGCCCATCGGAGCCGCCGGTCACACGCACTCACTCCCCAGCCGACGAGCGGGGGCGGAAGCACGTCTCCAGCGGGTGCGCAATCTCCCCCTAGCTCCTCCCAGGCTAGCGCCGTACATGTATGGCACTTTGCCTGGGAGCGCCAGACTGCCTGGTTGTACGACGGGCGGTGGGCAAGTAGATAATGTATAAAAAAAACATACTTTATGAGGATACACTTAACCCTGAGCTGCAACGCAGCGCAAATACACTGCAGTACAATACATTTCCAATCGCACGATAAATACATTAATTCTGCAGCATGATGCCTAACGTTTTGGGCGGAGCAAAATTCCCTGAACTATCACGTCATAACACGGCTTACCTAGAAGACATTGTGTGGCTCCTAAGGTACCCCCAAAATACCTAGCACCCCAATGTTAGACCCCTGTTCCGCACGTCCTACATGGCACTGCAACTAAAACAAACCATGCAACATTTCAAAAACAATTCAAAAAGCAAAGGGTTTGATGGGGGATAGGGAGGAGGGATAAGGGGAAAGAGTTCACGGGCCTGAAGCTTTATTGAGAGGACAAAGACACACAAGGGAGAGTGGGGGAAAAATAATTGAACTGCTCCTCCTACATGCATCTTATTGCTTATAAATCAACTAGCTGCTTTATCATTTGGTCCCTTTTGCAGCCCAGCAGGGTGCACTTCTGGGGATCTAATATTTTAATTCACTTATATAGAATTGCTCCTCCTACATACACCTTCCTTGCTGGTTATAAATTGATCTGCTGAGCATTTCGATTGAGCCTCTTTTGCTGTCTAGCAGGGTACAGTTATTATTTTATTGCACTTATTCCATTTCACCTCTTATATGCGCCTTTCACACCGATAATAATTTGATTAGCTGTGTATTTAAATTAAATTGCCCTTCTTACATGCACTTTCCTTACCAGTTATAAATTGATAAGCTGCTTTTAAATGTGGTTACCTTTGCTGGCTAACAGGGTACAGTCTATTATTTTAATGCACCTAAAGCAGTTCTTTAGTCATCTTTATTGACTAAAAATTCTGCTTAGATTGCTGCTGCGATCTGACCGCAAGTAGGGGAGTTGGTACCTGTCGCCCCCCCCCCCCCCCCCCCAAATAAAAAAATGATGTGCCAAATGTAAAGGAGGAAAGGGGGAGGGGGAGGAAGAGCAGAACTCCCCCTTTTGGATGAAGTTCCGCTTTAAATTAAATTAATTAAATTGCCCCTCCTACATACACCTACCTTACTGGTTATAAATTGATGAACTCCTCCTAAATTCGGCCTCTTTCCTTGCTAACAGGGTACATTTCGGGGGATCTTTTATTGAATTACATTTAAATTGATTTATTCCTCTTATATGCACCATTTGCACTGATTAATTATTGATTAGCTGTGCATTTAAAATAAATTTCCCCTCCTACATGCACCTTACTTAACAGTTATAAATTGATGAGCTGCTTTTTAATTTGATTACCTTTGCTGGCTAGCAGGGTACAGTTATTTTAATGCACTTACATGGTGATAGACTGGCCAAGCATGTATTCTCCCTGTACCTGACTGTTCTGCTCCCTCTCTCCACCATCGTTGGCCTCCCGGGACCCCTTCCTCGTCTTCTCATCCCCACATACTGTGAATCTTCAGTTTTTTTACAACTGTGCCTCAAACTTGCCTCGTGGTCCCCAAACCACCTCCAGCATACTGCGGGACTGTTTTTCCCACACCATTGAGGGGACGATTTGTCTGTTAGCGACCACAACAGGGCACCAGCAAGTTTATGTCGGGTGGCCACCCTTTACACTGCTTGCATATATGTGATATTTTGACCACAACTTTTAGCAATATTGTTGTATTTCAGTGTACCTGGCATTTCCCAGACACCACTAGTCCATACACACCCACAGCTATTTATGTCCACTGTCTTTACCAAGATTCAGAGCCACGCAGACCCATGTTATACACACTGCTGACCACATTGCAGACTAGGAGACATAATAGCACATAAGGTTGGTAGTAGTGACATAAGCTGTCTACTCACACGTCACTCCCTTCCCATTGGGCCTTCTGAGACAGAACCCCAGTAGTTGCCACAGTGCTAGGCATGGGTGGTGCTTCCACATTGAGCACACCACCCACACTGACCCCAGGGGTCGGCCCTTCACTACCTGTGTCACAATCGTAACTAGGTAGTTTTTACTTGTTATAAGTATAAATATTTTTTTCTGTACTGCACCATTTATTCATTAATAAAGTTTAACTTTTTGCACAAAAACCCTGTGAGCCCTGTTGTTGCAACCTTTCCGGGAGGGTCCTTTCCCTCTCAACACCCCCTTGCCTTTTCCAGACCTAAACCCTATTGAGCATCTGTGGGGCATCCTCAAATGAAAGGTGGAGGAGCAAAAGGTCTCTAACATCCACCTGCTCCGTGATGTCGTCATGGAGGAGTGGAAGAGGACTCCAGTGGCAACCTGTAAAGCTCCGGTTAACTCCATGCCCAAGATGGTTAAGGCAAATAATGGTGGCCAACTTTGGGCCCAATTTGGACATTTTTACTTAGGGGTGTACTCACTTTTGTTGCCAGTGGTTTAGACATAAATGGGTGCTTTATGAGTTTTTTTAAGGGGACAACAAATTGACACTGTTATACAAGCTGTACACTCACTACATTGTAGCAAAGTGTCATATCTTCAGTGTTGTCACATGAATAGATATAAAAAAATATTTACAATAATGTGAAGGGTGTACTCACTTTTTTGAGATACTGTATATGTGGGGCTGCAGAGCAGGAATGCCTCCACCACCTATGAATGTCTGCCGGCTTTGACAGCTTCCTGGTGGGATAGGGTAGGGGGGTTCGTACTCATGTCCGAATCAACCTGAGCTCTTTACTACTCCTTACATACACCTTCCTTAAAGAGATTGTAAAGGCAGAAGGCTTTTTTATTTTAATGCATAGAATGCATTAGGATTAAAAACCTTCTGTGAGCAGCACCCCCCCCCAATACTTACCTGAGCCCGTCTCTATCCAGTGATGTTGCAGGAGTGTCTCAGCTGCCCTGGACTCCTCTCCTCAATGGTTGAGACAGCAGCATGGCCTGATTGGCTCCCGCTGCTGTCAAAGTCAGTCAGGCAATCAGGAGAGATAGGGGGCAGGGTGGGGTCATGGCTCCATAACTGAATGGACACAGGGAGCTGTGACTCGGCTCGGGTGTCCCCACAGCAAGCTGCTTGCTGTAGGGGCACTCAACAGAAGGGAGGGGCCAGGAGAACAGAAGAGGAGGATCCAGCCCTCTCTGTGCAAAACCAACTGCACAAAGTAGGTAAGTATAACATGACTTTACAATCAATTTAATGGTTATTAATTGATGAGCTTTACACTAAGATTAAATTGCTCCTCCTATACGCACCTTCCTTACTGGTTATACATTAATGAGCTGCTTTCCAGTTATTTTGTCTACTGGTACAATATACCAGACCACCGAGACATAAAAGAGGCAAGCGAAGGAAATGACATCATACATTCTGTTTGGTAGGAATGATAGGTCATAAAACTGCCCCTATGTCACATGCCTATAATTGAATGTAGCATTTTTCTCAATTCTCTTGCATTTTGCACCCCTTCAGGTTTAATGTAGAACACTTTCAACATTGTGTATAATTATGCCGCTTCCACATCTCATGTTCCCAGGGCAGGTTTTGATATGAAAGGCGGAATCAAGTTGCTACGAGCAACAAGAGCAATTTCTTTTTTTCATACTTGGGGCTCCATGTTGTATTTATAGAACCAGCTTCATTTGCATACTGCAAAGCTTCCTTTAAATATTAATGAATTCCTTTGTATTCATTTAGCTTTTGCTTTGAAAAGATGGCAACAAACAAAAAAAAAACTGTAAAAAAAATAAAAAAAGATTCTATCTGTTTGTATTTTTGTGCGCGAGAATCGTTTTTTTTCAATTTTAATTTATTTCCACCTTTTTTCCCCTTCAATGGAGACCCCTGGTGTATGATCACTTTGTTTACAACAAATTAAAACCCTTCTCTGTTTACCAGGCTGAAGACCCAAGTGCCTTACTTCACCACTCCATCCCTTTTTTTTTTTTTTTTTTTTAATAATCGCAGCCTGGGATTTGTTTGCAAGAAGCTCTAATCTGCATTAAAATTGTACAATTAACTTCTGATTAACTACCTTGTCCTTTAGAAATCAGAGCTGTATAGAAGAGGCTGCATTTAAATAATTTTGCTTAAATAGCAAGCTGGCCTTTCAAGATTTTTTTTTCTCCCTCTTTCCTAAACAACAACATTTGAACATAATCGAGATCCGAGACAATGGCATGGAAGGCAAGGGTAGGATGTCATCTTTAAATATAACAGCCGAGATAAAAGCACCAAGATTGTGCCTTATCAAAACACAAAAAAATCAAAGCTTTCTCTTGTCTATGTTAAAATACCAGGCCCCAGTGCCTGAACGTCCCATTGTCTGCCCTGAAAGTAATGCTGAATTTGCATTCAGAGAGCCAGACTTGACATACATTACATCACGTAGAAAACTTATCTAAAATTCCAACAATAATTATCGGGGAGAATATACGCAGAATGGCTTTTTTTGTGTTTTTTTTTTTTTTTTCCTCCGTGCATCTTCGACACAAGGAAAGAAAGATAACGTGTTCTATAAAGAGGGGTAGTCTCAGATGGGGCTCCCTAGAGCTCCATCCTTCGATTAAATTTGCTGTGCCACTCTACTGCTGCCGAACAAGTGAAAAGGAAATTTAAGAGGCTTTTATACAGGGTAATAATAGGCCAAACACAGCCCTTAGCATGAGATAAGATCCATTGTCAACACAAACAAAGGGAGCAGCGTTAAACACCACTAGAAGAATATATATGAGCAAAGTTTTCAATCTACATTTTCATTTATGGGTGTTTAATAGAATTATGAAACCATTATGAGCAACGCATCTTTTCTACAATTTTATCCATGGCAGCACTGTGTATATTGTCAGCGCTATATAAAATACCAATAATAAATATTAATCATGATATGTATTTAAGGGGTAACTTCCCTTTCGTGGAAAAAGCTAATAAAAAAATAAAATAGCATACACAAGCCATATTGTAAATGATTGTTATTAAAAATTACCTTTTCATTTTTATCTGAGCTGTAATTTTCTGTAAATTTATTGCAGTATGACAACCTGGATGTATTCTGTAGACCAAGGATCCTCAAACTACGGCCCTCCAGCTGTTGCGGAACTACATATCCCATGAGGCATTCACAGACATGACAAGGCATGATGGGAATTGTAGTTCCTGAACAACTGGAGGACCATAGTTTGAAGACACTTGCTGTAGACCATTAGGCCTCATGCACACTGCAGCTGATAAACTCATATTTTTGTGAATTTGAAATGCACTAGGGACTTGTTGAACCAATAGTTTAGGGAATCAGAAAGAGTTTTGATATATTTATTGGAATAAAAATTAATATTTTTAGTAGAATCACTTGCTCCTCCCTTGCTCCCTCCCTGCTTCCTCCTCCCTGCCTTTAACCATTGCAGTCAGTCCTCCCTCCATTAATTTAACCTGAGTTTGGAAGAACCATTGAAACGGCTGGGGTGGATCCCGCTGGCACCAGGTTGCAAGCCTTCCTTGTGTTGGCCAAGGTACTGATCAGTGATTTCTTATAAAGCCTCGTACACACGTGTCAAAATTCGGCCGGGAATTTTCGTCCGACGACCGATCCGCCGATTTTCGGCTTGTTGTATGATGCTTCCAACAACCGACTCCGACTTTTCGGCCGAAAAAATTCTGGTGTGCAGGCTATAAAATTTTTGTCTTCTGTCAAAACACACCCGATTTTCGTGCAGTCAGTACAGATTTCGACAGGGAAAATTCTTATGAGCAAGACTGGGCATGCTCAGAGAAGAAAGAACACAAAGAAAGCAAACCAACACATGACATCACTTCTGAAGTAGAATTCTGTCGGTCGACAAAATTCGTGTGCAGTCTAGGCACATTCCAACCAACAAAACACCACTCTGGACAAAAGATGGATGACCGGTCGGCGGAATTTCGTTGCTTGTGTACGAGGCTTTAGTCCACTTAGGAATTTTGTTGTGGTGTATCAGGAAAAATGCAGGTTCCAGAGGGACAAGTAAGTCCATACTTTTTTGTGTTATATCTATGACTTTTGCTCAGAAGTCAGTGAGCTGTGGACATGTCCAAAATTAATGCAAAATAGTCCTTGCCTCTGCCTCGCAATACCAGCATACTGAAGAGATGGTCAGACAGAATTAATGTAGAAGGGTGGAGAAACTTTACCACCTTGTCATTGGCTTGTAGTTTATTAATCAGGCATGTTTTTAAACGCATGGACGCATGCGCAGACGAGGGACGCGGCGGCCATCTTGATGGTGGGATATCCACACAACTTCACCGCTGTTTGCTGATTTTGAACTACCCAAATATAAGCTGCTTTTCCTTTTTGGCTTAATAAATTGTTTGATATGCTACACCATGAGGGGATTCTCTCTTTATATTTCCCGAGTATCTGAAGGTGACTTTGGGGCTACCCAATTTGGTCGCTAGTGAGAGGAGTTGCTTGGATGTGATCGGTCCTTTCCTGCCACTGTCTTCAATATACTCTGGGCGTGTTTTGACCCTGTGGGGTCTATTGAGTTGGTAAGAGTACCCTATTATACTGCTTGGTGGTGGATTCTCCTGTTTTGCACCCCTCCATATCTACAGTCTATGTGGAGTTTGCCAGTACACTTGGGACTTGCCTTTTTCTTGTATATCAACATTTTCTGTGATTTTGGACTAGCGCGACACCATTCCATGCCATGTTTTTAAAGCCTGGCCACTAAGCAACTCTTTACCACCTCAAATTTCTATGATTGAACTATGTACAACCCTAATAAGGAAAGGATTCATGCCTCTTCTACACTCTCATTAAAGCATTATGTGTGTGGGGGGGGGGGGGGGGGAGACCAAAATGATTGTCAAAAGGTTTCACACCTTCACAATTAGAGGCCTCCTGAAATCCTGGCTTAATGTGTCAATTTATATATTATATAAAACCAGAATTAAGGGAAACTGAGATGAATTTACGGGCATCATTAACTAAGGTTTGCTGGGTCAATCAATCTTGGATGCTGCTGCAGGATAAAAGCAAAAATGGCTTGATCCCATGCAAGTTCACCAAACTCAGGCAACACATCCCAACGGTCATGCCTATTTCAAAGCTGCATCTCCCTCCCTTAAAGGAGCTGGTGGGGACTTTGCAACTGAATTAATTTATTCACACAAGGTTTTAATGAAACATTAACATTCAGTAATGTTTCCTAATTACTGTACATGTTCAAGATTTACACACGAGTCATTACAATATGTTAAAATATAAATATTGGCATCTCCTATATACTTAAAATTAACCTGCTTATACACCAAATGCCTATATTTATGATAATTACTCATGACGTACCCTATAGTACTTAAACTATGCTTTACATGTGGTTGTGCATAATATAAAGCTGGCAATTGAATTATGTCATGTATCCCAATGCAAAATTGATTCTATATAATTAAAACATGAATATAATAAATATTTTCTTTTTCTAATTACTATGTAAAACAAACCTATATTAAAAACCCATCATTATTTATGATATCACATTCTACCTGCATGCATGCCCATGAATATGCATATGAGCTGAAGTTGTGTGTTTTGTGCATGTAAACATAATACTAAATCCGAAATCATATCGCAATATATTTTAAAAAAAATCTACATTTTAATGCATGCCTTTGAGGGCTTATTCAAACCTATGCATTTTGGTTAGCGCATTATGCGTTTAGGCATGTGCAGAGGTTTTCCACTGTTTATTTTGCTTCCTGTTCACTTACCCTAGGTTCACACCTATGCTTTTTATAGTGCAGTTTGCAGTTATAGAAATTCACTATAGTCCATTTACATGGTTTTCTGAAGTAGACGTTCACATCTATGCGTTTTGCATCCAGTGTGTTTTTGGAAAGGATCTGGGACTTTTTTCACATTTTGCTTGTAATAGACTTTAATGGAATCGCACCAGAAATGCAAGTGTTGTGTCTGTTATGCGATTTTTGATGTGTTTTGTGTTTTTATTTTTCCGTTTAAACACTGAATACAACTGGTTGCTAAGGAGCGATCCAGAAAGCCAACCGCTGTGTCCTTAACAACTGATGAGTCATCAGCTGTCTGCTAAATGTAAAAAAATTGCCGGCAAAAAAACAGCGTGGTGTCCATATCAGGCCCTTCGGGTCTAGTATGGATTCGAAGGAGACCTCCCCATGTCACAATTTAAAAAAAAAAAATGGTGCAGGGTCTCCTCCAAAATCCATACCAGACCCTTATCCAAGCATGCAGCCCGGCAGGTCAGGAAAGGGAGGGGACGAGCGAGCGCCCCCCCTCCTGAACCATACCAGGCCGCAAGCCCTCAACATGGGGGTAAAAGTGCTTTGGGGCAGGGGGACTCTGTCCTGCCTCAAAGCACCTTGCCCCCATGTTGATGGGGACAAGGGCCTCTTCTCGACAACCCCGGGTGGTGGTTGTGGGGGTCTGCGGGCAGGAGGCTTATCGGAATCTAGAAGCCCCCTTTACGAAAGGGGGCCCCAGGATCCTGTCCCCCCATGTGAGTGAGTATGGGGCACATTGTACCCCTACTTATTCACCTCAAAAATCAGTGAAGTGTTAAAAAAAACAAGAGATGGTTTTTGACAAGTCCTTTATTAAAAATGTCCCCCCGTCGTAGCTCCAACGTGTCTTCTTTCTCCGGTACCGATGTCTTCTTCCTCTGGTAGTTTCTTCTCCCCTGGTGCTGTCTTCTCCTTGTGTTGTCTTCTCCTTGTGCTGTCTTCTTCTTGAGCTGTCTTCTCCTTGAGCTGTCTTCTCCTTGAGCTGCCTTCTCCTTGTGCTGTCTTCTTCCTCGCTGCCGCTTACCCGCTAAAAACAAAAAAAGCCGATCTTCTTCTAACGGTGTCTTCCTCCGTTGTGTTGTCTCCCGCTGTCTGCCAGTTCTTATATAGCCATGAGGCATGGCCATTCGATGAAGTCACCTGGAGAACCAGTTGTTTTGTTTTGCTGCGATTCTTGATCAGCTGGCATATTCGTGTGATTCTAAGCACTCAGGTGTGAACGGGGCCTGTATGGGCTTACAGTTAGGTCCATATATATTTGGACACAGACACAATTTTAGATTTTTTCAGATATTTACTAAAACATATTCAAGCTATAGTTATATAATGGATATGGGCTGAAATTGCACACTCTCAGGTTTAATTTGAGGGTATGTACATCCAAAATGGAGGAAGGGTTTAGGAATTACAGCTCTTAAGAATAGCCAACCCCCCTCCTTTTCAAGGGATCAAAAGTAATTGGACAGTTGAATCAAAAGCTGTTTCATGGCCAGGTGTGGACTACTCCTTTGTTATTTCTTCATCAATTAGGCAGGTAAAAGGTCTGGAGTTGATAATAAGTGTGGTATTTGCATTTTAAATCTATTGCTGTAAACCTACATCATGCGTTCAAAGGAGCTGTCCATGCAAGTAAAGAGGCCATTGTAAGGCTTCAAAAACTAAACAAATTCATAAGAGAGATAGCAGCAACATTAGGAGTGGCCAAATGAACAGTTTGGTACATTCTGGGGAAAGAAGAACACACTGGTGAGCTCAGCAACATAAAAAGGCCTGGATGTCCACGGAAGACAACAGTGGTGGATGATCGCAGGATCCTCTCTATAGTAAAGAAGATCCATTCACAACATCCAGACAAGTGAAGGACACTCTCCAGGAGGTGTCTACAATCAAGAGAAGACTTTAAGAGAGCAAATACAGAGGGTTCACTACAAGGTGCAAACCATTCATAAGCCTGATGAATAGAAAAGCCAGATTAGACTTTTCCAAAAAAACATCTAAAAAAGCCAGGCCAGTTCTGGAAAAGCCTTCTTTGGACGGATGAAACTAAGAATAATCTGTACCAGAATGACAAGAAGAAAAAAGTGTGGAGAAGTCTCGGAACATTAAAAATGAACATTTTATTTATGATTATATTAATTTGTCCGATTACATTTGAGCCCCTGAAAATGGAGGGACTGTGTATAAAAATTGTTGCAGTTCCTAAAATTTGTACTTGATATTTATGTTCAACCCCTTGAATTAAAGCTGAAAGTCTGCACTTCAATTTCATTTGGATTGTTTGGTTTTAATTTCATTCTGGTGGCATACAGAGCCAAAAGTATAACAATTGTGCTTGTGTCCAATTATATATGGACCTAAGTATACCTCCGCTCCTAAAAATGTACCACATTTTTTTGCGCTTAGTAATGCGTTTTTGTGCGTTTTGTCACACGACAATTGTGGAAACCTTGCATCGTGTTTGGAGTGTTATTAAGAAATAAGGACACCACAAGCACTTTGCACATTTTGTTTTCATTGACAGCTACATTTGACCAGCCGATGACCTTCTTTTGACCTGCATTAACCTGCTTCAGGTGGATTTTGCATTCCCACAGACTTCCATTGTGTCAAGAAAAATAAAGCAGAGTTTCACCCAAAAGTGGAACTTCCGCTTTAAGTGCTCCTGACCCCCTGACATGCCAAATTTGGCATGTCATTTTCTTTGGGGGGGGGGGTACCTAGTTTTGACAGGTACCCGCTCCCACTTCCACTCGGGCCGCCACGTCACAGATCCCAAAAGATTGCCTGGGCACTAAGGAAGCGTAGCGCGACTCGCACATGTGCAGTGCACACCCAGCTGTGAAGCCAGAAGCTGTCACAGGCAGGTGCCCACACTTGTGATGCCTGCACCGCGGGGAGAAGAGGGAGGCTCCAGCTGGCCGCATCGCTGGATCATGGGACAGGTGAGTGTGTGTTTATTAAAAGTCAGCAGTTACACTTTTTGTAGCTGCTGACATTTAATAAACACAGAAACAGCTGAAACTTCGCTTTAAGTACGTGCCCATGCCCTAAGATCTGCGTGTACACATACTGCAGCACATGGAGTCAGGGTTGTGGTGCCTGTTCCCAGAACCATAAATAAAGTATAGCACAACCAAGGAGTATTGCTTAGTGGTCATCAGCTCCTGTGACTTGATCTGTATTCTGCTACTTCTTGTTTGACCCAGCACACCTCCTGACTCTGCTGTATCCAGATTTCTCTTTGCGGACATTGGCCTTTGTCCTAATTTCATCTTCCTCCTCCTGATTTGGTATCCCTGTCTAACATCAAACCTGGCTTGGCTTCTGACCCTGCAGATTTGGTGTCCTTGCTAGCCGGCTGATGCTGACTCTGGGTTGTCTTGACTACAGATTGCTTTCTGCACCTGTGCGTTCCTGTGCTACACCCATGTGCCAGCGTTCTGCACAATATCCCACCTGCCCATCCACAGCATCCCAGCAGTATCTAGACCAGGGCTTTTTTTATCAGGGGGAACGCGGGGGTACACATTTCCGGCACCTCCAGCAATGAATGTATGTAAAAGCAAGCGGTGCTGGGGTGTGTTGCAGGGTCTATGGATGCTGGGTGCTGGGGAATCTATTGTCACTGGTGGGGATCTGTTTTTGTGTAAGTGTCTATTGTTGCTGATGTGGAATCTATTGTTGCGGGGGCGTGACCGGAAGTCAGCCGCGCTGGACGTTCTCTCCAAGGGCTCCAGAACACCGGAGCACAATCTAGTGCCATCCGAGCGTCCAGAGCCGACTAACCTTCTCCATCCACCGTCAGAAGGGTGTGGAATCCGAGGGGCATCTGGGGATATTAGTATTTTGAGCCCAGCAGACCGGAAAGAGGAGCTCCGGGACCCGAGGCCTACCCGCAATCCGCCGCAGCTGAATCCCCGGACTCGCGTAGGCCGCCGCCGGCCGCGATCGGCATCAGGGTGAGCAATCCGACCCTCAGCCATCCTGAGTACATGCAGCGGAGCATCCTAAGCTTCTCACCAAGGCTGGCACTACTAGTTTCCTGCATAATCCACCTCCTCCAGCCGGGCCTAGCACGGCCGGCCGCCATCTTGACTAGGCCGCAACTACCTCATTTTTATCCGGGGACCCTCCGGAGGCTCACAGACTCACAGTCACTAATTGATAATCTCCTGCCAACCCCATAGAGACTCTCTCTTCCCCGCTGCCACTCTGCAGAATTGGCCCATAAGAAACTCCTGCCAAAGTCGCCCGAGGAGGACGCCAGAAAGGGAGCTCCGAGCCGGGACATCCAATCTATCGCCATACCACCTCCATTGGGCACATACCCCCCTGACAGCAGCGGACGCCCGGTTACCCCTGTATAGGGGCCTACTCAGCAGCCTCATCCGCGGCCTTTCCTCACCAACTGCGAGACCTGGCAGCCGGATTCCCGGTAAGCGGCAGTGATCCCCCTTCAGGAACCTAAAGCTCCCATCCTCCGCTCCTCGGCCATAACACCCTGCTGCACACCCCACGCACGGACTTATAACTCCATCCAGTCTACATTAAGGGCTACCAGCCATCTTGGCTGCATACGGTGTTATTTCTACAGCCCTTCACCCCTGCATCAACTATCTGATTACCACACAGCTGTTTCCACACTCAATGACCCATATCCTCCTCAGCAACCAACTCAATCTATCCTTTGGCGGCGAATGCGTTGTCTTCTAGGCACAACATGACAGCCTAAAGCTCCGCATCTCCGGTGATAGGACAGCCCTGCCGCATCGAGTCACCATCACCTGCTTTGCATCTAACAGACCCAACTGTCCGTCCGACCAGAGATGGTATACGGGGACACCAAATCAAAAATCAAAACTAAATCCATCCGGGACGTGCTAATCAAGTCATCTTCCAAAATGGCGGGCCCGCCATCGTCCAGATCACCCCACACTCCCTCTCGTGTGAATTCCTCGGCCCATATACAGGAGGGGGAATTTGACCCTGACTTTGGACTGACCCCACTTATGCTCCAGGGTGACACCTCACAAACTGACCTCCTCCAGCAATTTGAGCGGATGCTCACCCGGGCCCTGAAAATTACCTCAGACGCTATAACGGACAGGCTCGCGCATGAAATCAGGGAAATGGGCCTCCGCACTACGGTACTGGAACAGCGTACTGAAGAACTAGAGGTAACAACAGGTAACCATGCTGAGGAGCTCGAGACCCTCAGAGAGGAGAACCTGACCCTGCAATCCCGCTTGGAGGACTTCGAGTACAGAGCCAGGAGATCCAATATCCGGATAAGGGATCCCAGAATCGGTAGAGGACCTTCAATCCACCATAACAGCACTTTTTCAGGAGCTAGCCCCTTCTATACCAATTGAGCGATTGGAAATGGACAGGATTCATAGATCCCTAGCCCCTCGCTCTGATGATGGACCACCAAGAGATATCATAGTGAAACTTCATTATTTCCACTACAAAGAGCAACTCATGGCGGCAGCCCGCAACCGGGAGGCTTTAAACTTTCAGGGTCATCGCTATCAATTCTTTCAAGACCTATCACAAGCCACCCTTGCTAAGCGCAAAGCTATGAAACCTCACTTGCTCACCCTGCAACACCATAAGATCATCTACCGCTGGATCTTTCCCTTCGCGGTCCGTTTCTCCTACAAAGGTACCTCCTACCAATGTAAGTCATCCGAAGACCTGCAACATGCTCTCCGGGAACTTCACTTGACACCCCCAGAACAATCGACGGAAGGCTCTAGACGTCGAGCTGCATCCTCCTCACCACAGAAAGCACAAGCCCATGCTGGCCAAGAAGCCCAGCTAGGAATCCACAAGTGAGGCCGCTACTCTTCACTGACTCCACGTCCTGTTCACACTCCAGAAGACTCCATGGACTGATGAGACACCATGCCGTAGACCAGCTTTCCAATAACTCGGCGAGCGCCTTGTTGCTCTGCCGACCCCTTTGGGTACCACGGTACTGGTGCCTCCTTGAAACAGTAACTATGAACCCCCCCTTTTTTTTTTTTTCTTTCTCGTGCCAGCAGCCTTTTTTGCTGCTCAATGCACTTTTACCAGGCACCTGTGGTTGTTTAATAGTCTCCACATTGACCCCCCCTACGCCAATCCCAAACTACCCACGGATGGGTTGTAATAGTTCTCACTACACCTTCTGAGCAAGCCTACTAATAGTTTGCCTTGCCGCTTTATCTTCCCCCAACACCATCGCTGCCTGTTCTGAGTGCATCGATATGCAGTAGGCACTCGGGGCTTAATACCCTGGTTGCCTACTTCTGTTTATATAGTTGGGTATAACTGTCCACCCCAATAAGTTTTATTGTTCAGAGTTTACTGTATGACTGACTCAAATTACTTACCTCATTACATTATACTTTTCTTAGGCTGTCCTAGACCAGGGGACTGCTCACTGCACCCCATTTTTTGTCCACTAGAGCCAGCCCTGATTGGTTTGGCATCTATTGGACCCTTCGATTCCTCCCGGCGGGATCCACAGTTCCTTCCGGAGTACACCTTAAGGTTTTATTAACCTTTCAAGACATTCTCTAAGCTTCCCTTCCCCAGCTTCCCTATCCTCCCTCTCCCTCCGGTCTATCTTCCCATTCCGTCCTTCCTTCCCCCCCCCCTCCCGGAGAGAGCCTCCAGCCCTTTGTGCCCGACTCCTACCTCCCTCTCACGACTTCCAATCTTCACCATGTCCACCTTGAATGTGCTTACCTTAAATGTACAAGGCTTCAACTCCCCTTCTGAAAGATTGAAAGCTTTCCGGTCGTTTTCTTCACTATCTATTCATGTGGCTTGCCTTCAGGAGACGCACTTTTCATCACAATCGACGCCCAAACACTTTGGCCACCAGTATCCACAGGTCTATACGGCCTCTGCCCCCACGAAGCAACGCGGGGTACTGATTGCGTTTCATAGAACTACTCCATTTACGCTTCAGAAAGAGATCAAAGACCCGGAAGGTCGATACCTCCTCCTGATTGGTCGACTTCTTGACTCTGAGGTCACAATCATGTCCTACTATGCCCCTAACAAAAATCCCCAGGCCTTCCTTTCCCACCTCTTGTCCGTCTCTAACACGCACAAGAGCGGCATGCTCCAGCTCTGCGGTGACTCAAACCAAACGCTCTATCCCCTGCTTGACAAATCCCCTGCCCCTACGACTCCACAACGACTCTCTTTTCAACAGCTCCTTAACCAACACTCTCTCTTGGACACATGGCGGGAGCACAACCCCACGCGGCGGCAATACACCCACTACTCCCTTCCACATAAAGTATTTTCCCGGATTGACCACATACTTACCCCTGTGGGCACGTCCCCACTTATCTCCGCTTCTACCATTATACCGTGCTCTTGGTCTGACCACGATGCAGTGATCACCTCCTTCTCCTCCATGGTGCCTAAACCTAACCTTCGCTCTTGGCAAATCAATGACAGCATGTTGGCTAACCCTACTCACCAAATTGAAATAGAACGAGCCATCACCGACTACCTGACTACTAACTCTCAACCAGACACGCCCCCCTTGACTTTGTGGGAAACCCACAAACCCGTTATTAGAGGGGTTTGCATTAGCAGAGCCTCTTACATACGCAAAGAAAAACGTCTCCTGCTCCACAAGCCTCAGCAGACTTTCAGGCAACCCCCATGCCTTCCACGAGACAGGCTCTCGACAAGGCACGTCTGGAATTAGACCTCCTCCTGTCGGAATCGGCAGAACAAATGCTCCGAAAATCTAAACACACTCTCTATATGAAAGCGAATAAACCTGATACATTCCTAGCTCTGACACTGCGTAAAGCTGACTACACTCCGAAACCCATACGTCTTAAACTATCTATGGACATCCAGCAATCCCCTTAAAATCCTCCACAAATTTCATGACAAACTCTCCGCACTCTATAAGGACCCCTCTGGATTTGATCAAACACAGCTAGACGCCCTCCTATCTTCCGTCCAACTCCCTTCCCTATCATCCACCCACAGGGAAATGCTGGAACAGCACCTCACAGCTGAGGAACTGCAGCAGGCCATAAAATCTTTGAAACCACGTAAGCGCCCAGGCCCAGACGGCTTCTCCGCTACTTATTATAAACGCTTCGCTCCCATTCTGATCCCCCCTCTGGTGGGGGCGCTCAATTCCCTGCTAGATGGGCACCCCTTCCGGGAGGAGTCACTTACGGCTGCTATATCTATGATTCCTAAACCCAACTCCGACCACACTTCTTGGTCTAACTTTAGACCCATCTCTATACTGAATATAGACATTAAACTACTAGCCAAAGTCCTCTCCACCCGTCTCAATACCGTCATCGGGTCATTAGTTCATGCAGACCAAATGGGATTCATCCCGTCTCGCCAAGCAGGTGACAATGTCAGACGGGCTACTCTCCTAGCCCACATCGCTAGACAACGCCGCATTCCCTCCTGCTTCCATTCCCTTGACATTTGCAAAGCCTTCGACTCCATATCCTGTCCTTACCTCACCTCGGTCCTCGGTCGTTGGGGATTCGGGTCGCATTTTATGCAATGGTTGAATGCCCTTTATCGGAACCCAAGAGCATATGTACACTACTCCGGCTTCCGGTCGGACACCTTCCCCATTGAAAGAGGCACACGACAAGGCTGCCCCCTCTCCCCCCTCCTATTTGCCCTAGCTATTGAACCCCTTGCTATTCTTATACACGCTGATCCTAACATTAAGGGAATTGAGCTAGGGGGGCATCACCATAAACTCTGCCTCTTTGCAGACGATGTCCTCGTTTTTCTTACTGGCCCCCTGGTGTCGGTTCCTAGCCTCTTACGTACCCCTGAGATCTTTGGCTCAGTCTCGGGCCTTGTAGTTAATCCTCAGAAATCGCTAGCCCTAAATGTATCTCTCCCGACCGATGTCCATACTCACCTTAGGTCCTCACTCCCGTTCCCTTGGGCAACCTCGTATATCCCCTATCTGGGGATGAACCTCACGGCTGACCCTGCAGGGCTCTATTCCGCTAATTACCCCCACATGCTGTCTACACTTACGAACCTCGTGTCTAAATGGTCCTCCCTGCCCCTATCTTGGATGGGGAAAATCACAGTGATCAAGATGTCCATTTTACCCAAAATCCTGTACCTCTTTCGAGTACTCCCTATTCAGGTGCCGGCCTACTTCTTACGCATCTTACGAAAACGAGCTATGGACTTTATTTGGAGCAAATCTAAACCTCGCTTACCAAGACCAACGCTATACCGCCCACGAATTTGCGGCGGGCTGAGCGTACCGCATTTCGCCAAATGTTATTACGCAGCACAACTAGCTCAGCTCCCTAAATACCACGCCACAAACGAAATTCCAATGTGGGTTTCCCTAGAAGCAGTGGAATGTGATCCATTATCTGTTGCCAATCTGCTCTGGCTACCACCCGCACAACGGCAGAACATTACCAACCCAATCACGAAACATAGCTTGACCATCTGGGATAGACTTAGCCGACGCTTCCACCTGCAATCTCCTCATAACCCCCTACTCTCTTTTTTCCGCAATCCATCCTTCTACCCGGCCTGGTCCTCGCGGACTTCCTTCTCCGCCTGGACTAGTGCCGGCCTGATACGGGCCCATCAATTCTTCACCCCGCGCACCTTCTGCCCATTCCCCACCCTGCGGGAAACGTACAATCTCCCCTCTGGGGAAATATTCCGCTACCTACAACTCAAACATTTCTTTACACAAGCTACTCCAATTAGGGAGGACTCCGCCACCTTCTCGACCTTTGAACGCGCATGCAAAACTGACCCTCACAGACGAGGCCTCCTCTCTGACCTCCTGTCGGCTCAGGAGACCACCCCACACACATACATAGCCAAGTGGGAACGTGACCTGCACATCACACTTGACTATGAGGACTGGATACAAATCTGGCAGGCTACCAAATCGGCATCCCCAAATATTGTTGCACTCAAAACAAATTACAAGGTCCTCACCAGATGGTATTTAGTTCCCGCTAGGATCTCTAAATATGTGCCTCAGTACTCCCCACGTTGCTTCCGGGGATGCGAATCCCCAGGTACCCACGTACATATCTGGTGGGAGTGCCCTGTGGTTCAAGCCTTCTGGTCCAAAGTGCACAAAACTCTGTCTACCATGTTTGGCGTCCCTCTTGTCCCTGACCCGACATCTGCTCTCCTGAATCACAAGCCACCTAACCTTACACACCGTCAATTCAAACTTTACCTATATGTCACGACCGCTGCAAAGCATACCATTGCGAAAGCATGGAAAACCCCCACGCTCTGTCATCTGGCTATGCTGCACAGGGTTACCCAAGCCATGCTAAAACGGAAGCAATTTTGTTGAACAAACTGGCCCCCTATGAATGGCTATGGCGACCCTGGATTGACCATTGCCTAACTCCTGGCCTTGACGACAGCCTTGTACTCACCTGATTGGGCGTCCTCATTACCGGCTCTCTTTTCCCAACCCCCCCCCTCTCGGCCCCTGGCGTACCCACTTAAGAGCTATACCTTGGTTTTGGTTGAGACCCCTTCTGTGTTGGGGTCCATCCACGCAGGGTGGCCTTGGCCACACCTACAGTTTGAGCGTACCTTCATTACATCCCAGACGGGACGCCGGGTCGATCCCATATATGTATTGCATTTGCTACATGTTGTTTGTATGTTATATACAGCAGTTTTGTATCTCAATGTACCTTGTTTTATCTAGGCATGTACCTACTATTTTCACTGCATATTGATGTACCATGTTTATTTTGCCTTCAATAAAAAACGTTTAAAAAAGAAAAGGAATCTATTGTTGCTGGAGGGGTGGGGTCTTAGGTTGCTGGGAGGGATATACTGTTGAGCGAGAGGTCTTTTATTGGCTGCTGGAGTGTCTTTTAATGCTGGCTGCTAGGAGATCTGTTGTTGCTGCTGGGGGGGGGGGTAAGTTTGCTTGGGTGGATCTTTTGTTGCTGGGTGTGGTATTTGGTTGTAGGTGGTCCGTTGTTGTTGTGTGGGAGTTTTATTGTTGCTGGGGTGGAGTCTATTGTTGTGTGAGGGTTCTATTGTTGCTAGGGGGTATATTGTTGCTGGCTGAAGGAAAGCTACTGCTTTTCTTGTTATCAATAATAAATTCCATGCAAATTACTTAGCACCACAAAATGATACTTGGTTCGGTATTCTCTAAAACGGGCAGAACTGGGAGGTAAGTAGGGGATGGAACCAAGGAACGGTGCTCGGAGGTGGGTAGGGGGGAAGACAAGGGGTGATTAAGAGGGGAGGGGGGGGGGTGTCCTGCACTTACCGTCTGAGAAAAAAAGCCCTGATCTAGACTATCTTCAGATCATTTACTGTGTCCTGACCCACCACAGAAACCTGTCATTCCTTGTCTTGCTATGCCCTGTTGCAGAATCCAGGGGATATTGGTGAGGAAGTGTAAGGGAAGCCCTCTCTTCAGCTCAGCGTCTACTTAGTACATGACACATCGACATATAAAACATGTCCGAGGTGAGTAAAAACCTGTTGAAACAGACAGAAAGGTCTAAAAGCACATAAAAGACACAGACAACAACACAACATTTGACTTATGCTATGATCCATCCGAGACCTATGCAATCATGACAGGTATTGGTTTTATAATCTTGTGGAAGGGTTCATTGTAATTTCATGCCATGATGGTGAAATTACAGCTAAAATGAGTCAAAAAAGCTAACTAAATAAAACATTTATTTTAAAAGTATTTCATTGTTTTGTAAGTTTACCAAGCTTTGTTTATGTCTAAATAAAATGACCATGTTGCTATTCACGATTTTTCCCAGATAGGGCAAATTTGTTTAAAAAAAACTTAAAATACTTCCTCTCCTACAAATCTCCTCTCATTAAAGGAGACAGAAGTGACACAAAGGTCAACAGGAGGAAGCAGTGAGGGCTGCAGGGGACCCAGGAGATCAATACCCCCAGAAGTGTCAATTTCCCAGTGGACTTCTTGGAACAATTTCTCATGATTGGCGATGCAAGTGGCAGGAGAGATAAGTATTTACACTCTCCTATGCCTTCCTTGGGAAGCTATTGTACAGCGACAGGGTCACTTTAATTATAATACATATTGTAAATATAGGCAACTGGAAAGATTTTTATTTTTTTAAAAGGATGATTCGCTATTCCAAATTAATTTGCTTCATATTCCTGATTATCAGTTCTGCTGGTAAGGTGTAGAAAACACTTTACCTTCTCTGGCAAATAGGCTTGTTTTTAGTAAATAAGATCCTGTGGTTTTAGGAGAGTAGCCAAGTTACCCGGATCGTGTGAGTGCACTGAACCATTGATTATTGAATTAATGATCATACTTGGTATTGTATAAAGAAAATGTATAATGTTTTTGTACATATTGGCCACAACTGATTTTTGTTTTAATGTTGGATAAATATGAAATATTTCAAATTACTATTTTGGGTTCCCATATCTTGCTCGCAGGTGGAGAGTTTTTTTTTTTAAATAGAAAATACGTTTATTTGTGCTGCAAAAATACAATACAAAATACAAAAACTCATTAACACGTGAGTTACACACTTGTGAAACACTTAAAGTGAAATAAGTGAAACGAGATATACCTTCACCGTACAAAAGAAGAGGTACAATGATACATTGTTATAAATATCTCACTCAGCAGCACCCGCCCTGGTGATATATCAATTACATCCTGTCACTATGAGCAATAATCAAACAATCATATCCATACCCCGGCCCCACCGCCTTTCCCCATCCCCCAAAGACTTCAGAAAAAATAAAATCACAAAAAATTTATACATTAAATGTACGAGTACTCTCTAACCACCGACTCCAAATTTTATCAAATTTCTTGGGACACCCCCTGTGTTTATAAATCAATCGTTTATAACGAAGAGCAGAATTTATTTCCGTATTTCCGCGATCCAGTCCTGAAGAGTAGGGACTGATTCACGCATCCACTGTCTGGCTATAAGTTTGCGAGCGCTAAAAATAGATTCCTGAATAAAAATGGTAAAAAATGTATCAATGTCACAGTCAGGGAGCAAACCTAACACACAGGGCAAAACATCCAACTGTAAGGGGGAGCCCATATGATCGTGCAAAAACTTAATAACCTGTGTCCAGTAAGCCTGAATATCCGGGCAAGACCAAATAAGATGTATAAACGTACCCGGTTGCAAGGGGCAACGAGGGCAGGAGGAGTTATATGACCGCCTATATTTCGATATTCTAAGCAGAGTAAGATAAGCTCTATGCAAGATGTACAGCTGAGTCACACGCTCTGAAAGTTTGGGCGAAGCCAACCTAGGGCTCATCAAGATATCGTCCCAATCCATCTCATCCAGGGGACCCGTATCCACAGCCCAACGAGACTGTATCCGGGTCACCTGGCGATCATCCTCAACACCACGCAATTCAATGTATAAGGATGAGATAAGACCCTCATGAGATAAGACCCTCATGGCAGGTGGAGAGTTTTAGGTTATTTTCCACTTGTTCCCCAGTTTCTCCGTATCCCATATTGTAAAATTACAGCGCAAAAGTGAAATTTACTAGGAAAAAAACTGCCATTAAAAGGGTAACTCCACTTTCGTGGGGAAAAAAAAATCAGCAAATAAAGAAAAAAACAATATAGCATATACAATTGTGACACCAATCATATTTTCATTGAATGTTAATAAAAATGACCTTTCCTTTTCAATCTCCACCTGTTGTAATTTTCTGAAAATGCAATGCAGTATGGCTACCTGGAGCTGTTCTGTACACAGAAAGTGTACTGACCACACCCCAGAAACATAATTTCCTGCTTGTGTGATTGGCTCACCAATTTTCCCAGAAATCTGAACTAAGATAAAAGTCAGATTTCTGGCATCCCCTGACACAAAAATGTCATTTTTGGTGAGATACTCCCAATAGGAACAAGTCTAAAGGGATGCAGGCCCAGCAGCTTTCCTCATTAGAGCCCTGCAGCTGCCACAGGCAGACGGATCGCACCATACCCCCCCCGGACCACACCAGGCCGCACACCATACCCCCTCCCTGGACCACAGCGAGACAAGAGAGAGGGGTGACAGGACAGGGGAGACAGGAAAGGACCCCCGTCACTCACCCTGCCTGGATGCAGCAGCAGGCGGCGGCTTTGGATTCTTCCCCATCTTCTGCGTCTCCTCCCTCCTCCTCCATGCCCAATGGCATGACTTCTCCTTTCGACCAATCGAGAAACGGTCTCAAAACCCACTTCCTGATTGGGCAGGAGGAGGATCTGTTTGACAATAGCGAATTTTCATTCGCTATTGTCACACAACTGGGTGGGCTCGGGGCGCAGTGCTCTGCGCCCTGAGCCCACCCTTTTTTTTTTTTAGCCCGTGAGAGCTTCTGGCTCTAGTCACATGGTTAAAAAAAAAAAAGGCAGAGTAAAGTTCATGCGTCCGGCACCCGTATGTAGATTAGGGGGTCAGACGCATGGATAGGGGGGGGCGGCGCCCCTGTGCCCCATATACACCAGCCGCCACTGACCCAGAGGGGAATGTTTTCTTCTCAACAAAAGTGGAGTTATGCTTTAAGCTAAGTTCACACTTTGCGGATCACGTTTGCACAGAAATGGCAGCCCATTCAAATAAATGGGGTGCTGTGCCTGCTTTTACACCAAGAAAAGTGCTTGCACCTTTTCAAAAATGTGGCCACAGGGAAATTGCATTGTCTTTTTGACCATGCAAATTCCCTGTGGTTCCCGCACAGGCACTGGGATTTTAGATGCATGGGGGTGCCATTCTGAATGAATGGCAGCCCTGCGTGTTTTTGCATAGCAGTGCGCTTTCACTGCTGGTGGTTGCAGAAGTGTGAACCTAGCCTTAAATTGCTGGTAAATTACATATACATGCTAGCTTATTTTTCTTGAAAAATGAAAAATGACATGAGGACCCCCCAAGGAGATGTCTCCATGCTGTTTAAAAAAAAAAAGGTGTTGGAGAAGGGTAAATTACTAGTAAATATTTTCTTTCTAATATGTCACTTTTGCTGTAGTACATCAAATTTAAACTGACAAAAAATAGTGCGATTCCTGCAAAATCCCTACCAGAACTCTTATCTTTGATGAGGGTCTGTTATGGATTTTAAGGGGGACCCATAAAGAAAAAAGAGTCCCCCCCCAAACAATACCAGGCCACATGTCATCAACATATGAAAAGGGTACCTTGCCAGGAGGGAACCCTCCTAACAAAGCACCTTTTCCCCCATATTGATCAGGACAAGGGCTTCCTCCCCACAGCCCTGACCCTATGGTGGTTGGGGTCCATGGGTGGGGGCTTATCCCCCTTTAAACAAAAGGGAGTACCCTAACACAGCCTCCCCACGTAAATTAGTACAGATTACCCCCACTAATTTCCAGAATAATATTAAACTGTAAATACACACCACACACATTGACAAGTCCTTTATGAAAATAAAAAACCCAAAGATGTCCCATTAACCTCCCTGGCGGTATAATTGTTTTGGATTTTAGGTGCTGAAAGCGGTACCATTATTTTGCATGTAATTCTTAAGAATGAGCAGCTCAAACCAACTATTTACATATGATTTTTTTTACTGTGCGTTCTTCTTTATAACATCTCGGGTATGATAAAGCTTGAAACACAAAATCATTAATTATAATATAATAAATAACTTGAAATAAGTTAAAGTATGTATATATATATTTATATATACTGTATGTACTGTATTTACACGTGTATGTACACGTACACGTATACATATATATATATATATATATACTGTATATATATATATATATATATATATACATAAAAAGTACAGTAAAACTGCAGGAAAGGGCACTGGGGGGCAAACTAATGTGAATTTATTTTATTTTGAAATGAATCAGTGTGTTTGGTGCGTTTTACATTTGAATTTGCCGCAGGTTCCACCCCCCCCTGAAAGCGTCACGTCGCAGGAGACGGAAGCCAGGGCACACAGAGGATCGGGAGGAAGATCCGCTGCCGCACACTGCCTGGATACATCGCTGGATCCTGGTGACAAGGTAAGTAACACCTTTACCAGGATCCAGCGATCTTCCTAGCGGTACCCTGAGTGTGGCTCAGGGTTACAGCTTTTGGCACTGAAATTTAACCCCGAGCCACACTCGGGAATACCGCTAGGAAAGTTAAGTAAATCCAACGTCAGTGTAAAGTAATATCTATTATTTTACTGAGATTTACATGTATTGAGAAAAACATGTAGGCTGGCACTATAGTGCTACTGTAAATGCTGGTTTTCTGGCAGTTGCTTGATATAAGACAATTGAGTTATTGACCAATGTAGCACCCTCCTAGGTAGGTGCTAGGAAAAAGTATAGTTTGCTCTGCGTGTTTCACAGGGGAGCCTGATCTTTAGTTATGCCTGTTGCATGTGCTCAGTGGGTGATTTATCTGGGCTGAGGGAGTGTCCCCACTGTATCCAATAGGGGAGCCTGTTGGACAGTGGAGGAAACCCAGCCAGTGACACACAGGCTTTTGTGGCTGTCCCAGTGGGTTGGCACAAGAGTGGTACATCCTGGGATATGTCATAAAAGCCTTGGGCACATGTGACAGGGTGTCTTTGGATGGGAAGCCAGGTCCTAGGAGGAGGGTGACGGCTGTCTCTCCTCCTGTCTGCATGGAATGTGGTCACAGGCAGTCGGCCTAGTGAGGTGGAGTGCGGTGCTGAGCCAAGAAGTCCAGGAAGCTGACAAGTGGAGTGTGAAGCAGAGCGGCCTTGGAAAAAAACAATGTTCGTAAGTCCCAGGGAGTCTGCCAGGGGTCTGCCTAGGAAGGGGGCCACTCCAGGAGGGTGTCAGTGGACAGAAGGTCACCGCACACAATCAGTGAGAAAGGGGGTGCCAAGTTAGACCCTGAACAGTAACCTAAACGAGAGTACATATTCTTTATCTTCACCTCAGTGGCAAGGTGAAGCAGCGGCCTTACTGCATTCTGCGGTCGGTTTTCCTCCGGAATTGTGCATAGTTCAATTTGGAGTATCCCACTCATCCCTTCTCCCATCCAAGTTCTAATAAAAACACAAAAAACAAAATCCCCTGAACTGTTCATTGTCTGAGCCGAGTATTTAAAGAGATAGGTTTCTACCGACTGTTGCTACGGGTAACCCAGGGAAATCCAAGAAGTGAAATTCTCCGCAGCTCCCTAGGGGGCAGTGCTACACCTAGATAAAGCATGCGACAAGTGAAGTCAGATACTGATTAGCATATTTTTTGGATCAGAAAAGTATTGAAGCAATTGGATTAGGATGGAAGCCAGTCAGAAGGAGAGGTCAACAATTGAAGCCTACGTATATCTCTCTGTGTGGGCTTCCTTTTAGTACTTATGTATAGAAAGAAATAGAAAGTATCAATAGTTTACAGTTGAAATTCTACAATGTTGGCTCAATTCCTGATTTATAGGAACATATTTCTAATTTTTTTATTTTAGCTGTTCTTGCATTTTAAAGTCTAATTCTTATTTTCTTCTTATCACTCCAGAATGTAGCTAAGAGATGTCCCAACAAGCATATCCCTTTAAATCACATCAAGAGATTTCTCAGTTCCCGAAGACTTTTTATCCTCCCTCATTCACTTTTGGAAAGTGCACACTACGCAGAATCAAAAAAACACAAACATGATATTTATTGTCTGCAAATGAATGCATAAGAGAATTGTTTTTCTCCCCATTTCCCGTTGCAAGGCACGTCTCCATAGGCTTTTTTTTCCAATTGCTGAGTTTATTTGAAAAGGTTTGCTATGTATCCACAGAAGTAGTTGTCATGGTTTGGAGGGGGGGGGAGAAAAATCACAAGCTGAAAAAAAGTCAGAATTGGCAGTTACGAAGACATTTGTGTTCCACTGGGCCAAAAGGAGACGAAGATGCGTGCGAAAGATCTTTAGAAATAGAGGGGAAAAAAAACTCACAATCAGCGGCAGAATGAAGATGAAAAGGGCTCAAAGCTTTCTTCTTGTACAAGAGAGATGTGTTGAAGAAAGAGAATATTATCAGATAGGTCATCTGTTGTGTAATGAACAATAGCAGACAGAAGACATGCTAAGAGAAGCAAGGTGATCCGATATCTCTGAGGACGACCTCTTCACGTTTTCAGAAATATATAGGGATAATGTGTAAACAAGGCTGACTATTTAACCACTTCACTTCTAGCTCATATCCCCATTCTTCGACAGTAACATGATATCTAGACCAGTGTTTCTTATTTTTAGTCAAGACACCCTTTAAAAATTATGGACAATCTCGAGACACCCCAGTCTAACATGTAAAAGCTATTCAAATAGTTTTACATAATGCAGCAACATCCACAAGTCCAAGTAGGACACCCAACATTAGAAGTGATTTATTCTTCCAGAGCAAGTACACTTTTGCAAATTGGTACTGACTAGTATTCCAATGTTTCTCTTCTCCCTCAGTTTTTCTCCATCACTCTGCTAATGTGACCCTGATGTAGAGGGACAGGGGAGGGTCAAAGAAGGATGCTATGCAGGCAACTGACATCCTCCTTATCAATTGATAATGCCATTGGTTGTTAGGACACCAACAGCTAGAAGGTTGTAATGGTGCACAATGAAAACCCTTTGACTTAGTGTAACTAAAAAGACAGCCTTCATCCCCACGTCAGCTTGTATACAATTTTTGGGCAATTTTTAAGCAGTTTGCACCCCTGAAGAAACCTCTAAAAAAGGCTGATCTAAACAATTGTTTTTTTTTTTGTGTTTTAGAGCCGGTTCACACTAGCGCGACTTGTCAGGCGACTTGTCAGGCTGACAAGTCGCGCTCCCTCGCGGTCCATTGACCGCTACAGGACCCGTTCTAATAGGAGCGACACAAGTCGCTCCGACTTAGAAAAAGGGTCCTGTACTACTTCGGGGCGACCTCGGAGCGACTTGCATAGACTTCCATTATGTGAAGTCCCTGCAAGTTGCTCCGAAGTCGTGGTTCAATGTAATGCACAAGTCGCCCCCGAAGTAGAAAGGAGTCGTGTCGCCTCAGTGTGAACCGGCTCTTAGTCTACATCTGACATTTTATAGGGGAGATTTCTCCAAAACAAATATACATTTATAGACTGCCTTTTCATAGTATTAGTTATAAAAAAAAAAATATTACAAAAAATGTAAAAATAAATTACACCGATCAGTTATATTATAATGACCACCCACCATTAACCCATCGTGGCATGGTATCCGTTAGACCTCTGAAGGCATGCTGTGGTATCTGACCATTAGTAGCAGATTCTTTAAGTCCTTTTTGCGAGCTTGGGCCGCCATGAATTGGGTCTTGTTTTTTCCAGCACATCTCACAAATGCTAAACTGGACTGAAATCCAGAGAATTTGGAGCAAACCTCAACATCTCAAACTCCTTGTGTCCCTCACACAATCCTGAATTTATCATACCAGACTGCCTTCTTCCATTGCTCCATGGTCCAATTCTGATGCTTACAAGCCCATTGTAGGCATTTTTGGCTGCGGACACAGGTCAGCATGGTCAGAACACACTGACTGGTCTGTGGCTACACAGCTTCATTTGCAACAAACTGTGAAACACTGGGGTTCATTTTCATAAATCTAGAAGAAGCTGTGCATGGTAGCCAATCAGCTTCTAAGTTCAGCTTATTTAATTAAGCTTTCCTAATAAAACCTGGAATCCGATCAGTTTCTGTGCAGAGCTGCACCAGATTTTGTACTCTACATTTTTAGTAACCCCCCCCCCCCCCATTGTGTGTTTCTACAGCTTTCTATTGGGACCATGAAAGGGGGACCACAAATGTGTTGATACCGAATCGCTAAAGTCCCATCCCTTTTCTTCTTGGATAGTACAGTGGCCCACTGCTGGTCGATAGAAGTCTTTGTCCTATTGTGCCCAACTCCTGGCCACTGGCCCGTCCATGACATCCCTGACCTTGATCCTATATATTCACTAAGAATAGGAATGTGTGCACAAGAAGTATTTTTCCACACTTTGACATAGCTTGCAAAGATTGCAAAGATGGCTGTGCCATTAAATATCACATTGACATATTGACACAAAAAATATAAAAAGGTCTGGTACTACCAGTGTCACACCTCCATCCCTAAATACAATATACAAAAAGGAGAAGGCTGCCCTGGGACTTTGAATGAAGTGGACACACAGGGGCCAGTAGATGTATGGTAAGATAAGTACATTTATTGAAAATAGAACAATCGTCATGTATAGTACAATGATTTTAAACCCGCGCTTAGGAATTGTTAAAAAAATATAGTTAATGAAATGCAGCTGCTGCCCACTAAGTGAAAAACTTAGAACCATAAGTGAATAACCAGAAAAGCAGCGCTCGCAGGGTAAATAATAAATCAAATCAGTACATTTTAAATTATAAAGTCCATATGTGCAAAAATTGCTGAAGTCTATAGTTAATAGTGATCCAATAAGGTACAAAAAACTAAATATCACATAGATGACCAAATATCACAGTGTGTCCTAAGGTGCATATATTATAAAGATAAGAATCAGTCAAAACAATTCATAGTAACAATGCTATACATATACATAAAGTGCTTTGTGCAAATGGATGCATATTAATCCAATAAAATGCAACAATATATCAAAAAATCATATATCAGGTGAAAATGTATATATATATATATATATATATATATATATATATACAGTGGGTACGGAAAGTATTCAGACCCCCCTTAAATTTTTCACTCTTTGTTATATTGCAGCCATTTGCTAAAATCATTTAGGTTCATTCTTCTTCCTCATGAATGTACACATAGCACCCCATACTGACAGAAAAACACAGAATTGTTGACATTGTTGCAGATTTATTAAAAAAGAAAAACTGAAATATCACATGGTCCTAAGTATTCAGACCCTTTGCTGTGACACTCATATATTTAACAGAATTGTGGCAAGGCACAGATCTGGCCAAGGTTACAAAAATATTTCTGCTGCACTTAAGGTTCCTAAGAGCACAGTGGCCTCCATAATCCTCAAATGGAAGACGTTTGGGACGACCAGAACCCTTCCTAGAGCTGGCCGTCCGGCCAAACTGAGCTATCGGGGGAGAAGAGCCTTGGTGAGAGAGGTAAAGAAGAACCCAAAGATCACTGTGGCTGAGCTGGAAAAAATTGAGCCAGAAATAGTGAAGCCCGTAAAGAACATTTATTCAAAATAAGGTTAAAACTGCTCACATAGAACCATAAGTTTATCAGCAAAAGAGATGAATAGTAAAAAATGCAGGTACAGCTCCGCTCCCAGAACGCAGCCGGCTTGCGTTCCACGGAGACCAGGAAGTGACGTAGAGGAGATCGGTGGTATACTGGTGAGCAGAAAATCTCTATCTTTAACACTGGATGTCAGCCTGGCCACAACCCAATATCGATAGGAGAAAAAAGGATATCCATTTTCCCCATCCCGGGGCAATTATCAGCATAAGTGCCTTGATGATGCAATGTGAGGTGAGCGGCCATTGCACTCATTTCCTCTTTTAGCTCACTTCGGATCACACCACTGGGATCTCACTACAAGTCACTTCAAAATTATTATTTTTAAGAAGAAATCACCAACAGTCACTTTTCACATTGTTTGCACATCATTTTATTTTGATATATGACCACTAAGAGTCACCATTTTTTTGCACAAATATTTATTCATCTATTGTGGAGCTATATGTTCACGGACTATTAAGCACTTATCAGCACAATATTTATTCGATTTATTGATTTTTATGAACTATTGACACGGAATATTTTTTATGATAATTTTATGATTTATATTTCATATGAACTATTTTTTGATCAATTTTTCACGTCATTCATTTACCTATTTATAAGCACTAGGACTGTATTTATGTATTTATATATTTATCTATTAACATCTTTTTGATTATTTATTCTACTCATATGTTTTATGTACTGAGCACTTTACATATTTTGAGTTTATGTGGAATACAGTGATATCGTTTTTTTAGTGGTACATTCCGGATATACCCACCATATTCTTCCGGTATATCAGCCTTGAGAGCTGGTTGAATTTATTGCTTATCACTTCTTTATCGCATGATGCGTTTTTGATTTAACTCATCAGGTTGTTTAAATATCCCTATTGGCCAGCTTCTTTTGGATCACACATCCCTCACCCATCTGTCACTTACTATCACGCAAGTCTTTTTATTCATTTTGCTCAGGCGTTTCTACTAAGGATTGGAGATTTTATATGCTTTTAGCATTGTTTATTACATATTGAGATTATTGTCGTCTCATTAGCGCTGATTCACCTCTTATACCTCACTACATACAGAGTGCAGTGTTTAGGGGTGCCCTATGTACAGAATGCAGAGTTCAGGGGTCTGCTGTGTACAGAGTGCAGGGTTGACGAGTGCGCTAAATACAGAGTTCAGGGCTTAGCTGTGTGCTTTGCACAGTGTGCAGGGTTCAGGGGTGCACTACGTACAGAGTGCAGTGTTTAGGGGTGCCTTATGTACAGAATGTAGAGTTCAGGGGTCTGCTGTGTACAGAGTGCAGGGTTGAGGAGTGCGCTACAGGGTTCAGCTCTCTTTCACAGGCTGTCCACATCTTCCACCCCTCTTTGGCTCTGACCTCCTCACCACTCTCCCCCATCTCTGCACACTTCTCCCACCACGGCTCTTATTTCCTCTCCTCCCCTTGCCCTAAAGCCTCCTTTCATCTCACTGGGTTCTAGTACCTGTAGGCGGCTCCGCCACACTCTCTCACTTGCAGGGAGATCATTGGTCAGCATCTGTGCACCTGGGCACAGATAGAGATCACAATACAGCTTACCATGTGATGCCCCATCTCACACTGCACCTGCATCTCCCTTGTCCCCTTCATGAGTGCAGGGCAGGCAGGGATCTATGAGAGCCATCAAGAGGAAAGCTGTCCTTATAAATACATAAGGCTTCTGTGTTTACAAGTGGCAGTTACATAGTTACATAGTTACATAGTTACATAGTTAGTGAGGTTGAAAAAAGACATCAGTCCATCCAGTTCAACCTATGATGTGTGTGTGTGTTTGCTGTTAACCGTACATTGTATACCCCTGTATGTTGTGGTCTTTAAGGTGTCCATCTAATAGTTTTTTGAAACTATCGATGCTCCCTGCTGATACGACTGCTTGTGGAAGAGAATTCCACATCCTTACCGCTCTTACAGTGAAGAACCCCTTACGCATTTTAAGGTTAAACCGCCTTTCCTCTAGTTTTAGTAAGTGGCCACGTGTCTTATTGTATTCCCTTACTCTGAATAGTTTGTTACTTATGTTAGGGTCACCAGTACAATATTTGTACATTGATATCATATCCCCCCTCAATCGTCTCTTCTACAGAGAGAATAAGTTCAGTTCTTGTAGTCTTTCCTCATAGCTGATGTCCTCCATTCCCTAATTATTTTTGTTGCCCTTCTCTGGACTCTTTCCAATTCCAGCAAAACCTTCCTGAGGACCGGTGCCCAGAACTGGACAGCATACTCCAGCTGTGGCCGGACCAGAGTCTTGTAGAGCGGGAGAATAATCTCTTTATTTCTGGAGTGAATCCCCTTCTTTTTTTTTTGGTGTGTGGTGAGCAGGAAGCAGGGGCAAGAGTTGGAGGTGGCAGAGCAGAGTTGGGCCACGTTCTGGTTGAAGAAAAAGGTCATGGGTGCGAGGGCCACATGAAATGGCCTGGTAGGCCTCGTGTTTGACACATGTGACCTAGAAGGTCTTAGATTCGCTCCCAGCGGCTAAACAGAACAGTGGTAGGAGCAAAAGAGAGGTAAATATATGCTGCAATGAAGGGGGGGGGGGGGGGGGAGGATAGAAGTGAGAAAAAATTGTTTAATCATTTGATTAAATAGAATAAAAAATCTATAACTCTATCTATCTATCTATCTATCTATCTATCTATCTATCTATCTATCTATCTATCTATCTATCTATCTATCTATCTATCTATCTATCTATCTATCTATCTATCTATCTATCTATCTATCTATCTATCTATCTTTTATATATATATATATATAGTGTATATACCATTTAAGATATCTTTTTGACAATGTAATCCTGCATCCTAAGATGTTCTTATTTAAAGTTGATGTCATTCCCCTTTATAATGAGAACTAGAGAGTGGAACATGAATAAACGAGGATTTTTGTAAAGCGGATATACTTTTATATCTCATTAGCACAGTGGCTTCTTAAAAAGATCAAACCTCATTTACTTGCATCCTTTTGGTAGCCAATGAATTGTAGATTCTGTATTTGTCTTTTATTATTATTCTGTTCCCAGCTACATGCCCTTTAACCAGTATTAGCCAAATGCTGTAATATTTATATAGGTTGCGAGGTGCTATCTTCTTCATGACTTCATTGTGGTGTGTTTTGCTGTGGACAATATGGTTTGTCGACAAATGTCATGCATTAATAATGTGCAGTAAATAATACCTTATTTTTGTAGGTCTCCGGGAAGGTGTTTATATGTCTCTGCAGTATAAGCAGGTTCATATATAAATAGTTGGTTTGGGCTGCTCATCCTTAAGAATTACATGCAAAATAATGGTACCGCTTTCAGCACTTAAAATCCGAAAGAATCATACCGCCAGGGAGGTTAAAGTGGTTCTAAAGGCAGAAGGTTTTTTTTTTTTACCTTAATGCATTCTATGCATAAGGTAAAAACAATCTACATGCACCTCCCCCCCCCAGCCCTCCCAAATACTTTTAAATGTTTTTTTTATTTTATTTTTTTTTTTTAAATTTTTAGATTTTTAAAGGAGAGCAGGTTCATTTTTTGACAGATACCTGCTTTCCACTTTCTCACTTCTTGCTTAGGTGAGAATTACATCCCTCTCCTCGTTCCCCTACCCACCTGCACCCTCCTGGGACACATCTCAGGAGGCTGCAGAACCAGTTAGGGCCAAGTGATCTTTTGCATGTACAGTGGGGGCCAGCTATGATTCCTCGGGAAGTCTTACTACCTACAACGGAGAGAGAAGAACCAGCGGCAGGAAGACAGTGCTGGTCTCTAGAGATTTGTTGTACAAAAGGAAACAAGTATAGTACACAGTGGTATGGGGACCTTGATCCAGCATGTGGAGACCTTGATCCAGTGGCCTAAGTACTGTGAGTCCCTGATCCAAACAAGCATGTAGCTCAGGAGCTCTAACCTCTTTCTAACTTTTCCTGAAAACCTCAAAGCATGATGCTGGAGTAGGTCATATAGTATTTTCTGAAATGTGATAAGCCCAGTGGTAGTCTGTATAGGCACTGTGCAGCCCCAGTCAGTGAAAAGAAAGATTTTAGTCAGGAATTGTGAATTGTGTCCTGAGCCTGATATATATCCAGTGATGTGCACTAGATCAGTAGCTCTCCTGGCTTTCTCTTTCCTCACTGGCTCTGACAGAGGAATGGGATCCAGTGAAGAAGGAGCAGGGGGCCGGGCCAAGCAGCTTCCTGTGTGTCATATGGAGAGATGCTGGCTCAGGAGCAAGCAGAGCAAGGACAAGTGCCCCCATAGCAACCGGATTTCTATGGGGGCACTAGGTGGTGGTGGTGGGGGGGGTCATCCAGGGGTGCCAACGAGGGATCTGAGAAGAGGAGGAATGCATAGCTCCCAGTTGTCTCTGATTTTGAGGGACTGCCTTGATATGGAACAAAGTCTTTCTGTCCCTCTTTCCTCCTCATTTGTCCCTCCTTTTAGTCAGATCTATATAGTTGTATATACAATACACTATTTATCATTCAAATAGTGTTTCAGAGTGCTAAACATTTTATCCAAATTCTAAATGGCTGCACTTGTAAATGGCAAAAGCCAATGGAAAGGAATAATAGTGTGTGACAGGAAGTCAGCTAAATCTGGGAATGTAGTCACAGGAAGGAGATACATTTCCACCTGATTGAGAAGTCCATTAATTAATTTAGGGTGTTGGCTACAGAGCTAGCCAGCAGGAAGTTGAAAGGCCTTCACCTGTTCAGAATGAGGGAGTTAAGGCTCTATAATTTGTTCAGAGAAAGTCCTATTGTTTGCTGCCTCCAGAAGCTGCATCCTGAAGCCATGTGGGCTGGGAGCAGGAGGACAGTCAGCGTGTGCCTCCCGACAGGATGTGTGGGCCTGGGAGAAGACCCCCCGGAGTGATGTGTGCCCGGGACGGTAACCAAGGGTGAATACGTCTCAAAGGTGAGAAGACGAACTGTTGATGTGAAAGAAACAAAAGGACTGTGTTGCCCTGTGAAGCTATTATAAAAGGACTATTGAGTGTCCGCTGTAGGACAAGGAAGTCTGCCCGACGGTAGGTTGGAGACAGACACTTAGGCAGGTTCCAGTTGTGAGAAGGTAGCCGCCCACAGAGGCAAGGATTTATTTTGTTTTATTTTATTTTGATGTTTTTGCTGCATGCACTTGTTTGAAGAATAAACCTGTTGTTTGCAAGCACTTTTGGGCTATTTCTCTGTGAAAACGCACCCCCCAAGGAGTCATCTACGCCTACCACCGAGCTAATCCCTTACATATGGTGGAGGTATGCAGTGGGCATAAGCGAAGATCCCTGCAAGGAAGTGCAAATGTTTGATGAACTTTGTCTGGTGCATGAGATTGCACAATCTATGTGTGCAGGAGAGAAGATCCTGACAGAAAAAAAAAAAAAAAAAGTGTTTTAAAGAGACAGTGGTCTGAAAATTGTTTGCTGGACTGTGAAAAATTTGTTTGTGGAGTTATTGAAGATGGGGCGGTCCAAACGCCTGAAAAATGCAAAGATAGATGAAATGAGAGACCGGATTCTATGGATGGAGGGGATGTTGCCGTCTGAACCAGCCCCATCCATGCCTAAAGAGAGTCTACTAAAGAGGAAGGTTGTTGTCCCTAGCAACACTGATGAAACTGCTATGGAGACGCAGTGTGCTCAGATGAAAAGTAAACTCAAAATGGAGGAGATGTTGAAACATCTGATTATATCAAATGCAGCTCAACAGCAAGCAAATGCAGCTCAACAGCAGGCAAATGCGGATTTTCAGCAGAGCTTTGCAGCTCAACAAAAGGCTCATCAAGAGAGCATGGCAGGCTGGAAACAGAGACGCCAGCAGCCAATGGAGGCCATCAGTTTGGAGGAAACCGAGTATGTGTGCAGGGCTGAGTTGGATGCCTTGCAACGGAAAATGGAAGAAAAGGAACAAGCCTTGGAATTGCTTAAAATGGAGCATAGAAACTTGCAGGAAATGAATGAACTACTCAAGTCTCATGTGTTACAGTGGGAAGAATCCACTGCTCTTCTTTTGGTCGAGTTGCAAAAACGCAGAGAGACTATAATGGAGAAAGATACCATCCTCATGGAAAAGGAAAGTGAAATTCAGACTTTGCAGAAGCAAAGTATGGCTGATATGTTGGAGTTGCGTAATCAGCTGGAAAAAAGTCTTCAGTGTTTGGAAGTTACAAAAATAGACCTGCAGGAGTCGCAGGAACAGAATGTTGCTCTGAAAGCGACATTGTCTCTCAGCGACAAAGAGAAAAGTGAAAGAGAGGCTAAATTACTGAGTACTGTGTATGAGCTCACTACTTTGAGCAATGTGGTAGATGAATGGCGTGCGGACTGTGAAAGTTGGAAAGGGGAAGCCCAACGTGTCCAGCAGCAGTTAAAGGAGAAAGAAGCCTGTGTGGCAGAATTACATTCTTATTCCCAGATGCTAGCCAATGAGGTGAAGGCTCTTATGCAGGGAAAAGGAGATTGTGAACATAAGAGGGAAAAAGTAGAGGCACAGCTTCTGGAATCGCAAGTCAAGGTGTCAGAAGGTGACCGATTGTGTGCTAAGCTGTCAGAGAAGGCAAACCGACTGCAGGTTGAGTTGGACAATGTTACAAATCAGCTTTCTCAAGCAGACAGCAAATCTAGAGAAATTGCGGAAGATTTTTCTATCTTGGAATCGCAGCTGCAAGACACGCAGGAACTCTTACAGGAAGAGAGGTGTCAAAGGCTGAGTTTTAGCACAAAGCTCAAACAAATGGAAGATGAGAAAAATGGCTTCCTGGAGCAATTAAAAGAGGAGGCGGAAGCAAAGAAAAACCTATCAGAGCAAGTCGCAACATTGCAAGCTCAGATAGCGGATATGAAAAAACGCATGGAAGAAAGCGTTGGTTCATTACAGTGTGTTGAAGATGTGAAAAAGAAGTTTGATCAGATGCTTGGTGAAGAGAAGACTGTGTCTGCAAAATATGCAGAAGAACGCGCACGTGCAGAAACGGAGGTGCGTGATAACGAGAGCAAAGCCCTGTTCTTGGCTCGCTCTTTGGAGGAAGCTCTAGAGTGTAAGGCTGAACTAGAAAGTGTTAAACAGCTGCGTACAGAAATGGAAGAATTGGTCAGCTCCAAGGATGATGTTGTGAAAAGCGTTCAGGAGCTAGAAAAGTCTAAGCGAGCCTTAGAACAGCAAGTAGAAGAGATGAAGATTCCGTTGCAGGAACTGGAAGAGGAATTCCAGGCAACAGAGGATCTGTCCCAAAGAGGGGATAGTGTGCCTGATGCAGTTTTTAAAAGGATCAGTGTTTTGGGGTCTGTCCTGAGTGAGCCTCAGAAATGTGACGACATGTGGCTTGAATCACCCCTTTGGAATAAACCGTTCCTTCAAAAACTTCAAGCATTGGAAAATGTATCATTAGAACTTCAGCAAATAAAGGAGTTGTGTAAGAAATGTGATGATTTCTCAGTTCAGGCTGAAAACCTAGTGGAGAAAACTAAAGCGGAGAAAACTAAAGCAAGTGATATAAATCTGGGAGGAAAAAGCAAACGCCACCTAGTGGAGAAAACTAAGGCTGTTGGTGAAAACGTGAAGCAAATGAATTTCAAGTGCCTTTCAGAGAATATTTCTAAAATGAAACTGGTGAAAGACGGGTGGCAGAAGTTTGATCGTGATCTTGAGATGCATTCCATGTGGAATTCAGATAGAGAAAAAGAACTAGGTGACCTTGAGCGGTCAAATAGTTCAGCAGAAAGTGCATTGAAGAAACCTGTAAAAGAATGTGTTGCAGTTCCATGCTTCTTCACTGATGCAGAGAGGAGGTCTATAATGGATACCACCCAGATCGCTGGGTTCAACTGTGTTGTTGCCTTTGACCCCTATGTTGGTGGAAGGAAAGTTGATGATGTTCTGGTTGGCTTCTTCTGTGAAGAGTTTGGCAAGAAATATAAACTGAATATCAAATCAAATAGTAGGCCTTTACTGCGACTCGCTCAGGAGGGCGAAAAGTTTAAGAAGTTGATGAGTGCAAATGCTTCAGATCTGCCTATGAATATGAAATGTTTGGTGAATGATATTGATATCTCTGGGAAAAGGAACAGGGGTCACTTTGAAGAAATGTGTGACAGCCTGTTGTCTCAATTGGAAAATCCTCTGCACAGCATCTTAGAGCAAGCAAAGCTCAAGAAGGAAGATCATTCCCTTTTACAACAAAAAGTCAATGATTGTGTACAGATGTATGGAGAGGCAACTCAAGTCACAGAGGGATGTCAAGAGTCCCTACTTGGAACAAAGCTTAGTGAAGCAAAGGTTCTCAAAGTTTTGTGGAAAACATTTATGGATTGCAGAGAGAGGCGTCTTAAGAATGTTGAAGACATTAAGACTAGCCCAATTGAGTTGCCTATGGATCACGGTCCTCCATGGTGGATTGGACAGACGGTTATGAGGGACAAGCTGTCTGACATTTATGAGAAAGCTGTCAATGAAGATGACAGAAACGAGAAGGAGCAAAATGATGCCAAAAATGCAGTTGAAGAATGTGTATATGAGATGAGAGACAAACTGTGTGGCATTTATGAGAAATCCGTCAATGAAGATGACAAAACAGTTTCATCCGGAAGCTTGAGGATAATAGGAGGCTTATCAGTGAGTCAGCAGTGCCTGACACATGCGTGCCTGGAAATATGTGTCCCAACCCTAGGGTTGAAACAAGAGGGGGGGGTATGTGACAGGAAGTCAGCTAAATCTGGGAATGTAGTCACAGGAAGGAGATACATTTCCACCTGATTGAGAAGTCCATTAATTAATTTAGGGTGTTGGCTACAGAGCTAGCCAGCAGGAAGTTGAAAGGCCTTCACCTGTTCAGAATGAGGGAGTTAAGGCTCTATAATTTGTTCAGAGAAAGTCCTATTGTTTGCTGCCTCCAGAAGCTGCATCCTGAAGCCATGTGGGCTGGGAGCAGGAGGACAGTCAGCGTGTGCCTCCCGACAGGATGTGTGGGCCTGGGAGAAGACCCCCCGGAGTGATGTGTGCCCGGGACGGTAACCAAGGGTGAATACGTCTCAAAGGTGAGAAGACGAACTGTTGATGTGAAAGAAACAAAAGGACTGTGTTGCCCTGTGAAGCTATTATAAAAGGACTATTGAGTGTCCGCTGTAGGACAAGGAAGTCTGCCCGACGGTAGGTTGGAGACAGACACTTAGGCAGGTTCCAGTTGTGAGAAGGTAGCCGCCCACAGAGGCAAGGATTTATTTTGTTTTATTTTATTTTGATGTTTTTGCTGCATGCACTTGTTTGAAGAATAAACCTGTTGTTTGCAAGCACTTTTGGGCTATTTCTCTGTGAAAACGCACCCCCCAAGGAGTCATCTACGCCTACCACCGAGCTAATCCCTTACAAGTGGTAAAAAAAAATGCCCTTCTACATTGGTTATCAGTAAGAGAATAATCTCTTACATTGGTGTTTAATGAGAAAAGAGCCCATTATATGGGAGATCAGTGAAGATCAGTGTCTCCTTGCACTGGTGGTCATTATAGTGTCTCCTTGCACTGGTGGTCATTATAGTGTCTCCTTGCACTGGTGGTCATTATGGTGATTCCTTGCACTGGTGGTCATTATATTGATTCCTTGCACTGGTGGTCATTATAGTGTCTCCTTGCACTGGTGGTCATTATAGTGTCTCCTTGCAATGGTGGTCATTATAGTGTCTCCTTGCAATGGTGGTCATTATAGTGTCTCCTTGCAATGGTGGTCATTATAGTGTCTCCTTGCAATGGTGGTCATTATAGTGTCTCCTTGCACTGGCGGTCATTATAGTGTCTCCTTGCGCTGTTGGTTAGTGCAGAAGTGACCCCTTACATCGGATCAAAAATAGTGGTAGAGCGGGGCTGGACACAAATTTTCACAGGTTAGCAAAACATGGACATCATCATTATTTGAGCCCAATTGGCTTGTTTTCGGCAACTCACAACAAAGATGGAGACACCCCCAAAAGGGGGCATTCACCCAAGGTGAGAAATCCAAGTGTAACAGGTCAAAGAGAGCGCTTAATGAAAAATCCAAGCTTAAAGTCTTAATTGTTCAACTGATTACAAAAAGCAGGGCAAAAAACACCAAATCCGTTTTCGGGGGTCACGCAATCCTCCTTCATCAGGGCTGGAGGAAAAGTTTAAAATAACACAGAATTGCTTCTAAAAATAAACATGTATAAAAGAAAAATAAACAAATAATAATGACATGGCCATTGGGAAAGAAATGGTCATGTTAACGGACATGTCATTATTATTTGTTTATTTTTCCTCTTTACATATGTATTTAAGTAGCTTTTTCACCATTTTTAACTTTTCCTCCAGCCTTGATGAAGCTGGCAGATTTGTGCCAAAAGATACCGGCGGCAAGCTGTCAAAACCAAGAAGATTTATTTTCAGTCAAGTCAGCAATGGGGCCACCGACCCATTTTTCTTTTGATGGGTTTAATTTCAGCTACCATTGCTGAGCAGCCAGCTATGGAAAATCATAAATTTTAGCCTGCTTTCACCCCTGTGTGTATATGTGCATTTTATGTGCGTTAAAGTGGTTACAAACCCTTACAGTGCCTTCAAAATGTATTCATACCCCTTGAAATTTTCCACATTTTGTCATGTTACAGACCAACACAAAATGGCACATAATTGCTAGGGATGATTGAATGGTTCGGGTCGACCATCGGTTCGACCTGAACATTGGGTGTACGAAAATTGGCCGAATTCCGAACTTTGTGCAGTAAAAGTTTAGAATTCGGTCACCAGAACCGCCCAAAATGCAATGGGACAGGACCTGAGCTTTAAAAGCCCGTGATTGGCCCAGAAAAAAAGTAAAAGCCAATTGAGGGGGCAGGAGTCTGCTAGGAATGTGATTGGAGTGACTACGGGGTCCAGAGGCCAATCAGGAGTGAATACGCCCCCCAGTATATTACATAGCCCCGCCAAACCTCTAGCACTGTAATACAGAGGCTGTGGAAGAGAGTGGAAGCATTTGTGTTTCTCCTGCTGCTTGTAAAGCTCCAGTGTTATTTTGCAATTATCTTCTGCTGTATGGAGCTGTTCTTTTAGTGTGAGGAAAGGGATATGCAGTGTAGTTAGGGTACTATATACCACTATAGTTAGATTCAATAATCTAGTTTTTGTAGGGATAGATTTAAGTGTCAGGGTGACCGTAGTGTAGTTTTGGGTGACCTGACTCTGCCATGTCAGGGTGACCGTAGTGTAGTTTAGGGTGACCTGACTCTGCCATGCCAGGGTGACCAAACTCTGCCATGTCAGGGTGACCCCACTATGCAGATTCTGGGATAGGGGTATACATATATACACACATATATATATATATATATATATATATATATATATATATATATATATATATATATATATATATATATATACACACACACACACACACACACACACACACACACACATATATACCCCTATACAGACGTTCAGATGTCATGCCTGCCTCCAAACTCCTTCAAAAAACGCCTGAAGCAAAAACGCCCAGGTGTGAAAGGAGGGTAACACCATCCCTGCGCTACTTAAATTCTAAGAAAAATAATCGTTTTTTTTTTTTTTCTGGTTCTGGACATGCTACATAGCTGAAACTTCACAGGTACACTTTTTAGACCCCCCAGACACTAACTCCAAAGAAATCTCATTTTTTTTTCAATAATTTTTTCAATAATTGGCTCTATATCAAAAATGACAATTTTTAAGAACTTTTTTTTGCCTGATTCATAGTCCCTGGGGCATGATCCAGAACCCTAGGCACTTTTTAGGGGCATTTATTGGGTTTTAGGGCTTCAAATGGTGTTTTTTGATTCCAGAAGTTCGGGTCCCATTGATTTCAATGGGGTTCTGGAATCCGAACCGAACTTTTGGGAAATTCGGGTGTTCTGGTCGAACCAAACTTTTCAAAAGTTCGATCATCCCTAATAATTGTGAAGTGGAAGGAAAATGATAAATGGTTTTCAAAATTTTTTACAAATAAATATGTGAAAAGTGTGGTGTGCATTTGTATTCATCCCCCAAACATGATGCTGCCACCACCATGTTTCACAGTGGGGATGATGTGTTCAGGGTGATGTGCAGTGTTAGTTTTCCACCACACATAGCATTTTGCTTTAAGACCAAAAAGTTCAATTTTGAATCTGACCAGAGCATCTTCTTCTACATATTTGCTGTGTCCCCCACATGACTTCTCGCAAATTGCAAATGGGACTTCTTATGACTTTTTTTCAACAATGGCTTTCTTCTTGCCACCCTCCCTAAAGGCCAGATTTGTGGAGTGCACAACTAATAGTTGTCCCGTGGACAGATTCTCCCACCTGAGCTGTGGATCTCTGCAGCTCCTCCAGAGTTACCATAGGGATTGCTAGGACAAGGTCAACTAGAGCCCAGGGCAAACATGCAAAACTGCGCCCCCCCCTATAAGATGTATGAGCATTATGCGTCTTCAAAATCTTCCCACAAAAACACTGAGCACTAATCTGCATACTTACCCCAAGCATAAATTCCCCCTCCTCCCAGTACTATTTGGCCCCCCTGCTGAAATCCCCCATCTCAAATCCTTGCCCTCTCATCACCCAAATCCCCCCCTCCCCCCCACAAGAAAAAAAATTCACCCCTCCTAGCACAAATCCTCTACACCTACAACTTCCTTTCCTAGTCCACATCTTCTCAACCCCACTTCAAATCCCCCCTCTCAGCACAAATCCCCCCCAAAGCCCCCCATTTAGCACGAATCTTCTTCCCCATCCCTCTCCCAACACAAATCCCCCTAATTCTCCACTGTTAGCACCCCCCAAATTTCCCTTCCTAGAACAATACTTACCAACTGCAGCCCCCAAAATTCTCCTTTTCAACACAAATCTATTTCCCTCAATCTCCTTGTGGCACCCCCACCTCACATGATACCACAGTGCCCAGGGTAGCCGCCCCACCTGCCAAACCCTTGTCCCTTCGCTGACCATGGGCCTCTTGGCTGTTTCTCTGATTAATGCTCTCCTTGCCCGGCCTGTCAGTTTAGGTGGATGGCTTCCCCATAACTTTATCCCTGACCTGAACATTTGCGCAAACCAATCAATATACGTTTATTGGGATTTTTTTTTTACCAAAAAAAAAATGTAGCAGAATACATATTGGCCTAAATGGATGAAGAAATTCGATTTTTTTTCAACTTTTTTATTGGATGTTTATAGCAAAAAGTAAAAAATATATTTTTTTTTTCAAAATTGTCAGTATTTTTTTGTTTATAGCACAAATAACAAAAACTGTAAGGGTAATCCAATGCCACCAAAAGAAGGCTCCATTTGTGGGAAAAAAAAGGACATATATTTTGTTTGGGTATAGTGTTGCACGACCGCACAGTTGTTTGTTAAAGCACAGTGTCGTTTTGCAAAAAATGGCCTGGTCATGAAGTGGGGTAAATCTTCCTTAGGGCAAGTGGTAAATGCCCTGAACGGGGACCATAGGTCTCCTCTAGGCCTGGACAGTTGTTTTTTTGGTGACTTTTGCTGACAAACACAAAGGCCCAGGATAGGGCAGTGCAACAGGGCAAATTTAGCATCCTTACGGATAGTCAATTGGGGTTTTCAACCACTTTAAGGTGCAGCTCTTTAAGGCAAACCTTGCCTTTCATTGGGCTACCCAACGCAAAACAATCTTACAAATGCGTTAATTTCTTTTACAACAAACTGCACTGATTTTTTCCTACCATGCGTTTTGGCCTGCTACACCCCATGCTCTTGGGGTGTCATGAAGAATGAATGCCACTGCCGTGCGCCTGCAAGAAGGACACAAATTTTCATATGCTGTAGGAACATTTTCTCACACATTCCCCCAGCACACCTATTTGAACAAAGTCTTAGGACTTGTTCACATTAGGTGCACGTTGGGACTGCACTGGGTGGCTTTTCTAGTGGAGTCCCACCACAAGACAAAGGTGGTTGCAACGCAGCAGCTGGTGTGAACATACCCTTAGAGCAGGGTTTCTCGACCAGGGTTCCTCCAGAGGTTGCTAGGGGTTCTTTGAGGAATGGGCAATTTCTGCCTCTAGTATAATTTCCCTACTGACACTATTGATCTTTTAGCTATCTGTAAGGGGCAAGGGGTCAATTCACAAAGCTTTACCACATGCGATAAAGGTATCAGGCTACTCATTTGCATAAATCATTGCATTCAGGTAAATAAAGTCCAATTCACAAAAAAACGAATATGCTGTATTTACCAAAAAAAAAAAAAAACACGTACCAGTAAATATCCAGTAAAAAGCTCTTAAGTCCAATTCACAAATGGACTAAAGAGTAAAAAAGCGATAATTAACACCAGGGTTTTGATGGCGGTATCACATGCGGTATTTGTCAAAAAACAGCCTGGTGCATGCTGGGCTGGTGATGTCACAATGGGCGGGACCACCAAGTGACATCACTGGTGTGACCCCTTCCCTATAAAAGAACTGTCAAAACCAGAGAGCAGGCAGACCGCGGAAAGCATTCAACGGGAGCAGACCTTTTTTTTTTTACTTCTTTTTTGGATCGGTGGTGCTGCGGGTCGGTGTGATTGACAATGGATTTACATTGGGGACACTGTGTGTGTGTGTTTTCAATTTTTTTGTACACTTTTATGGTAAATGCATAGGAATACTATGTACCCCATACCCATTCACATGGGGGGGGGGGCCGGATCTGGGGGCTTCCAGATTCTGAAAAGCCCCCCACCTGCAGAACCCCACAACCATCGGCCAGGGTTGTCGGGAAGAAGTCCTTGTCCCCACCAGAGCACCCCAATGTTTAGGGCATGTGGCCTGGTATGGTTCAGGAGAGGGAGGGCGCTTGCTGCCCCCCCTTTCCTAACCTGCTAGGCTACCTGCCCAGATAAGGATCTGGTATGGATTTTGGGGGGGATCCCACGCCGATTAAAAAAAATAAATAAAATTGGTGTGGGGTTCCCCTTAAAATCCATACCAGATCTGAATGGCCAGGTAGGGACTGAGGGGGGGGGGGGGTATACGCCAATTTAATTGTTTCAATAGTCAGCTCTTTCTTTTACATTCAGTTGTCAGCGGGAACCCGTTTATAGCTAATAAGCCACCAGTTATGAAGGACGCAGCGGCCGGCTTCCCGGCCCACAAAATCAAAATCAAATCAATCCCTCAAAATCAGAGACCCCCAGGCTGTTTTTTGACAAACCCCAACCAATGCGGTAAATTACTTCATTAAATAGTGCGGTAATTAACGCTAAATAGAACAAATACAGCATTCGGTATTTAACAGTGAATTCTTAATAAATTGAACTTTCACAACTGATTTTCCGCATGCAGTATTTTACTGCATTTTTTGCCCAATATTTAACTCTTATTGTATCAACCCCTAATTCCTCCCAATGACCACAAGTGTAAGGAGCATTTCTCCCACTGACCATCACTCTCATGTACCATGGGTTGTGGATATAGTCATTTTTAGCAGGGGGTTTCCTAAGACCAGAAAGTTATTTCAAGGGTTCTTTAATGTTGAAAAGGTTGAGAAGGACTGCCTTAAAGCCTCCTTTTCAAGTCTTAAATGGAAATCTTCATAAAGGGTTTCCCACACTGCTCCATGCCTGGGCACTGCAGATAATTGTTCACAAAGAATAAATTAGGTAATAAATTGTAATCTTGATGAAAACATACTTTATCCAATCAGTGAACTGCCGCATGTCTTGCTGACAGATTCCTTTTAAAATGTCTGCAAAATTCCAACTCTGTTCTAAAGGAGGTTATTTTATTAGGAGGAAAAGCTTCTTAGATGTCCTGCGCACACAATTTAAACTAAATTAAGTTTCCAGGAAAAAAAAAAAAGGTAATGTAATCTACTATCACCCTAAACCAACTGAATCATGAAAAAATAAAAAATTGCAATCACAACGATATCTTACTTAATAGAAGCCATCTGTACTGTATGGTAGGCAAATTGTGTAAAAATGAATAGAGACGTCTCGAGGGGCAGATGACTCCGGCGGCGGGCTTTTATAATGAAGATGTATATGTGCCTGTACATATTTACATTGTCTATTAAACTAGGTAAATCGTAGCAAGCGTGCGAGCAAAGCGCTTACAAATGTTATTAGCGGGAATTTGACGGATGAGTTCGCTGTCGCATAAGCAAGGGATGTCTATTCCACTAGGCATGTTTTACAGCGGGGCCCGGCGATCTGCAGCCTTCCAGCTGTTGAGGGACTACAAGTCTCAGCGTGTTTTGTTCGCGGGAGCAAATCTAGGAGGGAAGACTCAGGACATAAGCAATAAAACTACAATGGCACAGTCTAAATTGACTAAACTCTGGTTTAAAAAGTATTTATTCTTAAAGTGGTTCTTCTACCTCCCTTCCTTTTTTGTCTTATCCCCTGCTTACATTGTTGTGGGTCCTGCACAAATAACATGGATCCAATGGTGTCCGGCTGAAATCCTCCTCCTTTCTGCCCCATGCTTGCAGGGGCATCACTAGGGTTGGTGTCACCTGGTGCTGTAAAACATGGTGTCACCCCCTCCCCCCCCTCATTGGGGCTCTCTCCTGTCTAGCCTGCCACAGTGACCTGCATTGCACTGGGAAAGTTTGTTTTGGGCTGGCAGCTCACGGTCATGGTGCATACCCCAAACAGGCCCCTGTAAATGCTGCAGTCAGTACTCAAGAATGGGGATGACCCCATCGTGGTCAGATATCTCTTCCTAAGGGATGGTGTCACCCCTCTGGTGGGTGTCACCTGGGTGCGGTCTGCACTCCACAATAGCAACGCCACTGGATGCTCGGTCCCGCACCACCACCATCTCTATGCGTGACATCATCGGCCTCTGGCTGAACCTATGCTGGGTTCAGCCAGCGGCTCTTCCAGTGACTCACTGCTAGGCATGCCCCCCTCCTCTTTTCTCAATGCAAGCTAATGCCTCCCAGGATATGGGATGTACACAATTAAGTGCACTTAAAGCGGAGTTCCACCCTAAAATTGAAGTTCGGTCCATCTTCTTGCTCCGGGTAACCTGAAACACAAATGGATAATCGCAATTTTTTTTCACTTACCTTGTTTTAGAAGAAAGTATACTCACCTTACTTCCTCTTCCTCCCATCGGCGGCCACGGCGATTCGTCACTTCCTGGCTTGCAATGATTCCTGGGAGCTGAACGTCATCGCTCCCAGGAATCAATGCGCCTGCACCGGCCCCGACGTTAGTTCCGGTGCAGGCGCTGTCATACCTTGCTAAACAGCTTCTGGGCATGCCCAGAAGCTGTGCAGGGATGACGCTGCGGCACCGTAAGTGACGGCGGGCCGGTGCAGTGCATCGTGGGACCGAAGAGGACGGAAGAGGACGCAGAAGAGGACGCGCTGGCTTCAAGCTGCCCACACCTGAGATGGCAGCGCTGGACAATACATTTTCAAGGTAAGTATTTCTTCTTGCAGGTAAGTGCAACCTGGGACAGTTCAGAGGCTATCCATTGTGGAATGTACTAGCCCTGACTGTCCCGGGGGTATTTTTATGTATTTTTTTTTGTTTTAGGTGGAACTCCGCTTTAATTCGCCTAGGTCAGTGATGGAGAACCTTGGCACCCCAGATGTTTTGAAACTACACTTCCCATGATGCTCAATTATACTGCAGAGTGCATGAGCATCATGGGAAATGTAGTTCCAAAACATCTGGGGTGCCAAGGTTCGCCATCACTGGCCTAGGTGAATTATTTTTGTAAAAAAAAAAAAAGCCACATTGAAGAAAACAAAAAGCTAGATTTCAATAGTGGAGGGGTGCAGAGAAGAGAAGATAAGAAAGAGGGTGAAGTGCAGCTTTAACTAAAAAATGTTTCTAATGTTTCCATTGCTCTCAACCTCCTCCAAAATCCTTTTTTTTGCTGCTGTGATCTGAGTTTCTGTTAGAGGGTGGCTACATTCTTTCTCCATGGTTCCACTATATGCAGGAACGTAGCCATCCTCTCCTGCTCGCTCCCTGCCATCTGCTCACCCAGTTACCTACTTGAGATTTCTCAGGGTTTGTATTGGATTCTCAATATCTTGGGACTAGGAATAGGAGAAATTGAGAGTCTTCATTTTGAAAATTGGAAGATTTTGGTGGAATGCATTGAAGTCAATAGAAAAGGTCACATTCAAATGGCTTTGGTGTTTTCCAAGGCTGCAATAGGTTTTAAATGGCCCATAAGGGTTACAGAAGCTCATTTCAGCTATCCTGGACCTGTTCCTGTAACAAAAAATAGCCCCTAATATTTTTTTTCTTTATCACAGAAAAACAAAAAAAAAAGTAAAGCAACATAAATACAGAAAAAAACACAAAGAACAACAAAGAGAAAGAAAAATGAATGAAATAAACTAAACTGTTCTAAGGTGCACCCGTGTCAGGTCTATATATATTTATATATTCCAGATATAGAATATTTTTATAATATTTTATTATTAGATATAGACTATATACTATTTAAATATTCTTAACCCCTTAATGCTGGCCATATGCATATACATGTGGCAACACAGTGGTGAGTTTAATGCTGAGCTGTCACGTTTGCGTACACCTGGCCCTTGTTTGTGTTGGGGGTCCCCCGAGTCATTGAGCACCCGGTCACTGACAGCCTCTGGTTTCTGTTAACGATTGGGAGCCGGTAGGGATGGTAGGGAACCTGTATGACCGGGAAGCCCATGTAACTCCTCCAGCATTATGAACTTTTAAAGGGCTGGCTCCTGCTGGCTGTAAAGACTTAAAAGAGAATGGTATGGGAATGTTTTTTTTTTCCTTGGATCAAACTTATTTAGGTGGATGCAGCATCGGTCTAATGCTGCATCTGTCCAACGCTAGCTTTAAGACTCAGAACTGAGCGATCAAACACCGATGATCGCTCGGAGCTCAGAGCTCCCTGAGCAGAGAGCTGGTGACTGTCAGCCACTGGTTGTCTGCTCGGCCCCCTCCGGGCTCACTGGAGTGCTGGGCTGTGGAAGGGGTGGGAGAGGCTGGCTCAGAGACTGGAAATCTCTTTGTTTTTTTGAGCTGAGACGGGTGCCCATTCAGGCATGTGGGCGGAACCCTACTATATGGTTGTGACTTTTTCTGAGACTGGACAGGCTCTGTGATGTCAGCCGACAGTGGGCTTCAGCCCGCTGTCAGCTGAAAATCGGTCACAGAAGTGCAAAACGAACTGCACTCCTGTGATCCATGAGCTTTGGCTGTACTTCACCTTTAAAGCCTAATACCATTTTTACTCTGTCTTTATATAGTTCCTTTGGGCCAAGCAGGCCAAAAAAAACAATTTCCTTCACTAACAGATGTGCCTGCTGGGTGCACTGTATAACTTGTATGCAGCATTAGGTACATTCAGTATACAGCAGGACAGCACTTCCTGTCCCAATCCTGGAATAAAATCAAATCAATGAGCACTGCTCAGCCATTCACAGGAAGCCGTGCATTCTTTGAATTAATACAAAGCTTCCTCTGATTGGCTGAGACAAAGGGGGGGGGGGCATGCTAAAGTAAAACAGAGGAAGTATTTTATTTATTCATAACATGAAAAGCTTCATGTGAATGGCTGAGCAGTGTTGCTCATCCCAACTTTATTTTGTTCCGGGAATAGGGCTGGAAACACAATGCTATGTATAGTATACTGTATGTTCCTGATATGCCCAAACACATTTTTTACAGGCAGGGCTGGGCAGGGTGGCGTGGGGGCTGAACTGAATACAAAGATACAGGCATGCTTTGGGTCCGCACAGTGTCCTGTTCCTCTGAACAACATGAACAGGGATGCAAACTGACCACTGTGTGTTGGTTGAGAGCATGGATGAAGGGGGGCTGGGACGATCGACCAAGTATGGGGTTAATCAAAAAGTAGAAGACTACAATAAGAAAGATATTTATGGACAAACACATAATTAACAACATTTGGGGGGGGTTGCGCTTAAAGTGGATGTAAACCCTCACATATACCCAGTGAAGTGAACAGACTCAGATGATACACAGAGATGAAACAAATCTCCCTACATAAGTTCTACATGTGTATCTGCTGTCTTCAGCTTTATATTTTCTTTAGAAAGTGCACATTGTGTTAGAGATTTTCTCTTCCTGTCCAGCACTAGGAGTGGATTCTTGGCATACAGCCAAGACAGCTGATTGGAGGAAACCCCTTTAAACACACCCCTCCATATAAGCAGAGACTTGCAGAGCTGTGCTGTGACAAGACAAGGTCTCTGCTAATCTATTTATAGCCCCCACCCCGACACAAATTTCAGCCTGGTTTTATCTTGGTTGACGGAGAACTTGTCAGAAGTTATGCTGATAACAGAGCAACGAAACTGCAGAAAGACACGGGACTTAGGGCTTTAGAGAGAAATAAGAAAACACGACTGATATATGTGCTTAGGTCAAATTTCATGAATCAGATTTACATCCACTTTAAGTCTAAATATACTGCTCTGTCAGTTATGAACACAGGGATCCTGTGTTCCTCTTATTTAGGAACACAGGTCTCTGTGTTTATGCAACAAGCCCACCCCCACCCCCACAGTTAGATAGCACCCCCTAGAGACACATTTAACCCATTGATCGCCCCTGGTGTTCACCCCTTCCCTGCCAGTGTCATTAGTACAGTGACAGTGCATGTTTTTAGCACTGATTACTGTAGTAATGTCACTGGTCCCCCCAAAAGTGTCAAAAATGTCAGTTAGGTGTCCGATCTGTCCGCCGCAATGTCGCTGTCCCGCTAAAAATCGCTGATCAACGCCATTACAAGTAAAAAAAAAAAAAAAGGACATAAATCATTCCCTAGTTTGTAGACATGATAACATTTGTGCAAACCAATCAATATAAACTTATTGGGATTTTTTTCCCCAAAGATGTATAACAGAATACAAATTTGCCTAAAATGATGAAAAAAATTGATTTTTAATTTTTTTTTATTGGGAATGTTTTATAGCAGAAAGTAAAAAATACTGTTTTTTTAGAATTGTTGTCTTTTTTGTTTTTAGCGCAAAAAATAAAAATCGCAGAGGTGATCAAATACCACCAAAAGTATGCTCTATTTGTGGGGAAAAAAGGACATCAATTTTATTAGGGTACAGCGTCACACAACCGTGCAATTGTCAGATAAAATAACGCAGTACCGTATCTCAAAAAATGGCCTGGTCATTAAGGGGGTAAATCCTTCCGGTCCAGAAGTGGTAAACAACGGGACTTTAATAGATGTGAGGTTGTCAATGAGGAAATCACATTGTAGACTCTTCTTAAAAATGAAACATCTTTATTACAATTGATTTAAAACTATTCTCAACTATTCTTAGGTCAAAGTGACCATGCAAAGTTAATCAGCGGCTTATCATAGATTACTGTTCATTGTTCCAAATAGTGTGTTCAACAGATTGGGTTCCAAAGCGTTTCGCAGAGCATCTCTGCTTCTTCAGGGAACTTCTCTACAGGTATGTTTCTAAAAAGTCATCAATCCAATAGTAGGTTAATTCATAGTTCATCATTTTACAATACATTCTTAACCACTTGCCGACCGCCGCAAGTACATATACTGCGGTGGTCAGCCCCTCACAGGCAAAGTGACGTATATATACGTCACTAGCCTGTGAGGCTCTGGGGAGCGAGCGCGCGCCGCCGGAGGTGCGCTCCCGCTCCCGCGCGGTCACAACTCCCCCCCCCGCGTGTGTGACTGGTGGACCCAATGTCCGCCGGTCACTTGGCGATCATCGGTGGAGAGGGAGAAAGGCAGGCGGCTAGTGTAAACAAGCCGCCTGTCATTCTCCCCGGTGTATGAATGGTGATCATACGGTTCTACTATGTAGGACCGTTGATCATTGTTCCTACAGCTCAAGCCACAGCCAATCACAGTTAGAATCACGCCTCTAGGGACACACACAGCCCCTCCCTCTCAAATAAAGTTAACCCCTTCACTGCCAGTGTAATTTTACAGTAACAGTGCATATGTATAGCACTGATTACTGTAGAAATGTCACCAGTAACCCCAAAAGTGTCAAAAATGTCAGTCAAGGGTCCGATCTGTCCGCCGCAATGTCGCAGTACCGCAAAAAAAATCGCAGATCGCCGCCATTACGCGTTAAAATAAAAACAACAAAAAATGACAAAAATCTTTCCCTTTGTTAGTAAACCCGATAACTTTTGCGCAAACCAATCAAAATACGCTTTTTGCGATTTTTTTTACCAAACATATGTAGCATAAAACAAATTGGCCGAAAATGTTAAAAAATTTTGATTTTTACATTTTTTTTGGGGGAATTTCATTGAAAAAAAATTTGAAAAATATTGTTATTTTTGCAAAATTGACGCTCTTTTTTTGTTTATAGCGCATGATCAAAAAATCGCACAGGCGATGAAATACCACCAAAAGAAAGCTCTGTTTGTGGGAAAAAAAGGACGTCAAATTCGTTTAGGTACAGCGTCGCACGACCGCGCAATTGTCCGTTAAAGTCATGCAGTGCCAAATCGCAAAATACCCCCTGGTCAGGAAGGGGGTAAAATCTTCCGGGGCTTAAGTGGTTAATATGGATATTGAACAAAATAATGGAGTATTGCTCTCCAACTCCATAAGTAGAACAGATATAAAAAGTCGCCACAATTCAAAGGAACAGAAAAGAAACAAGATATACCTGTGCTCAGATCCCAATAGCTTGTTATGCAGATCTTCCGGTATTTTTATTGTTAATATGCCGTCACACCCCTTCAGCACCTGGTAGTTTATCTGCATGGCAAGCTATTGGGATCTAAGCCCAGGTATATCTTGTTTCTATTGTATTGCAGGTCAGTGGCCAGACCTAAACATAGTAGCTCTCCCCCATTTTTATCGTCTTTTTTTTCCCAGGTTGGCATTGTGTCCACAGTGGCATTTGCAGTGGCAAAGCACAGTAGGACAGGCTAAAGAGGTATTACTTTGATGCAGTTGGCCAGCTTAGCTACTTCAAGACCAGGAATATTTCTGACATTTGTTGTTTACAAGTTAAAAATCAGTATTTTTTGCTAGAAAATTACATAGACCCCCCCCCAAACATTATATATGTGTGTGTATATATATCTATATATATATATATATATATATATATATATATTTAGCAGAGACCCTAGAGAATAAAATGGCGGTTGTTGCAATGTCACACTGTATTTGCGAAGTGGCCTTTCAAACGTAATTTTTTGGGAAAAAATACACTTCCACATCAATGAAATAAATAAAAAAAAAAAAAAAAAAAACAAAACTGTAAAGTTAGCCCAATTTTTTGTATAATGTGAAAATATGATAGCACACCGATTAAATAGATACCTAACATGTCATGCTGTAAAATTGTGCACGCTCGTGGAATGGAGGCAAACTACGGTACTTAAAAATCTCTATAGACGATGCTTTAAAAATTCCTAACGGGTTACCTGTAAAGAGTTACAGAGGAGGTGTTGCACTAGAATTATTGCTCTCACTCTAATGATCACGGCAATAACTCAAATGTGTGATTTGAACACTGTTTACATTTGTGGGCGCAACTTACATATGATTTTCTTTGGCGCGCGAGCACAAATTTTTTTTTTCTTATTCATTTTCTAATTATTTATTTATTCATACACTGTTCCTTAAAAAAAATAAAAATTCTGATCACTTTTATTGCTGTCACAAGGAATGTAAACATCCCCTGTGCCAGTAATAATCAGTGACAGATATGGTGCTTTTCCACTGCATGGAACCGAACGGTTCGGCTCGCTTTTGCGCTTTTTCACTGCTGGTACCGCATGCTACGGTGTTGGAACGGTTTGGTACGGTACGGCGGCGCTTTTCCACTACATGGAACCAAACGGTATGGCTCGCTTAACCACTTGCCTACAGTGCACTTTCACCCCCTTCCTGCCCAGACCGATTTTCAGCTTTCAGCGCTCTCACACTTTGACTGAGAATTACTCAGTCATGCAACACTGTACCCATACAAAAATTGTGTCCTTTTTTTCACGCAAATAGAGCTTTCTTTTGATGGTATTTGATCAATATTGGGTTTTTTATTTTTTGTGCTATAAATAAAAAAAGACTGAAAATATTGTGAAAAAACACATTTTTCTTTGTTTCTGTCATAAAATTTTGCAAATTAGTAATTTTTCTTCACAAATTTTGGCCAAAATTTATACTGCTACTTATCTTTGGTAAAAATAACCTAAGTAAGTGTATATTATTTGGTCTTTGTGAAAGTTATAGAGTCCACAAGCTATGGTGCGAATCATTGAAAATTGATCACACTTGCTCACACCTGATGTACTGAAGGCCTATCTCATTTCTTGAGACACTAAAAAGTCAGGAAAGTACAAATACCCCCCAAATGACCCCTTTTTGGAAAGTAGACATTCCAAGGTATTTAATAAGGGGCATGGTGAGTTTTTTGAAGTTGTAATTTTTTCCCACAATGCTTTGCAAAATGAAGATTTTTTTTTTTTTTTTTTTTACAAATTGCCATATTAACAGGTTATTTCTCTCACACAGCACATGTATACTTGCAACTACACCCCAAAACACATTCTACTACTCCTCCTGAGTATGGCGATACCACATGTGTGAGACTTTTTCACAGCCTGGCCACATACAGAGGCCTAACATTCAAGTAGCCCCGTCCGGCATTCTAGGAGCACAAATTACACATATAATTTCCTGACAACCTATCGCACTTTTGAAGGCCCTGGAGCACCAGGACAATGGAAACCCCCATAAAATGACCCCATTTTGGAAAGCAAACAGCCCAACGTATAATTTTTGAGGCATAATGAGTCTTTTGAATATGTCATTTTTTTCCACAAGTTTTTGGAAAATGTGGAAAGAAAATGAAAACACATTTTTTTTTACACAAAGCTGTCCATTTATGCAATATTTCTAACACATAGCATGTACGTAGCAAAAATTGCACCCCAAAATACATTCTGCTATTCCTCCTGAGTATGGCGATACCACATGTGTAACACTTTTTCACAGCCTGGCCACACACATAGGCCTAACATCCAAGTAGCGCTTTACACAAAGTTGTCCATTTATCCACTTTAAGACTGGGCCTATTTTTGACACTTGGTGTTTACAAGCTAAAATCATTTTTTTTGCTAGAAAATTACTTGGAACCCCCAAACATTATATATTTTTTTTAGCAGAGACCCTAGAGAATAAAATGGAGATCGTTGCAATATTTTTTATCACACCATATTTGCGCAGCAGTCTTCCAGATGCGATTTTTTTGAAAAAAATTCACTTTTTTGAACTAAAAAATAAGAAAACAGTAAATTTAGCACAATTTTTTCCATAATGTGAAAGATAATGTTACGCCGAGTAATTAGATACCCAACATGTCATTCTTCAAAATTGCGCATGCTCACAGAATGGCGCCAAACATTGGTACTTAAAAATCCCCATAGGCAACATTTTAAAAATTTCTGCAGGTTACTAGCTTAGAGTTACAGAGGAGGTCTAGGGCTCAAATTATTGCTCTCGCTCTAACGATCGCGGGGATACCTCACACGTATGGTTTGAACACCGTTTACATATGTGGGCGGGACTTGCGTATGCGTTTGCTTCTGCGCGCGAGCTAATGGGGACAGGGCGCTTTAATTTTTTTTTTTTTTTCCTATTTATTTTATTTATTATTTTTTTATTTTTACACAGTTTAAAAAAAAAAATGTTTTGATCATTTTTATTCCTATTACAAGGAATGTAAACATCCCTTGTAATAGAAATAGGCATGACAGGTCCTCTTTATTGTGAGATCTGGGGTCAAAAAGACCCCACACCTCACAACTACACTAAAAAAGAAAAGAAAAAAAAAATTGTTGAAAGAGGAAAAAAAAAAAGAAAAAAAAAAAAAAGCGGCCCTTTAAACCGGTTGCTAGGCAACGTCTTTTGACGTAGCTCCGGTCCTCCAAGACCATAGAGTTGAGTGAGGGCCATCTTTCCCTCACTCGACTTCCTGTCTCTGAGGATCCAGGACCGGATAGTTTTCCCCGCTGCCGGCGGGTCCGGTAAGCTGGGAAAACGTCTGGGACGCGGCAGGAGGGGGGGGGGCACCTCTTCCCCTGCACCGTAAGGGTAATTCCGCGGCGAATCCGCCACTGGGACCACCCTTATCTGAAAGCCGACCGCCCGCCATTTCAAAAAATACCGGGGTTATGGGGGCTATCTGCTGCCATAACCCCAGTATTTAGCTTTTAATGGCCGACGCATATAGTCGTTAGGCGGTCAGTAAGTGATTGCATGTATATGGCAAACAGGTGACGATGACTGATGGGGTGACAGGTGACGATGACTGATGGGGTGACAGGTGACGATGACTGATGGGGTGACAGGTGACGATGACTGATGAGGTGACAGGTGACGATGATTGATGAGGTGACAAGTGACGATGATTGATGGGGTGACAGATGACAATCACTGACGGGGTGACATGTGACGATGATTGATGGGGTGACAAGTGACGATCACTGATGGGGTGTCAAGTGACGATGATTGATAGGGTGACAGATGACGATGACTGATGGGGTGACAGGTGACGATGACTGATGGGGTGACAGGTGACGGTGATTGATGGGGTGACAGGTGACGGGCGATGGTCACTGATGGGTGACAGGTGACGGGCGATGGTGCACGGCGGTACTGATGGCAGTCTCTGGTGACCGGTGAATTTTAGGCTACGTTCACATGTGAGCGTAGAGATCGCGGGCAGAATCACTGCGATTCCGCCCGTGATCCAGAAATCATTGCAAATTGCAGGGCGCCTGTGCGTTGCCCGTGATTTGCAATAGCACCCCAAACGCTGTGCGATGTTGCTGCGATTTCCGCCTGCCGAATCGCGGTAACATCACGCAAACAACGCATGACGCCCCAAAGAAGCTCTTGTACCTTTTTTGGGAGTCATGCGTTGTTTGCGCGATGTTACCGCGATTCGGCAGGCGGAAATGGCGGCAACATCGCACGGCGTTTGGGGTGCTATTGCAAAAAACGGGCAACGCACAGGCGTCCCGCAATTTGCAATGATTTCCGGATTGCGGGCAGAATCGCGGTGATTCTGCCCGCGATCGCTGCGCTCAAATGTGAACGTTATGGGTGTCAATTTCTGGGCACTGATGAGGTGACTGTTGGGTGACAGGTGACATTGGGGGGGGCTGAGGACTGTGTGGGGGGACCTTTATTAGTGTGATTTTACTTTTGCAGGTACACAGAGCAGTAACTCACTGTTTCTAGTTCTTCTCCCCTCATACTGGAAACTGTATGAGGGGAGAAGAGCTAGTAACAGTGAGTTACTGCTCTTTGTTTACATTTTGTGATCGGCTGTGAATGGATTCACAGCCGATCACATAGTAAACAGTCACTGTCAGTGACTGTTTACTACCGCCGGTGACAGCTGTGTTCCTACGGAACACAGTGCCACCGACATGACCGCGCTGCGCGCTCCCGATCGCGCATGCGCGGTCATCTCCCGGCCGCCTCCATTGTGATCGGATGTGTCATTGGAACACAGCCGATCACGTGGGAAACAGCCACGCCCAGTGGCTGTTTCCCCCCTGCCGGTGACGGGGGGTGTCCCGGGGACACCCCGACACCGGCAGTGCACGGCGGCGCGCCCGCGATCGCGCGCCTGCCGTGCATTTTCTGGGTCACGTCATATGACGTCCGCCCAGGATAATAGCCGCACCGTCCCGCCGTCATATGACGGCGGGCGGGCGGTAAGTGGTTAAACAGTACCACCTCAGCGGTGGTTCCAAGAGGGCCGTACCGGTACCATATCCCACAATCCTTTGCATGCAGCCTTGACTGTTTGTCACTACTAGCCACTGATTGGTCAGAGAATTGTTGTTATCCCACCCACTTTACCTTAGTGGAAAAGCAAACCGTACCAAACTGTACCGAACCATTCCAACACCGTACCATGCGGTACCATGCAGTGGAAAACCAAACAGAGCCAAGCAGGGCCAAGCAGGGCCGAGTGGAGCCAAGCCGGTACTTGCAGCAGAAAAGTGCCAATAGTCTGTATGGAGAAATCTGGGGTTCAAAAGACCCCAAACCTTTCCTCCGCACTTAAAAGTTTTCAAAAGGGCAAGATCTGTGTTTTTGAATACTGTAATTTTTTATAAAATCGGTGCCGTTGACTGTAAAAAAAAACCCATAAGTGAGGTTGTGACATTGTTTCCGGGTTTCTACATCAGAGACCCGATCAAATCTAAAACTGGCCTTGTTTGGGACTGCGGCCAGCCGACATAGCGGGGGGAGGAGAAGGATGTCCCCCCCTGCTACTTGTAATAAAAGCTGAGCGGCTGCTTAGCCGCATCCATTGTAATTACTAGAAAGCTGACTATCGGCTCTAAAAAATGGTACCGGGTTGATGCCTGCAGCTGCATCCATCACCCCGGGACAACCACTTCAGCAAAATAATGTACAGGTCTGTGATTTTGCAGGAAGTGGTTAAACATGTATTGCAATATGTGTGAAGTAAATATCGATATTTTTTTTTGCAAAGCTTGCTTAAAAGGGTAGAGCAGTTTGCAGAGGGTTCATCCAGTATTTTCAAAGGAACAGAAGCCGCGTAAATTTTGAATTCAAATTTTTACATTTTTAAATTTATTGCTAAGGAGCTGTTTTCATTTTTTTTTTTTTATGTAGCAATGTTTCCAGGCATTGGGCCTGATATGGGTCTGCCATCGTTCCAACACATTTAAGTTGAAAACCCAAGTGTGAGAACTGAGACAATGACCAGTCCGGCATCTTTGGTTTGTGTTGTTTATTTTATAATGGGGATGGGAGAAGGGAATGAGTGGGATACTCCTCTGGCTCAACTAGGTTTAACTGGGACACTTTGTAGAAAAATGCCTGTTAGCGCTGTCCTGATGCCAGCTGAATGCCAACCAATGCTTCCTGGTGCTTTAAATGCTGTTCTGCTGAAAGTGCTGAAACTTCGATTTTAACTCCTTGGTTAACTCAAAAGATCCAGGACTGTAGTGATCCTTGACTCTTGACACTCTGTCTAGCTCAAAAGTCCTGTGTATGACTCCAGCCCTTCACTGACTGAGGTAGCTCCTTGTACTGCTGCAACTCTTAACACTGCACACTTGACTCTTCAGGGCCCAACCACTGGCGCCCTCTCTACACTTCCAGGGTCCTCTCACTAGGCAACCCCCTTAACACTTCAGGGTCCTTTCACTAGGCAACCCCCTTTACACTTCAGAGTCCTTTCACTAGGCAACCCCCTTTACACTTCAGAGTCCTTTCACTAGGCAACCCCCTTTACACTTGCAGGCTCCAAGATCCCTTGGGACTTTCACCAGAGTGGTCCCCTCTACACTACACTAGGCAGACCCCAGGAGCAGTTCACAGTACTCACGACCTTAGAAGGCTTTCCTGGAACTGAACCCCTCTTTCTCCACTGATCCTTGGCACACCGAACCCTCTCTGCAGCTCAGCTCAGCTCTCCCTTCTGGATACTCAGGGAGCCACCTAAGACACCCGATCCTTTTTACAGGAGGAGAGACAGCCGTACTCTCCCTCCTGGGACTCTGCTTCCCGCCAAAGACGCTGTGTCATGCGCTCCCCTCAAACTTTTACCCACTCCCAGAATCCTTTGTGACAGAATCTGCCTTCTGGGTAGATACAGGCCTGAATGGGCCACTGATTGGGTTTCCTCCACTGCCCAGTGAGAATCCTCTCATGGAGCCAGTGGGGAGATTCCCCTCTCAGCAGCCACACCTGGGAGACATGACATCCAGCTGAAAATAATGGCCCTGCTGTTAGGCAGCCAAAGCCCATTATGCTTTTACCTAGCACCTACCTTGTAGGGTGCTACATCTATATGTGGGGTCTGAATCTGGTCAGTAAAGATCTGAATCAGGCCCCAACCTCTCTCCTCTCATGACACTGATCTTTTCTCATAGGGATCTGTTGCTGGCTGCAATCAGTCAGCAATAGATCATTATAGTAGTAAGCCACTGCTGTGGGGAGAGGCTGGACAGAGCCGCCAGAGAGACATTCTGTTTACATCTGCTTGTACAGAATGCTCCTATAGAAAAGCCTTTAGAAGAATCAGAAGCCCTGGGGTTAATGGTTTCAGCTCCTAGGGTTAGCGTTGGATACAGGCTCTCACTGGCCAGTAGACATGTGCACTACCGAAAAGATTTGTTTTTTTTTTATTTAGTTTCATTCATTTTTTTTTTTTTCGTTTATAGAATCATTCGTTATGATTGGCATTTGTTACTTCGGATCATTTGTAACTTTGGATGCATTTGTATTAGTTCCATTCGTTTAGATGAGGCATTCATTACTTAAGATAATTCCTAACTTCAGATGCATTTGTATTCATTCCATTCCATTCATTTAGATGCGGCATTTGTTACTTCGGATCATTCAAAACTTTGGATGCATTCGTATTCGTTACATTTCATTAGTTTAGATGAGACATTTGTTACTTCGGATAATTTCTAACTTCAGATTAGGGATAGACCGACATGTTTTTTTCAGGGCCGATACCGATATTTTGGTCACAACGTATTGGTATCGGCCGATATGGGCTGATATTTTGTACATTTAAGGTTTTGAAAAATAAAGACAATTTTTGACACAAATCTGGTACTGAACATGTTAATTTTTGTTTAATGCTTAATGGCTGGCTTGCTGGCACCCTGTGGTGGGTGGCTGGCTGGCACCCTGTGGTGGGTGGCTGGCTTGCTGGCACCCTGTGTTGGGTGGCTGGCTGGCTGGCACTCTGTGGTGGATGACTGGCTGGCTGGCACCCTGTGGTGGGTGGCTGGCTGGCACCCTGTGGCGGGTGGCTGCTGGCTGGCACCCTGTGGTAGGTGGGTGGCTGGCACAGGGGCTGTGGGTGGCTGGCTGGTACAGGGCCTGTGGGCAGCTGGCTGGTACAGTGCCTGTGGCTGACTGGTACAGGGCCTGTGGGTGGCTGGCTGTCTGGCACCCTGTCTGTGGGTGGCTGGCTGTCTGGCACCCTGTGGTGGGTGGCTGGCTGGCAGAGGGGCTGTGGGTGGCTGACTGGCACAGTGCCTGTCCGTGGCTGGCTGGTACAGTGCCTGTGGTTGGCAGGTACAGGGCCTGTGGGTGGCTGGCTGATACAGGGCCTGTGGGTGGCTGGCTGGCTCAATGGTACAGTGCCTGTGGCTGGCTGGCTGGTACAGGGCCTGTGGATGTGGGTGGCTGGCTGGCACTGGGCTGCTTTGGGTGGGTGTATGGCTGTGATATACTCCCGCTGGACTAGTCCCGACTCCAGACGAGGCTGTCCAAGGTGAGGGAGGTGGCCTAAGAAGGCAGAATGATGTCACAAAAATATCGGCAATATCAGCCAGTTCCGGGACCGATAATGATATATCGGGGAAAGTGCATATCGGCCCCCGATATATCGTCTTGCTGATAATCGGTCTATCCCTACTTCAGATGCATTTGTATTTGTTACGTTCCATTTGTTTAGGTGCGGCATTCAGTTCTTTTGATCATTCAAAACTCCGGATGCATTCGTATTTGTTCCGTTCCTTAAATCTGCACATGTACACAGTACACTCCTTAAAGTGATTGTAAAGTCTCGTTTTTTTTTTTTTCAATAAAAATAACAAACATGTTATACTTATCTCCTCTGTGCAGTTGGCTTTTTCACAGAGTAGCCTGGATCCTCCTGTTCTCGGGTCTCTCTTCGGCTCTCCTGGATCCTCCCTCCCTTTGAGTGCCTCCATAGCAAGCAGCTTGCTATGGGGGCACCTGAGTCGAGTCACAGCTCCATTAATCCATTTAGACATGGAGCTGAAGTTTGGCCCTGCCCCCTCTCTTCTCATTGGCTAACTGACTTTGATTGACAGCAGTGGGAGCCAATGGTGCCACTGCTGTGTCTTAGCCATTGAGAAGGGAAGTCCCGGACTACTGAGACAGCCATGGACATTACTGGACAGAGAGGGACCTCAGGCAAGTATTAGAGGGGCTGGAGGGGGCTGCTACACACAGAAGGTTTTTTATCCTAATTATCCATTCAGCCGGTTCGCACCGGTTCCATAGAATCGGTTACTAATTTTTTGCAAGTTCGCAGAACCGCCTTGTGTTGTGAGTTTGATTGACCATCTGTAATATAAAAATCATCCTCCTGATGATCGCTCTGCTGCTCCCTCCTCTGTCGGCGCTGCAGGGAGGCGGCCGGAGCCCACACACTGCACTGGTTGCTAGGCTAGAGCCGCTTAGCATCTAGCAACCAGTGACGTCACCTCTTCTCCTCCAGGCCGCCGCCTCCCAGAAAGTCCCCGCGACTCCCCGCCTATTTGGCTCTAGAAGGAAAGGGTGGACCCGGGGCGCAGAGCAGTGCACCCGAGCCCACCCATTGTGTGACAATAGCAAATGAAAATTTGCTATTGTCACACGGATCCTTCTCCTCCTCGGCCAATGCCATTGGCCAAGGAGGAGGCGGGACGCGGGAGGACTCGAGGAGACGAGGGGACTGAAGAGAAGAAGGCGCTACAACAGGTAAGTCAAGTGCACTGGTCTGGGGGGCTTGGCAAGTTGGCACGCTGTTCACTTATTTACTCTGCACTCTGTACGTAGCTCACTCCTGAACTCTGCACTCTATATGTAGCTCACTTCTGAATTCTGCACTCTATATGTAGCTCACTTCTGAACTCTGCACTCTATATGTAGCTCACTCCTGAACTCTGCATTCTATATGTTGCTCACATCTGAACTCTGCACTCTATATGTAGCTCACTCCTGAACTCTGCATTCTATATGTAAATCACTCCTGAACTCTGCACTCTATATGTAGCTCACTTCTGAATTCTGCACTCTATATGTAGCTCACTTCTGAACTCTGCACTCTATATGTAGCTCACTCCTGAACTCTGCATTCTATATGTAGCTCATTCCTGAACTCTGCATTCTATATGTTGCTCACATCTGAACTCTGCACTCTATATGTAGCTCACTCCTGAACTCTGCACTCTTTATGTAGCTCACTCCTGAACTCTGCACTCTATATGGAGCTCACTCCTGAACTCTGCATTCTATATGTAGCTCATTCCTGAACTCTGCATTCTATATGTAGCTCACTCCTGAACTCTGCATTCTATATGTAGCTCACTCCTGAAATCTGCAATCTATATGTAGCTCACTCCTGAACTCTGCACTCTATATGTAGCCATTCTATTTTGACCCCTCCCATTTCTCAGAAGCCACACCCCTTATAGACTCCACCCATTCTGTCCCCTGTATTTTGCTTGCGTGAACAAATTCTCCCAATATATCACATATTAAGGGGTCTCTCAGTACTAGTATATCCTATAATAGGGAGCAGGGGCCCTATTATGGGATACACTGACTGAGAGTGGCACAAACCCCACAGTACAGACCCCCTAGCACAAACCCCACAGTACAGGCCCCCTAGCACAAACCCCACAGTACAGGCCCCCTAGCACAAACCCCACAGTACAGGTCCCCTAGCACAAACCCCACAGTACAGGCACCCTAGCACAAACCCCACAGTACAGGCACCCTAGCACAAACCCCACAGTACAGACCCCCTAGCACAAACCCCACAGTACAGGCCCCCTAGCACAAACCGCACAGTACAGGCCCCCTAGCACAAACCCCAGTACAGGCCCCCTAGCACAAACCCCACAGTGCAGGCCCCCTAGCACTGATCCCACAGTACAGGCCCCCTAGCACTAATCCCACAGTACAGGCCCTCTAGCACAAACCCTACAGTACAGGCACCCTAGCACAAACCCCACATTACAGGCACCCTAGCACAAACCCCACATTACAGGCACCCTAGCACAAACCCCACAGTACAGACCCCCTAGCACAAACCCCACAGTACAGGCCCCCTAGCACAAACCGCACAGTACAGGCCCCCTAGCACAAACCCCAGTACAGGCCCCCTAGCACAAACCCCACAGTGCAGGCCCCCTAGCACTAATCCCACAGTACAGGCCCCCTAGCACTAATCCCACAGTACAGGCCCTCTAGCACAAACCCTACAGTACAGGCCCCCTTTCAATGCAGTGACAAGCGTACATGCCCCCTTTCAATGTAGTGACCAGCATACATGACCCCTTTCAATGTAGTGACCAGCATACATGCCCCTTTCAATGTAGTGACCAGTATACATGCCCCTTTCAATGTAGTGACCAGCGTACATGCCCCCAATGCAGTGACCAGCGTACATGCCCCCTTCAATGCAGTGACCAGCGTACATGCCCCCAATGCAGTGACCAGCATACCATGCCCCCAATGCAGTGACCAGCGTACATGCCCCCAATGCAGTGACCAGCGTGCGTGCCCCCTTCAATGCATTGAACAGTGTACATGTCCCCAATGCAGAGTTTAGCGTGCGTGCCCCCTTCAATGCATTTAACAGTGTAGATGTCATGATGTCCCCAATGCAGAGTTTAGCGTGCGTGCCCCCTTCAATGCATTTAACAGTGTAGATGTCATGATGTCCCCAATGCAGAGTTTAGCGTGCGTGCCCCCTTCAATGTATTTAACAGTGTACATGTCATGATGTCCCCAATGCAGAGTTTAGCGTGCGTGCCCCCTTCAATGCATTTAACAGTGTACATGTCATGATGTCCCCAATGCAGAGTTTAGCGTGCGTGCCCCCTTCAATGCATTTAACAGTGTAGATGTCATGATGTCCCCAATGCAGAGTTTAGCGTGCGTGCCCCCTTCAATGCATTTAACAGTGTAGATGTCATGATGTCCCCAATGCAGAGTTTAGCATGCGTGCCCCCTTCAATGCATTTAACAGTGTACATGTCATGATGTCCCCAATGCAGAGTTTAGCGTGCGTGCCCCCTTTAATGCATTTAACAGTGTACATGTCATGATTTCCCCAATGCAGAGTTTAGCGAGTGTGCCCCCTTCAATGCATTTAACAGTGTACATGTCATGATGTCCCCAATGCAGAGTTTAGCATGCGGGCTCGACTGAGAGCAGTGCACTTACCTGGAGGCTGGAGCCCTGTGAGTCACGGCGGCTTCTTCTCTCTCCGACTCCGTCCTCTTCGTTCTGCGGGAACCGGCGGGAAGGTGAGTGGCGTCTCGGCCTCTCCTCTTCTTTGTTCGGCGGCGGGCGGCGGGAAGGTGAGCGGCGCTTCTCCCTCTCGGCCTCTCCTCTTCTGCGGCGGGCAGAAGAGCGGCGCTTCTCCCTCTCTCGGCCTCTCCTCTTCTGCGGCCGGCGGCGGGAAGGTGAGCGGCGCCGGCTTCTTCTCGACTCCTCTTCGGCAGCGGGAAGGTGACCGGCGGTGACGGTGAGTGACTGATGCATGCACCGGCACCGCCCCCAACGAGGTCAGCAGGGATGTCCTGAAGGCTGGAGTCTGGACCAATCATGATCCAAGACATCACAAAAGGGGGTGGTGTAGCGCAGTGCTCTGCGCCACAGTTACGCCCCAGAAGGCCGCCAATCGGCGCCTCTGCCGGGTGGAAAACCCCACCCCCCCATAGCCACCAATGAGACCGGCACTCCTAGTGGGCAAAAAAATTGATTTTTTTTTAAATCTTTTTTTTTTTTAAATCTTTTTTTTTTCTTTTTTGGGGGGGGGGGGGGCGGCGCCCCTGCGCCCCTGCGCCCCCTATTGGTCGGCCGCCACTGTCCTGAACTCTGCACTCTATATGTAGCTCACTGCTGAACACTGCACTCTATATGTAGCTCACTCCTGAACTCTGCATTTCAAAGTTTTACAGATGCAACCGGCCCTTTGAGGGCAACCATAATGCTGATGCGCCCCTCATTGAAATTGAGTTTGACACCCCAGCTCTAACAGGATGTCAGATCACAGCAGCAAGAAAAAGAATTTGGAGATTTGGAGGAGGTTAAGAGCAATAGAAGGGACTTTTCTGAGTTAAATTGGAGATTTATCCTAAACTAACATACATGCCCCCCTCACATTTAGATATTGATTTTTTTTTTTTTTAACTTAATAGATGTTTTCTGTTGTAAACCAGCACTTCTGAATTTTTAGCCTGGGAAAGAATGAGGTTTGCAGCACATCTGCGAACGTGTGACTTTCCTGCATATCTGCACACGCCAGGCTTACTCTGCGTATGTGCAAAAGATGGCTGATATGGAATTTCCAAACCTTTGCTGTATTTGTGCATCTTTAGGAAATCTCCTGCACATGTGTAGATGTGTGTGAAGGGCTCTGCCAGGACCCGAGCAGAGACCTTCAGCGCATCTGTACACTCGCTATAACAACCAAAATGGGGACCCCAGAGGGATCGGAGCCAAAGGAAATGGGATTGAAGTTTCTCTTCAAGAATACAATCTTGAACCTTAAAACCAAAGTTTAGGGCCCCTTCACACTGCTCCTTTGAAAAAATGTGGCAAAAATGCATGTGCGTGTTTGTTGAGTTTTTCATGCAGTTTTGCTGCTCCTCACTCTAATTATGCACCTGAGAAACTGGGACATGTAACTCAAAAACGCACCACAAATGCACCACACCCTTCACAGAATGCAGGAGTTTTAAAAAAGCACCGCACCTGCAGCACACTGGTGTAAAGTTCCATATACAATTTAAAGTGATACATTTTGCAATCATCTTTTTTCCACTTTTTTTTAATCCCAAAACACTTCAAAATCAGATCAGTGTGATAGGGCTCTTAGTGTCCCTTTAACCACTTAAGCCCCGGAAGATTTTACCCCCTTCCTGACCAGGGCCTATTTTGCGATTCGGCACTGCGTGACTTTAATGGACGCTGTACCCAAACAAATTTGACGTCCTTTTTTTCCCACAAACAGAGCTTTCTTTTGGTGGTATTTGATCAAATGTGCGATTTCTTGATCATGCGTTAAAAATAAAAAAAGAGCGACAATTTTGCAAAAATAACAATATTTTTCACATTTTTTTTATATGAAATTCCCCCCCAAAAAAAGTAAAAATCTAAATTTTTTAACATTTTAGGCCAATTTGTTTTCTGCTACATATGTTTGGTAAAAAAAAAAATCGCAAAAAGCGTATTTTGATTGGTTTGCGCAAAAGTTATTGCGTTTACTAACTAAGGGAAAGATTTTTGTCATTTTTATTGCTTTTTTTTTTAAAGTAAGTTTAGAGTAATGGCGGCGATCTGCGATTTTTTTTGCGGGACTGCGACATTGTGGCGGACAGATCGGACCCTTGACTGACATTTTTGACACTTTTGGGGTTACCAGTGACATTACTACAGTAATCAGTGCTATACATATGCACTGTTACTGTAAAAATGACACTGGCAGGGAAGGGGTTAACTTTATTGGAGAGGGAGTGGTTAAGTGTGTCCCTAGGGGCGTGATTCTTACTGTGATTGGATGTGGCTGTGTGTGTAACAGCACAGATCTACGGTCCTACATAGCAGGACCGTATGATCTGTGCTGTTACACAGGTGAGATTGACAGGCGGCTTTGTTTACATTAGCCGCCTGCCTTTCTCCCGGTGTAACCGACGATCGCGAGTGACCGGCGGACATCAGGACCGCCTGTCACTCGCGCGGGGGGGGGGGTCTGTGAGCGAGCGGGAGCGCACCTCCAGCTGCGCGCGCTCGCTCCCTAGAGCCTCACACGCTAGCGACGTAGTACTACGTCGCTTTGCCTGTGAGGGGCTGACCGCTGCAGCAAATAGTCGTGCGGCGGTCGGCAAGCAGTGATATTTAAAATTTTTTTACATTTTTTTTTAATAGCAAACATGTTCTGTGCTCTGTGCAGTGATTTTGCACAGAGCAGCCCTGATCCTTCTCCTCTGGGTTCCCCTGCCGAAACTCCTGGCCCCTCCCTCCTTCTGAGTGCCCCCAGAGCATGGGTTGGCGCCACCCCTGCTCTCTCCTTATTGGCTCACTTGCTGTGATTGACAGTAGCGGGAGACAATGGCTCCCTCTCCTGTCTCAGCCAATCAGGAGGAAGGGACCCTGGAGAGCTGCTGATCTTGTGCTCATCGCTGGATCAAGATGGGGGCTCAAATAAGTATTAGGGGAGGCTGCAGGAGAGGCTGCATGCAGAAGGTTTTTTACCATCATGCATAGAATGCAATAAGATAAAAACCCTGAGCTTTTACAACCACTTTAAGCTTGTGCTATCACTGCACTCTGCAGATGGGTTTGGAAAACGATGAAAGAAATCCACAGAACAGCTTTTATTACTTTAATGTAGTCAGACCAATACAAGGTATTTTCTGATTGGTTGCTCTAGCTTATAGCCTGCTACATTATGTATGCTGTAACATCATTAAATTGTCTTTAGTACAATTTGCAAAGATTCTCTTTCAGCCTGGCCTCAGTTATGATACGGACGTGCCATTCAATTAGAACTGTTTAAAAGGGAGCCAGCAGAATTTGGCTCTATTAACACACTCAGAAGGCTCCTCTAAGTGACTTTATTCATCGTACAAATGACAATTTAAGAAGCCTTTTTAAAGCACTTAAACCCAATGTAGGTGAGTAAAAGCCACCCTAAGGCCAACAGTTCTCTATATTTAAGTATCCAAATCGTTTGGAACAACAGGGCTTTAATCCTCTGTCTCTCCCCGCTTTATTACTACGGCTGACAGCAATACAGAAAACTCAAATACAGTGCCTTGAAAAAGTATTCATACCCCTTGAAAAAGTTTTCCGCATTTGTCATGTTACAACCAAAAATGTAAATGTATTTTTTTTGGGATTTTATGTGATAGACCAACACAAAGTGGCACATAATTGTGAAGTGGAAGGAAAATGATAAATGGTTTTCAAATTTTTTTACAAATAAATATGTGAAAAGTGTGGTGTGTATTTATATTCAGCCCCCCTGAGTCAATACTTTGTAGAACCGCCTTTCGCTGCAATTACAGCTGCAAGTCTTTTTGGGGATGTCTCTACCAGCTTTGCACATCTAGAGAGTGACATTTTTGCCCATTGTTCTTTGCAAAATAACTCAAGCTCTGTCAGATTGGATGGAGAGCGTCTGTGAACAGCAATTTTCACGTCTTGCCACAGATTCTCAATTGGATTTAGGTCTGGACTTTGACTGGGCCATTCTAACATATGAATATGCTTTGATATAAACCAGTCCATTGTAGCTCTGGCTGTATGTTTAGGGTCGTTGTCCTGCTGGAAGGTGAACATTCGTCTTTTGCAGACTCTAACAGGTTTTCTTCTAAGATTGTCCTGTATTTTGCTCCATCCATCTTCCTGACCAGCTTCCCTATCCCTGCTTAAGAAAAGCATCCCCACAACATGATGCTGCCACCACCATGTTTCACGGTGGGGATGGTGTGTTCAGACTTATGTGCACTGTTAGTTTTCCGACACACACATAGCGTTTTGTTTTTACAAATTACAAATTACATTTTGGTCTCAATTGACCAGAGCACCTTCTTCCACATGTTTGCTGTGTCCCCCACATGGCTTTTCGCAAACTGCAAGTGGGACTTCTTATGGCTTTCTTTCAACAATTGCTTTCTTCTTGCCACTCTTCCATAAAGGCCAGATTTGTGGAGAGCACGACTAATACTTGTCCTGTGGACAGATTCTCCCACCTGAGCTGTGGATCTCTGCAGCTCCTCCAGAGTTACGATGGGCCTCTTCGCTGCTTCTCTGATTAATGCTCTCCTTGCCCGGCCTGTCAGTTTAGGTGGACGGCCATGTCTTGGTAGGTTTGTAGTTGTGCCATACTCTTTCCTTTCTTGAGATGTTCTAAGCTTGTAGATAGATTTGGATAGATAGCCACAATACTTCCAATTCATGCGGCTATTTATCCAAAACTCCCTATCAACTGAGCCAGTACCACTATTGGAGTTCCACGGAGGATTATTATACTTATGAAAAACGCCTTATTTATCCATCATTGAGGTGAGCGGCCACTGCACTCAATGTTGGATTCTGTGTTGGGATCTTCTGACATTGGTGATAATGTTTGAATTGATTGTTCAGATCACGTTTTGGATCACCATTTATTCGCTTTATAAATAATAGTTACTTTCTGCACATTCACATGGACTTTTTTTTATTGAATTTTATATTAATTGTCACTTTATGATTATTTAGGTTATGTGCAGTTTACCTTTTACACAGGGAGTTATGCTTTGAATTCTGTTGATATCAATTATTGTTTTTTGAGAGTATTATACTGTTTGATATAGTTTGTGATGGGATTCTTCACATCTATTATTGGAATTAGTGCAGATTTTTACACAAATTTACATTTTTTATTGGTATATGGGGACATTACAGAAATTGGCAGCTTTTTTCATTGTTGCTTCACAGATTTTATCATTTACATTTTTCACTTTATTATCATTCTCATTTACTTCACTGGTAGCGCATTGGTCACTTGCCTTACCTAATTATCCTTTTACCATCTACCCTAACAGCATGATCAAAGGCCCTGCTGTGTATTAGCTGCAAGCGTGTTTGACCCTCTGTGATAGGTGGTCTATTCCAGCTGGTAAGCGTGCAGTTTATACGGTGGAGGTTGCACTCCATTTGTTGTGAGTTGCTGCTTTTAGGTTATGTTGTTTATTATTTTATCGCAGTTTTTACTCTTTATACACTCTATATTATTTATGAAAACATTAAACAGAATTGGTCCCAGAAGAGATCCTTGGGGGACCCCACTTACCACACCGGACCATTCTGAGTACTGGCTATTTATCACCACCCTCTGGTCCTCTTTATTTCAACATCAGAGGTCTATTGGACCCCTGATGGTCTTTCCTGTACTCCACTACAGCTAAAAGAGCACAGGTCATGTTCCACTAGCTCTTTCCCTGGCCAGTGCTTCCAGGAAATGACAGCTCTGAACCAGGAAGTGATGTAATACACGTTACTTCCTGGTTTATTCACAAGAGCTCTCTCTGCTCTATCCAGCAACATCCGCCATACTGCTCCTGTGTCCGCGGGTGAGACAGAAGAATCTGGGATACATGGTGGAAGTGGGTTTGCGCAGGAGGAGAGGTCCGTTTCCGTGCCTGTGGAAGTGAACCCCATGGGTACCTTGTAAGGGGGAGGGGGTACAGTATTACATGCCCCCTTTGAAAGATACCCTTTTCCTACGTTGAAGAGATAAGGACTTATCCCCACATCCGGTCCCCAAGAGAATGTAGAATACCTGTGTCAAACACAAGCCCCGCAGGCTGAATCCGGCCCACCAGGCCATTGCATGTGGCCCTTGCAAGTCTCCTGCAGCTTCTGCACCCCCCTCCTCTCCTCTCTGTCCCTCGATCTCAGCAGTCAGCAGCAGAGACTACAGAACTGCTCCCACAGAACCTGCACCTCTCTGTGCAGGCACAGCACCCTCTTGTTTCCACCTTCCCTGGTCTCAGCATTAAGCAGACTTGGACAGCTAACTCCTCTGGTCCTCCTCCAGTCCCTGCACTTTCTGCTTTGCAGCTCTGCTCCCAGCTTCTTCTCAACAGCAGCAAAAAAAGTAAGGGGGTTGCACTTTAAAATCAAGGAATGTAGGGTGGACTCTTGACTTCTGATGGTGGGGGGGATCTTAATTTCTGATGTAAGGGGGCGGGGTGCTCTTGACATCTGCCCACAGTTATTATGAGAATAATAAAATTCTATGCCAGTTGAAAAGCTGGGTTGTACACTGCTGGTATCATCCACAAGAAACTTTATTGGAGACTGCTCAGACAGACAGAACACCTTGGCAGAACCATGTTCCGTCTGAGCAGACTCAATAAGGTTTTTTGTGGATGATACCAGCGGTGATCAACCTACCTTTTCAGGCTTGCATTATCTACTACAGGAGTGTGAGCGGGCTCCACCGCACAGCCTAAAGTGTTACTTAACCCAGGAGCCTGCATTCACATTCTGGACTCCCACAGTACACAGAACATGGAAATGTAAAAAATGTGTTCCCACATAAAATAATTGAATCAGTATATAAGGTGCTGCACTTAATAAAATCATAATAAAAAAATCACAATGCTACACGAAAGTGACTGTTATGACAACATCTTAATATATGCACACTCAATGCTCCTATACAATGTGTCAACTTAAATATACACTGCTCAAAAAAATGAAAGGAACACTTTTTAATCAGAGTATAGTGTCAAGTCAATTAAACTCCTGGGATATTAATCTGGTCAGTTAGGTAGCAGAGGGGGTTGTTAATCAGTTTCAGCTGCTTTGGTGTTAATGAAATTAAAAACAGGTGCACTAGATGGGCAACAATGAGACAACTCCCAAAACAGGAATGGTTTGACAGGTAAAGGCCACTAACATTTTTTCCCTACTCATCTTTTCTGGCTTTTTTCCACTAGTTTTGCATTTGGCTAGGGTCAGGGTCACTACTGGTAGCATGAGGAGATAGCTGGACCCTATAGAAGTTGCACAGACAGTTCAACTCATCCAGGATTGCACATTAATACGTGCCATTGCCAAAAGGTTTGCTGTGTCTCCTAGCACAGTTTCAAGAGCATAAAGAAGATTCCACGAGACAGACAGTTACTCTAGGAGAGCTGGACAGGGCCATAGAAGATCCTTAACCCATCAGCAGGACCGTTATCTGCTCCTTTGTGCAAGGAGGACCAGGATGAGCACTGCCAGAGCCCTACAAAATGACTTGCAGCAGGCCACTGGTGTGAATGTCTCTGACCAAACAATCAGAAACAGACCTTGAGGATGGCCTTAGGGCCTGACGTCCACTAGTGGGCCCTGTGCTCACTGTCTGGCACCATGGAGCTCGATTGGCATTTGCCATTGGACACCAGAATTGGCAGGTCCACCACTGACCCCCTGTGCTTTTCACAGATGAGAGCAGGTTCACCCTGAGCACATGTGACAGACATGAAAGGCTCTGGAGAAGCCATGGAAAATATTATGCTGCCTGTAACATCGTTCAGCATGACAGGTTTGGTGGTGGGTCAGTGATGGTCTGGGGAGGCATATCCATGGAGGGACACACAGACCTCTACAGGCTAGACAATGGCACCCTGACTGCCATTAGGTATTAGGATGAAATCCTTGGACCCATTGTCAGACCCAACGCTGGTGCAGTGGGTCCTGGGTTCCTCCTGGTGCATGACAATGCCCGGCAGCCAGTTCATGGAGGATGAAGGAATTGATACCACTGAATTGCCCCCCACGGTCGCCTCACCTAAATCCAATAGAACACCTCTGGGACATTATGATTCAGTGCATCCGACGCTGCCAGGTTACACCTCAGTCTGTTCAGGAGCTCAGTGATGCCCTGGTCCAGATCTGGGAGGAAATACCCCAGGACACCATCCATTGTCTAATAAGGAGCATGCCCCAACATTGTCAGACATGCAAACAAGCACGGGGGGGCCATACAAAATACTGAGGACCATTTTGAGTTGCTGCAATGAAATTTTAGCAAAATGGAATAGCCTGCTGCATCATTGTTTTACTTTGGTTTTAGAGGTGTCTTTGAATTCAGCCCTCTGTAGGTTGATAATTTTCATTTCCATCAAACAATGTGGCATCTTTTCCTTCCTAACACATTACCCAGTCCATACCAGTATAGATATCCAGCATGAGATTTTTCCCTATTAAGATCTGATGTGTTTTCAAAGTGTTCCTTTAATTATTTTGAGCAGTGTACATACAGTCCAATACATTTTTATTACAAAGTTCCAATGTTTATGTTGAGGGGGTTCTGCCTCTAAACACCCCTAAATGTTAGGCTATGTGTTCATGCACACATAGGCGTTTACAAGCGTTTAGAGACAGGAAAAAAACCCAGTACCAACGCATTCAAGGACCACGTTTTGCAAAACGTGGCTTTAAGCTCCTTTTTCCTCCCCTGGAGCACGGGTGCCCAGGGAAGGAAGGAAAAAAAAAAGCCCTGTGTGCATGGGGCCTAAGAAGCTGCAGGGAGTAGGGTGAAGCCTGCCTCATTTTCTGGCTAAAAGATGATCAGCATCATCTATCCCTTTATTCCCCAGCCTGACCTCCCCTTTTATTCATTGGATTTCGTACATCACATGTAAGCATTACCCAGAAAAGTCAGCATGCAAATACAGCCACCCTAGAAGTGCCCACACCTCCGGACTGACATCCACCCTTCAAGGCATTTGATATTTGCATATTAGGTCCTCCTGCAAGCCAGCCCACTGCTTACAACAGGGCTGAGGGCTTTTGAAAGGAGTACCGAGGCAGGGGGCGCTGTGATGTTTTTTTTAGGAAACTATGTCCATCATACTGCTGGCCCCTCTCACCAGCTATGATCTGCCTGCAATGCATAGGGAAGCACAGAGACCTAGTGATGACATCATTAGGTCCAAAATTAGATGTATAATGAAAACAGAAAGTTTTTTTTGGAAATTGTCATTAGTATGTTGATGAAGAAGGCTGAAGCAGGGAAGGCAAAAAAAAAAAAAAGCAGATAATGATTCAGCTTTGAGGATCTGCCTTACTTTGCTCACTTATTCACAAATAACTAAGGCTGCATTCACATGTCAGCTTATAATCGCGGGCAGAACCGCCGCGGTTCCGCCCGCGATTCGGAGATTTATTGCAAATCGCGGGACGCCTAGCGTTGCCCGTTGATTTGCAATAGCCCCCCAAACGCAATACGCTCCAAAGAAGCTCTTGTACTTTTTTGGAGCGTATTGCGTCCCGCGATTTTGTTTGCGCGATGTTGCCGCGATTCGGCGGGCGTAAATCGCGGCAACATCGCTCGCCGTTTGGGGGGCTATTGCAAATCAACGGGCAACGCTAGGCGTCCCGCGATTTGCAATAAATCTCCGAATCGCGGGCGGAACCGCGGCGGTTCTGCCCGCGATTATAAGCTGACATGTGAATGCAGCCTTAAGGGCACAAGTTTTAAAAGTTGTTGTCACCTGTTTAAAAAAACAAACAAGAAAATACATTATTAAAGTGATTCTAAGGATTTAAAAAAAAAACAAACAAACATGGTATACTTGCCTGTTCTGTGCAATGGTTTTGCACAGAGCAGCCCCGATCCTCATATTCTCAGGTCCCCTGCCGGAGACAGAGCTGCCCCCCCGCGGTGTGTCCCCACAGCAAGCCACTTGCTATGGGGGCACTCATGCTTGTATGTCCATACAACATACAGAGAGAGTGCGGCCCAGCCCTGCCCCCCGATCCCTCCTCACTAGTTGTGATTGACAGAAGCGAGAGCCAATGGCTGTCTCTAAGTCACAATGAGTGATCAAGAGTTGTCTATGACAGTCACTATGTTGGGAGTGAGCAATGAGCTTGATCTTAGCACAGAAACCTTGGCCATCCATGGATGCATAAGTGCGGCGTATGGGCAGTAAAGTCCATCCTATTGGCCACCTCACATTTGCCTTTCATGGGTGGTGAGAAGACAATAGAATCCCAGAGAAAAATATACAAATTTGGAAATACAGCAAGATGGACCCCTCAGGTTTTGTACCTTTAATGGATTCAAATTGTGAAATCGTTTGACCCCAATAGGCTCTGTGTTTAATATAGGATGCCATTTGTAAACTGGCATTTGCTATACCAAGTATTCTTCTCTTTAAGTGTCTGTAATAAACAAAATGCTTGTGTCACCCTTCATCAAAGTCAGAAAGATTTTCAAGGATCCCTAGATATAGACACCACATCGAGCAGGGCAAGCAACAGGTTCTGATACTGGAATTCAAAGTTACAAATGTCATAATGCTGACCTTAATACCATCAATTCATGACATGGTACGAACTCAGTAGTAGAAAAATCTGCTTGCGTACAGGATTAGAATAAGTAAACAGGAGCAAATGATTTGGCTGATCAAATAATAAAATCAGACCTTTTGATGTGGAATTCAATTAAACTGTCCATTAATTTATTGCCAAAGGCACACTTTGACCTATACATTCTGTTCTGAAATTCAGATAAAATGGAACATACCTGGAATACCCAGAAATAGTAAACACCAGCCAGATATTTCATTGAGCCCAGCTAAGTATAAATGAGGGAAAAGGTTTAAGGTGCTGGAAACATGGAGTGAAAGGAGAAACATCATACCAACTAGATGAGACTTGACTTTCTGGATCTATGTAGTTCTTCCACAGCTCCCAGAAAATGCTTAAAGGAACTACACTTTACTGCCAAACATTTACGAACTGGACCATCACATCTATATGAGCTTGTTGGACATACCATTTGCGAACCATAGGCATGCTGAGTTGTCTTCCCATGTGTCGCTCTAACAACCTCCATTCTTCTGGGAAGGTTTATGTCTGTGTCTGTGGGAATGTGTGTCCATTCCACTAAAAGAGCATTTGTAAGGTCCGGCACTGTGTCACGTACCTAACTGTTTAACTGTTCAAGATAATGAGGGTGGCCTCTTGTGCAATCTTCATTCAAGCACACCTGGTGGTGGAGACAGGGAATGCTAGGGCAGCTGAAGGGCACAGGTGCCAGGAAGCTGGTTCGAAGAATTTCAATTTGGAGACGCTGCGGCTGGATGAGCAAAAGTCACAAGCCAAGCTCAGACAGGTAGACATGTATGTAGAGAATCATGATCAGAATACAGGTCAGACACAGGCAAGGCAGTGCCATCTTAAGAGCATTGAAGGCCCCTGGGCAATGCAGTGCACTGGGGCCCTGCCTACACAATCACCCGCAGGAATAAAAATGCAAATTATCACACACATGGATGGGAGTCAGACTCTAGTGTCCTGTGTGAACCTGTTCCTGTGGTGGCAGACAGGCATTCCTGCAGTTATGGGCTCCCCCTCCATGGCCCAAGTGGCCTGACAGCAGCAGAGGGCCGACAGGTGCTTGCCACCTGCTAAATTGGACAGCAGGATGCCCACGAGAGTCAAGACCAATGCTTGGCTGGGGCTGAGTCCCTGGGCAGGTGGGGCCCCCCGGGCAAGTGGGGCCCCCGGGCAACTGCCCAGCGTGCCCATTCGGTAAGACAGCCCTGAGGCAAGGGTTGGTAATGTGCTAGTAGTGAGGTACAAAATCAGCAAGCAGAATCTTATTCAAAGGTACAGCCCAGGGTCAGTAACATTTATCAGTAGCAGATATAGCAGGCAAGGGAAATTCGAAGAGCTGGACATAGCCAGGTCAGTAGCAAGATCAGTAGATTTTCAGGAGCACAGGACACAGGGATCAGAGCTGAAGACAATTCAGCAATGAGGTGAATCAGACCTCAGGTTTTAAATAGACTGCCAGGTGCCAGGAACACCAATGCATGCACGTGTGTGCCAAGCCCCGTGCATGCACATGTGTGCCGAGGACAATGCATGCACATGTCTTCATATAAACTCAGATATTTGAAGGGATGTCCATATATATTATTTTTCATACAAGACGAAGGATTCTAAGAGCACTGTGGGTTTTCTAAAAAGACAACAATCGTTATCTCCTTTTGGACCCATGTCATGGGTTGAAACCCTGTACTTCGTAGTTTTGAGAAAAAATAGCTACATTTTATTTTCTCTTAGTAGTTCCTTTTCTTCTACCTGCCAGCCAGCCAACAGCAACTCAGCAGTTTTCTAAGTCTTTCTAAGTCTTCTAATTTGTAATGTAAACACAGAGCCGGTGAACAGGAACAAAATGCTGAGACCTGACTTAATTGACTTTACTGGATCTCTTGTGAACTTTGAGCGTGAATTACTCCACAGTGCCTACAGCTACAGATGTCAGTGAGTGCTTGCTTTAAATTATTTTGACTGCTTGTTAAGAAGAAGTAAATTGATGCATGTCCATAGGCTCACCACAGATCTATTCTAAGATTCTCTAAATATAACATTGGTGTGAATTCAGCTCTTTGACTTTTCCCACAAACTTCCTTTTGCCTTACTAATAGCGATTATGTCAGTCATTTTAATCAAAACCAGCATTTCCATTCATTCCAAAGGCGTCAGGGCTCTGACCCCACCAAACTCATCAAACCACATCTCTATGGAGCTGGACTGTACTCAGAGTCGCAGTTATGGTGGTCTTCACAGGTCTTCCTGTCTAATTGTTTTCATATGCTGTAGCATTATCAGTATCCATTACTGTAAACACCTTAACCTAATGATTTGGAGGGGTGTTGACATCATTTTGGCCATATAGTCCAGGTTTGATGGGCAAACATATAACGTTGTATGTTTGGCCACAAAAGTACAGGACATCAAAAGAATGCTTTTGCAAAAAGGCTATATTTCCCATATATAAAATCACTATAGTACAATAGGTACCAGTATCCAAGTATGTCATATCACATCAAGCATAATGCAGCAAGAGTATTTGCTACCCTGGTAATTCCAATCTATATCCAATAGAATACATGCATGTACGTAGGTAAAGTGATGTACATAAATACATACAAGATGTTAATATCCAGAATTGAGTAATAAGAGCCACCCCCTAATGAAAATCAGGGGGAAGAAGAAGAACCCAACATTTTAGGTTTTCACAGCTGAAGGTCTGGCAGCCAGCTTATTATATATTTTCAGAGCCATGAAAACAGATCTATTGTGCTCGGGGTCCAAATATAATAACTAGTGTAAAGTAACCTTCATCCACAGCCATCTGACCACCCAATATTGAGATAGAGGTCAGAGAAATGCCACAGCCAAGATTTTGCAAGTTCTACAATGAAGCAGACAAAGAAAGACCCATCCAAGATGTACCACCAATGGTAGGAAGAGGAGAGAGGAGGTAACCTCCACTGTTACCACTGATATTTTGTATTAGGTGGAACAACTTGCAGTTCTTCAGGTTACAGAAGCACATGTTCGGTCTTTAAGTTTACATATTAAATTATGCAGTGACATTTTTATTAATTTCCAGAACACCGCCAAACATTGGCTTCTCTATTAACTCTTGAGACATGTAAAACGGATGCACAATTAGCTACCTGAGTCTTGTAATTTCCCCGGGGTGACATTACTGTGACTGCCTTTTATCACTTAAAGAGGGATTACCATAAGGAACGCACTGTACTGATGTTTGGGTACATGATCAAGTTGTACAAATTCAGCTGTTAATGGTATGGCAGCTGATCCTTACGTTCATTTGGAAGTACACGGCACTGATCAGTACAATGTACATCCTCAGATGTCTTCTGTAAATTTCATCGGCTCAGTTGGAGACTTTGAGCAACGCAATTTAGTTAAATCTCAAGTTTTTCAGTTTCATGTCTTCTGCTTGGAACAGATTGGCTGTGAATTCTTTAGTTACTTAAAATGACAGTGACACCTTGTCCATGCAGGACAAAATGATAGTGACACCTACCTTGTCCATGCAGGACAAAATGACAGTGACACCTACCTTGTCCATGCAGGACAAAATGACAATGTCTTTGCAAGGGGTCCCTGACTCCAAGTCCCTATACTCATCATGTCTGCGCTCCCTTGCAGCTTCCAGAGCCAATACGGAAATCAATGGGATTAGTGACAGCGATCATATGACAATCCTCGGGTCTAGTGATTGGCTGCTAGGCTAAAGCACTGTTACATTGCTCTACAGACCAGCCAGCTGCAATAGAAGGTGTTGCATGGGAGCAAATACAAGGTGAGCATAAGGGAGCCAAGGGACCTGCATGGACAAGGTGACAGTGTCTTTTTAAAGACTCCAACTGAAATACATTTACTTTGTTAAATCACTGTGTACCATGAACAACTGGTTGCCATGTTTTGTTTTTTTGTTTTTTTCATTAAATGCTTGTTTTCACATTTCTTTTATCGTTTTTATATCTCAGTGCTGCTAAGTTTCTCCAGCCTTTTTAATCTTCTTCCAGTCTACATGCACTTATTACTCTGGATCAGCTTCATAGGCATGCACATAGGGTGTGCTGGGTGTACCTGGGCACATCCTAATCATCCTATGCGTTACAGATTCCCACACCCCATGTCTCCCTCCCTGCAGTGCTGCTGCTTCACTCCTTTCCCACCAGCTACTGCTATGGGTACATAGGGTGATTTTTCAGGATGGAGAGTGGAAGAAGGGGCTGGAAAATGTGTCATTTTACTGCCCCTTCTTTTTCTAAACCAACATAGTGAGTGATCGGTGACGATCATTCACTGTGTTAATTCCTAACTGTGATTATGACTTGTGAATGAACAGGCAGCCGCTTAGCACAGAGCAAAGAAAAGGACTGGGGAATCTCTGTCCTCAGTCTCTTTCTCTGTCCCAAAAGTGAGACATCAGGGGTCTTTTTAGGCCCCTGATATTTCACCAAAGACCCTAAACAGGGCTCCTAAATTTTTTTAAAAATATTGTAAAAAATAAATAAATAATAATAAGTAATAAAAGTAAAAAGCTACTGACACCGTCCACTGCTCTACTAACTGACACCAACCATTGCCCTACTGACCCCATCCACTGTTCTACTTACACCGTTCATGTTTAAATAAGTTTTTACATTTTGAAATGTTTTTTTCACATTTATTTATAAGGGTATATATATATATATATATATATATATATATATATATATACCATGCCTGGGAAATATGCGCCAATATGACTACTTGTAGTCTGCATCAGGTGCGTGAGACATATTGAAAGCACACCTGCAATCTACCGTATAATAGGAAGTGCATGAACAAGGACCATCATGGCAGGGGTCACCAGGTAATATGCAGGGCTACCCCCAGAGAAGCCACTGGATATGTTTGGGTTCTTCCTGTCCTGCTCCAGTAATGACCCACTCTGTACTGTAACCTGAGTGACACAGACACACTGGAACTTTTAAATGGGCTTTATTAAATGGAGCAAAGCCCAGTAAAATAAATTGGTTGGGCACACAAAACACAGTGTATGTCAGAACAATTTAAAGGTGACATAGCAGTTGACATAAGGATGGCCCATCTATAAGTAAAGGCATGTCAAAGCCAGTAGCTACAACTACAGTCCTGCCAGCGTTGGAGCCCTTAGATTTCTTGCATGAGTGCTCACTCGCATCTGGGAGTATATGTAATCCCAAGGTAAAATGGCCCGGCCCACTTTTGGCACGATTCCCTTGTGCTCCTACCACTGTGACAGAGCGAGACCCTGTCACTGTGAAATTAGAGTAGAATATGACATAGGATTCACATTAAGGGTTAATGTAAGGTCCCAGGCTATCATTTCTGAGTGGAGAAAGCTGTCTTTTTGGTTTTCTCTGGATTCTGTGGTTTTGGATCGGGACCTTTAATCCTGTGCCCAGATTTTACCAGCTGCCTGCAGCCTGTCTGAGTACACATGTGTGCAGGGCAGACAAGTACTCGAAATTTCTACTTGAGTAAAAGTACAAGTGCTCGATCAAAAAGTGACTTGAGTAGAAGTGGAAGTGCTCACAGAAAAAGTTACTTAAGTAGAAGTACTAAAGTATTCAACATTTTTTTTACTTAAGTATTTCAAGTAGTTTTTTCAAAAAATTTGCTACTTAAGTACTAAAAGTAAAAAGTACCAGTAGTTTTGAAAAAAAATTTCTACTCAAGTACTGAAAGTAGAAGTACAAGTACTGTGTTATGTAGTTATTAAAGAAAGAAGTCAAAAGTTTGAACATCATATTGTTTTTTATTATTTCAAATGATTTATTCAAATGATTAACCTGTGTTTGTTAGTAGTTTCGTGATGCACTTTAAGCGCTGTAGCACCATTTATTTGTTTGTTTCATATTTTCTTTTTATTGGAAAGATTTGGTATAGCAGCTTTTATTATACACAGCCTTTATTTTCGTATGCGCTGATTTACAAATGACATTATACACATTTTTTTGAGCTTTATGCACCCTGCCATCTACTGTTCTGGCAGTGGTCATTTTTTTAAAAGTAACGAGTAACTATGCAGCACAAAAAAAAATACTTGAGTAGAAGTATTGAAATCATCGAAAAAATGTAGTGAAGTAAAAGTAGAAGTAGGAGAAAAAAATTCTACTCTAGGAAAGTACAGATACCGCATTTCGGTACTTAAGTACAGTACTTAAGTAGTTCTACTTCGTTACTATACATCTCTGGTGCAGGGTAATTAGATACTCAAACCTGAGGATAGCTCAGAGCTCCAAATTTGGAGAAAGCTCCAAGTTTGGGAGACAGAAGGACTTACCCTGGGGTCAAAGGAGTCCCAGCCAGGATCCAAGAGACAGGAGGTCTCACCCAGGGGTCAGAGGTGCCCCAACCAGCAGACAGGAGGTCTCATTTCAGGAGTCAGGTTGGCTCCGATGAGGGTGTCAGAAGAACCCCTATTCAGAAGCCAGGATTGGGCTGTGCAACAGGGTGCTGCAACTAAAGGATAAGAGAGCCAAGAGAACCAGTAGAGTATTGTCTCTGGGACAATGTCACACTTTCTTGAACAGCAGCATAGACTCTGGAACAGCAGGAAAGTCACTGAAAAGCACAGTCTCACAGTGATCTCAGAGGAAAGTACCATGGCTTACGGTCCACTCATTTCAACTGGGTCCCCGCAGATCTCAGCAGAAACAACTCCATGGTGGCAACACTCTGCAGCTCTCTGTAGCTCTGAAGTCTCTCTACAGCTTGGTCTCATAGTAACATGTAGTCCAACCTCAGCAGCAAAGTCATAGGGCTCCTAATAAGTGCCCCAGCCATTCTCTGAGCACACAATAGCACATGTCTCTCCCTGCATCAGTAGGAGCTCCATGTCCTGGTAAACACAGGCTCTAACTCTAGGCACTCAGTAGCACTTTTCCCCTCAAGCCCTGTACACAGGATCCTGGGCTCACTTTAACCATGGAGCCCACATGGGTCCCAGCTCTACCCACAGCTTAGAGGGTGGTGGAGGGGTCTGTGGTCCTGCTGTTCAGCAGCCACTGGAAACCCCCCCTGCCCCTCCTCTTGCTACCACAGCAACCAATCAGAGTCCTCTTCTATGCTCTCCTTTCCAGATAGGGAGGAATGGGCTGCTGGTTGGTTTAAAGAAGTCAAGTTTAAAAGGATTGAAAATTACTTTTGGAGTCTTATTACAATGTCAACGATTGTATGACGTTTAATTTTTTATAGTTTATATTCAAATGTAAGCTTTTGTGAGCAGGGCCCTCCTAACCACTCCTGTATTTAATTGTATTTTAACTGTCCCCTTCATATGGTCAATGGGAGATACAGTATATATAGAGAGGGAGATACAGTATATATATATATATATATATATATATATATATATATATATATAGAGAGAGAGAGAGAGAGAGAGATACAGGAGAGAGAGAGAGAGAGATACAGGAGAGAGAGAGAGAGAGAGAGATACAGGAGAGAGAGAGATACAGGAGAGAGAGAGATACAGGAGAGAGAGAGAGAGAGAGAGAGAGAGAGATACAGGAGAGAGAGAGAGAGAGAGAGAGAGAGATACAGGAGAGAGAGAGATACAGGAGAGAGAGAGAGAGAGAGAGATACAGGAGAGAGAGATACAGAGATACAGAGATACAGAGATACAGAGATACAGAGATACAGAGAGACAGAGAGACAGAGAGACAGAGAGACAGAGAGACAGAGAGAGAGAGTTAAAAAAAAAAAAAGCTGCAGAGATCGGAAGGTATCAAGGTAAGTGAGGACTCTCACTTCAATGTAGGGGGGGGGGCTTTTTGTGGGAAGCTCTGTGTGAGGGGGGGGGTCTGTGATATAAGGAGGGGCTCTCTGATGTGGGGGGTCTGATGTAAGGGGGGTCTGTGATGTAAGGGGGGGCTCTCTGATGTGGGGGGCTCCATGGGGGGGTCTGATGTAAGGGGGGTCTGTGATGTAAGGGGGGGCTCTCTGATGTGGGGGGCTCTATGGAGGGAGTCTGATGTAAGGGGACTTTGTGTGGGGGGGTCTGTGATGTGGGGGGCTCTGTGTGAGGGGGGGCTCTGATGTAAGGGGGCTTTGTGTGGGGGTCTGTGATGTAAGGGGGGCTCTCTGATGTGGGGGGCTCTGTGTGGGGGGGGCTCTCTGATGTAAGGGGGCTTTGTGTGGGGGGTCTGTGATGTAAGGGGGGCTTTGTGTGTGGGGTCTCTGATGTGAGGGGGGGGCTCTGTGTGTGGGGTCTCTGTGAGGGGGGGCTTTGTGTGTTTAGGGGGGGGGTCTCTGATGTGTGGGTGGGTCTCTGATGTAAGGGGGCTCTGTGTGTGGGGTCTCTGATGTGAGGGGGGCTTTGTGTGTGGGGTCTCTGATGTGAGGGGGTCTCTGTGTGGGGGGTCTCTGATGTGTGGGGGGTCTCTGATGTAAGGGGGCTCTGTGTGTGGGGTCTCTGATGTGAGGGGGGCTTTGTGTGTGGGGTCTCTGATGTGAGGGGGGCTTTGTGTGTGGGGTCTCTGATGTGAGGGGGGCTTTGTGTGTGTAGGGGGCTTTGTGTGGGGGGTCTCTGATGTAAGGGGGCTTTGTGTGTGGGGTCTCTGATGGAAGGGGGCTCTGAGTGTAGGGTCTCTGATGGAAGGGGGCTCTGAGTGTAGGGTCTCTGATGTGAGGGGGGCTTTGTGTGGGGGGTCTCTGATGTGAGGGGGGCTTTGTGTGTGTGTAGGGGGTCTCTGATCTTAGGGGGGCTTTGTGTGGGGGTCTCTGATGTGTGTGTGGGGTCTCTGATGTGAGGGGGGCTTTGTGTGGAGGGGTCTCTGAAGTGAGGGGGGGGCTCTGTGTGGGGGGGGGCTCTCTGATGTAGGGGGCCTCTAAATTAAGGTGGGCTTTGTGTGGGGGTTCTCTGATGTAAAGGGGGCTCTGTGTGGGGGTCTCTAATGTAAAGGGGGCTCTGTGTATGGGGTCTCTGATGTAAAGGGGGCTAAGTTATTAGTGATCATAAAAAAGGTGCAAGAAAATGCGCGGGGGGGGGGGGGGGAGGATTAGCTCGCACAGGGCGCCTGAACACCTAAGGCCGGCCCTGGAGAGGGGGATATAGTATGCAGAGTGGGTAGATACAGTGTATAGAGAGACAGAGATACAGTATATGGAGAGGGCGATACGATATATAGAGAGAGGGGGATATAGTATATAGAGAGAGGGGGATATAGTATGCAGAGTGGGTAGATACAGTGTATAGAGAGACGGAGATAAAGTATATGGAGAGGGCGATACGATATATAGAGAGAGGGGGATACAGTATGGAGAGAGAGGGAAATACAGTATATGGAGAGGGGAATATAGTATATAGAGAGAGGTAGATACAGTAAATAGATAGAGGGAGATACAGTATATAGAGATACTATATGCATTGAAAAGTTTTTTCTCTATGTTATCTTCTTAACATTTGGTAGTCATATCCCAAAAAATTCCAAGAAGTATAAATTTTTTATATCCTATAGACTAAATGTGAGACATAACGTATACAATCATTCTATAAACACATACCACATACACTGCATATATAAGTTGAGGAAAATATGCTTATAAAATAGTTTGCCATTTGCCAGTAAAACAAAAAAAAAAACAAAAAAAAAAAAAAAAAAAAAAGGATGTCCCCGGAGTTTATTTTCAAAATCTGGTTACCTTACTTTAGAGCTTCTGGTCATCCTGGCCTTTGATATTAAAGGGATTGTAAAGGCAGAAGTTTTTTTTTTTTTTATCTTAATGCATTCTGTGCAGCAGGCCCCTCAGCCCCCCTAATACTTACCTGAGCCCATCTTTATTCAGTGATGTTGTAGGAGTGTCTCAGCTACCTGGGACTCCCCTCCTCAAAAAAATGAGACTTTAAAATCACTTTAACCCTTTAGGGTGCATGCACACCTGCAAATACACCCAATGCCGATTAAAGGCGAGAACCCCAGTGGGAGTGATTAGCTGCAGAAGGCAAACACATTGAAAGCAATGGAAGCTGCCATTATAATTGCAGCCACCTGCATGTAATGGCTTATGCAGCGATCACATGCGTGTGGACAGCCCTGAATGCAGACTCCTACATCCATGGCTGAATACTTGCATCTGATTGCTACATGAGCCATTACATGCGAGTGGGCAGGATTAGCTGCGGATGCCAATAGCCTGCCATTGCTTTCAATGGGGCTCCCTCCCACAACTATTTGCCGGGAACTCCCGCTGACGTTCTGGTATGTAATCGGTGTCAGATTCACTGGCAGGTGTGAATGTACTCTTATGACTAAGGCTCCATTGTCACCCGAGCGTATCATTTTCAGGCATTTTTTTTGGTGTTTTTCAGGCGTTTTTTTTTAGGTAATTTTTCCAGGTGTTATTTGCAGGTGTTTGGAGAAAGGCATTAACATCTAACAAAAACCCTTGTAATCTGCCAAAAATGAAGCTCATGTACTTTTTTGAGCTTCAGGCATTTGGCTTCAGGCAACAAAATGCTCATATGAGAACAGGTGCCATTGAAATGAATAGGATTTTGCTTGTTGGGCGTTTTGAGACTTCAGAGATGAGCGTTTTATGAGCTGAAAAATGCTCAGGTGTGAACAGGGCCTTACACATTGTTCCTGAGGCTGAAAAATCTCAGAGCCTGATGACATTTGAGGTTTGTAATTCTGAAAAAATTCTCAGTTTAAAGAAGTTAGTATTAAGTTTATAGGAGTATACATAGGGGAGTTAGCAATTATGTGATATAAAATGTAAATAATATAACTTTTTTTGGTTTCAGGCTACTAACTTAGAATGTTCAATGACTGGATAAAAAAAAAAAAAAAACAGTTGATGATGAAAAGGAAAAATCTGCAAAACCCGATCATAGTGCCTGCCTGGACCCCAGTAAAGTCCATGGGAACTGAATGTTTTTCTGCATCTTTCAAAGCCAATTTGCATATTTTTGGTAACAAAATAGTGTGGGTAATGACACTGCCATGAGGCGCTTGTACCAATGTGATTTTTTTTCCCAAAATACTGCTCTCTAAAGAGTAGGTATTTTAGTGCGGCTTAAAGGGCAACATTAAAAATACACAATTACTTTAACTAACATACCTGGGGGATGCCTTAAACTTGTATTTTAATCAGCGCACTTGCAGCACGTACTCCTGTGAAAGTTACATAGTAGGGAAGGTTGAATAAAGACACTGGGCCATCCAGTTCAACCTGTGTGTGTATGTTTGTCACTAATGTATCTCATATCCCTGTATACTGCATTCCATAAGAAACACATATAAATGTTTTTAGAAATGATCAACCCTCCCTGCTGACGCCACCAACTGTGGAAGGGAATTCCACACCCTTACAGCTCTGACAGTAAAGAACCCCTTACGCAGTTTGAAGGGTTAGTTCACCATTACCAAAATACTGCCTATGAAGATAAGAGACATCTGTAGATAAAAACAAACTGAGCTCTGACTTAAAGCTTCTGCTTATCTGCTGCCCCTCTGCTGCCAAATTTGGCACCTTTTGGGGGGGGGGGGTACCTGGTTTTGACAGGTACCCATCCCAACTTTCAGGAGACTTGGCTGCGGTGAGGTCCCCCAGAAGTTCAGCCCCCTCCTCCTTCCCCTGCTGCCAGGCCATAAACAAAGTGCAGCGTGCATACACTGTAGGAAACTGGCTGTGAGGCCGCAAGGCTTCACTGCAGGTTTCCCTTACAGGCAATGGGGACGGCAACACCTGAGACCCAATGGAAACATCAGCTGGGGTGCCAACATCGCTGCATTACAAGACAGGTTAGGTTAATATTAAAAGTCAGCAGCTACAGCATTTGTAGCTGCTGACTTTAAATGTTTGGGGGGGGGGGGACTGGACCTCCTCTTTAAGTTGGATAATGCCTATAAAAGTAAGAGATTTTCATACCTCACAAAACCTGGCTAGAATACTCCCAGGATGTTACTAAGATGTAGCTGAGAGAGGCCTAGCTTTTACGACTCACTACTCCGCCATCACAAGAGCTGAGCTCTGAGCTGAGAGCTACTACATCAGAAGAGAGAGAGAGCGCATGTGAAGGGGTTTCAATCAGAGCTCACTCCTGTGATAGTAGAGGTGGACAGCAATGGCTGGGCCTCCCTTAGCAAAGTCCTAGGAGTATTCCAGTCAGACTTCACAAGGGACATAAATGGCCTACATCTATAGCAAGGACATTATTGGACACTTGTCAAAGCTGCACAGTTTTTTTATCTACAGACATCCCTTAAGGTGAACTAACCCTTTACCCCTTTGCGGCGATGTAACGCAAAATGCATCCTTCGGCTTCAAGGGTTTTACCAAGGTGATGCCTGCAGCGTACCGTTTTTTAAAGTGGCTTTCTTATAATAACAACTGATGCGGCTAATCAGCCACTCGGCCGTTAACACAAGCAGTGGGAGAGGATGTCCCCCCTCCCTCCCTGCCTTCTGCCACTCCCCCCGGGTCTCCCGTCCCACTCGAAGACGCAAGCGACCAGCCGGCATGTCCGTTGGCTGGCTGGAGACATGAATAAAGCTGGAATTGGCTTTGATCGGGTCTCGGATCTAGCAACCCAGAAGCCATGTCATGACGTTACTTCCAGTTACTGGAGCCTGAAAGCCACAAGATTTAAAAAAAAAAAATGACAGTATTCAACGCAGCCAAGCTTGAAGTTTTGAATGCTTTTAATTGTAAAGGAATAAAGACCCCACATAAAGAGTACCTGTCACTGCCTATTAACATCACAAGGCATGTTTACATTCCTTGTGACAGCAATACAAGTGATCAAAGAAAAATGTAAAGCTACAGTGTAAAAAAATAAAATGAAGAAAAAAAAAAAATTAAAGCATCCCAGCCCCCCCCCCCCCCCAGTGCTCGCGAGTATAAGTGAACGCGCACGTAAGTTGTGCCCGCAAATGTAAACAGTGATCAAACCACACATGTGAGGTATTGCCACGATCGTCAGAGCGAGAGCAATGGTTCTAGCACTAGACTGCCTCTGTAACTCTAAACTCTATTCTCTAGGGTCTCTACAAAAAAAAAAAAAAAAATATATATATATATATATATATATATATACCGTATATACACGAGTATAAGCTGAGTTTTTCAGCATGTTTCATGCTGAAAAAGCCCCCCTCGGCTTATACTCGAGTCACGGTCTCACTTACTTTTTCCCCGGTCAGTGCGCATGTGCCGCCGCCGCTCGGGAAAGCCCGTATATGTTCAACTATTCCCGGACAGACAGCGCATGCGCAGTGACATGTTGGCGCCTGGCCATTTTTAAATGTAAGGAGGAAAGGTAAGTGAGACTCCTCCACAGCACTGCAGGTAAAGGTAAGTGAGACTCCTGTACCATGCCCGCACTGCATCTCCTCTACCATCAGTGCCATATCTGTGCCATTTAAATTTGACCTTTGTTGCCGTCTAAAGCCTTGACACACGATCAGATTATCAGATGAATTTTCTTTCATTGTTTGTTGCATGCTAGTCTCATATGGAAAGTGAAGAGGTTACTTTTATACGGAAACTCTCCTACGACAGAATTCTACTTCAGAAGTGATGTCATGTGTTGAATTGATTTGTATGTGTTCTTTAGTTTCCGATTATTCCTAGTTTTGCTCTTATAATTTTTTTCGGACAAAAACTGTACTAATTAAACAAAAATAAGACATTGTGTGCATGTACGATAAAATTTTTTAGCCTACACATCCAGTTTTTTTTACGAAAATCCGTAATCGGCTGTCTAAAGCACTATACTAATGATCCGAAAATCGGCAGATCATTCGTCAGATTAAATTTTACTTATTTTCTTATTGTGTGTCCGTCGGGCCTTAGTTTAAGTCCCAATGAGCGGCTTGTAATTTTGTCGTGACATTGCTCATGCACTTTCTACTTTGGCCAGGAGATGGCACTCTTAGCCTTCTAAATAGCACAATTTTCCATCATCGCTCGCAGCTAAAAGTCTAATTTTTACTTGGCCAGAACAACTAAAAGAAAAAAAAAAAAAGAAAAGAAGAAAAAAAAAAAAAACAACGAAAACCTTGGACTGATTTTACCTGCAAAAAGCAAACTAATAACTCTGCCAACTTCTGCTTTTGGCTCCTGTCTCTGCCATTTTATCTAAATCATTACAAAAGCCAAAATGGTCATTTTATTTATTTATTTTACATGTCCTTAAAATGACTTTGTGTTCCGGTCTACTTTGATTTTTCTGGGGGGAAAAAAAAAGGTTTTCATCAGCATCGCCAGACTTGCAGACTTCCCTGAATTTATTTATTCATAGATTTACAGGTGGAACTGGACACTGCGCAATATTGCGGCTGATTTATAGAAAATTAAAAAGAAGTGACATTTTTGGATATTTTGACCCATGAAGTTCTTTTTCCAAGTGAACAATGAAATTTGGTTGCAATGGGGAACAGCTTTACCTCTTTATTTCTACTTTTTATAGCTTATAGTAGATCTAAAGCCTGAAGAAAAATAAATCTATAATCAAAATGGCTAAAAAGAGCTAAGTATAATTAACAATATAATGAAACTAAATAAATATAATAATAAATATATTAAACTAAATAAATAAATAAAAAAAAAAAGAAAAAAAAAAAATATATATATATATATATAATTGTAAATATATATCATAATATAAATAGTAAAGAAAACACTCGCGCTTAGTCAATATATTATGAACAATGAGCAGCTGCTGTTCACCCAATAGGGAAATTACCTAAAAAAGATTATAAATTGCTTGCTTGAAAATTAGTAAAATAAAATGTGAAACCACATATAGAGTACTAACAGCACTTGTTTAAAACCAATAAATATAGGTGTGCTAAGAGCACATGTAAAGTGCTAACAGTGCTATATAGAAAGTGCTAAAATGCAATAATTCCAAATATACATATATGTGCTATAAAAAAATACACCACAAATAATATTAAAAATACAAAAAAAAAATGTGAAAAAGTGCATTAAATGCTCAAATAAACTCCAATCAAATAACAATAGAGCAATTCTAATAGGTAAAGTGTTTCCTAGTCCATGGGAAGATCTAAAACCGTGCCAATATGCTCAAATAAGGTTCTTGTTTCCTTAATGCTGGAAGGTGCTCATCAGTGCAAAGTGCCACACTCCCCTCTACTCACCAGAGATATAGAGAGACGGGAAGTGACGTAAGTGGTTTGGTAAGCCGGAAGTTACGTCAACGTGTTTCGCCCGCCTTCCCGAGGGTCTTCAGTAGACAAATATAATAATAAATACATTAAACTAAATATATGTATAATTATAAATGTTTATCATAATATAACTACACATGATTAAATATATAATTAAACTAAATTAATATAATAATAAATACATTAAATGAAATATAAATAATTGTAAACATATATAATAATATAACTCAAATATAATTAAATATATAATTAAAGTAAATATATATAATAATACATAAATTCAGCTAAATATATATAATTATAAATGTATATAATAATATAATCTAAATATAATTAAATATATAATCTAAATATTCATAATCATAAATACATTAAATTAAATATAAATAATTATAAATATATATAATAATATAACTAAAATATAATTAATATATAATTAAACTAAATATATATATATATATATATATATATATATATATATATATATATATATATATATATATATATATATATATAAATAATACATAAATTTGGCTAAATATATATAATTATAAACATATATCATAATATAACTACAAATAATTAAATATATATTTAAACTAAATATATATAATAATAAATACATTAAACAAAATCTAAATAATTATAAATATATATAATAACATAACTAAAATATAATTAAATATATAATTTAACAAAATATATATAATAATACATAAATTCAGCTAACTATATATAATTATAAATATATATAATAATATAACTAAATATAATTAAATATATAGTTAAACTAAATATATATATATATATATATATATATATATATATATATATATATGTATATATATATATATATATATAATAAATACATTAAATAAAATAGAAATAATTATAAATATATATAATAATATAACTAAAACATAATTAAATATATAATTAAACTAAATATATATAATAATACATACATTCAGCTAACTATATATAATTATAAAAATAATTAATAATATAACTAAATATAATTCAATATATAATTAAACTAAATATATATAATAATAAATACATTAAATGAAATATAAATAATTATAAATATATATACCATAATATAACTAAATGTAATTAAATATATAATTAAACTAAATATATATACTATTACAGACAATAAAAATATATATAATTATAAATATATATATAATAATATAACTAAATATAATTAAAGATCTTATAACCTTCACAGGTTTATGAGATTTCTAAAGGCACTTTTATACATTTAAGCTCACCACCCATGCTACAATATGATTGTACAATCTCCTTTAGATCTACCGACAACTATGTATTGCATGATTGAATACATAATAATTGAATAGATTAGGCAGGGCTTCACATTACATAGTTTTGGTAAATCTACAATTTGTACTAATGATTGTACGGTCAGATTGTAAGGTCTATGGTGACTCTTGGATCTGCAGCTTTTAATAAAACAATACCTGGTGATCCTGCCATTAAAGTCCTTGCACAGGCATTCCCTGTTATAGGCCTTATGCAAACTGGGTGTCAAAAAAGGGTGTTTGGCATTTTATTTTTTTTGCAGCCTCTATTTGCCTTTCAATGTTAGCCTATGTGTCCATGCACATATAATATAGGCATTTAAAGGCGTTTAAGCCCCTTTCACACTTGTGCGACTTGTCCTGAGACTTGGGACTGCAAAGTCGCATGACAAGTTGTACCGCATGATTTCCAGTGAATATTATCCATATCAGTGCGACTTCAAAGTAGTCCCTGCACTACTTTGGTCCGACGTTGATGCAGCTTGAGGTCCATGGACCTCAAGATTACACAGGCATTGCTTCAAGTCGCGTAAAAGTTGCGCACCAAAGTTGCACCAAAGTCGTACGACATTCAGGTTGTAGGAGTATGAAAGGGGTGTTTGAAGCAGAATCCCCCCATCAGCGACATGTTCAAGAACAGGAGAGTTTGGCAGAGAAAAATTCCTGACGCATCTAAACACGTGTAAATGTGCCTAAATGCTGGGCGTATTGGGTGCTTGAGCTTTCATTTATTTCAATAATCCGAATAAGCTTGTATTCTGGTTAAATGAATGAATGATTGGCAAAACATTTGATGTACCTAAACGCTTCTAAACGCACTTAAACGCATTTACAAAACGCATCTTTAGATACCTTTTTTATGCTGCATTTCTTCTGCCTGGAGAAAGGCATTACGCACAGTATACATGAAACCAATGGATGACAATGTTCTGATCCGGGGTGCTGGAAAAAGTTGAATGTGTTTTTTTTTTTTTTTTTTGAAAGTCTGCTGCCCTTTGTAATATTTTGATCTTGCCTCCCAAATATGTGTTGTCATCCTGCCACACTGGCGTTCGGCGGAGCTTACGAGTGGCCGATTCAGCACACATTATGCAGACATGGTTGAATGTTGCCATCATCAAGGGACCAGTCTTAGGAAATACAATGCAGCTTGGGGACCAGTCTTAGGAAATACAATGCAGCTTGGGGACCAGTCTTAGGAAATACAATGCAGCTTGGGGACCAGTCTTAGGAAATACAATGCAGCTTGGGGACCAGTCTTAGGAAATACAATGCAGCTTGGGGACCAGTCTTAGGAAATACAATGCAGCTTGGGGACCAGTCTTAGGAAATACAATGCAGCTTGGGGACAAGTCCTGGAAATACAATGCAGCTTGGGGACAAGTCTTAGGAAATACAATGCAGCTTGGGGACCCGTCTTAGGAAATACAATGCAGCTTGGGGACCAGTCTTAGGAAATACAATGCAGCTTGGGGACCAGTCTTAGGAAATACAATGCAGCTTGGGGACCAGTCTTAGGAAATACAATGCAGCTTGGGGACCAGTCTTAGGAAATACAATGCAGCTTGGGGACCAGTCTTAGGAAATACAATGCAGCTTGGGGACCAGTCTTAGGAAATACAATGCAGCTTGGGGACCAGTCTTAGGAAATACAATGCAGCTTGGGGACCAGTCTTAGGAAATACAATGCAGCTTGGGGACAAGTCCTGGAAATACAATGCAGCTTGGGGACAAGTCTTAGGAAATACAATGCAGCTTGGGGACCAGTCATAGGAAATACAGTGCAGCTTGGGGACCAGTCTTAGGAAATACAATGCAGCTTGGGGACCAGTCTTAGGAAATACAATGCAGCTTGGGGACCAGTCTTAGGAAATACAATGCAGCTTGGGGACCCGTCTTAGGAAATACAATGCAGCTTGGGGACCAGTCTTAGGAAATACAATGCAGCTTGGGGACCAGTCTTAGGAAATACAATGCAGCTTGGGGACAAGTCTTAGGAAATACAATGCAGCTTGGGGACAAGTCTTAGGAAATACAATGCAGCTTGGGGACAAGTCTTAGGAAATACAATGCCACTATTGCTGGAGTGCATTAGTTGCAAAGAGGCAGCAGGAGATCAGCAGCACTGAGATGGAGCAAAGGATGCAAACAAGTGAAAAGAAGCTTTTTTTTTTTTTTCAAATAAAAATGTCAATGGTTTGAGATCCAACAAAGGCTGAACAAGGTGAAAAGAAGTCTTTGATTTAAAATAAAAATGACAATTGTTTATGAAAAAAACCAAAATGCCATTCAATAGGAAATCAACATCATCAAGATAGTTAAAGTTGTTCAAAATGATGATTTATGTATGGCTTTTAAAAAATTATCAAATTACATAAAAGCTTTAAGGGTAACTCCACTTTTGTGGGGGGAAAAAATGGCAAATAAAGAAAAAAAAATATAGCATATACAATTGCAACACAAATCATATTGTAATTGAATGTTATTAAAAATGACCTTTCCTTTTCAATCTGCAGCTGTTGTAATTTTCTGAAAATGCAATGCAATATGGCCACCTGGAGCTGTTCTGTACACAGAATGTATACTGACCACACCCCAGAAACATAATTTCCTGCTTGTGTGATTGGCTCACCGATTTTCCCAGAAGTCTGCCTAAGGCTGGCCATACATGTTCAATTTTCTTGTACAGTTTTCTGTTAGATTTACCAAAAACCATATAATATGAGGTCAAAACTGAACAACACTTTCAATTGTATCCAATTAGGCAGGCCTTTGTACTACATAGGTGAAGGTAAATCTAAAGAAAATTGTATAATGTATGACCAGCCTAAGATACAAGTCAGATTTCTGGCATCCCCTGCAACAAATATGTAATTTTTGGTGAGATTCTCCCAATAGGAACACGTCTAAAGGGATGCAGGCCCAGCAGCTTTCCTCATTAGAGCCTTGCAGCTGCCACAGCTGATAGATAATTATGAAACCACTCCCATTTCACCCACTCAGCAGAGAGGAACAAACAATGATTTCTTCAGAATAACAAAATGTAGAATCTGCAACAAAGTTTGTTAAATCCTTGCAATGTACAGAGATCACCCAGAGGGGAATGTTTTTTTCTTAACCCAAGGGGAGTAACGCTTCAAATTTTTTTCCCCCCACAAATAGAGCTTTCTTTTGGTGGTATTTGATCACCTCTGCGATTTTTATTTTTTGCGCTATAAATAAAAAAAGAGCAACAATTTTGAAAAAAACAAACAAACAAACAAACAATATTTTTACATCCTGCTATAAAACACAGCCGATAAAAAAATGTACCAAATCAAATTTCTTCATCAATTTAGGCCAAGATGTATTCTGCTACATATTTTTGGTTCAAAAAAAAAAAAAAAAAATCCCAATAAGTGTATATTGATTGGATATTTTTATGGAATTTTTATTTATTTATTTATTTTTTTACTAGTAATGGCGGCGATCAGTGACTTATAGCGGGACTGGGGCATACCATTAGGACACCTAACTGACACTTTTGACACTTTTTTTGGGGACCAGTGACACTAATACAGTGACCAGTGCTAAAAAATATGCACTGTCACTGTACTAATGACACTGGCAGAGAAGGGGTTAACATCAGGGACGATCAAAGGGTTAAATGTGACCCTAGGGGGTGCTTTTTAACTGTGAGGGGGTTGCCTGACTGGGTGAAGACAGAGATCCTTGTTCCTGCTTGGCAGAAACACAAGATCTCCATCTTCTTCCTTGTCAGAACGATCTTCCATGTTTAAATAGGCAGACCGCCGTTCTGCCTCTCCCGGGAATGATCGGGGGGGGGGGGGGGGTGGCAGAGATCAGGTTCGCCGGACCTAGTGACTGGCATCCCCTGTGTCCAATCAGTGCACGACTGTGCCTCCGGCGGCCACGCACGCCCCCCAGTGGCTATTGCACGTAATGACGTACAGGTACGTTGTTTCACGCAACAGAGCTGACCTGCGGCAGTACATATGCGGTAGGCGGTTGGCAAGTGATTAAATGAAGACATACTATCTAAACCCAACAAGAACAATGATTGTTACATTGCAGGTTAGCAGTCCTTGCACTAGGCTCACACCTTATATTTGTTGGAAATGTGCGTAAAATTGCACACCTTCCTGACACACACAGAAAGGCGCTGCCCTTTAGCAGATTCATGGAAGTTCCAATAATTGTAATGGCACGCCCGCACATCTGCTAACGCCTACTTTTTGCGTGCGCCACACCTTATGGTGCCGCAGCACCCTGATATTCAGTGCATCAAGGTTTTTAAAAAGTCAGGGACTTTTTTGGTGCGCTTCTCATGTGTAGGGCAGCCCATTGAAATGATTGGGCCGCTATGTACGCAACGCGTGGGAATGGCTGGAAAACATGCGGAAACACGTGTTTGCTCTGTCGCTCCTGTTTGGATATGATTTTTTGTACTCACCATGTCTAAAACCGTTGGGCTCTTTTCCAGGACATTTTCATTGGGTATATTAAACTCTTGTTAATCCTGCCAGAAATGGGGTGTCCTTGTCACTTCCCATGAGCTGATCAGACAACCAAATTATCTTTTCTTTCTTTTGTAAACTATTATCGCATCCCCCTAAATGTAATGGGGGATGAAGAAAGGCCGGCATGTCTGTAGATCAGCCTGGGAAGCAGCCATGACTTCTTCCATAGAGACAGTGAAGGATTGAGCGTAGCCACACAAAAATAAAAAGCAGGTTATTTCCAGAAATTACTGGGTAAAAAGAAAGTGAAAAAAAAAAAAGGCTGCAAATCTCCCGTTCCACCACATCCCAAAGGTGCTCTATTGGATGAGATCTGGTGACTGTGAAGGTCATTGGAGTGCAGTGACCTCATTGTTATGGTGAAGAAACCAGTGGTGAGATGATTTTAGCTTTGTGACATGGTGCATTATCCTGCTGGAAGGAGCCATCAGTAGATGGCCATGAGCAACAATACTCAGGTAGGCCATGGTGTTTAAATGATGCTCAATTAGTACCAAGGGGCCCAAAGTGTGCCAAGAAAATATCCCCCACACCATTACATCACCAGGCTGAACCGTTGATACAAGGCAGGATGGATCGAGGCTTTCATGTTTCAAATTCTGACCCTACCATCTGAATGTCACAGCTGAAATTGAGACTCCTCAGACCAGGCCTCATTTTTCCAATCGTCTCTCGTCTAATTTTGGTGAGCATAAGCGACTTGTAGCCTCATTTTTCTGTTTTTAGCTGACAGGAGTGGCACCCAGTGTGGTCTTCTGCTGCTGTAGCTGCTTTAGGGTTCAATGTGGTGCATTCAGAGATGGTATTCTGCATACCTTGGATGTAACGAGTGGTTATTTGAGTTAATGTTACCTTTCTTTTACCTAGAACCAGTTTGCCCATTCTCCTCTGACATCAACAAGGTATTTCCATCCACACAACTGCCGCTCACTGGATATTTTCCCCTTTTTGGACCTTTCTCGGGAGATGGTTGTGTGTGAAAATCCCAGTAGCTCAGCAGTTTTTGAAATACTCAGACCAGCCTGTCGGGCACCAACAACCAAGCCATGTTCAAAGTCACTTAGATCCCCATTCTTCCCCATTCTGATGCTCGGTTTGAACTTCAGCAAGTCATCTTCACCGCGTCTATATGCCTAAATGCATTGAGTTGCTGCCATGTGATTGGCTGATTAGCAATTTGTGTTACTAAGCAATTGAACAGGTGTACCTAATAAAGCGGCCAGTGAGCGCGTACCTAAATACTCCATAATTATATATATTATACTATTAGGCTTAATGTTCCCGGGACGTTTTCAAAAGTCCTTTGAACGCTGGAATTTAACAGCTATATAAAGGACGTTTAAAACGTCCGTTGTGTCGCGTTTGCATGCCGCATTTAGTGGCATTTAGTGGGCGTTTGTGCTCAGATCCATTTTTAGAGGTCAAAAAATAATTTCCCTTTAACCACTTAAGCCCCGGAAAATTTTACCCCCTTCCTGACCAGGGCCTATTTTGCGATTTGGCACTGCGTGAGTTTAACGGACAATTGCACGGTCGTTCGACGCTGTACCTAAACTAATTTGACGTCCTTTTTTTCCCACAAACAGAGTTTTCTTTTGGTGGTATTTGATCACCTGTGCGATTTTTACTTTTTGCACTACAAACAAAAAAAACAGCGTCTATTTTGCAAAAATAACAATATTTTTCACATTTTTTTATATGAAATTCCCCCAAAAAAAAAGTAAAAATCAAAATTGTTTAACATTTGGTGCCAATTTTTTTTTTTTACCATATGTTTGGTAAAAAAAATCGCAAAAACGTATTTTGATTGGTTTGCGCAAAAGTTATTGCGTTTACTAACAAAGGGAAAGATTTTTGTCATTTTTGTTGTTTTATTTGTTAACGCGTAATGGCGGCGATCTGCGTTTTTTTTTTTTTTGCGGGACTGCAACATTGCGGCGGACAGATTGGACCCTTGACTGACATTTTTGACACTTTTGGGGGTACCAGTGACATTACTACAGTAATCAGTGCTATACATATGCACTGTTACTGTAAAAATGACACTGGCAGTGAAGGGGTTAACTTTATTTGAGAGGGAGGGGTGGTGTGTGTCCCTAGGGGTGTGCTTTCTACTGTGATTGGCTGTGGCTTGAGGTGTAGGAACAGTGATCAACGGTCCTACATAATAGAACCGTATGATCACCATTCCTACACAGGGGAGAATGACAGGCGGCTTGTTTACATTAGCCGCCTGCCTTTCTCCCGCTCTAACGGACAATCGCGAGTGACCGGCGGACATTGGGTCCGCCAGGCACACGCGCGGGGGGGTCCGTGACCACGCGGGAGTGGTAGCGCGCCTCCGGGGGCGCGCTCTCACTCCCTAGACCCTCACAGGCTAGCGACGTAGATCTACGTCACTCTGCCTGTGAGGGGCTGACCGCTGACGTAAATAGTCGTGCGGCGGTCGGCAAGTGGTTAAACAGTAAAAACGCAAGCGCTAAACGCGGGTGACCGCGTTCGGTCGCGTTTTTGCGTTTGGAACGCCAGTTAACACAGGTTCTGAACATCCTGAACACAAATAATTGCTTTCCAAAAAACGACACCAAACTCAACTGCCTGTAAATGACTGTAAACGACCCGGTGTACATGGACAGAAGAAAACATAGAGGAGGGTTCAGGGGCTGCTGAAAAAAACGCCCAACTGCTCCCAAACGTCCGTTTACAAGTAGCAGTGTACATGAGGCCTAAGAATGGGAATGGATTGTGTGCAGCTGCATCGTCATTGTTTTATCCCAAGAATCTAATGGCAGTAGTTGCATTTGTACTTACTATCATCATTATATTGTTGTGTTTTTTTAGATTGATCACATTCACATTTTGCAAAAAAGCAGTAAATGCAACAACACTGTTTTTATGGTCGATGTGTATTTACTACTATTTTGCACTGAAGCCTGCAGAGTATTGCACACCTGTGATCAGTGTGTTGAGGGTGCAGGCTCTTGCAGTGCTTACCCAAAGCCTGAGGTCCTTATCCACTTCTGGACTGGAAGATTTTCCCCCTTAATGGCCAGGCCATTTTTTGAGATTCGGGAACTGCATTACTTTAACCGCAAAAATTGGATGTGACCAAAATTTATGTTACATCCTTAATATGTAGCATGGTCTAAAACAGTGGTCTCCAAACTGCGGCCTGCGGGCCAGATGTGGCTCTTTGCTTGCCTTCTTCTGGCCCTTAGGGTATTGTTCATCCCACTGATACGTGGAGCTATTCATTTCACTGACACCAACAATGGGGCACTACTCCTTCCACTGACACCAACAATGGGGCACTATTCCTTCCACTGACACCAACAATGGGGCACTACTCCTTCCACTGACACCAACAATGGGGCACTACTCCTTCCACTGACACCATTAATGGGACACTATTCCTTCCACTGACACCAACAATGGGGCACTACTCCTTCCACTGACACCATTAATGGGACACTACTCCTTCCACTGACACCATTAATGGGACACTATTCCTTCCACTGACACCAACAATGGGGCACTATTCCTTCCACTGACACCATTATTGGGGCACTATTCCACTGACACCAACAATGGGGCACTACTCCTTCCACTGACACCATTAACCACTTGCCGACCGCCGCACGACTATCTACGTCGGCGGTCAGCCCCTCACAGGCAAACTAACGTAGGGCTACGTTGCTTGCTTGTGAGGGTCTAGGGAGCGAGCGCGCGCCCCCGGGGGCGCGCTCCTGCTCCCGCGTGGTCACGGACCCCCCCGCGCGTGTGACCAGCGGACCCGATGTCCGCCGGTCACTCGACGATCGGCGGGGGAGAGGGAGAATGTCAGGCAGCTTGTGTAAACAAACTTGAAAGTGGGGGGTGTCATGGCGCTCTTCTAATATCCCAAGGTGGTACAAGGAATGTGGGTGGATGGGAGGGGGGGGGTTATGGGGCTGCGTGGGGGGTAACAAAGTTTGGTACTGTAGGGAAGCTATAGTCCGCGGCAGCCGGCTGAAGCGTGGAGAAGCCCTGAGAGATGCAAGAAAGGAGAGAGCGGCGCCAGCTTAGTATAGTACAAGTTTATTTAACACTGTTAAAATTGGTGACTCACTGTCCGAGGTTGGGTGAGACCAGTACACAAAGACTGTTAGGGTCATCCATCTTCCTCTTCCAGGATAGTGGTCATAGGAGAAGGTGGTGAGGTTCCAGAGGTATAGCCGAGCCGCTGTGGGGCTGCTAGTTGTCACTGGCCACGGCAGAGCATGCACAACAGGGCTCCGGCTGCCGACTTCTGATCCCTGATGACATCACTTCCTGGCAGGAGAAAAATAGGGGTTGCACGCGTTCAGAGCATCCGTGCTCCTTCGTCAGACCCTAACAGTCTTTGTGTACTGGTCTCACCCAACCTCGGACAGTGAGTCACCAATTTTAACAGTGTTAAATAAACTTGTACTATACTAAGCTGGCGCCGCTCTCTCCTTTCTTGTGTAAACAAACTGCCTGTCATTCTCCTCGCTGCAAAGACACTGATAAAACGGATCTGGTATGTAGATCCGTTGATCAGTGTCCTTACAGCTAGAGCCACAGCCAATCACAGTAGAAACCACGCCCCTAGGGACACACACAGCCCCTCCCTTCCAAATAAAGTTAACCCCTTCACTACCAGTGTATTTTTACAGTAACAGTGCATATGTATAGCACTGATTACTGTAGAAATGTCACTGGTAACCCCAAAAGTGTCAAAAATGTCAGTCAAGGGTCCGATCTGTCCGCCGCAATGTCGCAGTACCGCAAAAAAAATCGCAGATCGCCGCCATTACGCGTTAAAAAAAAAAACAACAAAAATGACAAAAATCTTTCCCTTTGTTAGTAAACGCGATAACTTTTGCGCAAACCAATCAAAATACGCTTTTTGCGATTTTTTTTACCAAACATAGGTAGCATAAAACAAATTGGCCGAAAATTTTTAAAAATTTTGATTTTTACATTTTTTTTGGGGGGAATTTCATATAAAAAAATGTGAAAAATATTGCTATTTTTGCAAAATTGACGCTCTTTTTTTGTTTATAGCGCGTGATCAAAAAATCGCACAGGTGATCAAATACCACCAAAAGAAAGCTCTGTTTGTGGGAAAAAAAGGACGTCAAATTCGTTTAGGTACAGCGTCGCACGACCGCGCAATTGTGCGTTAAATTCACGCAGTGCCGAATCGCAAAATACCCCCTGGTCGGAATGGGGGTAAAATCTTCCGGGGCTTAAGTGGTTAATGGGACACTATTCCTTCCACTGACACCAACAATGGGGCACTATTCCTTCCACTGACACCATTATTGGGGCACTATTCCACTGACACCAACAATGGGTCACCACTCCTTCCACTGACATCGTCAATGGGGCACTATTCCTTTCACTGACACCAACAATGGGGCACTATTCCTTACACTGACACCAACAATGGGTCACCACTCCTTCCACTGACACCATCAATGGGGCACTATTCCTTTTACTGACACCATTAATGGGGCACTATTCCTTCCACTGACACCAACAATGGGGCACTATTCCCACTGACACCATCGATGGGGCACTATTGCTTCAACTGACACCATCAATGGGGCACTATTCCTTTTACTGACACCATTAATGGGGCACTATTCCTTCCACTGACACCAACAATGGGGCACTATTCCCACTGACACCATCGATGGGGCACTATTCCTTTTACTGACACCATTAATGGGGCACTATTCCTTCCACTGGCACCATTAATGGGACACTATTCCTTCCACTGGCACCATTAATGGGACACTATTCCTTCCACTGACACCAACAATGGGTCACCACTCCTTCCACTGACACCATCGATGGGGCACTATTCCTTTTACTGACACCATTAATGGGGCACTATTCCTTCCACTGACACCATTAATGGGGCACTATTCCTTCCACTGACACCATTAATGGGACACTATTCCTTCCACTGGCACCATTAATGGGACACTATTCCTTCCACTGACACCAACAATGGGGCACTATTCCCACTGACACCATCGATGGGGCACTATTCCTTTTACTGACACCATTAATGGGACACTATTCCTTCCACTGGCACCATTAATGGGACACTATTCCTTCCACTGGCACCATTAATGGGACACTATTCCTTCCACTGACACCAACAATGGGGCACTACTCCTTCCACTGACACCATTAATGGGACACTATTCCTTCCACTGACACCATTATTGGGGCACTATTCCACTGACACCAACAATGGGTCACCACTCCTTCCACTGACATCATCAATGGGGCACTATTCCTTCCACTGACACCAACAATGGGGCAGGATCCCAGGTGCGTGGGCCATAAATAACAAAAAATCGATGTAGAAATGCAATGCCAGGACAAGGACATCTAGAGCCCAGGGCGAACATACCAAATTGCGCCCCCCCCCAAGATGTATGAGCATTATGTGTCAGCAAAAATCCCCTCCCCCCCAATAAAGTTGAGTGTTAATCTGCATGCTTAGCTCAAATCCTCTCATTTCCCATATGCTCCCAGCACAATACCCCCACCCAAAAATAAAAAAATTCCCCTTTCTAGCACAAATCCTCTACCCCTCATATTTCCCCTTCCAGCACAATTTCCCCTAGCTCAATTCCCCCATCCTAGCACAAATCCCCCCCAAAATTTCCTTCCTAGAACAAATGTTCCGCAATCATCCCTACTAGCACAAATCCCCCCCCCCCCCCAAAAAAAATGACTCCTCCTAGAACAAATGTTCTGCAATCATCCCTACTAACACAAATCCCCCCTCCTCAAATATTTCCCCTCCTAGAACAAATGTTCTGCAATCATCCCTACTAGCTCAAATACCCCTCCAAAAAAAAAAAAACACACAAATCCCCCTAAACCACCACTCCTGATAAATCAGCACACCTCCCTAAATTTCCCCTCCTAGAACAATTCTTACCTGCTGCCGCCCCCTCAAATCCCTCCTCCCAACACAAATCCCCTGCCCCCAAAATCTCCTTGTGGTACCCCCGCACCTCATATGATACCACAGTGCCCTGGGCAGCCACCCTTCCTGCCCACCCCGGCCCTGGATATGTGTCTAATTTTGGTAAAAACTTACATGTTCATGTTCTTCAGCCTGAGCACAGCCTCATTTCTTATCAGACAGCCCAATTGGAGGTTTCTGTTTAACAGAGGAAGCTGCAAATATGTACTATCTCTTTGGTTTAGCCATAGTGCTCTTGAAATCCCTTGTCCTTCATTATATGTATTATTTGTATAAACACAAGGATGGCCTATACAGCATAATAAATAAAACAACAGTTTAAAATTGTATAATACTAAAAATGTACAGAAAAGATTGTCACAAGGACAATATAGTTTCCCTTTAAAAGTTGAGAGGTATGTGAGCCTCATATCTTTTCGAAAATCAGTCCTATTAAATGATTTTAGCGAAACAAGGAGTGTTTATCTCACAATAGGAGAGGTTTGGGAAAGCTGGAGTAAAATGTTTTAGGTATGGTAACCAGTGAGGTGTCTGCTTTCATCTGTAGCTGAGTTTCTATGTAACACAAAGCACTATAGTGGAATTGCAGTCTTCTCACTGTGCAGCAGCTGGTGGTTATACAGGTGCAGAGAGCTTGCCAACTGCCAATGAGCTATAACTGACATCCTTAATATTAGCCATAATGATTTCAGGAAAACCACCGCTCTTTCTTGCTTAAATAAAGCCGCCACAATCCTTTGCAACTTAAACTGAGAAGTCAAAGGAAAAATGCAGAAACCGAACTGTCAGTGAAAACCCTAAAGATCTGCAGCATTGTAGATAACACATAATGTGATAACACAAAACATTACCATGCATTAAGACACACTGCAATAAGGCAGTCCATTCATCTGATGGTGGCCATGCATGCTTCCATTTTACTATCCGATCGATGTGTGATTTGATTAAAACAATTGATTCAGAAACGGATCGAACAGCCATAAAGTGATATTAAGGCAAGTTTTTTTTGTTGTTTTTGTTTTAATAACAAACATGTCATACTTACTTGTTGTTCTCAGGTACTCCGCTGGCGCTCCTGGCCCCTTCCTCCTCCCGAGTACCCCCAAAACAAGCAGCTTGCAATGGGGGCACCCAAGCAGGCTCGCTCTCGAGCTGCTGCTCTGAATGTCCTTTCACCCACAGAACTGAGGCTCAGCCCTGCCCCCCTCTCTCCTCATTTTCTCACTGACTGTGATTGACAACACTGGGAGCCAATTTGGAGGGAGAGTCCCCGGAGAGCTGAGGCTCTCGTGCACATCGCTGGATCATGATGGGGCTCAGGTAAGTATTGGGGGGGGGGGCTCGGGGAGCTGCACACAGAAGGTTTTTCACTTTCATGTATAGCATGCATGAAGGTAAAAAACTTGAGCCTTTAAAACCACACTCTAACTTACCCTCCGGCCAATTTAGACTTAAGCCCCGTACACACGTACCGATTGTCGGCCGTAAATATTCAGCCGACGACAGATCGGCCGATTGTAGGCTTGTTAGTATGATGCTTCCGACAGCCGACAGCGCATTTTCGGCCGAACAGAATCTGTCATGCAGGCATTAAAATTTTTGTTGGCCAACACCAGAACGGCCGATTGTTCGCCAGTCAGTACAGAATTCGGCCGACAATCAGCAGATTTGCAAGACTGGGCATGCTCAGAAAAGAAAAAAGACACGGAAAGTTAACCATCACATGACATCACTTCTGCAGTCGGCTGTTGTTGGCCGACAAAATTCGTGTGCAGTCTTTTGCACTTTTCAGCGGACAGGACAGCCCTGGACAAAAGACGGCCGATCGTTCGGCCGACGATCGGTACGTGTGTACGGGGCTTTAGTTTATATCAAATTTGTTTGAACTGTCAATTGGCTGTGGTGAAAAATTATTGATTGTTTTTCATCAATCAGCAGGACTGAAATTATTCAGTCATAAATTTGATTTATTTGGATCGATCTGATTGTGAGGTTGTCTGGTGAAAACAGAGATATATTAATAGGGATAATTTCCAATACCGACTAACAACTAGCAATCGAAATGTCGCTTCCCCATGTGTAGAGTATCGATCGATTGTATTGATGACCATTGATTGATTATTGCTATCAAGAGAGATCAATTGGAAAATAAAAAAATCAGTTATCGAAGCAAGTCTAGCCATCATTAAATGGACTGGCAGTGTAGGAAAAAAACAAGCATGTGCTTTTTGTTTAATGTAGAGCAGCATGATGGGACACATGTACATTGTGGTGCAGTGGGGTGCCATTTAAAATATACAACACAACAATGCACCACACCAAGATAGGTGCATTACAGTTGCTGTGTGCACCACGTGAAGAGGGGCTTTAATCACTTCAGCCCCGGAAGGTTTTACCCCCTTCCTGATCAGGCCCTATTTTGCGATTTGGCACTGCGTTATTTTAATGGAGAATTGCGCCGTCGTGCAATGCTCTACCCAAACGAAATTGATGTCCTTTTTTCCCACAAACAGAGCTTTATTTTGGTGGTATTTGATCACCTGAGAAATTTTTATTTTTTGCCCTATAAACAAAAAAAAAGCGACAATTGTGAAAAAAAACCCCCAATATTTTTCACATTCTGCTATAGGACATTCCCAAAAAAAAAATTAAAAAATCAAATTTTTTTTTACAGTTTAGGCCAATTTGTTTTCTGCTACATATTTTTGGTAAAAAAAAATCACAATAAGCGAATCCTGATTGGTTTGCACAAAAGTTATCGCGCCTACTAACTACGGGAAAGATTTTTGTCATTTTTATCGTTTTTTTTTACTAGTAATGGCGGCGATCTGCGATTTTTTGTGGGACTGCGACATTGCGGTGGACAGATCGGACCCCTAACTGAGACTTTTGGGGGTACCAGTGACATTACTACAGTAATCAGTGCTAAAAATATGCACTGATACTGTAATAATGACACTGGCAGGGAAGGGGTTAACACTGTGGGTGATCAAAGGGGTTAATGTATGCCTATATGCTTACTGACTGTGAGTGGGGGGGGGGGGGGGGAGGGGGTTCTGTGACAGGCACAGAGAGATCGCAGTTTTAGCTTAGCTGAAACTGATGATCTGTCCCTGCCTGTCTGACAGAAGATCCGCCTGCTTTGTTTACATAAGCAGGCGGGTCTTCTCTCCGTTTCCCAGGACGATCACGGGAGGAAGGTGGCAATCGCCGCCTCTCCTCCCACAGTCCGCCTCCCGCTGTGTCTAAACACATGAACTCCAGTCACGTAGTACTAGGCGACTGGACGCAGGCGAGCCGCACTGTAATATTACTGTGGGCGGTCGGCAAGTGGTTAAGGTGATTGTAACGTTTTTTTAAATGAAAAAAGCAAACATGTTATATTTGCTATGTGCAATAGAGGTGGACAGTCACAAAGCAGCCTCAAGTGTTGGGAGTGTAGTCATAGCTGTATTGTCAACCTCCAGGAAAACTGAGCAGTGGCGGGGGTGGGGGGCATCGATAGAGGAGAATTTCACCTAACACCAGAGGCATTAACACAAGGGACACATCCTACGAGTATTATACCTTTAAGATTCCCCTGGGTTACCCGTAGCAACCAGTTGCAGAAAGGTAGTACCTTAAGTCCTTGGCTCAGTCAATGATCAGTCCAGGGGATGTTGTTTTGTAGTTTTACTTAGAACTGGGATAGGAGAAGGGATGAGTGGGATACTTCAACTAGTAACTATTCACAGTATTGAGGACATCTGACTTGAGATTGCAGCAAGGCTGCTGCTTCATCCTGCCAATTGAATGAAGAAAATATGAATGTTCCTGGTTGTACTTATCTTCAGGGTTCTAACTTGGCACCCCCTTTCTCTCTCTCTGTGTGCTGGCACCCGTCCACTGACTCTATACTCTGGAGTGCTCCCCTTCCTGGGTAGACCCCTGGGCAAGTTCCTCTGTACTCACGGACACTGTTTTTCCAGAGTCACCATTGCCCCCAACTCCACCAGTCAGCTTCGCCTGGACCTCTGGATTCAGCCACACACTCTGGTTCACCAGGCCGACTGCCTGTGACCACCATCCCCTGCTACAGAAGAGGAGACAGCCGCCCCCCTCCTTCCGGGACCTGGCTTCCAGCCCAAAGATCCCTGGCTTTTATACCCTATCCCATAATGCACCACTCTCAGTGCCAAACCCATGGGATAGTATCAAAGCCTGTGTGTCATTCAGGGCCGGCCTTAGGTGTTCAGGCGCCCTGTACGAGCTAATCCTGTGGCGCCCCCACCCCACCCCCCCCAGCGCCCTGCACATTTTCTTGCACTTTTTATGCACTTCATTTGACTTTTCTTTTTTATGATCACTAATAACTTAGCCCCCCTTACATTAGAGACCCCCCCACAGAGCCCCCCTTACATCATAAACCCCCCACAGAGGCCCCCCTTACATCAGAGACCCCCCACAGAGCCCCCCTTACATTAAAGGCCGCCTTACATCAGAGACCCCCCACGGAGCCCCCCCCCTTACATCAGAGACCCTCACAGAGGCCCCCCTTACATCAAAGACCCCCCACACAGCGCCCCCTTACATCAGAGACCCCCCACACAGCGCCCCCTTACATCAAAGACCCCCACACAGCGCCCCCTTACATCAAAGACCCCCCAAACAGAGCCCCCTTACATCAAAGACCCCCCATACAGCACCCCCTTACATCAGAGACCCCCCACACAGAGCCCCCTTACATCAGAGACCCCCCACACAGAGCCCCCTTACATCAAAGGCCCCAAACACAGTGCCCCCTTACATCAGAGACCCCCCCCCCACGGAGCCCCCTTACATCATAAACCCCCCACAGAGGCCCCCCTTACATCACAGACCCCCCACGGAGCCATCCCCTTACATTAAAGACCCCCTTACATCAGAGACCCCCACGGAGCCCCCCTTACATCAGAGAGCCCCCACAGAGCCCCCTTACATCAGAGACCCTCACAGAGGCCCCCTTACATCATAGACCCCCCCACACAGAGCCCCCTTACATCAAAGACCCCCCACATAGCGCCCCCTTGCATCAGAGACCCCCCACACAGCGCCTCCTTACATCAAAGACCCCCCACAGAGAGCCCCCTTACATCAGAGACCCCCCACACAGCGCCTCCTTACATCAGAGACCCCCCACACAGAGCCCCCTCACATCAAAGACCCCAAACACAGCACCCCCTTACATCAGAGCCCCCTTACATCAGAGAACCCCCCACACACAAAGCTTCCCTTACATCAGAGACCCCCCACACAGAGCCCCTTTTACATCAGAGATCCCCCACACAAAGCCCCCCTTACATAAGAGAGACCCCCTTACATGAGACCCCCCACACAGAGCCCCCCTTACATTAGAGACCCCCCACACACAGAGCCCCTCCTTACATGAGATGAGCCCCCCTTACATGAGACCCCCCACACAGAGCCCTTCCTTACATTTGATGCCGGAGAGAGCTTACTTACCTTAGTATGGAGGCTCACCATGAGGAGAAGGGGCGGGAGGAGGAGAAGGGGCGGGAGGAGGAGGGGCTGACGATCTCTCCTCTGGCGTCCCTGGAGAGAAGGGATCTGTCAGTGGCAGTGGATCAAAAGGCCGCGCTGAGCTGTGTGTGATACACAGCTCAGACTGCATCTATAGAAGACACAGGCACAGCCGCACAGTGGGAGGTAAGCGGCGGCCGTGGCCTGTGTTAACCCTCTCCAGGCCGCGGTCGCCGCTTACCTCCCGCTGTGCGGCCTGATCACGTGCGAGCTGTGATTGCCGCACGGTGCCCCTGTTGCCCCTGGTGCCCCGTGCGGCCGCACAGCTCGCACACCCCAAAGGCCAGCCCTGGTGTCATTGGCTGGGTTTCCTCCACTGTCCAATGTGTCTCACTATTGGACACAGTGGGGACATTCCCTCAGCCCAGATGAATCATGAAACATTGAGCAGGCCTAACTAATGATCATGCTCCCCTGATAGGCAGAGTGAAGCTATGTTTTTCCTGCTGCTCTACTGATAGGCAGGCAGAGCCAAAACTACTATCCCTACCTAGCACCTATCTAGGAGGGTGCTACATCAATATGGACCAACATTTCTGCGGAATGTTTTCAACACCTCGTGGAATTGATGCAACAAAAAATTTAAGTGGATGTAAACCCCATTCATGAAATTTGACCTGGGCACATATATCTGTAGTGTTTATTTATCTCTCTCCTGTGTTTTTCTGCTGTTCCATTCCTCTGTTATCAGCATGATAACTTCTGACAAGCTCTCCGACACATGAAATAAAAGCAGCTGGACATTTGTGTTGGGGTGGGTGCATAGAGATGGATTAGCAGAGAGCTGGTCTATTCCCAGCACAGCTCTGCATGTTTCTTCCTTCCTCTGCCTATTTGAAGTGGGGGGGGGGGGGGTGTGCCTTTCCTCCAATCAGCTGTCACACAATGTATGCCAAGACTCCGCACCCAGTGCTGGAACAGGAAGAAAAAACTCTAACACGATGTTCACTTTCTAAACGGTGAATAAAGTCAGCAGGTATACAAATAAAACGTATGTAGGGAGATTTGTTTCATCTCTGTGCATCATCTGAGGCTGTTCACTTTACTGGGTACATGTGAGGGTTTAAATCCACTTTAAGGCAGTTCTGAAGGCAAAAGGGGTCCAACCTGGTGCTAGCAAAGTGTACCTAATAAGGTGGACAGTGAGTGTATATATGTACTATACCTGGCTGATGCCCCTGGAATCAGGAAGTCGTTGAAGTAGACACTGCTATTCCAGTGATCTCCACCTGCTTCTGCCTCTCCACCTCATCCAATCAGAGAACGCTTTGCATTTATTCAGAGGATGCAAAGCATTCTCTGAATGGCACCCATGCCAGGCAGCCAACCTCCTTCTGGGACCTGAAGCAAATGGCGATCCATGGAGTCGAAGTGTCGGTGTAGAAGAGAATGTGGAATTCAATGTACTCCTCAATCTCATTATTAAATATTACATAGAAACTTCACACAAAATGCGGCGACAATGACATGTTAATGTGTAGAAGTGTCTACATCAGTGATTTCTAGCTTAATGGAACATCGGCCGGGTATGGCGTATAGATAATAATGAAGGGTCTTCAAAAAGTTTCCTCACTTTTATATTTTCGTTGGAAAAAGTGAGAGTGGGAGGAGTAGTAACTAGTTGTGTCTGAGAGTGTCATGTGACTAGTCTGTCTGGCAAGTCGGCTGACCTTTCAAGTTTAGTAAAAGTGATGCATTTTATTTTTGAAGTTCTTAATAAAATTAGTTAAAAAAAGTGCTAAAACTTTTTGAAGAACCCTTGTACATTGGTCCAAGCTGGTAATTATGTAGAAAATATCCATACCTGGAATTCATCTTTAATAATCCTCTTTACATAAAGTCACTGTTTTTCTGAAATAGCATTGAGATTATATTACATGTGATGGGAGCAGAGTTCTTCTTTAATGATGTATAGGAATCTACGTATACGATTATGTTTGGAGGGGTGTTAATAAACGTATTGATTGTAAAGTTCATAAAAAGAACTGCAATGCATAAGTCAACATAGGTTTCTTTCTTTAATTTAATATGGATTTTCTTTTTTCTTTACAAGCGCCGGAATAAAATGAAATGCACTTATTAACTCTTGTAAATCTGCTAGAGGTGAAACGTGTCTTAAAATGTTCTTTTTTTTTTTTATCATCGCTCCATCATTTAATAGATCTTTTTCTGAGCTCCTAAATACATTTTCATTTGCCGCTCCTTTTTTTTCCATTTTTTTTATTTTTATTTTTTTCCTTGGCTCTCAGCGTACTCGCAGCCTTTGCTTGCATTTTTTATTTATACTTTTGATGAATGTCTAATGGTCGAGCTGTTGATAAAATGATTTCTAAGGAGAAATAAAAAAAAATATGAAACTGGCAAAGTGAACATTTGTTGGAATGCTCCTGATATTGATTGCTTTTAGATAAATTGCATCTTTCATAATATCCAAACATGGAGTCATTTAGGAAGGCTCCGCGCAAGATTAGAAAACTCATTCCCAAACATAATTCAGGATCGTACGCTGTCCCTTTAGCTGGATACTTTCAGCTCATTGTAATCAAATCTTAGTAAGGAAAGTAACAGTTCAATGTTTATTCCACCCAAAAGCTTAGTTATGGGTGGATGCTTGTAATTCATTAGCTTGAATCACTATTCTTCTTATGGTGTCACCATGCCAAGCCAGGTTCACATCTATGATTGCATTAAGATGTATTAAAATCTGCATTTTAACATCCATTACTACAACATGTTAAAAAAGAAGTAAATCCTCCCCAAAAAAAACCAAAAAAAAAACCCCTGTAAGACAAAGGCATAATGAGCTTGTATGCACCACATACTAGCTCATTATGAAATACTTACCTTAGAGCGAAGCCCCCGCAGTGCCGCCCACTCAGCGACAGGACGGCCAACATGTTCGCCCGTTCTGCTTCCTGGTTCGCGTCCTCCGGCCATCTTATTGGCCAGAGGCACGATTACATCACTCTTGCGCATGCGCGTGGGAGCCACCGTTCACGGCACAGGGCTCTGAAGGAACGGCACGGGTGGACGTTCCTTCAGAGCGCATGCTCCGATGACGTCATTGGCTGCATTAAAAGTAAATATCTCCTAAACGGTGCAAGTTTAGGAGATATTTACAGTACCTATATAGGTAAGTCCTATTAAAGGCTTACCTATAGGTACAAGGTCCAAGAGAGGGTTTACAACCTCTTTAATATGCAGCAAATGTGCATTCTGAATGGCATCTCAATATAAGGGAGCAACTATGAATTATGGGGCCCCATAGCAAAATTTTGACAAGTCTCCTTATTTGAACATATACTGAACAAAATTATAAACGCAACACTTGTTTTTGCCCCCATTTTACATGAGCTGAATTCAAAGATCTAAGACTTTTTCTATGTACACAAAAGGCCTATTTCTCTCAAATATTGTTCACAAATCTGTCTAAATCTGTGTTAGTGAGCACTTCTCCTTTGCCAAGATAATCCATCCACCTCACAGGTGTGGCATATCAAGATGCTGATTAGACAGCATGATTATTGCACAAATGTGTCTTAGGCTGGCCACAATAAAAGGCCACTCTAAAATGTGCAGTTTTATAACACAGCACAATGCCACAGATTTAGAAAATTTTGAGGGAGCATGCAATTGGCATGCTGACCGCAGGAATGCCCGCCAGAGTTGTTGCCCGTGAATTGAATGTTAATTTCCCTACCATAAGCCATCTCCAAAGGCGTTTCAGAGAATTTGGCAGTACATCCAACCGGCCACATAACTGCAGACCACGTGTAACCACACCAGCCCAGGACCTCTACATCCAGCATCTTCACCTCCAAGATCATCTGAGACCAGCCACCCGGACAGCTGCTGCAACAATCCGTTTGCATAACCATAGAATTTCTGCACAAACTGTCAGAAACCGTCTCAGAGAAGCTCATCTGCATGCTCGTCATCCTCATCGGGGTCTCCACCTGACTGCAGTTCGTCATCGTAACCGGCTTGAGTGGGCAAATTGCTCACAATCAATGGTGTCTGGCACTTTGTAGAGGTCTTCTCTTCAAAGATGAATCCCGGTTTTCTTAGATCTTTGAGTTCAGCTCATGAAAAATGGGGGCAAAAACAAGTGTTGCGTTTAAAATTTTGTTCAGTATACATACAGAAATTGAAAAAAAAAATGCTTTGTCAGAACATTTGATCGCAACAGATTTCGTATGAAAACCTTTAAAAATGTAATTTTATTGCCATGCCAATGGTTCAAATGTAACGTTCAGTTTTAGGATGCCCACGCATATTACAATAAGTATGATTTTTGCCAAATTAAACTCATATTCACAGTTAGAATTTCTTTTGTTTTAGATCATACTCTTTTGATATCCTTGTCACTGCGGTTTAAATTATCATCAATTTGATATTATTAACTATTCAAACAAGTGTTCCAAAAACAAAGTTTTAATGAAATTCAACCGGTGTATGGTCAGCTTAACTCTCTCTGAAGTAGTTTGCAGTGTCAACAGTGACAATGCGTTCCACAAACCCAACTCCTTTCACTGCTCACAGGCCAACCTGTATCCTGCTTGATTCCCTGCAATCAGCCAGGTGCCAAGGTTCTGGAGTCCACTCTACAGCTCCACAGTAGTCCACCATCCAAATAATGGGCTGCATACCAAAGACGTTCAACTCCAACCAAGGTTCATTGCAATGATAGCACAATGCTCACTCTCACCCAAAGCCATGACCCTAATCCCATGATTAGGAAGTCTAGGCTAGATATAGCTAAATATAAAATGGCTCCCACTCCCTTCTAACTCATGTTCTATTCTCAGAGCACTGCAGTCCAATCACATGATCTCCCCAGCATCTGGCTTCAGAGGAGAGGAGAAAGTGCCGATAATGAATAGAATTCCTGGGTGGTGACATCATCCATAGGCCTACTATGGGACATCCATTGTTGTCTGTTCCTCCTCTCCCTTAAAACTGGCCCCTGGGAACCAATCACATGATCAAGCCTCAGTGCCCTGAGAATAGGTAAGTATAAGCACCTTCCTTCTTTTGTAGTTAGCTTACTGAGATCTAGACAGTAACTTCTACTTCAAACCCTGCTATGGGTGAAACCTGTTGGGGGCATGGTTTTGGGTGTGAGTGAGCGGTGTGCTGTCTTTGCAGTGAATCTTGGCTGGAGTTAAACATCTTCAGTGTGCAGCCCATTATTTGGATAGTGTCACTGTTTTTAAAGCCTAGCTCCAGGCTTTAAATAGTTTGCTTGGGCCATATTGTCTCAAGCAAATTGTTTCCATTAATAAGCAATGCTGCCCCTGTCAGCACTGTATAAACTGTATGTAGCTTTAGCTACCTACAATATATAGCACTGTGTTTGCATCTGCTGTCAGAACAAAATTGAGTTGAGCTGATCCGGTCACAGGTAGCCTTCCATGTTTATGAATGAACACAATGCTTTCTCTGAGGCAGGCGGATGACATCACAATCCCACCTCAGCCAATCAGGGGAAACCTTGTATTCACTGAAAAAATACAAACTTAATGTGAATGGCTTAGAGGTGCTCAGACGACTCAATTTGTCCCAGGAATGGTAAGGAAAGTCTTTGTACCGCTGCCAGAACACAGCACAGTCTAATGTATGTAGCTGATGCTATATACAGTTTATACAGCGCTGACAGCAATTAGTAATGGAAACAGTCTCTCTGGGCCAGCTTGGCCCAAATAAACTTTTTTAAAGTAACACAAAACCTGGAGATAGGCTTTACCTTAAAGTATGCCTAAACCAAGGATGAGCAGATGGAGAGCCACCTCCCGCGCAGAGGGAGATTTGGGACTAGTAGCGCTCTGAGGTCTGGCTTCTGCCCTTCTATACTGGAAACATAACAGTTTTTTCTTTTTTAACAGCCTTTCTCAGATTCCATAGCAGATGCATAGGCTGCCATGGCTATCGTTACACCACTGTCCCAACCCACATATACCATACAAACAATATGAATCCATCAGGGGGACTTTAATTCCCTCCTATAGTGGCTGCAGAAGTTGTGTAGTGTTGGGGAAATCGGGGCAGAGATATAGCCAACAGACAGCTGTGGGGGCTCTTTCCCACTTGCGGTACCTTGTATTGCCTTCTGAAGAGTGATCCACATTCAGACTACTTTTGAGAGGGCATTTAGCAGACAGTGGGGAGGCTTTATATTGCCTCCTCACCGCCTGATTTAACCCTGTAATGGTGCACTACCATGCCACAAGCATGTGCAAGCCCGACCCTATTTAACTCAGTGGGTCAGTCTGACAGATGGTGCCACTTGTCAAACTCGACAGTGAAGCAAGGGATGTGTACAGCCCTGTTTAGTTTGTATTGTTAGGAGTCAGGCAAGTGGTTGGGGGATGGTAAAACGGCTCTCCAACCTGTTTTTACTACCTCTCATCCGCTGGTGTGAAAGAGCGCTAAGAGGGGTGCAACTATCTGATTCAGTCCAACACTGAAGTAGCTGAGGTTTTATGAAGACAGACACCAACACCCAAAGAACAGGAACCCTTAAGCCAGCCATAGATAGATCGAATCTTAGGCTGTTCAACTAGCCCAGATTCGATCCATCTATGGACAGGCTGGTTGCACTAAAATTGATCCATCAGTCGACTTCAGTACATCCAGTGTGTTGTATTTTTTGCATGCTATTAATGCTAGCGGCTATAGCTGATGGCAGTAATCATTATGTTTTGCCAGCAGGGAAGGCTTCCTGACGGCAGAACACAATAGTGCTTCAGGAGGGATTTCCCCAACAACACGGTCAATGTTGATGAGGGAATCGAGCATTGCATCATCTATGCCTTGCCTTAAGCCTAGTACACACGGGCCGAATGTCGGGTGACCCATGTGTACCAGATTAGGTTCGACAGAAGACTGTCGAAGGGGCATGACCGGAAAAGGTCTGCTGACCGACTCCTGATCAGTGCTCTCAGCCAATGGGCATACCCCTGTCAGAACACAATAGAACAGCAGGGGAGATCACTGTATTAACATTGGATAGTTAGTACAGCAGTTCCTCCTGAGCTGTCAGTTTTTTTTATGTTCAGCAATGCTGGTTTGAACGAAAAAAAAAAAAAAACTACTTGTGTGTATGAGGCTTTAAAACCAGATTTTTTTTTTCATTAACATTTGATTACATTTTCAGGAAAAATGCAACAAATAAATTCCAAATACGTTACACCATCATGTAAATGGAAGATGAAAAACCAAGAAAAAAGTGAAATGAGTCAACAATTCAACAGATCCTACCATGACGGTATCAAACTAGGAAGACATCCTAAAAAGAGTATAACAAGATATACAACTGTTACTGATATTGACCCATACTACTGGAAGCATTTTTGAGATAACGGGTAATGACCACCATTTGAAAGTAAGGAGCATATAGGTAATTTATGAGAAGGTTGGTCTACGGGCCATAAAGAACTTGAAACTGCTAGGTGGCTAACTCAAGTCATTCCCATCCCTTCCATCCACACCCACCACAGCCAAGCGATGGGTCCAATTAACCACTTTACCACTAGAGCATTTTGCTGTCTTACGTCTGGGCCACTTTTTGCGATTCGGCGCTGTGCGAATTTAACTGACAATTGCGCGGTCGTGCGACGCCATACCCAAACAAAATTTACATCCTTTTTTTCCCACAAACAGAGCTTTCTTTTGGTGGTATTTGATCACCTGTGCGATTTTTACTTTTTGCGCTATAAACAAAAAAAGAGTGTAAATTTTGAAAAAATAACAATATTTTTCACATTTTTTTATATGAAATTCCCCCCCAAAAAAATGTAAAAATCAAAATTTTTTTAAATTTTTGGCCAATTTGTTTTCTGCTACCTATGTTTGGTAAAACAAATCACAATAAGCATATTTTGATTGGTTTGCGCAAAAGTTATTGCGTTTACTAACTAAGGGAAAGATTTCTGTAATTTTTGGTGTTTTTGTTTTAACGAGTAGTGGCGGCGATCTGCGATTTTTTTTGCGGGACTGCGACATTGCGGCGGACAGATCGGACCCTTGACTGACATTTTTGACACTTTTGGGGGTACCAGTGACATTACTACAGTAATCAGTGCTATACATATGCACTGTTACTGTAAAAATGACACTGGCAGGGAAGGGGTTAATTTTATTGGAGAGGGAGGGGTTAATATATGCCTGGTGCTTACTGACATGTGTGGGGGGAGGTGACTGAGTGACCCAGGGACAGATCGAGGATTCAGCTATGCTGAACCCTGCAATCTGACTCTGCCTGTCACTTAGGAGATCCGCCCGCTGTGTTTAGCGAACGCAGCTCCTCCCCTGGCCCGACTCCCGCTGTGACTGAATACAGTGGGAGCGAGCCTCCCGTGGCGCGCGTGCGCCGCCGAGAAGGGGGAGTGTCTGCCGACGTAGGTCTACGTCGCCAGACGATAACGAACCACTTTGCCGCAGTAGTGCTCGAGTGAGCAGACGGCAAGTGGTTAAATCAAAATAAAAACCTCTCAAGGGCTAAGAGGCACAGAACTTTTGGGGATGTGGAACTGTCACTGAGGTGAGCACATACACAATATTCTCATAAAAGATTAGGCTTTATTGTACATACAATTTGTAAAAACATCAAAGTTTATACAAACATACATTGGACACTGCGGCTTAATGTTACAACCTTAAATTGTGTTATTAGGCCAGTGTTTGCTTCATGATAGACAATATTCCAACGCGTTTAGCAGAATGTTTCTGCTTCTTCAGGGAATCTTTTTATATGTGTAAAGATTAAGTTAAAAAAAAAAAGGAAAGAATTATAATACACTCAATAAATTTTGTTTACATTATTACAATACCTTGAGCCATAACCAACTAATAAAATAGTTTGCTAGCCCATTGTAGTAATACTGTGTATATATGGATCTCCCAATATACAAGGAAAGGAGGATTGTATGGTTCAAGGTATTGTAATAATGTATACAAAAATGATTGAGCGTATTATAATTCTTTTCTTTTTTGAACTTTGATAATCTTTAGACTTACAATACAAAGAATCCCTGAAGAAGCAGAAACATTCTGCAAAACGAGTTGGAATGTTGTCTAACATGAAGCAAACACTGGCCTCATGACACACTTTTAAGTTGTAACATTGAGCGGTGGTTTCCAATATAGGTTGGTACAAACCCTAATGTTTTTACAATTTGTTTGTATTTTAACTACGTGTACAATAAAGCATATTTTTTTATGAGAATATTGTGTATGTGCTCACCGCAGTGACAATTCCACATCCTTAAAGATCTGTGCCTCTTGGCCCTTGAGAGGTTTTTGTTCTGATTTGATTGGGTGTACTACCATTAGGAAGTGGGTGTGCATAACTGTCCCTGGAACTGGTTATATTTAATTTACCAAACTTTGGGTCCATAAAAAAAGAAAAAGTAAAAAAAAAAAAAGGGGGGGGGGGAGGGGGGAGAGGTAGGAGGCAAACAAAAGATAAAGAAAGGGGAAAGAGTGGGGCCATCACCAACTGCCCTCTCCATCTATCTCTGATGAGTATGCTTAGTTATATCAGACCAAAGGCAAAATTCTGGTAAGACATCTAAAGTCCAAAGTCATTAAATTGCAACCAGATAATAATTGGTATCCTGTTGACCGAGAGCCTCGAAAAGTTGTCCAGTCTTTCCAAATATCAGAGTATTTGGAGATTTCACCAAGAGTAGTATAGATCAGCTCCTACATCTCTGCAATGCGAATAATACGATTAAACCTCTCCTTCATTGAAGGGGGGGGGGGATGTGGACCTCCAATGAACTGGCACACATTGCCTAGCAGCGTTGCTCATATGCATAGCAACCAATTTATAATATCGCTTTTTAGATATCTTAAAGAAATGAAGTAAAACCAGATTTTATCTTTCACGGATCTGATTGTGGTAAATTCAAATCAGATTGCTTCCCCATTATTGTAATGACAGCTAGATGGACCCTACTGCAAGGAAAGCCCACACTAGGAACTCACAATTTAATATTTTAGTGAGCAATATTTTAGTCTTTTTATTTAATTTTAAGTAACTTTAGTGTATTATTAATTTTTCTGAGAGATCAGTCAATATCATTTTTCAAAAAATCTCTACACTTTCTCATCAAATGCCAAGTTTTTAAAAAGCCAGCTGCCCTCAGTGACTTTGCTTAGGCTGAGATAATGCCATCAGCCTGCTGCAGGCAGGAGGAAGCATTTCCTCAATCTCCTCGCCCCCAGTGACAATGTATGGTCTACCAGGGACCAGGGATCCTCAAACTACGGCCCTCCAGCTGACTAGGCATGATGGGAATTGTAGTTCCTGAACAACAACATAGTTTGAGGACCCCTGGTCTATACATTGTAGCTTTGTAAAAAGTCACAAGGGTAGAGGCTGCCTGCTGCAGAGGCTAAATATGAAGAAGGCCTTTTTAAAAATCTACACTTTTATCTATTATTTACATTTGTACTGAATGCAGGGAGTATAGCTGTCACTATACTTTCTGCACTCCAACACTCCAACACTGGACCTTCAGGTCTCCCATACAGAAGCTTCAGAGTCATTGGCAGCTGCTCTGCCCACCCCTCGTTTCCTCATGCCCAATCACAGAAAGCATTACATACATAGTTACATAGTAGGTGAGGTTGAATAAAGACAATAGTCCATCCAGTTCAACCTGTGTAGGTGTGTGTGGCTGTAATCATCTCACATAGCCCTGAATGTTCTGATCCTTGAGATATACGTCTAAGAGTCTTTTGAAAGCCACCATACTACCCGCAGAAACCACCTCTTGTGGTAGAGAATTCCACAATCTTGTAGCCCTAACAGTAAAGAACCCCCACGTTGCCTGAGGTTAAAACGCTTCTCCTCTAATCGCATTGTATGCCCTCGAGTCCTCATGCAATCCCTTCGACAGAGAACAGCTTTTTTTCTAAGCTGAGATCCCCATTGAGATATTTAAAAATTGCTATCATGTCCCCCCTCAGGCGTCTCTTCTCCAGGGAGAATAAATCAAGCGATTGCAGACGCTCTTCATAATTAAGGTCTTCCAATCCCCAAATCAGTTTAGTTGCCCTTCTCTGGACTCCAACACATCCCTCCTGAGGACTGGCGACCAGAACTGGACAGAATACTCCAGATGCGGTCGGACCAGAGTTTTATAAAGTGGAAGGATTATAGTCTTATCTCTGGAATACATCCCTTTCTTTATGCATGCTAATATTCTGCTGGCTTTGGCAGCTGCCGCTTGACATTGCATGCTATTGCCTAGTCTATCCTCTACCAAGACTCCCAGATCCTTCTCCATTTTTGATTCCCCCAAGGGTTCCCCTCCTAATGTGTATTGTGCTTTTATGTTTTTAGTCCCCAAGTGCAAAACCTTACACTTCTCCACATTAAACCTCATTTGCCAAGTCGTTGCCCACTCCGTTATTTTGTCCAGGTCATTCTGTAGGATATCTGCTTCATGCTGTGCAGTTAATGCCCTGGCCAATTTTGTGTCATCTGCAAAAACTGATAACGAACTACTGATCCCGTCCTCAATGCTGTTTATGAATAAATTGAACAAGGTTGCTCCCAGGACTGAGCCTTGGGGGACCCCGCTTACTACCTCAGACCAGTCTGAGTATGCGCTGTTTATTACCACCCTTTGGACACGTCCTTTTAGCCAGTTCCGTATCCAAGAGCAAACCCTGCGGTCGATACCTGCCGACCTTATTTTATAAATTAAGCGCTTATGCGGAACTGTATCAAACGTCTTAGCGAAATCTAAGTACACCACATCCACTGGTCTGCCCCAATCTAGCATTGAATTATGTGAACCCAAAGTATTCTGTTAATGAACAGCAGAGGGAGGGGTGGGCAGAGTGACTGCTACATCTCTCCTGTCAGAGCACCAGGAGTATGGAAACAGGTAAAAATTACTAAAAAGGGAGATTCTTCTGAAATATATTTGTGGTTCATTAAAAAAAAAAAAAAACTATTTAAGATATTTGATCATGAATTTTTGGTCCAGTATTTTGTTTTTAAAAGATTAAGTAATAGGTAGCGCTTGCTGGGTAAGTCAGCCCCTGGCTACCCTACTCTGTTCATGCATTTATTAGCACCCCCTGCTGTCGAAATCTGGTATGACTGTGGCCTAAAAATGAAACCGACCTGTATAATTTCAAAAAGGGCAAATTTAAGACCTGAGTATATATATATATATATATATATATATATATATATATGTATATATATGTATGTAACACCCTCCTAGTCAAGTGCTAGATAGTAGGTATAGTTTTTGGCTTTCTCTGCTTAACAGTAAAGCAGTAGGTAAAGCATTTGAACTCTCTGCTTATCAGGGAGCTGGATCTACTAGTTAGATATAGTGTTCCCACTGTATCCAATAGAGAGGTACATTGCAAAGTCTTTTTTTGTTTATAGTGCAAAAAATAAAAATCACAGAAGTGATCAAATACCACCAAAAGAAAGCTTTATTTGTGGGAATTTTATTTGGGTACAGCGTCGACCGCACATTTGTCTGTTAAAATAACGCAGTGGCGAATCGCAAAATATGGCCTGGTCATTAAGGGGCAAATCCTTTCCGGTCCAGAAGTGCTAAAATGTTTCTGCTTTTTGGCTCTAGATGTATGATATATATATTTTTTTCAACAAATTGGCGTCAGTCTACGATTAAGCCCCCAAAGTTGGTGAAATGCTTCTGCAGAGTTCTCTACGGGTGGAGAACCGGAGCTGAAGCCATCTTTTATCCATTTCATTCCTATTTATGCAACAAGGAGTCAATGTTTATGTACAGGCGGCCGCCATTTTGTTGAAGTCTACAGGAGCCTGACAAGCCAATCCTGTCTGTCTCGCACCAGTCTATCCATTTGCGGATCCAACTAGCACACATTTGGGAGGCATTCAAATGGTACTATTTTATTGTTTTGGGCTACAGTTTTTTTAACTATTTATTTTTTTATTTAACTTTCTAATGTTTGGGTTTTGAAATATTATGAATATTAATTTACAAAATAGCATAAATAACAGAGAAAAGAGGGACCTGCTGCTGTTAAAAAGTGGCCTTTGGGAAGGTATAGAGTTCACCAAGTTAATAGGCAGATGTGCCAATAGGTGGAAATGTCCAGGAAAATTGGACATCCCCACTAATAAGGGCAAACTTTTAGGCTGATAAATCCAAGCGCTAATTAAAGTGCAAAATCGTTGGCTTTCTCCCGTTTTTCCCATTCATTTTCCAAATGATTTAAACAGGACTTAATGAAGTAATTAATGTTGAACATCTTTGATATGAATGGCACTAATTCAGCCCTGGTTAATTCATTTAGGAAATACAGGGGAGGGGTGAGAGAAGGAGCAGAGCAATTTGTTCTGGGTGCAATGGGTCAGGTTAAAAGCCATGCCACTCTATATATTAAAATAATTAGACCTGGCATAGCAAAACAACTTACTTCCAGCAGTGGCCATCAGTGCATCACATCATAGCACACTGATTGCCTATCTTTTAGTTTCATAGGAGTATTTTATAAGAGAGAGGAACTTTTACATGACAACAATGCCCATTGCAGGTCTATAAACCTCGCTGCTTCTTGCGTTCTTCTCTAATTTTGCCTTCTAGTCTATATTTATTTTTTTACATCTTTCATCTTTTCCTTTGTCTCCTTCTTCTCTACTTCTTGGGCTTTCTACCTAAATAAATTAATCTATCACCCTAAAGGTATCTATAGTAAGAGCTAGCTCACACCATAACGCAGCGCGGGAAAGGCGTGTTCAAAATGCATCTGTGAGATCAGCTGGGGGTGCCAATACTTTGGTAATGGCACCCCAAACGCAGATCAGAAACGCAGAGTGTGTGCGGGCACCAGATTGCATGGTACCGCATTTTCAAAAACGGTACATGCGCTACTTTTTGTGTGGCAGTTGTGATTTGAAGCCCATTCAAAAAAAAGGGCTGCCAAATCCCACTGCAAGGTGAATGCACAGGAATCGCACAGGAACGCAGACCTGATAGGGTTGCACAGCCTGAAAGGACTGTACACATGCTGAAGCTACAATGCTTTGCTTAATGGTCATGGCATTTTTATTTTGGGCTACGAAGATTAACAGGTGGCATCACCTGTTCAACTCGCCTATTAAGATTAATGGTGCCACACTGCAACCAGGAGCCAAATGTTTGGCTTGCAGTTGTGTTGTGCTCCTAGAGTATAAAAAAAAGCAAAAAACAAATAAACAGGTATCAGGAGGCAGAAGCATCAACTCTTGAATGCCTGCTAGGCATTGCTTTACCACTCTTTGAAAAGCAATCCATTGTAGATAATTTTTGCAGAGGGCAGTAAGCTTACCGTCTGTCTGAAAGAGCCCTTACAAAGCAGCCACAGATTTAGTAGAAATGCCTGTCCTCTGCCAGCATGCTGAATAGTGCTACCCCTTAGAGACCCTTGCTTTCTGTGGGGAAGCAGTGGTCTCATTAAGACGAACCCTGCTGAGCCAGACCACTAGCTCTGACTAAAGGGGCATGTTGGAACTCTGCAAAGAGACCACTGCTTCCTCACAGAGAGCAAGGGTCCTTATCTCCAGCATGCTGGCATGATACAGTCTGTGGCTGATTTTTTAAGAAAACAAACTTTAAGACTTGCACCAGGAATGTATTTAGCTGATTTACCTAGTTGTAGACTTTGGACATGCTACACATGCCCAAAAAAGTGTCATTATTGTACACGGGGCATGTGTAGCACGTCCAGTCTCTCCTCCCTGCTTCTGGAAAGCCCCCCCACTCTGCAAGTATACTCACTTTTGCCAACATTACCATATACTCAGAGATGAAGTCGGCACTTGGTAGCTCTAAGAGCCGGTTCACACTATTACGACTTGCCAGGCGACTTGGTCAGCCTGGCAAGTCGCGCACCGTCGGGCCTATTGAGTAGTACAGGACCGGTTCTAATAGGAGCGACACAAGTCTCTCCTACTTAGAAAAAGGGTCCTGTACTACTTCGGGGAGACCTGGAGGCGACTTGCATAGACATTCATTATATGAAGTCCACGCAAGTCGCGCCGAAGTCGCGGTGCACGCGACTTCACAGGTCGCCCCCTAAGTCAGAGCGACCTAATGTGAACGGGGGCTAACTGTCAAAAAAGCAGACTGAATCAATGCTTATAAACAACCCAGACCACGATTATACAAAGATACTATGTTAGTGTTACAGTTGTATCTTTCTTTTCATTCATCTGCAGATTAAGGGATGAATTTAGAGTAGATGATGCAAGTTAATGCAACCTGACAAGAAAAGAAAAGTTTATTCCTCTGTTTAACCCTTAGTTTAGTTTAGACCCAATTTACTTCTTAGATTCCTTCTCTCTTCATCTGTCTCTTCATTTCCTGCTAATTGTTTTTTTTTTCTATTTTCTTAACTATTAATATTTAAACTTTTTTTTTTGTTTTGTTTGTTAATATTTTTACAAATTTGCATAGATTTACACATTTTCCATTTAAAAAAAAATTGCTAAATTAAAAAAAAACACTTCATTTATTTTTTAAAAACACTTTGCAATGATTTATACCAAAATCATACTTTTAGAGCTGGTTCACACTACCACTACCAGAAAGTCGCCCCGTGACTTGAAGAGACTTGTTTAGAGACTTGTTTAGAGACTTGGAAGAGACCTGGAAGAGACTTATGCACTACTTTGAAGAGACAGGCGACTTTGTCTGTGGGGAATGCCTGGCTAATCTCTTTCTTCTTCCTGGAAAGTCTGATAACAAGTCGTGTCAATTAAGATAAGGAGGCAACTCCCATTGAAGTATATGGGACAGTCGGATCACAGGTCGCCTCAAAGTAGTACAGGACCCTTTTCTGAAGTCGGAGCAACTTCAGTAGTGCCAATTAAGACGGCACTGATTGATTAACATTGCTTTTGTTATGTCAAGCTACCTGGGGCAACACAAGTTGCCTCACAAGTGAATGGGCTCTTAATCTCATTTTAAACAGGACAAATTAAAGAATAAAATGTGCACATTGTATGCACAGTAACACAATTTATTTTTAAAATAACACTGCTCAAAAAAAAAGAAAAAGTGTGTTTCGTTTTGTTGCGTTTTACTGTCTAAAGCCAGCCATCGACGGTTTGAATCTCAGCCGGTTCAGCAGGGACCAGCCGAGATCCGAACCATGTATGAGCAGGCTGAATGTACCCAAGTTGATTGAGCGATTATAGCCACTAGCAGTAATCACTATGCTCTCCTGAAGAAGACTGCTCCCTCCCCCCCAGGAAGAAAACAATAGTTTTCATCAATACTAACTGTGTTGATGGAGATTTTGAGTAATTTTCTTGCCTAAAACTCGAGTAGCGTCAAGCATTTTTTCTGCCCAAAATATGCTGCTCCTGGACGCACTGGCAGTGTTTTTTTTTTTTTTTTCCTGCCAATAAAAGCCTATGCCACTAAAGGCTTCTAAAAGCCATAGTGTGCATGGATACAGTGAATGACACAGAAAAGAACCTATATATACTCTCTTAGACATTGTCCATAAATATTCCTGACCTGAAGAAACTCAATGTCACCACAGATTGTCAATAACCATAGCGTGCTCCATTTGGTTAATTCGGATGTTTTTCAGGCGTATTTTAAGGCGGTTTTTCAGGCGTTTTTTCGCAGATGTTTGGAGGAAGGCATTGACATCTAACAAAAACTGCTGTAATCTGCCAAAAAAGAAGCTCATGTACTTTTTTGAGCTTTAGGCGTTTTGCTTCATGCGACAAAATGCTCATATGTTAACAGGGGCTATTGAAATGAATGGGATTTTGCTTGTTGGGCGTTATGAGACTTCAGAGATGAGAGTTTTATGAGCTGAAAAACACTCAGGTGTGAACAGGGCCTTATGCAGCTGAGAACAGAGGGAATGTGATCACTTATACAAAAGGGAAAAAAGTTATATATCATTTTTTTTTTTATATCTATATGCAAATGTTTGCCTTTATATTCAATTTTAAACGGAATGGGTTGTTTTACAAGCTGATCGTTTACAATCACTGTAATCTTATAATAAAGGCTGTGGTGCTGCGGTGTATACCATATGGGGTGACGCTGAGATTATGTATGGTTTGGTAAATTTGGATATTTATGCACAGTGTCTCTGAGTGTATACACTTGCTGATCCAATCAGATCTTTAAATCTCAGGATACAGAATATTCTCTATTATTATGACTGCTTGCTTCAGAAACACAACCCTGATGAAGGGGACATTATAATTGCCCTGAAATGTGTTGGCTCTACATCTCAGTGAACAATAAACACAATTATGCTTGAGACTGATCTGCTTGCCTTTCTTATTGAGGTTTGCCTCCCTAGTGTACGGTTCAACATTTGCTATATTGACGTTTTATTTTGTTTCTTCTAACTTATCCCCTTGTATATATACTGGGGTGCCAACATGTGAAGCGGGCTACCTGGCTCTTTCCTGCAACCTGGTGAACCTTGTGCCTAAATATGTCTGTATCTCTGCTTGCTTTAAGACCACATTCACATTGAACCAACTTGGACCGCGACTTGTCAGCCTAACAAGTCGCGGTCCGTCCCGCTCCCATTGTGTAGTACAGGAGCCGTTCTAATAGGAGCGACACAAGTCGCTCCGACTTAGAAAAAGGGTCCTGTACTACTTTGGGGCGACCTGGAGGCGACTTGCATAGACATTAATTTTATGAAGTCCATGCAAATCGCGCCAAAGTGCACGCGACTTCACAGGTCGCCCCCTAAGTCGGAGCGACCTAGTGTGAACCGGCACTTATACTTAGTGAGAGACCAGGGAAGGCTCCAGAATTAGACTTCAGCTAATCAGTGCAATTATCTCCATCTCTTAGGCTGGCCATACACGGTTCGAGATTTCAACTGATAATGGGTAGGCTGCATGTACTAAGTTGATCGATCAACTTGGGTATGACCAGCCTGCTGAATTCTTCTCCAGTTTTCGCTAGTGTCTGCTATAGCTGCTTGCAATAATCACTGTCTTCTCCAGGCGTGGATGGTTCCCCTCCACCGGGAGAAGACAGTGATTATTGCTAGCGGCTATAGCAGACACTAGCAAAAATTGCAAGAGAATTCAGCAGGCTGGTTGTACCCAAGTTGATCTTCTCCAGGCAGGGAGGGTTCTCCTCCGCCGAGAAGACAATAGCTTGGCAGGAGAGAATAAGCTTTCAGCACTGTGAGTGTTAATGGGGGAATAGAGCGAATTTCTTTCCTGCAACCTGTGGTTGCAGGAAAGAATTTTGCTCAATGTATGGCCAGCCTTGGCTTCTAAGTGTGACCTTTCGCTACTCACGAATTGGCTGACTGGAGTAGTGACATCAAAGTGACCAATCACACTCAAACAACAGGCTGGCACCAAGAAAAGATGCTCTGGAGGAAGGTATAATGAGTGTGCATGCGCGTACTCTCCTCCTCCTGTGGTGACCATCACCTCCCTGTGGCTATTGAGAGCCAGAAGCCTGGAGCTGGAGTAGATTTTGTTGAGTGTAGGTACTGCCTGCATATATTGGCACCATTGCATCTGTATTATCTGTATATTGCCACCATTGGATCTTTATTATCTGTATATTGCCACCATTGCATCTTTATTACCTGTATATTGCCACCATTGCATCTGTATTATCTGTATATTGGCACCATTGCATCTTTATTATCTGTATATTGCCACAATTGCATCTGTATTATCTGTATATTGCCACCATTGCATATTTATTACCTGTATATTGCCACCATTGCATATTTATTATCTGTATATTGCCACGATTGTATCTTTATTATCTGTATATTGCCACCATTGCATATTTATTATCTGTATATTGCCACCATTGCATCTTTATTATCTGTATATTGCCACCATTGTATCTTTATTATCTGTATATTGCCACCATTGCCCATGAGATTCCTCTGTTTTATCACAATTTACCTTTTTGCATATATCGTGTAACATAAAAAATTGAGACTACCACTATTTTATTCTCCAGGGCAGGGGTGCTCAACCTTTCAAAGAGCAGGGGCCACTTACGTGATTTGGTAACCGGCTGTCGGCCACAATGACATAAAATGGTTCAGAATTTAGAATTTTTTTATTTTGAACAGGATAATGGACAGTGCTAGATGTACTAGCAGATTTAGATACACGAACAAATTGAAGCGAAAGTCCAGCTAACACTTTATAAGTAGTTGCAGCAAACAGTTTCCCTTTGGAATAAAGGTTTACATAAATAAAAGCTGATCAATGTAAGCACCCCTGAAAGTGGTAAATGGTTTGTCTCATCTTTGTAACTGAAGCATTCTGCTGGACAGCTTGTTCTTAAAAAAAAAAACACAGACTTACTAGCTGGATCACCAGATGAAAATAAAAGAAAGAAAGCCTGAAAAAAGAGCAGCCATCTATCTAGGAATTGGTAAGCTGCAATAAAAAAAAAGGAAAACATAGAAATGCAATAGTTTAGTAAATATAAACTGCTAAATAATTTTTCTTATCTGTAGTATATTGCAATCTTGTAACTTCTAATAATGTCTAGCTGAGCATTGGTTAAAGCTTGTAGGAGAAGTTTTCATTCTCCCCTGATTGTCCTATGAGACTGCAGGACTCCTGACCCTCTGTCTGGACGGTGCTGATTGGATGCCCTCTCCCAAGAAAAAAAAAACTCTCTAGCAATTCACAACAAACTGAGCATGTGCAGAGTGCCCCCTAAAGCTTTGTTCTAGCAGGATCAGAGAAGACAGGATCAAACAGTCTTTTTACACAATGCAGAAGATTAACCCCTTTGGTTCCACAGTGAGTATAACAAGCATGCTTTATTGCATATACACACTGATAATACTGGTGTGGGTTTAGTAACACTTTAAGTATACAGCAAACAGGCAAGGGCTGTGTTCTGGGGGAAGTGATTTAAAGGATATGTGTAGAGTTCCCCCATGCAAAAAATATTTTCTTAATAAAATAATAAATATTAATATAAAATAATAAATATTATATATATATGTATATAATACTTTCTAAATATACACACTGATTTTACTGTTGTGGGTTTAGTAACACTTTAATTATACAGTACAGCAGATAGGCAGGAGCTGTGTTCTTGGGGAAGTCATTAAAAGGATATGTGTACAGTTCCCCTATGCAGAAAATATTTTCTAAATAAAATAATAAATATTTATAAAAAATAATGAATGAATAATAATAAAAAAAAAAAAATAAATAAATATATATATATATATATATATATATATATATATATATATATATATATATATATATATAAAAACACGCTGATTTTACTGTTGTGGGTTTAGTAACACTTAGTATACAGCAGATAGGCAGGGGTTGTGATCTGGGGGAAGTAATCAAAAGGATATGTGTACAGTTCCCCTATGCAGAAAATATTTTCTAAATAAAATAGAAATATTTTCTAAATAAAATAATAAATATTTATAAAAAATAATGAATTAATAATAATAAAAAAAAAATATATATATATATATATATATATATATATATATATATGTTTATAAATGTATATATATATATATATATATATATATATATATATATATATATATAAAACACGCTGATTTTACTGTTGTGGGTTTAGTAACACTTAGTATACAGCAGATAGGCAGGGGCTGTGTTCTGGGGGAAGTAATCAAAAGGATATGTGTAGAGTTCCCCCATGCAGAAAATATTTTCTAAATAAAAAAATAAATATTTATTTAAAATAATGAATAATAAATTTTATATATATATATATATATATATATATATATATATATGTATATATATATATATATATGTATGTATATATATATATATATAATATTATCTAAATATACACACTCACTTTACTGTTGTGGGTTTAGTAACACTTTAAATATACAGCAAACAGGCAATAGCCCTGTTCTGGGGGAAGTGATTAAAAGGATATGTGTGCACTGCAGTTCCCTCATGCAGAAAATATTTTCTAATTTTATTTTAATAGCCCAAAGTATAACAAAAATACAAACTGAATAAATCTGCAAAGAAGGAGCATTGTATCTTTTGTTCTTTCAGATTCCATTGCATCTTATTGTAATGTGAGGACATTTCCAGGGACGGACTCCTCCAGGGACAAATCAGGAAAAGCCGGGAGTGCCTCTGGAAGCCAGGGAGGGCTGGTCACTGTGCTAGCAGTTTATACTAGTTTACCAGTTTTTCTTATTCAGTCAACCAGCGGCATAGGCCATCTAAACTGAAATCTCTTATTTAGTTGAGCTGCACTGTATTTTACCCCAGAGAGTGGGCATTCAGTGCTGGATAATAAGTGCATGCAACCTCCCTACGTCTCCGGTCCTCAGAGGGGAAATATCTAGTGTGCCACTTAGCAACACATATTGCTTTTTATGACCAAGTGAAAGCACTCTATCATACAACACTCTGTGTATCTTCATTATCTTACATTGTACGGATAAATTGCTATAACCAAACCCTTTTCAAGGTTTGATGAGCAGAAGTGACCTATTTCCACTTCTGGTTAATAAAGCCGTGTCTGTCTGCACTTATATATCCTATAACTGCCTGTCGTATGTATTTACTGTTATTGCTGGAGAAAACTAGATTAAACACGGAGAGGTTACTGCGTGGGGCCAAGCAACTATGGCCTAACCAAACCGAAACTTTAAATCCCACATATGAAGTGTGGACGTCTAAATTTCAGGGTAGAAGCCGCTCTCACTTACATTTTTTATCCTATTTTTTTTATAGTGCCAACATATTCTGTAGCATTGTACAGGTCATACATAAAGATTAAAGGACTGAGCACCGGAGTGTTTTTAACCTCACGGCCTTTAGAGGCAGCACTTAAAGGATAACTCCACTTTTGTGGGGACAAAAAAAGCAAAAAAAAAAAAAAAAAAAAAAAAAAAAAAAAAAAATATATATATATATATATATATATATATATATATATATAAATAGCATATACAATTCTGACGCAAGCCATATTGTAATTTAATGTTATTTGTGAAAGAAATTGTAAATACTGTATAAACTGTATTACATTTTGTAATACTTTGCTTATGTATTGCACACTGCACTCATTGTGCATATGGCACTAATAATGCTTTGATTATGTATTTGCATGCTTTGAAGTCCTGATAAGAAATTAGCCTGCTTATGTTACGCCCCTTGTTACCATAAAAGCACAATTGTAAAATGAATGTGATAGCTACGTAAGCATGTGTATAAAAAACATCAATTGCGCTGATTAAACAGAACTGTGATTTGGAAAGATGTTGAGTATATCTTTTTGTGTCTGATCCCCAATGCAGTAGTTATTAATTTGGAACCACTAATCAATATGAGGATAGGAATTATTTATCTGTAAAATCTCCAGAACAGTTGGCGAGCCAGCCAGGAGGGATGTACATGAGGTAAATAGGAGAAAAAAGGCGCTAAAGTTGCAGATATAAACAGGGAGCATATATACAGGAAGGATATATAGCACTGCAAAATGGAAACTGAAGGGGGGGGGAGTTAAGTTAAAAATAAAATTTAAAATTAATAATTACAATTTAAATTAAAAGTTTAGACGAAGTCCATGCACCACTGAAGGATGTTCCAAACAGTTGATTTGGCCACACCTAATGTTTTTGCTATCTCTATGATGGGTTTGTTTTGTTTTTTCAGCCTAATGATGGCTTGCTTCACTGATATTGAGAATTGACAGCAACAGATTCCAAATGCAAATAGCACACTTGAAATGAACTCTGGACCTTTTATCTGCTCCTTGTAAATGGGATAATGAGGGAATAACACACACCTGACCATGGAACTGCTGAGCAGCCATTTGTCCCATTACTTTTGGTCCCTTAAAAAGTGGGAGGCACATATACAAACTGTTGTAATTTCCTACACCGTTCACCTGATTTGGATGTAAATACCCTCAAATTAAAGCTGAAAGTCTGCAGTTAAAGCACATCTTCTTTGTTTTATTTCAAATCCATTGTGGCGGTGTATGGAGCCAAAAAGATTAGAATTGTGTCGATATCCCAATATTTATGGACCTGACTGTACATTAGACAAAAAATGCCAATTTTTCCTTGTGGCTGTGAGAATGTTTATTACGTTCATACCACAATTATTTTATTTTTTTGTCAATAGACCCTAAAGAGTTTTTGTCACATTAAAATCTAACAAAAATGTGAGCAGGCATATCTATTGTCTTTTCTGCAATAGCACACACTTACCTTCTTGCTACTGAATGTACACTAAGCGTGTATTCTTGGCACACCCAATCTGTGCTTGAATGACTGACTCCTATACACATACGTGGGATGACCTTAACCCCCACTGGCCAATCAAGAGACTGAAAACCCAGCAGAAGATGACAGTAGCTAAGAAGAAGATTGCAGTGGCTGGCGACGTATGTAACCACCGCATCGCTTGAGTTTATTTCCGCTTTAACATATGCATGCCAATGCTACTTGGTGTGGCCATCTAAGCTTCAGAAAACTCCGGTCACTAAAGGGTTTATTCTGAATTTAACTGGTAACAGTCTTGGTAATGTTGGGCAAAGAAAAAGTAATAGAAATAATTGTAGCGTTTGCTTTTTTTCAGTGCATCGCTAACATTTTGTATTTTCTTTATAGATTTACAACTGTAAAGTTACACCTAAATGGTGATTTAGAGACATCTAATTTCTCCAAATATGTGCCGGTCTGTGATTTATTGGGAGAAAATCACGCACACCTACAAGAATGATTAATTTCCATCTTCTAGAACTGATTGTGCAGTCTATAGGCTGGCCATGTGGTCAGTGATACATTGTTATTGCTTTTCTTTGGATACGTTGTAAGTCGGGTGTTTTGTTGAATCATTTATGTGCCATTCCAATAAATAGTATTGAAATCTTGTATAGTATGGTGTGTTACCTTAATGACCCCATTATCTAGGGACATGACAAGTGCAAGCATCAATGATGGCCATTGTCAGCCGTATATAGAATATACAGTATATATATATATATATATATATATATATATATATATATATATATATATATATATATATATGTATATAGTACAGACCAAAAATTTGGACACATCTTCTCATTCAAAGAGTTTTCTTTATTTTCATGACCTTTTGCTTTGAATACGGCTTTGCACACTCTTGGCATTCTCTTAATGAGCTTCAAGAGGTAGTCAGTCACCTGAAATGGTCTTCCAACAGTCTTGAAGTAGTTCCCAGAGATGCTTAGCACTTGTTGGCCCTTTTGCCTTCACTCTGCGGTCCAGCTCACCCCAAACCATCTCGATTGGGTTCAGGTCTGGTGACTGTGGAGGCCAGGTCATCTGGCGCAGCACCCCATCACTCTCCTTCTTGGTCAAATAGCCCTCACACAGCTTGTGGTTTGGGGTCATCGTCCCCAAATAGCCCACCTCACACAGGTGTGTTTGGGGTCATTGTCCGGTTGAAAAATAAATGATGGTCCAACTAAACGCAAACCGGATGGAATAGCATGCCACTGCAAGATGCTGTGGTAGCCATGCTGGTTCAGTATGCCTTCAATTTTGAAAAAATCCCCAACAGTGTCACCAGCAAAGCACCCCCACACCATCACACCTCCTCCTCCATGCTTCACGGTAGGAAAAAGGCATGTAGAGTCCATCCGTTCACCTTTTCTGCGTCGCACAAAGACACGGTGGTTGGAAGCAAAGATCTCAAATTTGGACTCATCAGACCAAAGCACAGATTTCCACTGGTCTAATGTCCATTCCTTGTGTTCTTTAGCCCATACAAGTCTCTTCTGCTTGTTGCCTTTCTTTAGCAGTGGTTTCCTAGCAGATATTCTACCATGAAGGCCTGATTCACACAGTCTCCTCTTACCAGTTGTTCTAGAGATGTGTCTGCTGCTAGAACTCCGTGTGCCATTGACCTGGTCTCTAATCTGAGCTGCTGTTAACCTGCGATTTCTAAAGGCTGGTGACTCGGATTAAGTTATCCTCCGCAGCAGAGGTGACTCTTGGTCTTCCTTTCCTGGGGCGGTCTGCATGTGAGCCAGTTTCTTTGTAGCGCTTGATGGTTTTTGTGACTGCACTTGGGGACACTTTCAAAGTTTTCCCAATTTTTTGGACTGACTGACCTTCATTTAGGTATTGATGGCCACTCGTTTTCCTGTACTTAGCTGCTTTTTTCTTGCCATAATACAAATTCTAACAGTCTATTCAGTAGGAGTATCAGCTGTGTATCCACCTGACTTCTGCACATCACAACTGATGGTCCCAACCCCATTTATAAGGCAAGAAATCACACTTATTAAACCTGACAGGGCACACCTGTGAAGTGAAAACCATTTCAGGTGACTACCTCTTGAAGTGTGACTCTACAATTTTCATAGTCATAAAAATAAAGAAAACTCTTTGAATGAGAAGGTGTGTCCAAACTTTTGGTCTGTATTGTATATATATATATACAGTATCTCCCAAAAGTGAGTACACCACTCATATTTTTGTAAATATTTTATTATATCTTTTCATGTGACAACACTGAAGAAATGACACTTCGCTACAACGTAAAGTAGTGAGTGTACATTGTTTCAAGGCATTAAGCAGAAGATCCAGACTAACCAATTGTATCATGCCCAACATTTGCTTAAAAACATGAGCTGATGTTTGTAGCATTGAGTCACAGTGTGCCCAAGATTCTGCAGTTTAAGTAGTACGATAAGTAGTAAGCAGAAAGATCTTGTTCTTATTTTGGGTTTTTAATTATTTTAGAATTTTTTTCCCCTTTCTCCTGCCCTCCACGCTGTTGTGTGACGAACATTTACACCCATTGTGTTGTAATGACTCACAGTTACATCAACTGAGTGTTTTTAATACCTGCATTCTGCGCTCTTGACATCGGCTAGCCCAGAGACGAAAAGCATGTAACACTGACCACGACTCGGTATTATGAGAGGTAACAATTCTATGGCTGGATAGACACTGTCAGTATGACAAAAGAGTTTTCTTCTGTTTTGGTTTTGTTTTTCGACCTGTGTACCATCACGTTTTGAGACAGTGTGATAATGGCCAAATGCAGTAAAACCACATCAGTTCATGTGTAAAAAAAAAAAAAGTAGTGAGTGTACAGCTTGTATAACAGTGTAAATTTGCTGTCCCCTCAAAGTAACTCAACACACAGCCATTAATGTTTACACTGCTGGAAACAAAAGTGAGTACACCCCTAAGTGAAAATGTCCAAATTGGGCCCTAAGTGTTAATATTTTGTGTGGCCACCATTATTTTCTAGCACTAGCTTAACCCTCTTAGGCATTGAGTGTACCAGAGCTTCACAGGTTACCACTGGAGTCCTCTTCCACTTCATGACGACTTGACATAGCTGGTGAATGTTGAAGACCTTGCGCTCCTCCACCTTCTGTTTGAGGATGTCCCACAGATGCTCAATAGGGTTTAGGTCTGGAGACATGCTTGGCCAGTCCATCACCTTTACCCTCAGCTTCTTTAGCCAAGCAGTGGTCATCTTGGAGGTGTGTTTGGGGTCGTTATCATGTTGGAATACTGCCCTGCAGCCCAGTCTCCGAAGGGAGGGGATCATGCTCTGCTTCAGTATGTCACAGTACGTGTTGGCATTCATGGCTCCCTCAATGAACTGTAGCTCCCCAGTGCCGGCAGCCTTCATGCAGCCCCAGACCATGACACTCCCACCACTATGGTTGACTGTAGGCAAGACACACTTGTCTTTGTACGCCTCACCTGGTTGCCGCCACACGCTTAACACCATCTGAACCAAATAAGTTTGTCTTGGCCTTATTAGACTATAGAACATGATTCCAGTAATCCATGTCCTAATGGGCCATACACACTATAAGATTTTCTGAAGACTTTTTCCTTTAGACTTACCAAAACCATATAATATGAGGTCAAACCTAAACACTTTCAATTTGTATGCAATCTGGCAGGCCCTTGCACTACATAGAAAAGGTAAGTCTGAAAGAAAAAGTCTTCAGAAAATCTTATGTTGTGTATGGCCCTTTAGTCTGCTTGTCTTCAGAAAACTGTTTGCAGGCTTTCTTGTGCATCAACTTTAGAAGAGGTTTCCTTCTGGGATGACAGCCATGCAGACCAATTTGATGCAGTGTGCGGTGTATGGTCTGAGCACTGACAGGCTGAACCCCCCCACCCCTTCAACTGCTGCAGCAATGCTGGCAGCACTCATACATCTATTTCCCAAAGACGGCCTCTGGATATGACGCTGAGCACAAGCACTCAAAAGGTTTGGTCAACCATGGGGAGGCCTGTTCTGAGTGGAACCTGTCCTAAACCACTGTATGGTCTTGGCCACCGTGCTACAGCTCAGTTTCAGGGTCTTGGCAATCTTCTTATAGCCTAGGCCATCTTTATGTAGAGCAACAATTCTTTTTTTCAGATCCTCAGAGAGTTCTTTGCCATGAGGTGCCATGTTGAACTTCCAGTGACCAGTATGAGAGAGGGAAAGCGATAACACCAAATTTAATACACCTACTCCCCATTCACACCTGAGACCTTGTAACACGAATGAGTCACATGACACCGGAGATGGAAAATGGCTAAATGAGCTTAATTTGGACATTTTCACTTAGGGGTGTACTCACTTTTGCCGCCAGTGGTTTTGACATTACAGTATAATATATATATATCAGTATATCATTATCAGCAGTATATAGAATACTTTTCATATGACAAGCAGCTGTTCCCATTATGTGGATGTAAAAACCAATCAGCCTTCATAAAGGAGAGTTTTGGCTCATACCATGTAGTGTTTAAGCAACACAAAAGTAGCAGACCTACCATATTGTGATATACAGTATATATTGTTAAACACCTGAGGCTATAATAAGATATAAGATATATTACACAGCAGAGACCCATTTATTATTGTTATCTTCAGCCTCGGACGCTGACCTATTTTGCTTCACCTGACCTCCACTCTCATTGCCTGTTCTATAGCTGTAATGGCCATTGAACAGTGATTTAGTATGATCTGTGGGAGACCAAAGATCAGAAACAGAAAAGAACAGTCTTGGGGCTTATTGGAATTTTGAAGCCTTTTACTAAATAATAAGGGGCCCCCAGATTCCGCCCCCCTCCATGTGAATGAGTAAGGGGTACATAGAAAAAAAGACACACAAACACTTGAGAAGTCCTTTATTAAAAAGAATAAAAATACAAGTCCCCAAAAACTATGCCTGATTGTAAATCCATCATTAATCATAACGCCCCCACTGTAGATTGATTAATCCCATCTTGATAAATCGATTCGAAAAAAAAAAAAAGATCATTTATTGAAGGCTGTATGGCCACTTTTAGGAAAGTAGATAGTGTGATATGATCCTTGTTCTATTCGAACGGCAAAAAATGCTGTGCAGTGCAAATAACAAAAGTTGCTGTGCTGTGCAAAGGTGCAATAATTAAAAGGGTTGAAGAAATTAATGAATATATCAACAAATCAATCAACATAAAACATGTGTGTCCATATAACTCCTTAGCATGAACACTAAAATAACATGTCAAAATCAACTTAACCACTTTACCACCGGAGGATTTTGCTGTCTTATGTCCAGGCCACTTTTTGCGATTCGTCACTGTGTGACTTTAACTGACAATTGCGCGGTCATGCAACACCGTACCCAAATTAAATTGACGTCTTTTTTTTCCCCACAAACAGAGCTTTCTTTTGGTGGTATTTGATCACCTGTGCAATTTTTACTTTTTGCGCTATAAACAAAAAAACAGTGAAAATTTTGAAAAAATAATATTTTTCACATTTTTTTATATAACATCCCCCCCCAAAAAATGTAAAAATCAAAATTTTTTATCATTTTTGGCCAATTTGTTTTCTGCTACATATTTTTGGTAAAAAAAATCGCAATAAGCGTATTTTGATTGGTTTGCGCAAAAGTTATTGCATTTACTAACTAAGGGAAAGATTTCTGTCATTTTTGGTGTTTTTTTTTTTAACGAGTAATGGCAGCGATCTGCGATTTTTTTTGCGGGACTGCGACATTGCGGTGGACAGATCGGACCCTTGATTGACATTTTTGACAATTTTGGGGCTACCAGTGACATTACTACAGTAATCAGTGCTATACATATGCACTGTTACTGTAAAAATGACACTGGCAGGGAAGGGGTTAATTTTATTGGAGAGGGAGGGGTTAATGTATGTCTGGTGCTTACTGACGTGTGTGGGGGGAGGTGACTGAGTGACACAGGGACAGATCGCAGGTCACAGCTATGCCTGTCACTTAGGAGATCCGCCCGCTTTGTTTACACAAGCGGGCGGATCTCCACACTCGATTCCCCTATGATCGGGGAAGAGCAGCGGCGATCACCGCTGCTCCTCCCCTGGCCCGACTCCCGCTGTGACTGAACACAGCGAGAGCGAGCTTCCGTCGGCGCGCGTGCGCCGCCCACAAGGGGAGGAATCCAGCGACGTAGGTCTACGTCGCTGGACGATAACGATAACGAGCCACATTGCCGCTGTAGCAGCAATGTGAGTGGGGGTAAAGCGGTTAATCTCATCAATTGAAAAGATAAATCAAAAGTGCAAGGTGCTAGTCCATTAAAGTGATTTCAAGTGAATAAACAGTCTCTAAAGTGCCAAAATAAGTGCAGCTGCCGCAATGGATCATTCAGGTGCTCACGATCCCACCACCAGTGATGGATGGCCTCCCACCTTATAATTTGACCAGTGTTTCACCACTAGGTCAAAAACAGCTTTATAGTATCCCCAGACAAATGGGTAGACTGGATCCTCTCATTAGGTCCTGAGTGCTCCCTGGTTGCTGCACAGATAATTAGGGTGGCTCTGTCCTCACTGTATTTCCCCAGTCTCCGTCATAAAACGGGAATAAATGGAAAACAAATCTAGTGCTCTCTGTATATAAGGTATTTATTAAATAATCCAAATATTAAAACTCACATTTGTAGGCGCATAAGCGGGACCAATCACCATGACACCCCACTCTGTGACAGACACAGTGACCTAACCTGAGAGCAGCACCAGAGAGCCAGCACCTGAGACCAGGACCAGGACCAGCGCCAGTACCAGTGACCAGGCCAGTACCAGCACCAGTGACCAGGCCAGTACCAGCACCAGTGACCAGCACCAGTGACCAGGCCAGTACCAGCACCAGTGACCAGGCCAGTACCAGCACCAGTGACCAGCACCAGTACCAGCACCAGTGACCAGGCCAGTACCAGCACCAGTGACCAGGCCAGTACCAGTGACCAGCACCAGTGACCAGGCCAATACCAGCACCAGTGACCAGGCCAGTACCAGCACCAGTACCAGCACCAGTGACCAGGCCAGTACCAGCACCAGTACCAGCACCAGTGACCAGGCCAGTACCAGCACCAGTGACCAGGCCATTACCAGCACCAGTGACCAGCACCAGTACCAGCACCAGTGACCAGGCCAGGACCAGCACCAGGGACCAGGCCAGTACCAGTGACCGGCACCAGTGACCAGGCCAGTACCAGCACCAGTACCAGCACAAGTGACCAGGCCAGTACCAGCACCAGTGACCAGGCCAGTACCAGCACCAGTGACCAGCACCAGTGACCAGCACCAGTGACCAGGCCAGTACCAGCACCAGTACCAGTGACCAGGCCAGTACCAGCACCAGTACCAGCACCAGTGACCAGGCCAGTACCAGCACCAGTGACAAGGCCAGTACCAGCACCAGTGACCAGCACCAGTACCAGCACCAGTGACCAGGCCAGGACCAGCACCAGGGACCAGGCCAGTACCAGTGACCGGCACCAGTGACCAGGCCAGTACCAGCACCAGTGACCAGGCCAGTACCAGTACCAGCACCAGTGACCAGGCCAGTACCAGCACCAGTACCAGCACAAGTGACCAGGCCAGTACCAGCACCAGTGACCAGGCCAGTACCAGCACCAGTGACCAGCACCAGTGACCAGTACCAGCACCAATGACCAGGCCAGTACCAGCACCAATGACCAGGCCAGTACCAGCACCAGTGACCAGTACCAGTACCAGCACCAGTGACCAGTACCAGCACCAGCACCAGTGACCAGTACCAGCACCAGTGACCAGGCCAGTACCAGCACCAGTGACCAGGCCAGTACCAGCACCAGTGACCAGGCCAGTACTAGCACCAGTGACCAGGCCAGTACTAGCACCAGTGACCAGGCCAGTACCAGCACCAGTGACCAGGCCAGTACCAGCACCAGTGACCAGCACCAGTGACCAGGCCAGTACCAGCACCAGTGACCAGGCCAGTACCAGCACCAGTGATCAGCACCAGTACCAGCACCAGTGACCAGGCCAGTACCAGCACCAGTGACCAGGCCAGTACCAGCACCAGTGACCAGGCCAGTACCAGTGACCAGCACCAGTGACCAGGCCAGTACCAGCACCAGTGACCAGGCCAGTACCAGCACCAGTACCAACACCAGTGACCAGGCCATTACCAGCACCAGTGACCAGGCCAGTACCAGCACCAGTGACCAGCACCAGTGACCAGTACCAGCACCAGTGACCAGGCCAGTACCAGCACCAGTGACCAGGCCAGTACCAGCACCAGTGACCAGTACCAGCACCAGTGACCAGTACCAGCACCAGTGACCAGGCCAGTACCAGCACCATTGACCAGGCCAGTACCAGCACCAGTGACCAGGCCAGTACCAGCACCAGTGACCAGCACCAGTGACCAGGCCAGTACCAGCACCAGTGACCAGGCCAGCACCAGTACCAGCACCAGTGACCAGGCCAGTACCAGCACCAGTGACCAGGCCAGCACCAGTGACCAGGCTAGTACGAGCACCAGTACCAGCACCAGTGGCCGGTACCAGCATCGGTGACCAGTACCAGCATCAGTGTCCAGTACCAGCATCAGTGTCCAGCACCAGCATCAGTGTCCAGCACCAGTGTCCAGTACCAGCACCAGTGACCAGTACCCGCACCAGTTACCAGACCAGTACAGTACCAGCACCAGTGACCAGGCCAGTACCAGCACCAGTGAAGAGGCCAGTACCAGCACCAGTGACCAGTACCAGCACCAGTGACCAGGCCAGTACCAGCACCAGTGACCAGGCCAGTACCAGCACCAGTGACCAGCACCACTGACCAGGCCAGTATCAGCACCAGTACCAGCACCAGTGACCAGGCCAGTACCAGCACCAGTGACCAGGCCAGTACCAGCACCAGTACCAGCACCAGTGACCAGCACCAGTGGCCAGGCCAGCACCAGTGACCAGGCCAGTACCAGCACCAGTGACCAGCACCAGTGACCAGGCCAGTACCAGCACCAGTGACCAGGCCAGTGACCAGGCCAGTACCAGCACCAGTGACCAGGCCAGTACCAGCACCAGTGACCAGGCCAGTACCAGCACCAGTGACCAGGCCAGTACGAGCACCAGTACCAACACCAGTGGCCAGTACCAGCATCAGTGACCAGTACCAGCATCAGTGTCCAGTACCAGCATCAGTGTCCAGCACCAGTGTCCAGTACCAGCACCAGTGACCAGTACCCACACCAGTGACTAGACCAGTACAGTACCAGCACCAGTGAACAGTACCAGCATCAGTGACCAGCACCAGTGACCAGGTATACTGATTACATTTCATTCCATTATTCTCTGGTAGTGTTAAATTGGAAAGGGGGGGGGGGGGTGCGGCGCAGGCGTGCGTGGGGGGGGGGGGGCGTCGGCGGCGTGTGGGGGGGGGGGGGCTCACCTCCCTGAAATGACTTTGCCACCTCCCTGAAATGAGTTTTTGCAGGTTGGGATGTCTGAAGCTGTGCGGGCTGGGTAGGCATTGAATCGGTTTAGGAGATGCAGGAGAAGTTGTTTTGGAAAAATCCCCTATGGGGTGGGACTTTTGAGGTCACTCAAGATAAATGATGTAAATATAAAGAAAATACTTAATGATGATTTTATTAATATATGCAAAAAAGAAATAGAAAATTGACATACAACATTATATCATTAAAAATGGACAGAACTGGTGTGTATAAAAAAGATGGACATATGGATTCAACCGACTATTTCAATGTGGTCCGACGTTTCGAGGTGAAGACCTCTTCTTCAAGGACTGTATTAGAAATAGTATTTATCTGTAAGTATTAAAGGGATATTGTAACAAATGGTTTGTTGATACAAAAGACAGCAGAAACAAAATATAAGTAAATGCGTCTTGAATATATATTTGTTACATTAGATAATATTTGAACATACATACATGTTTGTTATGCTCGAAATCATTTTAGAGATAGATATAATATATATAAATATAAAGATTGAAATTGAACTTACATGGTTGAAAGAGATATGAACACCAATATTGTTTTGTCCTTTAAATAAAAGCATGGATTTTTGATCGCACCCACAGAAACTGATGGTAGTTTATTCTGTGACAAGGAGATTCATTGCAAGCAGGCAGTCAGAGTAGTATTAATGGACTTATCTCAGAAGTGAGGTGTGCACCAAAAGGGCCCAATGCCACAACTGGAGTCCAGTGATGGCTCAAGCCAACAAGCAAAGGCCAATCAACAAATTCTGTGAATAATAAATACATATAATTACTAAAAATTTATCAAAAGGGGAAAGGGTTTTTTTAATAGCAATTTCCTTTAGAAAAAGTAACCATGTTTGTTAGTTGGTTTATGTAATCCAAACATATTTTTTCACATATATAGGACCACGAATGTAATCCTGTTTACTCCAACTAATCAAATGATCGGTGGAGATCAGAATCATGGTCAATGATAAGTATATGATGTAGGTAAGACAAAGGTACTAAATGTTGCCCAAATGACAAAAAATAAGTCCAGATTTAAAAAAAAATATATATAAGGCATTTGAGATTACTCAGCAATAGTGAGGGTGAATACTGACCTTAGACAGATATCTCGTGGCAAACCTCCTCCCAGCAATGGATGCGCAGAGTGATCCACGCCGGGAGTGGTGCCTATAAAGGGATACTGTCAGGTGGAGGCGATCATTCTGATTGCCTCTCAACCTGTTGGGAGCCATGGGTTTTTTCCGGCAGCTGGGGTACCTCCACTGCTGACATCTTCTGATGTCCACCCAGCTTCCGGGATACGCTGCTACCTGCGTAACCACGCGGTGGCGACGTCACATCCCGTGCTGGTGGGAGACGCTCTGCCGACTGCGCTCCCGTCCCCCTGGTGACGCACTTCCTGTGCGCGTCGGGGCTGGCTCCGAGGGCGGGCCTGGCGAGCACCTCCCGGGGAGCCCATGGCTCCCAACAGGTTGAGAGGCAATCAGAATGATCGCCTCCACCTGACAGTATCCCTTTATAGGCACCACTCCCGGCGTGGATCACTCTGCGCATCCATTGCTGGGAGGAGGTTTGCCACGAGATATCTGTCTAAGGTCAGTATTCACCCTCACTATTGCTGAGTAATCTCAAATGCCTTATATATATTTTTTTTAAAATCTGGACTTATTTTTTGTCATTTGGGCAACATTTAGTACCTTTGTCTTACCTACATCATATACTTATCATTGACCATGATTCTGATCTCCACCGATCATTTGATTAGTTGGAGTAAACAGGATTACATTCGTGGTCCTATATATATGAAAAAATATGTTTGGATTACATAAACCAACTAACAAACATGGTTACTTTTTCTAAAGGAAATTGCTATTAAAAAAACCCTTTCCCCTTTTGATAAATTTTTAGTAATTATATGTATTTATTATTCACAGCATTTGTTGATTGGCCTTTGCTTGTTGGCTTGAGCCATCACTGGACTCCAGTTGTGGCATTGGGCCCTTTTGGTGCACACCTCACTTCTGAGATAAGTCCATTAATACTACTCTGACTGCCTGCTTGCAATGAATCTCCTTGTCACAGAATAAACTACCATCAGTTTCTGTGGGTGCGACCAAAAATCCATGCTTTTATTTAAAGGACAAAACAATATTGGTGTTCATATCTCTTTCAACCATGTAAGTTCAATTTCAATCTTTATATTTATATATATTATATCTATCTCTAAAATGATTTCGAGCATAACAAACATGTATGTATGTTCAAATATTATCTAATGTAACAAATATATATTCAAGACGCATTTACTTATATTTTGTTTCTGCTGTCTTTTGTATCAACAAACCATTTGTTACAATATCCCTTTAATACTTACAGATAAATACTATTTCTAATACAGTCCTTGAAGAAGAGGTCTTCACCTCGAAACGTCGGACCACATTGAAATAGTCGGTTGAATCCATATGTCCATCTTTTTTATACACACCAGTTCTGTCCATTTTTAATGATATAATGTTGTATGTCAATTTTCTATTTCTTTTTTGCATATATTAATAAAATCATCATTAAGTATTTTCTTTATATTTACATCATTTATCTTGAGTGACCTCAAAAGTCCCACCCCATAGGGGATTTTTCCAAAACATATTCTTCATACTGGGATGTGGCACTCTCATTTAGGAACACAGCGGGAACACACCCACAAATCATGCAGGAGAAGTTGTGTCCTATAGCTGGATCTCGCCCGTGGTGTCTTCGCCCCCTAGATGTGTATCGTCAGGTGCTGATGGGTGTGTGACTTCCTCAGTAGGGGTCGCTAACTGTGTGGGGGTTGCTCTGACTGGGTAACACAGAGATCTGTGTTCCTGCTTAGCAGGAACACAGATCTCTGTCTTCTTCCCTGTCAGAACGCTGATCTGCCATGTTTACATAGGGCAGACGGCCGTTCTAAGTCTCTCGGGAAGGATCGTGGGTGGCCGGTGGACATTGCGTCCATAGGACCCGATGATTGTCTCCCCCTCTAGCCAAACAGCACGCGAACGCGCCTTCAGCATCACACATGCATCTGCTGGATCCCCTGCATGAAATGACATACAGGTGTGAGTTTGCGCAGGGGAGCCAGTAAAAGTACATTTGGCGGTAGGCAAGTGGTTAAACAAAGTCACGATGAAATCGGAGGAGCAAATCGCACTGATCTGCAGCTTTAAAATTGTGCTGATGTAGAGCAATTTCAAAGCCGCACTGGTGTGAACTGGGGCTAGATCATCAAAAAGTGAGAGGAAGTGGAAACAGGATAAAGTGTTTTTTAAAGTCAGAAGGTTTTTTTTATCTTAATACATTCTATACATTAAGATAAAAATCCGTCTGCCCCCCCTCAGCCCATCTATTACCTGAGCCCCGTCTCTATCCAGTGATGTTGCACAAATGCCTCGGCCGTCTGGGACTCTGCCTCCTGATTGGCTGAGACACAGCAGCAGCACCATTGGCTCCTGTTGCTGCCAATCAAAGTCAGTTAGCCAATCAGGAGAGAGAAGGGACGTGGCCGAACCATGACTCCGTGTCTGAATGGACACACAGAACCGCTGCTCGGCTCAGGTGCCCCCATAGTAAGCTGCATGCTGTGGGGGCACTCAACAGGAGGGAGGAGCCAGGAGCACCAGTGAGAGACTCAGTGGCGGCCGCCCCCCCCCCCCAAAAAAAAAAAGAAAAAGAAAAAAAAAGATTAAAAAAAAAAAAAATAATAATTTTTGCCCACAAGGGGCGCCCGCCTCATTGGTGCCTATGGGGGGTGGGGTTTTCCACCCGCAGAGGCGCCGAGAGGCGGCCTTCTGGGGCGTAACTGTAGCGCAGAGCACTGCGCTACACCCACCCCCCTTTTGGAGCCCGCTCCATTGGTGCCTATGGGGGGTGGGATTTTCCACCCGCAGAGGCGCCAAATGGCAGCCTTCTGGGGCGTAACTGTAGCGCAGAGCACGGCGCTACACCACCCCCCTTTTGTGATGTCTTGGATCATGATTGGTCCAAACTCCAGCCTGGACCAATCATGATTAAGGACATCCATGCTGACCTCGTTGGGGGCGGTGCCAGTGCGTGCATCAGTCACTCACCGTCACCGCCCGGTCAGCTTCCCGCCGCCGCAGAAGAGGAGTCGCGAGGAGGGGAGAAGCCGCCGCCAGGAGCCGAGCAGAAGAGGACGGACGTCAGAGTCGCGAGGAGGGGGAGAAGCCGCCGCCAGGAGCCGAGCCGTCGCCAGGTAAGTGTCTCAGCCAGGGAAGTGCTGACTCGTCACCTGTGCCATGCCTATTCCATCACCTGTGCCATGCCTGTACCATCTGTGCCATGCCTATTCCATCACCTGTGCCATGCCTGTACCATCTGTGCCATGCCTATTCCATCACCTGTGCCATACCTGTACCATCTGTGCCATGCCTATTCCATCACCTGTGCCATGCATATACCATCATCTGTGCCATGCCTATTCTATCACCTGTGCCATGCCTGTACCATCTGTGCCATGCTTATTCCATCACCTGTGCCATGCATATACCATCACCTGTGCCATGCCTGTACCATCTGTGCCATGCCTATTCCATCACCTGTGCCATGCATATACCATCACCTGTGCCATGCCTATTCTATCACCTGTGCCATGCCTGTACCATCTGTGCCATGCCTATTCTATCACCTGTGCCATGCCTGTACCATCTGTGCCATGCCTATTCCATCACCTGTGCCATGACCTTACCATCACTTGTGCCATGCCTATTCCATCACCTGTGCCATGCCTGTACCATCTGTGCCATGCATATTCCATCACCTGTGCCATGCCTATACCACCTGTGCCATGCCTATTCCATCACCTGTGCCATGCCTGTACCATCTGTGCACTGCCTATACCATCACCTGTGCCATGCCTATATCATCTGTGCCATGCCTATTCCATCACCTGTGCCATGCCTATACCATCATCTGTGCCATGCCTATTCTATCACCTGTGCCATGCCTATACCATCTTTGCCATGCCTATACCATCTTTGCCATGCCTATTCCATCACCTGTGCCATGACCTTACCATCACCTGTGCCATGCCTGTACCATCTGTGCCATGCATATTCCATCATCTGTGCCATGCCTATACCACCTGTGCCATGCCTATTCCATCACCTGTGCCATGCCTGTACCATCTGTGCACTGCCTTTACCATCACCTGTGCCATGCCTGTATCATCTGTGCCATGCCTATTCCATCACCTGTGCCATGCCTATACCATCATCTGTGCCATGCCTATTCTATCACCTGTGCCATGCCTATACCATCTGTGCCATGCCTATTCCATCACCTGTGCCATGACCTTACCATCACCTGTGCCATGCCTATTCCATCACCTATGCCATGCCTGTACCATCTGTGCTGTGCCTATTCCATCACCTGTGCCATGCCTATACCATCTGTGCCATGCCTGTACCATCTGTGCCCTGCCTATACCATCACCTGTGCCATGCCTGTACCATCTGTGCCATGCCTATTCCATCACCTGTGCCATGCCTATACCATCTGTGCCATGCCTATTCCATCACCTGTGCCATGCCTGTACCATCACCTGTGCCATGCCTGTACCATCACCTGTGCCATGCCTGTACCATCACCTGTGCAATGCCTATTCCATCACTTGTGCCATGCCTATTCCATCACCTGTGCCATGCCTATTCCATCACCTGTGCCATGCCTATTCCATCACCTGTGCCATGCCTATACCATCATCTGTGCCATGCCTATTCCATCACCTGTGCCATGCCTATACCATCTGTGCCACGCCTATACCATCACCTGTGCCATGCCTATACCATCACCTGTGCCATGCCTGTACCATCACCTGTGCCATGCCTGTACCATCACCTGTGCCATGCCTATTCCATCACTTGTGCCATGCCTATTCCATCACCTGTGCCATGCCTATACCATCACCTGTGCCATGCCTATTCCATCACCTGTGCCATGCCTATTCCATCACCTGTGCCATGCCTATACCATCACCTGTGCCATGCCTATACCATCATCTGTGCCATGCCTGTGCCATGCCTGTACCATCACCTGTTCCATGCCTGTACCATCACCTGTGCCATGCCTATACCATCTGTGCCATGCCATTACCATGACCTCAAAGTCACGCAATTTTTTACCGCGTTTTTTGCCGCGAAGCAATACCTATTACATTTTTCTTTTTGCGCCCCCCCAAAAATTTTGAGTACCAGCCGCCACTGGAGAGACCCAAGAAGAGGAGGATCCGGGCTGCTCTGTGCAAAACCATTACACAGAGCAGGGAAGTATAACATGTTTGTTATTTTTAAAGAAAAAAAAATGTTACAATCACTTTAAGCCCCCGTTCACATTAGGTCGCTCCGACTTAGGGGGCGACTTCGGTGCGACTTGCACGGACTTCATAAAATGAATGTCTATGCAAGTCGCCTCCAGGTCGTCCCGAAGTAGTACAGGACCCTTTTTCTAAGTCGGAGTGACTTGTGTCGCTCCTATTAGAACTGGTCCTGTACTACTCAATGGACCCGATGGTGCGCGACTTGCCAGGCGACTTGGTCATAGTGTGAACCGGCTCTTACTCTTGAAAACTTAAAGTATTATTAAACCCTTTTAATATTATTAGAGTATAAATAAACATTCCCCAGTAAACTGTTTGTTAAAATTATTTCCCTGGCACTTGCAGTTGACAGCTTTCAGTGCTGGTGGCTCCTGCTCTCTCAGTGCCGCTTCCCTGAAGTTCAGGTCTTCACAGGAAAAAGTTAATGATGTACAGTGCAGTCTCCAGCCAGTCTGGTAACATGGAGAAGGGAGGAAGAGCAGGAGAGGAGGATGGAGCAGGGGGAGTGCCTTGCCATCCTAGGCTATGGGGCTGTGTGTTTCTATTGATGCACATAGTGTAGGGGGACACAATAATTCCTGTATTCAAGAGTGTCTCCATAGGATGCTGCAAGAGAAAGGAGCCACCCTGAAACGGGAACCCTGGGGCAACGGTCATGGCACCAACTTTAACTGGAACATAGGCAAGGATAAAAATATAAAGAAGCTGCATACTCAGTAAGTGAATAAATCAGCTGCTGAATGTATTTAATAACTGAGGGTGTAATATCACTTTAACTGTAGGATAGTGTGGATCATTCCTAGTCTGTCAGTAAGGGAAATCTTTAGTCGGATGGTGTAAAAGGCAGGAGGACTGCACGCTCCAGTTACACGGTAAGCCCTCTATCTTCATCATCACTGCTGCATGCCGTACTGCTCATTTACTCTTATTAATAATCTGCATGGTACTGTTCAGGATTCCCAGGCCTGAACCAGCAGAGCATTTTATCCGTTGTTTTGGGGAATGCAGGATCATTGATCTTTAAACTTGCAATGTAGAAATCATTAGCTAAAGGCAAGACTGCTTTTAAAAGAAGCTTATGGGACTGTTTGAAAATATTAATTAGCATAAAACAATCAGCGTAGCATGGCTTATTGAGTATACTGGGAAACCAAATTAAAGGATTCTAAAAGATCGTTTTTTTTTTTTTCTATTCCTATAGGTGAAATTCATTGGCGTAATCGGGATTGTTACTCTTATTTATATATTTCCTTTTTTACTCTGAAAAGTAATTACAGACCAACTAATATATAAAGTGTAGATGACTGTACAGTGGAAGGCTGAGCATTGTGAGAAATGTAAAGGAGCTTTCCAACTTTTATCAGCTTTGACTTTACAAATCCAAATGTCAAACTATAAATTTATTTTTGCCGGTCTGTACCTTTTGTTATCTCCTCTGGTGTGGTCTTTGAACACTCCAGAACAATGCAGAAAGCCCCGATAGTTCAACTTACACCTACACTATATTACCAGAAGTATTGGGATGCCTGCCTTTAGGAGTGTGTCTATGGGAATGTTTGACCATTCTTCCAGAAGAGCATTTGTGAGGTCAGGAACTGATGTTGGATGAGAAGGCCTGGCTCACAGTCTCCACACTAATTCATCCCAAAGGTGTTCTATCGGGTTGAGGTCAGGACTCTGTTCAGGCCAGTCAAGTTCCTCCACCCCAAACTCACTCATCCATGTCTTTATGGACCATGTTTTGTGCACTGGTGTGCAGTCATGTTGGAACAGGAAGGGGACATCTCCAAACTGTTCCCACAAAGTTGGGAGCATGAAATTGTCCAAAATGTATTGCTGACACCTTAAAGCATAACTCCACCTCAGTCTCCTGGGGTGACTGCTCACTGGAGTGCCCCCCACCCACAAGGCTGCCAGACCCCTTTCTTTCTCTTCCAAATTGAGCTGTGATGTAAGTACCAGGGCTTTAGACCTTTACTACATCCTTTCAGAGATATATTGCATATACCACATTACTTTGGTCTTTTTCCTTTCATTTTGTCCAGACATCATTCTCTGCATCTACTGCTGAACAAGTGGATACTAATCCTCAAAACGCGTAGAGTTATAGGATGCCTAGATATGTTTGGAATGTTTCTCTGTTACATTTTGTACTTTGTCAAGCTTTTTACTCATATGTATATGTAGCACTGCCCCCTAGAGGGCTGCTGAGAATTACACTTCTTGGGTCCCCTGGGTTACCATTAGCAACTGACAGTAGATAAACGGCAATAAAAGTTCTTGGCTCTGTCAATGAACAGTCCTGGGGAGGGATTTGGTTTTTGTGTTTTATTTAGAACTGGGATAGGAGAAGGGATGATTGGGATACTCCAACTATGCACAATTCTTAAGACAGCTGACTGTAGAATGTGGCAAGGGCGCTGCTTCACCCTGCCACTGAAGTGAAGATAAATTGACTGTTCCAGCTTGAATATTCTCTTCAGGGTTAACAACTTGGCAACCCCTTTACTCTCACTGCCCATGTGCTGACCACTGTCCGCTGACTCTAGCCACTGGAGTGGTCCCCTTCCTGGGCAGACCCCTTGGCAAGCTCCCCTGTACTCACGGACACTGTTTTTCTAGAGTTGCTCTGCCTTCACCTTCACAGTCAGCTTCACTGGACCTCTGGGTTTCTGCCACACTTTCTGGTCCACTTGGCCGACTGCCTGTGACCACCTTCCACCGCAAACAGGAGGAGAGACAGCCGTCCCCCTCCTCCTGGGACTTCCCGCCCAAAGACCCCCTGTCACATGTGCTCTTGGCTTTTATAACATATCCCAGAATGCACCACTGTTTGTGCCAACCCACTGAGATAGTTACTAAAGCCTGTGTGTCACTGGCTGGGTTTTCTCCACTGTCCAACAGGCTCCCCTATTGGATACAGTGGAAACACTCCCTCAGCCCAGATGAATCACACCCTGGACACATGCACCAGGCCTAACCACTAATCAGGCTCTCCTGATAAGCAGACAGAGCAACTATATTTTCCCTGCCTAGCACCTACCTACCTAGGTGGGTGCTACATACAGCATATATTTTGTGACCATCATGTTTATTATTGATCATAGCACAGCTTTTGCATTGCATACTAGCACATTATGAAATACTTACCTTAGAACGAAACCCCCGCAGTGGCGCCCGGTCACCGCTGAGGGAGCTGACAGGGCTCACAGGCTCCGGGTTTGCGGGCTGTGTGCGGGAGCCCTCCGTTCCGGCAAGGAGCTCTGAAGTTCCGGCATTATATGCTGGACCTTCAGAGCGCGTGCGCCGCTGATGTCAGCGGCTGAATGCAGGGTGAATATCTCCTAATCTGTGCAGGTTTACGGGATATTAATTTTACCTACAGGTAAGACTTATTATAGGTCTACCTGTAGGTAAAAATCACTAAGCGGGGTATACAACCGCTTTAATAAGAAGCTGTGTGAATTTCACATACTATCAAACTCTATGGGGTTGATTTATTAAAGGCAAACAGACTGTGCATTTTTGAAAGTGCAGTTGCTCCGGAGCCTAGTAAATGAGGTAAAGCTTAACTTTACAAAGAACAACCAATCACATGCAAGGAAAATAAAAAAACAGCATTTCTGATGCACATGATTGGATGATGGAAGCCAGCAGAGCTCCTCCTCATTTACTAAGCTCTGGAGCAACTGCACTTTGAAAAGTGCACAGTAAAATCGTCTCCTATGTATCACAACAATAGCAAACTGTAAGGCAGGATGTCACAAAATATTAATAAAACAGATTCAGACCAAGGGGAATCCTGGAGCATAAATGAAATATTCAATATACCTCCTGGTCCAGGAGTCTATTATGCAGATTACCGCCTCTGCCTGACAAGAACGCTTTCTCAACACCACTAAAAGTAACAAGGCCATATTGCTACCATGCACTTCCAGAAACTGTTTAGACACATTGGAAGGATGTAAAGCATTGGCATTGGGGTTGATTTAATAAAGTCAAATAGACTGTGCACTTTGCAAGTGCAGTAGTCCAGAGTCTGGTAAATGGGAGGAAGCTTCACTTTACAAAGAATACCCAATTACATGCAAAGAAAATAAAAAAAACTGAATTTTTGCTTGCACATGATTGGAAGATAGAAGTCAGCAGAGCATCTTCTAATTTACTAAGCACTAGAGCAACTGCATATGCAAAGTGCACAGTCTTTTTGCCTTTAGTAAATCAACTGCATTGTATTTCCCCTGACTTTAATTCTAAATGGCTGGGTAGTGAATCCCAGGGTCTGCAGGGAACTCATGGTGCAAGTGATACAAAAACCCCATTATGCGCATTACAAAATATGTACTGTCTAATTAGAAATTTTTCCCTTGTTACCATTTCACCGGCTTCATTTTTTTTTTTTTTTACCACTCAGCAAGCACTGGGAGGCGCTGGAAGCTGGAAACAGACAATGATACCTGCCAGTAGACAGGGAAGCATATAAGCTGCCTACTGTAACTGTCCGCTGAATGGACCATACAGGGTAACCTCTTTTCCAATGGTAGCCAGTTCCCAGCTTCACAGGGTAGCCACTTCCCAATGATCTCTGATTCTCTTTTATAAAGAGAATCTGAAGAACAATTCCTCCCTGCTCTAAAAAATTCACCTACGGAAATCAATTTCATTAACCCAATTAAGGGGTGACAGCTGGAAAGTTAGAATGACCTGAACACAACTTGTGAAATATGGAGGTGGATACTAACCTATAATCACGTCCCCTCTAATGTACCGTAATGACAATAAAATCTATGGCATCCATATTCCACACACATGTACAGTAAATCACAACTATAAATCATTAACTTTTTAACATTGGACAGACTCTTCCAGTGTACATGGGTCACCCCTCCACACAAGCAGGAGGTTGTAAATGTATTTCTCATGCCACATGATATTCTGTCCAACTTCTCACCCACAACAGATGTGGAGCACCAAACTGGACCAATGGAACAATGGAACATTGTCCTACTTAAAGTTCAACTTTAACCACTTGCTACTGATAGATTGAAGGTTTCGATAAAAGCTTCTTAATCCAACACCTGTGCCTGCGAGATCCATTTACCAGCCTCATAGAAGTCTATTGCCCCGTACACACGCGTCGATAGTTGGCCGTGAATTTTCGGCCAATGTCCGATCGGCCGATTTTCGGCTTGTTAGTAGGATGCTTTCAACAACCGACTCCGACTTTTCGGCCGAAAAAAATCTGGTGTGCTGGCTATAAAATTTTTGTTGGCCGTCAACACAACGGCCGATTTTCCGTCAGTCAGTACAGATTTCGGCAGACAAAAATCTGATGAGCAAGACTGGGCATGCTCAGAGAAGAAAAAACACACGGAAATTAAACCATCACATGACATCACTTCTGAAGTAGATTTTTGTTGGCCGAGAAAATTCGTGTGCAGTCTAGAGCACATTTCAACCAACACAACAACACTGGACAAAAGTCGGACAATCGGTCGGCCGATAATCGTTGCGTGTGTACGGGACATTAGAGTCAGGGAGGTTGGATCAAGAAGTCTTCAGAGCGATGAAAGCATTGTCATGGGCCTTGAAGTTAAATTCAGGTAAGTATAGCAATTTGTGTGTGTGTGTGTGTGGGGGGGGGGGGGGGTACACCTACCTAAAGGGAGTGGGGAAAAAGAGTAAGTAAACTTTATGAGAAAGTTTCTTAACCCTTTCAAGCCCAACACCAGACCCTTTTGTGTGGCAGGGGGAAAGGTTTTATAGCTGTCTATATACCCCTAAAGAAATTATTCTTCACATCCTCATGTTACTTTCTCATAGGGTAACACAAGTACAGGAAGTGATGAGATATCCCTTTGATAGAGACAGAGAGAGTGACAAGAGCCCAGTTATTTAGAAGAATAGAAAATCTGTTAGGTCTTTTTTGGCCTTTTTGTCCAGGAGACATCCTTCCATCATCACTGGTGTCACTTGAAGTTAGGGGAGATCCCCCTAATGAGGACACAGACAGCCCTTAAGACTCATATATACTCCCTCAAGAAATAAAAAAAAAAATATGTCTGGAGTGTGGCCCTTATGTATTGATGAAAGGAACTGCTGAGTAGTGGGCCAATAAGTTCAGGAGGTGCTTACTGGCCCATGCTCACTGTATATGCATTGAAGTTGATGGTTACCAGGGTAGGTCAGGGGTAGGGATAGACAAATGGGTGTAAGGAACATTTGCACTGATCTGATGTTTCCCGCAGCCTCCTGATGAGGCTTATGATGTTGATGGTATTTTCACTACTTTATTGGCTGGCTTTGGGTAGCCTAAACATTTGCATAATTGACCATCGGCCCTGCATTTGGGATTAGGCTATTCAGCTGCTCAATTGTCATACTTTGTGGCCTTGTACAAGAAGCAGAGACAAACTAATATAAGAAATCCCTGATGTCTTTGACATTATACAATAATATTAACCCCTGGGTGAGTCACCCCGCCGGTGTCCATGCAGGCCTGCAATCTCAGCTTCAGGTGGAGCCTTGCTCCTGGATGCATTTTCTGGTGAAGTTGGAGCAAGACATCTTGGCCATCAACATAGAGGTTTCCATAAAAGTGGCTTATTTCCAATGACTTTTTGTTTCTATGTTAACATCTGTTAAACTTTGAAGGCACGGGTAACTTTTTGCTTACAGGGCAGCCCAGAGAACTAAGAGAAAATGGGGGCACTGAGTTTGCTGTGACAAACTTCTCTCCTCTCTATTCAGGCTGGAAAAAGGGACAATACATTTTTAGCAGTTAATTAGAAACCAGAAGCCAGTAGGAGCTCACGCTGGTGGGCGGCTTTCTACTTTGAGAGAGAGCAGAAGAAATTCTGGTCCCAGCTGCTATACACTGGCCTCAATCATTCAGACTAACCAGCAGACTGATTCCCTCCTCCCTCCAAACTGACTAGCTTTGATCTCATCAATATCAAACTAGTTCCAGCCTCAGTAGGACGGGAGTGAGGCAGCAGGCAACTCAGTAGTTAGTGATGGCATGTGGCTTAGGGCAGCCACCTTCCCCTATGCAGTACAGCAAGACTGTGAACTGCAGCCTGACATCAAGGCATGTCCGACCGACTGGCGCTTTAATTAGGAGGCAGAAATTATAATATTATGTTAAAGAACAAAGCGCCTCCAAAGAAAAAAAATATGGCCTATGTAGCTGGCAAAGATAAATTGGATTATTCAAAATCTTCCTGATGAAATGTTACATTTTGCAACTAATTATCAATCTGTTTTATCCTCGGACCAGCTGGGTGTTTTTTTCCTCCCCATGCACGCAAGACCTGCCTTACCAATGATCTTAAGATGTCACCGTTGCGATTACTGCTTTTATTTCAAGGCTTAAATAACTAGGAAGTAGCTAATGTAATTCACCGCTGAGAAGAAAGCCCGGTTAGTTGAATTCTTTCCAAAGTGATCTTCTACTAATGAACTTCCATGGACGATGAGTAATGAGGTTTTATTCAAATGATTTTTTTTTCTTTAAAGGGAGCATTTAAAATGTAATTTAAAGGGAAGCCATTATGCCGTCTGTCAGACTAAGTATACTTTATTATGCTAAATACAGCTCAAGAAGAGTGCGATCTTTTATTTTTAAATGCTTCCCATCTAATTAACCCTTGCCGGTGGAAGCATTTCAGGGTTTAAGAAACAATTGCCATGCTCACTTCTCTGACTTTTCAAGAAGCTGGTGGGTGATCTATTTAAATCTCATTTTATGGGATTAAAAGAGACTGTTATAATCCCACAAGTACATGGTACATGTATATATTAATTAACATGTACAGGTACATATATATATATATATATATATATATATATATATATATATATATATATATTTATATATATATTAATATGTTTGCAATGCAATGGCTACATGTTGCATTAAGGACACTGATCAAAACTAATTTATCTTTAAAGTGGACCTAACATTAGCATGGCACAGTTCTTCCCCTGACAATGTCTTAATTTTCATGTTGCCCTATAAAGCTGGTGCCATCTTTGGTCAGGCATCCTGAAGTGAATTCACACTTAAAGCGGAGTTCCGCGCACAGAATCGTTTTTTCAATGAACATACCCCCGGGACAGTCAGGGCTAGTACATTCCACAATGGCTAGCCTCTGATCTGTCCCGGTTCGCACTTACCTGCAAGAAAAAATACTCACTTTTAATATTTCTTCTCCAGCGTTTCCATCTCTGTTGTGGGCAGCTGAAGCCAGCGCGTCCTCTTCTGGGTCTTCTTCTCCCAGAATGCGCCTTCACTGGCCCCTCTCGTCACCTCCGGTGCGGCGCCGCATTCCTCCACAGCTTCTGGGCATGCCGCAACACCGGAAGTGACGAGCGGGACCGGTGCCGTCGCATTGATTCCTGGGAGCGATGACGTTCAGCTCCCAGGAATCATTGCAAACCGGAAGTGACGGCACGGGCCGCGGCCACAGAGGGAGGAAGTGGAAAATAGGTGAGTATTTCTATCTACAATTACAAGGTAAGTAAAAAAAAAAAATAACCCTAACTATCCAATTCCTTTTCAGGGGAAGAAGAGCAAGCGGATGGAAACAAAATCGATTAGGTCCGGAACTCCGCTTTAAGCATAGCATTTTTGGTAGTTTTGCGTGTTTTTTAATCATTTGTGAAGGCATTTCTGTACCTTTTTACAGGCATCTGAGGTGTCAGCATATGTTTTTAAATTATTTTTAGCCAATGAAAAACTAGTTACTAGGAAATAAAATGTGTGATATATGTGTTTTTGCACATTTTATAGGTGCTCCATTTTAGTCTATTGGGGCCAAAAACCCTTGAAGCTTGAAGCCCAAAAGTAACGCATGTACTTTTTTGAGCTACCCATTTCCAGCTTCAAGTAATACTCTGCCCAGGTATAAACAGGCATAACTGAAAACCATGTGATTTTGAATGTTGAGCGTTTTGGAGCTTCAAGCTTCAAAATGCTCAGGTGCGAATGAGGTTTCAGAGTCAGCATGTAACCATTTCTACAGAATCCCACTATTGGGCACGGGGGATAGACGACAAAGGGGAGGGAGTTCATGAAAAGGGACATTCAAGGCAAGCTTAGTTATATAAGAAATGTACTCTCCTGTTGCTGTTTTCATTGGTGTCCTAATTCCTAATTTAAAGACTAGCCTACGGCAAAGGTCAGATTACTTTTCAGTGGAATCAGGTGCCCACCAGTGCAAATTTAATTAAGCTGACCTGAACGAGAGAAGAGCTTTGTTCTTCTGACAGTGGAAGTACCTATTAACAACCACAAAGATACTGTACCCCTGTTAGACTTACACCATTGCTACCAAAAAAACAAATAACTTGTACCATTGCCCACCAATCTAAACAGAGATTTTAGGTGAATATAAATTTAATGGCTTTTCACTGATCCCCTATAAAAATGGGGGATTTAGGGGGACTTTTTTTTCACTTACCACCAATGTATAGATGTTTTTTCCACTGACCACCAATGTAAAAGGAGATTTTAGACATATAATAAAGTGTATCTATACCCCAAAAGAAAAAAAGTAATCTGTTACATATTGTAGCTCATCTGTCCTGTGGTATCTACATGAATTTTCATTTTTTCAGACATTTTTCCTTCCTATTTTCATTGGCAATCTTGCAAAAACACTTTTTATCCTGTAGCGATGTCCCAGTAGGGCATGCCGTATGATGACTTGTTGGGCCTCCTCTGATTACCAGCACACTTAGGGTACAGTTCACACATTCATGCTTACTCCCAATGTCTCATCACTCAATAAACAGTCCAGGGGTTTTGGTTTTTGGTGTTTATTTTGGAACTTGGATGGGAGAAGGGAACAGTGGGATACTCCAACTGGAACTATGTACATTGGATAAGGACAACTCTCACTTGGCCTAACCAGGTTGCTTGTGGAAGCAGCTGCACTGCTTGAATGCCACATGTATGGAAAAGGTTAAGTCTCCTTGCTCTTTCTCTCCAGCAATAGACCTAGTGATCTACATTCTCTTCAGGACACTCACTAGCATCTGCTTTACTGACACAAGTTCACTGACTCTTCTAGCTGCAGGGGTGGTCCCCCTCAGGTTAGGCCCCTTAATACAGATCTGTACTCACTGTACTACAGAATCAAATCCCTCAGTGTCTCCCCTTTCCAGTCAGCTTCACAAGACCTCTGGCTTTAGTTCCACACTAGCTCTCTTTAGTCCCTCAGACCAACTACCTGAGACTGCATGGCACCTCTACAACGGAGGAGGCAGCCGCCCCCTCCCTCCGGGACTCTGCTATCCAACCAAAAGTCCCCAAGCTCATGTGCTCCTGGCTTTTGTACAGTATCCTAGCATGTACCGAGGCACTTTCCTCTGCCAAATCACCAGGTCTGTATTAAATGCCTGTGCACTCATTCGTCAGGTTTCCTCCCACTGTCCAATATGCCTCCCTATTGGATGAGTGTGAAACACTCTGCAGACGGACTGAGTTGCACCTGAGCACATTGAGCAGACCTCACTAGCAGATCCTGCTCTCTGGTAGGCAGAGAACAAATATAGATTTACCTGCAATCCCTCTGGTAAGCAGACAGTATTCAAAACTATACTCTCTCTCTAGCACCTACATAGGAGGCTGCTACAATCCTAAGGTAGCAACACTTACTCACCCTCTGTATCTATGGAGGGAGCTATAGTAGACAGTAGACAAGATAACATTGTTTGTTCTTTGAGTTCAACTCACAGGAAATGAAAGGGACATTTCATTTTTGTCATAATTAACCAATCAATCAGGAATTTCATTCTAGTATATTGAGGGACAAAATCTTTGGATTAAACTTTGGCTTGCATGAGAATTTAACACAATAGCAAACAGAAAACTGTAGGCCAGCCCAGGATAATTCCTACTTCTACCAGCATGCCTCAGTTTTGCTAGTGGCCTATGGATGGATGTGTTTTCTTCAGCTCTATTGGTGTAAAGACTAATCTATTTTTTTACTAGCACTTTTTTTCAATTTTTCTTTTGTCAAGACACTTCTCTGCAATGTGGCAGGATGCTTCCACTCAATGCAGCAGCTACATGGTGCTGCCTTTCTCAGCCTGGGTGTTGGAGTGTACTGCATTAGGTCCCTGCTTGGTTAGACATTGTGAGTCTAACCTGTTAGTGACTTCAGGCACTGGGTTCTGCATGGTGCACTTTCTAAACCCAGTTCTGTTTAAATTAGCAGCAGAGCACTTTTTAGGTCCAGAGTCGCTGGCATTGCCTCCTGAATTACTCTGAGCCCTGTCTCTTAGTGAATAGGCCTGCCTACTCAGGGAGTAGGCAGTTGAGCATTAGAAGTTCCCTCATTTTAATTGGTTGCTGGATGCCATTATTCAATGTTTCCTGCCAGTTAGCTTGTCAGTGAGTGTCCAGAGTTGCTGGCATTTCATTTTTTCTTGCCATGCCTCTTAATGTGTAGGCCAGTAAGACCATGTAGGAGGAGCTCCCTCTTTTTTATTGATTTCTGTGGGCCATTATTCCCTGTTTCTTTCTGGTTTTGCTGTGGTAGAGATTATTGCTGTGGAACTGAGTGCCAATATAATGCACTGGGTAGAGTGTAGTGCGTGGGCACATGCACTTTCTTTGCCACCAAACCACATTGAGGAAGCATCTCCCAAGCTCCTGCTTTAACAGAGCAAATTGAAACTTCAATCTTTCATCGATACCCGCTGGCCACCTACAATGATTTTGGTCTTCTCCAGCCATCTGACCCTGCTACCAACTGTCCAGGTTTTGTGAGTACTTGACACCTTGCCTCTTACCATGAGCCTATACAAATGTGGCCTACCCATACTGCAGCCACATGTCTGGTTCAAGATACTGAGGTGGTGTCTCGCTGTGACTGTTGCCCCCAGCTAACTTTCTATTAATGGGTTGAGGGCTGTGTACTGCTTATAATGCTGACGTTTGCAGCCCGGAGTCATGCTATCCTCTGTTGTTAGAATCCTCTTTAGCTCGGTTGGGTGTGGCTGGGTTCTCTGCCCTCTTGGCTGAGGTGTTTTCCATAGTCATGGAAGATTTATTGACAAAGCTGATTTCTGCGTCCAAGTTATTGGCTGCATATAATCTGATTCTGAATTCCTTAACTGATAGGCTTGCTCCTAAGGCGTCACAGTCTACTGCAATTGCTCTCTATTCAAATGAAACAGTTTTGTCTCTTATTGATGCAGTGTGTACCACTCTGAAATTAAATGATGAACCTATTACTTCTACCAGTCCCGTTTCATGTAATGACTAAGCGCTAACATTTGTGCAAATCACGTCTACCTCTTTTTCCCTTGCTCCATCTGTCAAGCTCTTGTCAAAAGAAGCTTTAATAAAAAGGATTTTGGGAAGTGCAGGAATCATTTCCTTACAGTCCAGTTACAGTTTCATGTATTGGGTTGTTTAAGACTCCTAAGACTCTGGCAGGCAGACTTCCTCAGAAGGCAGTGCTTTAACCAGGGGAGTGATCTATTCTCCCAGAAGTGTTCCAGAACCTGTGTCACGGGTGTGGGATAACACGCCCAGATTGGCCCCAGATTTAACAAAAAGCTGGACATATTTATATCCAGGTACATGTTTTCCTTGGTGAAAGCAGCAGTTGTTCTAATGACTCTGTGGAATCAGTACAACCTAATTTATGCCTTTCCTTCCCTGAAACGTCTTCCTTGTCTACTCCACAGGATCCAGGTGGAGGGCATTGTAGTGATCCTCATTGCCTCTTATTGGCCCAGGTGGATGTGGCATGCTGACTTGTCCAGGCTTCTGGCAGAAACACCGTAGGCCCTGCAAGACAGTCCAGATATACTGTCCCTAGGACCAATTTGCTATCCTGCCAATTGGTAACTGGCTTTAATGACAAGGATGTTGGAGCTCAGGTTTTAGGGACAAGGGCAATGTGGAGACTGTGATTCCTGTAACAATGAAGACTAGGAAGTCTACTTCCTGAAAGGTCTATTTCAGACATGAAATGCTTACTTGGTGTGAACCTTGGGGCTTCACCCCAGGAGCTTTTCCATGGGACAAATCCTTGCTTTCTGGAAGCTGGGCATAGACTAGTGTTTGGCCTTCAGCACTATCAAGGGTCAGGTTTCTGGCTTTTTTATTCTATTTCAGAGACCATTTGCCTCTAATTCTTCGATTAAGACCTTTGTACAGGGAGTCTCCCATTTGGCTCTCCCAATCTCCTCCCCAGTAATTGCAAAATCTGAATTTGGTTCTTTCGCTATTTCTTTACAGACATTTTTCTCCCTACTGTTACACACAAGGTGGTTTTCCTTGTAGCCATCACCTCTGCAAGGCAAGTGTCTGCACAGGTGGTGTTATCTTGCAAAGAACCCTTTTTGGTCTTGTGTAGGGACAAGGTGGTGTTAAGGCCCAGGACTTAGTTTCTGCCTAAGTAAGTTTCTTTTATTTTCCCCTCAACCAGAACTTGTTCATCAATTCCTCTGTCCAGTATCAGTTCATCAAAAGGAGATTTCCCCTTATATTGTCTGTAAGTGGTTTGGGCCATGTGAGTCTCAGCCCTTGCTTCTGAAAGACTGATTCCCTTTCATCCTCAAAGATGGGCCCCAGAAGGGAGTCCATCTATTCCTAGGTGGCTCAGACAGGCCATCATTTAGGTTATTAAGGCTCACTCTTCTAGATCAGTGAACACCTCCTGGGCTTTTTGATATTGGGCATGAGGAGTATCATATCTATAATATAATGTAAGTAAATAAGTCATATTTAAAGATTTTTTTACAGGTTTTTTACATACACCACTTGATTGACTGTAATTGTTATATCAAAATATGAGTTTAGGTTATGATGTATGTAAAAAAAGGTATATGACTTATGTACCTACATTATATTATAGATATGATACTCCTCATACTTCTGATGAAGGAGACGTGAACTCTCCGAAACGCATCGGGAGCAGGAAGATTCTTCACATTTTCATACATTTCACAGTTAGTGTAATAGTAGCCCAGTTAGCCATGCCTCTTTTTTTATATGTTGATGTACCAATAAATTCTGTTTTTACGCATTTCACTTCTCATTTATATTTTGTAATTCAAGTGCCTTAAAAATCCCCAAAAAATAGGGGGATAGCTTTGTCTGAATGAACAGTATAGGGGGCATTTCCAGGACCACCAATGTAGAGGGGGTATTGTCTATTGATTACCAATGTTTTGGGGGAATTTGCAGTGGCCACCATGTATAGGGGACATTTTCACTGAAAACCAATGTATAAGGGGTATTACTAATGTATAGGGGTATGTGCACTGATCACCAATATACAGCTTTTTCACTGACCTACAGGGTACAAGTTGGATGGATTTTTGGGGACCATTTCCAATGGCATGTAGAGAACAGGGTCTATTTTATTTCCCCTGACCTTCAATGTATTTGAGGTATTTCCACTGACTGCCAAGGCATAGGAGTATTCCCTCTGACCAACAGTGTATTCCAATATTTGTTTTTATGTAGGAACTAGATGTATTATAGAAAAAAAGGACAGAATCACAGTTAGGTAGCTATCATTTTCGTAAAGAGAGAACAGTAATAGCCAGTGTTGGGGGCAGGGGCGTAACTACAGGGGTTGCAGGGGCTGCAATCGCTACCGGGCCCCATGCTCCAGGGGGCCCGGTAGCAAACCAGTGGGTGAACTTCCAGGATCGCAAAGGTCACACTTGCGACCGGACCCTGGCATTGCACCACTGTGGGGAGGCCCCAAGATTGCAGGAAGGGGGCCCACAAGATTGCAGGAAGGGGGCCCACTGCAGAACTTGTGAAAGAATCCTGCTGTGGGACCGTAATAAAAGGCCATGCAACGAGTGTAAAGAGCCCCAGGATTAGTGGGAAGAGCCCTGGGCTTGAAGGTAAGGGCCCCGGCCAGGGGTCTGGGGGGCCCTTCATGGTTTTTTGCATCAGGGCCCTGAAGGTTCTAGTTACGCCTTTGGTTGGGGGTAACGAGTTACAAAGTAACGGATTAAGTAACTACATTACTTTTTTTGGTAACGAAGTAATGTAACTAGTTACAATACTAATATTGGTAACTACACTACTTTACTAGGCTATAGGAGGTAACTACACTACTTTACTAGGCTATTGGAACGCGCTTTCCTGCGTTACCCAAGCCGTGCGATACAATCGTTATTTCGAAGAATAGAGAGGGATGAAGTTTATGACTTTTTGCTGCACTTTATGTTTTATTCTGTTTTTTCAGGTTTTGTTCTCATGTTTCCCAAAGCCTGTGTTTATACAATAAACTATATGCAGAAAGAGTGTCATGTATTTTCTTCTACACGGTCAATTAAGAAAGTGGAAGGTAAAGTAATAAGTAGTGAAGTTACTTTTCAAATGCAGTAACTAGTAAAGTAATCTCGTTACAATTTACAGAAGTAACTAGTAACTAGTTACATTTTTTGAGTAACTACCCCAACACTGGTAATAGCAGACTCCATATTTTATCATGCAGGCTTCCTTTAAATCACATGGCATTCACTAAACCTGTGTCTAATTGTAATATCCCTTTAAATTTTGATTTTATAGTAAAAAATAACAATAACAATGTAAAACTCATGAACAATTCTGCACTTGCATGTCAATATCCTGTGTGTAACTACAGATACAACACACAACTAAGGTTAGAGTTCCTTCTTCTTTAGCAAGCTCCCTCTGAGACTTTCTCTCTCTTTTATTCTTGTAGTATTAGCCATTTTTTAATAAAATCTGTCATATTTCAGTAGATGGAAGCTTTTCTGGTAATGACAACTTTACCCCCATTTCCATTATGCCTTTAAGGTCAGTCTCATTATTAGAGAGGCTCGGAGATTCGTGAAGATTTATGTTATGTGGAGCACATCTGTTTTTATGGAGATGTCTGGCCAAGGAACATAGGGGCTCACTATATACTTCCTCCCCTGTCTCTTTGTAAAGGTCACTGAATCGTTTAAGGCGTAAGGTTTTTTGGAGTTTTCACAGATGCAAAACTGCCCACGTAGAGCCTATTTGGAGTCAAGTGGATAAAGGACAAAGAACAATGTACAAAAGACCCTATCTCATAGTACCTAATCAGCTTTCAGTGTTTGAACTGCTTTGTACAGGAGGAAGCAGAAATCTAATTGGTTGAAATAGGTTATTGCTTTGTACATCATTGCTGCTTTTTGTATCACTTAATTAAATACGTTAATAAATGTACAATACATTTGTGCCATTGTTTTAAAAATAGGAGACACTAAAATGAATGCACAGAATGAAAAGATTAAAGGGTATGTAAACCCAAACAATGAATTTCTCTTATTTACTCTCTTCCGGTCAGTTAAATACAATATTAAAGGTGTTTTGTAAAATCCGTTTAATATGTGCAAAAAATACCTGTCAATCCTGCCAGAAATCCAGTGCTGAGTGCTCTCCTGTATTCTGTGCACTGTACAGTCACACGTCAAACAATATTGTTAGTCCTGCTCAGCTAACATCTGTAAACCTTGGAGCAACTCCCCCCTATGTTATGGAGATGAGGAAAGCGGTGTGTGGTCTGTGCAGTGCTGTATTTTGGCCTAGGCCAACAAGGCCCAGGCCTAGGGCGGCACTTTACAGGGGGACAGCAACAAAGCCGCCTGAGACTCTATTGGCCACTGGTTGCTAGAGCTGCCTCTCTCACCCCCCTCTCTCTCTCTCTCACTCACCCCTTCTCTCTCTCGCTCTCTCACCCCTTCTTTCTCTATCACCCCCTCTCTCTCTCATCCCCTCTCTCTCTCTCACCCCCTCTCTCCACCCCCTCTCTCTCATCCCCCCTCTCTTTCATCCCCTCTCTCTCTTTTATCCCCTCTTCTCTCTCACCCCCTCTCTCTCACCCCCCCTCTTTCATCCCCCTCACCCCCTCTCTCTCTCTCTCTCATCCCCCCACTCTCTCTCCCTCACCCTTCTCTCTCTCCCACTCCCTGTCACCCCCCCTCTCGTGAGATCTCAGGGGTTCATGCTGGGAATTGTAGTCCTTCAATTTTGGAGGCAGTTACATCCGTTAAAAAAGGAGTGGAGCAAATTTACATAAGAAGGGGGCGGCGCCAAATTTTAGTCTTGCCTAGGGCAGCACAAAACCAAAATACACCAATGGGTTTGTGGTTCTAACACACTTTCTCTCCTATGGTGTGTAGCTCACCCCCCCCCCCCCCACAGGTAAATTGGGATCCCCCACTCTGCACAGCCAGGCACACCAAATTTTGACAGGCATTTAGGAGACAGAGAGTTTGTTGTTTGAGGGTTAATAAAAAGGATGGGAATGGGATGCCCATTTGACCTCAGCAACAACTTCAGGGACATCTTTCCTATATACAGTCCATATACAGCACCTCAACACTCCTCCAGCACTTCATTTTCTTGCAGTTCCAGCTAAAACATTGTTTGTGGATCTGACAGGAACAGTCAGATTTTTATAACAAGAAGACAGAGACAACACTGGGCTAGAGAACAAAAGAGCTGCTAGCACTAAGAGTAATCAACCAAACTCCAAAGATGCATATAAGAATAAAAATGCAGCGCTACATGAATCATAGAAAAAAATCTTAAAAAATCAGTCCACAGGAGCAGTTAAAGCAGGAACCGGACCACCAATGGAGACAGATGAGTAAAGATAAAGGTAAGAGGGTGACTCAAGACCTCCACTTCACACCCAAGGTGAATAACCAAAATCCGCTTACCAGATAACCCAGACTACTAGATTTAAAGGTAGGCCACGTCGGCTTAGTAGCAGAGCTTCCTTAAACTGGTTGTCACATTCCCACTAAGATAAAACCCAAAAATTTTCCATAGTGCATTAAAAGATATCTGATTTATTTAATAAAAGTTGGAATTGCATTACAATTTCCAGAAACATACAAGCGAATAAACAGCAACATAAACCTGCTCTGATTGGTTGATCACACCCGAGAGCTGGAGGTTTGAAACGGAGCCCGCAGGAACTCCGCTCGTTTGTCATATCAGCTTATGTTGCTGTTGAAAACAGATTGATATTGAAATATACACTAATATTGGGTGGTACCACTTAGTGTACTGTATATGGGTAAAAGTTTGGAACTATGTGCCACATCCCATAATCTACGTTGGAAACTATGTAAGGACAAAATAAACTTTATAGGCACAGAAACAGCATATAATAAAGGAAGACATTTTATTCATAGATCATACAATTCTACAATACATATTACGGTACATCACAATGTTAAAATCAGAAGGCCATACTGTTACCCAGACCAAACCATAGGTGTCCAAGATGGTAGAGGGACGCCCTATGGTGCCAGCTGTAGGTGTGGATAACCAAAATGGACTATATTAAAAGCTCAAGCTCTACATGTTTCGTGATTTCAACGCTTCTTCAGGAGATCTTCTAATTATTCTTCAAAGAAATCCATCAAAATTAACTACACATGGGAGGTCCAGTCTCCCATATATCATCCAGAGATGGATGTATTAGTAAGAAAAGGACTGATTTCAGGTTCAGTGAAGCCAATCTAGCAGTAATATAGTGTGTGCCAGAGAGCCCACCAACTGGGAGTTATATGTATATATATATACTGTATATATATATATATATATATATATATATATATATATATATATATATATCCCCAATAAGATAGAAATATGCATATGGTTTGGGCTATTTAGGAGGTAAAATACATTCCAGCCCTGTATGAATCCATAGACCTATATACAGCTGATGGTTTCCCAAGAGGGGGTAGTTGCTGGTTTAGGACATATAGTAAAGTCAATCCTCATAAGTAGGGATCTGGTGGAAATATGATGCCCCAGTACTTGAATAGCTGATGGTTCCTGTAATAGCTATTTAAGTACTGGGACTGGGATTTTAACATTGTGATTTACCGCAATATGTATTGTAGAATTGTATGATCTATGAATAAAGTTTCTTCTTTTATTACATGCTGTTTCTGTGCCTATAAAGTCAATTTTGTCCTAATATAGTTTCCAGCTTATGTTGCTGTTTATTCGCCTATATGTTTCTGGAAATTGTAAGTGCAACTTTTATTACATAAATCAGATATCTTTTAATGCACTATGGAAGCCTTTTTGTTTTATCCTATTGGGAATCCATATATGCCTGCCGCATGTGCCAACCAGTTTAATAAAGCTCTGCTACTAAACCCTCTTGACCACCTATAACCTAGTAGTCTGGGTTATCTGGTAAGTGGATTTTGTTTATTCACCGTGGGTGTGAAGTGGAGGTCTTGAGTCACCCTCTTATCTTTATCTTTACTCATCTGTCTCCACTGGTGGTCCGGTTCCTGCTTTGACTGCTCTTGTGGACTGATTTTTTAAGAATTTTTTCTATGATTCATGTAGCGCTGCACTTTTATTCTTATATACAGTCTGATTTTTAGCAATGGCCCTTTGCGGGCAGGAACTAGAAGCCCCTTGTGTAGCAGTTTACAGTGATCAGCTTGCGATACTTCTCCTCTGGCTACTGGTCCCAGAGCCACCTCTTTAGGCAATGCCAACCCACCTGGTTGCAGCTGCCCCTTTTCACTTTACCTCCAGGCTAACTTTCCTCCACAGTCCTCCAGACTGTCTCACACCAGTCCACCTGGCTGACTCTTCACCAGCCCACCCGGCTGACTCTCAGGGAATCTCTCAGGGAAGGGATGAAGACTTGGCACACCACGGTCTTTAGGGAGAACTGACTACATGTGGCAGTCTCCCCCCTTGTAAGTCTCCAGTAGTGCTGCTGTACTTACACTGTCCTCACACTTGCTCCCATGCCTCCAGGAAGGGCTTCCTCTGTGTGTTATGGCAGGATCCTTCCAGGACCTGAGCCCTGGCCCATGGTCACCCCCCCAGACTAGGGGGAACCCCAGAGGGCCACCAACAGTCTCCACAGCACTATATCTCCATCTTCCACCCAACTGCCCCTGATGGCATGGCTCTTGCCTATTTATGAGGTAAGCCTTGTCCCCTGCCAGCCCTTCACCGGGGATTGGCGGAGGCCCTCCAAACAGCCCCTCTCACCTTTACACAATAGCTCTAGAAGTTTGTGCAACCTTCTAGATCAGGGGTAGGAGAAGCTGTCAAGGTGAGGCATTCAGCCCTAACTCATTGAACCCTGACCCAGATTCACAGCTCAGACTTAGTCCTGAGCTGAACTAAGTTTTCCTATACTAACAAACCTATACTATGCCTATACTACAAAAAAAATCTTACATCTAGCACACAATAGAGCGCGCTACAGGTGACAATGTTGATAATGTATAGTGAGTACCTTTTGTGACCCTAGGATAGCAAATGTGTTACTATTGGTGAAAATGAAGTAAAAAAGCCTGAAAAAAAATATTAATCACAACTAAGGACCAGTAACCTGCAATATATTACATTTTTTGTTGTTGGGTTTAGATATATTTTAACTCTTCTATCTACTTTTCTTGCAATAACAATACAGCTATAATGCAATCCAGTAGCTGAAAACTTCAAAATGATTCTGTCAACACCACCTCCAATAAAACATTTTGCTAGGCAGATGAGCTTGCACTTAGTAGATCACAGAACTGCTCCGTTGCATTAAACAGGCTGATCTTTTTTTTATAGTTCAGATCTATTCAGTTATGAGAAGTGACTACAAGAAGGGCGATATATTTGAAAGGACTGTGTGGACAAAGAAGACTGAGAAGACCATAAAATCAATATACAGTAAACCCCCTTCCATTGCAGGGGTTACGTTCCGGACCCACCTGCGAAAAGGGAAAATACGCAAAATAGAAATACCCTATTTAAATACACTGTAGGCATGTTTTTATAACTTTCACTGTACTTTTAAAAGCAATAGAAACTAATTTTAACCCCCAAAAAGATACTGAGAAACAGAGCAAGAGCTGTGGAAAACACAAACATATTTAATTATCAATGATTTAATTAGTAAAATAACATTACAGAAAAAAACGCAATATACCGGGACCGCAAAAACTGAATCGCGATATAACGGGGGTTTACTGTACCAGTAGGCATATGAATAGGGCAACACTGTTTATCAGTTTTGAAGTCCACCTTCACTCCCATTCTCAAACGGATCTATTGGGGAAGATTTGCTAAAACTGGAGCACTCAGAATCTGGTGCATCTGTGCATGGTAGCCAATCAGCTTCTATCTTCAGCTTGTTCAATTAAGATTTACCAATAAAACCTGGAAGCTGATTGGTTTTTATGCACAGCTGCGCCAGATTTTGCACTTCCCAGTTTTAGTAAATCCCTTCAACTGTGTGACTCAATGGTGCCTTTGAACCTGAATATATATTTTTTTGTACTCTGATAGTAATTTCCATAACCGTTTGTATACAGAATAATTCCTTAAATATTAATAAATGATTAGTTGTGACAAATAGTTAGAAGATACATAGCTAATGGATAGCTTTTTAAAAATGTGAGTTTATGGGATGTATATAAACAAGAATGCTTTTCACCTAGTGAATGTGCATGTACATTCATTCTGTGCAAGATGAGGCATAGAACCAAATGTCCAAACCAGAAACTAAAAGGTTATTGAGTCATGCTCAGCTCAAATTGGGGGTGCAAGGGGCTTCATCTTCTTCATTTCAAAGGTTTAGGAGGCATATAACACTTAAGGGGTGTGTTTATAAATAAATCCAAATAGCAATTCGCAAAGTGAAGTGCATGTACATTTGTTCTGTGCGAATAAGGGAAAAAAACACAAGTGTTGTTAGGCTATTTCCTGTGCCAGATGAATGTTTTTTATTAATTTAAAATGGTAAATACCATATTTGGCCACTAGATGGCACTAAGTATTATCAGAATTTCCTATGATACCTAGTGCCATCATATGGCAAAATGTGGTATTTTTCATTTTGAAAACTAAGTTGATCTTTGTGAAATAAAAAAAAAATTATACATTTACATGAAAAAATTGTGAATATATATATATTTTTTTTCCACAGAAGCTTTTCAGAGCACTGTACCTACGATCATTAGATTTTGGGTGCAATGTCAGGCTCCTGCAGACCAGTGTTAACTTTTACGTCAAATTTTGATTTTGTTTTATTCATAGTTTTTTAACCGCTTGCCGACTGCTCACAGTATATTTACTGCGGCAGTCAGCCCCTCACAGGCAGAGCGACGTAGATCTACGTTGCTAGCCTGTGAGGCTCTGGGGAGCGAGCGCGAGCCGCCGGAGGCACGCTCCCGCGCGGTCACGGACCCCCCCGCGCGTGTGACCCGATGTCCGCCGGTCACTCGGCGATCGCCGGGGAAGAGGGAGAAAGTCAGGCGGCTTGTGTAAACAAGCCACCTGTCATTCTCCCCGGTGTAGAAACACCGATCACACGGTTCTACAATGTACAACCGTTGATCAGTGTAACTACACCTCAAGCCACAGCCAATCACACTAGGGACACACACAGCCCCTCCCTCTCAAATAAAGTTAACCCCTTCACTACCAGTGTATTTTTACAGTATTAGTGCATATGTATAGCACTGATTACTGTAGAAATGTCACTGGTAACCCCAAAAGTGTCAAAAATGTCAGTCAAGGGTCTGATCTGTCCGCCCCAAAGTCGCAGTACCGCAAAAAAAATCGCAGATCGCCGCCATTACGCGTTAAAAAAAAAAAACAACAAAAATGACAAAAATCTTTCCCTTTGTTAGTAAACGCGATAACTTTTGCGCAAACCAATCAAAATACGCTTTTTGTGATTTTTTTTACCAAACATATGTAGCATAAAACAAATTGGCCGAAAATGTTAAAAAATTTTGATTTTTAAATTTTTTGGGGGGGAATTTCATATAAAAAAATGTGAAAAATATTGTTATTTTTGCAAAATTGACGCTCTTTTTTTGTTTATAGCGCAAAAAATAAAAATCGCACAGGTGATCAAATACAACCAAAAGAAAGCTCTGTTTGTGGGAAAAAAAGGACGCCAAATTCGTTTAGGTACAGCGTCGCACGGCCGCGCAATTGTCCGTTAAAGTCACGCAGTGCCGAATCGCAAAATACCCCCTGGTCTTTTAGCAGCCAAATCCTCCGGGGCTTAAGTGGTTAACTAAAACGTCATTTTAGTTTTAGTCTTATTTTAGTCATTTGAATTGATTTCGTTTTAGTCGTATTTTAGTTAAATAAAATCTCCAATACATTTTAAACGACTAAAATCATTTTAGTTGACTAAAATCCAATGGGTTTAGTTAAATTGTAATGCATTTTTTTAACCATTTCTCTGGAATTTCCAAACTCTTTATATACTCCTAGAGTAAAAATCTAATAACATGTTATTATTTTTGATATTAAGTTTTGAACATGCACTACAGACACAGATTTAGCCGTTGTGATATACGGGAACAATCGCGCCATGATCGAGGTGCATTGGAAATGACGGGGATCGCATGGGCGTCCCGCGATTTGCTATACTTTGAGATCTCGGGAACAATCGCTGCAATTCTATCCACGATCCGGGACTCCTAGATGTGAACGGAGCCTAAGGCTGGCCATACATGGGTTGAATTTTTCAAAATAATTTTCTTTAGAAAATCTTATCTGGCCAGCTATACATGGGTCGAATTCCAAAATAATTTTGTTTCGAAAATCAGAGATTTTGTGCGTTTTGTGATTCAATGGTGCCACCCTTGATTTCGAAATTCATCCAACCAAGCCTTCAATTTCACCTCATATTGCTACAGAAAAGAATATTCATGGCTGAGAATCTTCCTTTCTGTCCGGAAATTTTCTTTTCTTGCGCTCATGCGCATTTCTTTTACAATTATATATCTCGCACCATTCTCCCATCATTGATTAGAAAATAGTTCGTTTTTCAAATAATTTCCAACATGCCGATCACTCAAATTTGATCACCGCACAATAATTGGCCGTTGCTGCAGCCCACTAATGGTGCGAAATTCGAATGAAAATTCTTAGATTAGATTTTCAAAACAAATTTTTTTCCAAATTTGACCCATGTATGCCAACCGAGTATTTGAAATAAAAAAGGAAGCCCTGAGCACCCCCAATTTTAGCTGAGCATAACTGCATTTGAAACGTCACACCTTTGTGCCATCCTAAAATTGGGACAGCCTTGCAAAATTTAGAATTAATGTGTATTAATAAAATATATTGTTGGCTAAAACATTAAAGACTGGCAAAGATTTGCATAGTATTTAATAAGCGACTCTCTAGAAGGTTGAGGTGATAGTCCAAACTATAAAGTTGATAGATCCTATATACTCAGGCCCGAGCTTGTGTGAAGCCAACTTCAAACATTAGTCCATGCACGCTGCTACAACTGTATCTTCAGTATAATGCTTTGAAAGTAAAAGCTCGCCCATGAAACCTCCATTATTACAGCATCCCAGATAGTGTTTCCTTACAAAGACTGGTTGAGCACCAGCCTAGATCAATGCCTATTAGTTTACGTTTTATTTATTTGTCATAAAGTATCTTGCTGCTCAGTTTCTGAGCTGGTGAAAAATTTATTATTATGGGGGAATTTTTTTAAATGGGCATGTTTAATAGTCAGTGATACAAATAAACTCTAGCCATTTTTTTTTTTCCGTGTAAATAAACACTTTAATTGGCCCCTTTGTGTAACCATATAATTCATACTACATGTGTGAGGAGCTGGTATTGACTGAATGTCAAAAATGTTATTTCCCTCTTGAGGGATTAATTTCAGTGCACTCAAACAGAGTTTCTTTTATCCGTGTTGGATGCAAAATTTAGGGATTAAAGGATTTAATTTTTACAATTACTGTTTTTATTTTTTTGACAAGGTTGACAGGCGGTGTAATCTTGGCTTTCGGAATTAGCTAATCTGTATTAAATAAACAAATTAAAAACAAAAAGTAAAAATAAAATTAAAAATACAATTTTAAAGTCTGGTTGAGATCCTGGGTCACCTTGGCTGCTATTATATAAACCTGATATTTTTTGGGAGAATTTATGAACCCAGTAGAGATATTAAGATGAGTCAAGTGATTTACAGAGAAATTAATGATGCATATGTGTTAAAAAGAAATATAATTTTGAACACTTAGTTTTAGGCAGTCTTCAGAAATTAAAAAAAAAAAAATAATATATATATATATATATATATATATATATATATATATATATATATATAACTTTGTTCTGGAACATAAAACAAATAAAAAAAAAGACTATTGTTAAGCTCATTTATTATACATTTTTAAAGCTCCACAAACTTATTTATATTGAAGTGTATGTAAATCTTACTGTAGGAATAAAAATACAGTTTTTAAACGTGATGATTTATTTAAAAAATTTTCAAAGGAAAAACTGTATTTTTCAACCTAGCTAAAGATAGTATTGTGCAAAAACAGATTTAGTTTCACACGATATCTTTTATAATTGCAAAATAAGCATTACATCATTTTAAATTTTATTTTTGACTGAAAGGGAAATGGTACAGGATTGTGAATTCTATTTTTGATGGATTATTTTTTTTTTAAATGTCAGATTGTGGTATTATTTGTAATATATCATCTGTGCAGATTTCTTTTGAATGTAACCGGAGGTATCTTCTGCACACTCTGTTTCCCGGAAAACAAGTGCATATTAGTTTTAGAAATTAAAAAAAAAATAGTTTGTGAGTTTGATTTATTGCAGAAGTCAGTCAACAAGATATCTTCCAGCAAGAGTTTGGCTGAACATTGATGGTCAATCAAGTGTTTAATTCTCTGGAGGAAGCGAAAATCACTTGAAAATGGCTAGAAAATATCTTGGTTCCAGGAGGAGTTTTGCAAAGGTGGACTCAAGGTCAGCAAAGTGCTAAATGCTGTTTCTAACTCTCTTGTCATTCCCTAGGAGCTGAAGTTCATACAGCTAGTTGATTAGACTGACTACTTTTAAGATAGGCATGCTAGTATGTTCTGCCTGCATCTTGGAGCACAGTTATGAGGCTGGTTTTAATGTGATTTTGTATTGGTAAAGAATAATTACTAAGCTCTTGAAAAGAGGTCCCCAAAACGGAAAAACATGAAACACCACTAAAGTAAATTAATTGAAGTGCTAAGTATAACTGAGGGGACTTCAGATGGTGGACACATGCTAACTGAACTGTTACCACACTAAAGGATTTATTTCCAGAAAATGGTGTTTTGAATCATACAACACTTTAAAAACCCATTAGGGCTGATTTAATAAAGGCAAATAGATTTGTTTACTTTGCAAGATTTCTCTTAGCTTAGAGAATGTGGTGAAAGTTCACTTTGAAAAGAATATCCAATCATATCCAAGGAAAAATAAAAGACAATATCTTTGCTTGCACACGATTGGATAATAGAAGTCAGCAGAGCTTCCCCTTTTTCATTAAGTTAAGGTTAACATGTCACTAAACCCACATCATAAAAAAACTATCAATAAATGGTGTATTAAGAAAAAATGATTTCACTGCACAAAGCAGTTAGCGTAATTTGCTGGTTACAATAATGGTAATATAAAAAGAAAGAATGCAGCGCTTAAAACTCGTAAGTGTTCACAGACACTTGGATCTCCCAGAGAGAGTGACACAGGACAGCAAGTATACGTTCATAAAAAATCCATATATTATAGGGGACACCCAAGGTGCATGGCAAGCTGAGCTGCGGGTGAACTAATGGTCCTCCACCGACACCATAGCACACTGCTTTTCAACCAACAAGAGGGCCACTGTCCGCACGGTTTTGTAATGTGACATGCGGTAACCAAACTCCACCCTACGCATTTCGTCCAATCAGAACGTCGCCAGGGCCTGTAGAGCGTTCTATGAATTTGGGGATAAGTGTAGTAGATCATTGGCGAACGCAATATGAATCCGATGCAATTCATCATACATTACGGCTCTTTCCACTCCTTTGGGCTCCCTCTCCACTGACACCCATTATTGTGCACCTAGACTTTGCTCTGGGACTTACTGACAGAGCCTTTCAACTTCAAGTAAATAGGAATCTTGTTCGAGCTTCTCCTTTTCTTAGCCTGTCTGGTTGGGGTTGCCCTTCAGAACTGTACACTACATTTAACTCTTCTGCTTTGGGACAGTGGAAATTGTTACAATTATCATACTTCCTCAGGTCCCTTTCTGACTATTCCAGGTTTCTAAGACAACCAAAGTCATTTGAGGATCTCTGTGTAGGAGAGGGTCCAATTAGAAAATCCCTCTCTGTTTCTTATGTCATTTTACTCGCAGTTACTTCTCGGCAAAACCCGTCGTATCTGCTCAAATGGGAAAGAGATCTAAATACCACATTCTCTGAGAACCAAAAGAGTCCTCTTCTTTGCACACAAATCTTCCCTTTGCAGTAAATATCAAGACACCTCTTACAAAATCTTGATATGCTGGTACCAGACGCCGTCAGTGCAATTGTCCTTCTTCCCTGGACATAATCCTCTTTGCTGGCATTGTGATACCCAGACTGGCACACCTATGCACATTTTTTGGGATTGTCCCATGATTTGTCCTTTTTGGCAACAGGTTTTGCAAATTGTGCACAAATTCACAGACTATTCTCTTTTCGACAACCCAGCTGTGATACTTCTTAATTTGACGCCTATTTCAAGTAAGAGATACCGTAAATCCTTACTGAAGCATCTCCTGAATGCCGCCAGGGCTTGTATTCCTAGCATGTGGAAACAACAAACACCTCCCCTTATATCTCAATGGTTTGCCAGAGTGAATGATATTCAACAAATGGAAAACCTCACTGCGGTCCTCAGAGACAAGACGGAGGAGCACAATATGCGTTGGTTTTACTGCGACATGTTTCATTTTTCAAATGAACCCTACTCATAAATAACTGAGGGTAGTTATCTGAGTGCCTACTGACTAATGTTGACAACATTATTATTGTCCCCTTCACCCTCCCCCCCCCTCCTTTCCATCTGTCTCACCTCTTCCCCTTTTCTCTTCTTCTCTACAACACCGAGGGTGTCCTTTTTTTCTGTCTGAAAACATTTGAAAATGTCTTTTGGTATGCACATATCATCTGGTAGGAATGTTGCGTGTGTAGTCATCATTACCCCTATGGATAGAGGATCATTGCCTCCTCATACCAGCCAAGAGATAGATGCCGTTGGGGTCCGGATCCTGTCATTATGTTCAAATGAAGCATGTTCCTTCTAGTACTGTCTTTCACATGGCAATGTCTTTTTCTACAATTACCTATTATTTTGAATTGTTAGTCATGTAATGTTAATGAACCGACAAATGGTATATGTTTTGGTTAATATCTATCAACCTACATTAGTTTATTTCCTATTATGTACCACAGATAACAGATCTCAGGACTGTGATGCCATGTCTTTTTTTTTTTACCTTTAAAAAAAGAATTAAAAAAAAAAAGAACGTCGCCAGGGGCGTCCCGCATGTTACATCACAAACACGCGTGGACCACAGCCATCTTGTTGGTTGGAAACTTTTAAATTTACCGCATATAGGATCGCATGTCTCTGTGGTCATCTCACAAGCCCAACCCCCCCACAGTTAGAATCACTCCCCTAGGCTTACATTTAACCCCTTGATCACCAATAGTATTAACCCCTTCCCTGCCAATGGCATTATTACAGTAACAGTAGGGCTGAACGATAGTCGATGTGATATCGACTATCGTTCTGCGGGCGTGGACGATATTCATATCGCCGAAGACACGATATTTAACATTAGGCAGGGAGAAGTCGGGACTTGGGGGGAGGAGGAGGACTCACAGTGCTGGCAGCCGACACAAACGAGTTTCCCCTTGCTTTCGACTGTGATCGGAACTCCGCCCCTCCAGCCCGATGCAATCCAGCCCTCCCAGCTCTGCCTCTAGTCTCCAGCCGACCATTACTCTGCCCTGCTCCGCCCATTGCGTCTCTTGGCTGCATCGGGGGTGCGCACGGGGGCAGGATCAGGCTGTAATGTGTTGTAAATAGATTCAATGGAGAGACAATGGGCGGAGCAGGGTGGAGTAATTGTCGGCTGGAGACTAGAGGCAGAGCTGGGAGGGCTGGATTGCATCGGGATGGAGGGGCGGAGTTCTGATCACAGCCGAAAGTAAGGGGAAACTCGTTTCTTTGGGGAAACCGATATCGACACAACACCGGTGATGAGAGGACGGTGATGGGGATCCTCCGGTGTCCGCTATGGAGTTCGCAGAGCTGATCAAAACCCCCCGGGTGGACAAGGTGGTCCTGTACCGACCCTTCCACCCGCCAGTGGGCGGGACCCTGTGCCTGATGGGTCACCATCTGATCCTGAGCTCCAGACAGGACAACAGTGAGGAGCTAAGGGTGCTCCACTCATGTTGGGCTGTGTTCTTCTACCTCCTACCACCACTGTGAGTCCCGACTCTGCCTAATCCACACTGTCAGTGTCTTCTGCATTCCACCCAGAGAAATATCGCGATATATATAGTTGAAAACCAAATATCGCAATGTACTTTTTTTCCCAATATCGTGCAGCCCTAAGTAACAGTGCATATTTTTAGCACTGATTACTGTAGTAATGTCACTGGTACCCCCAGAAGTGTAAAAAATGTCAGTTAGGTGTCCGAACTGTCCGCCGCAATGTCGCAGCCCCGCAAAAAAACGCAGATCGCCACCATTACTAGTAAAAAAATAAAAAACAATAAAAATGACATAAATCGTTCCCGTAGTTAGTAGACGCAATAACTTTTGCGCAAACCAATCAAAATACGCTTATTGTGATTTTATTTACCAAAAATATGTAGCAGAAAACAAATTGGCCTAAAATGTTAAAACATTTTGATTTTTAATTTTTTTTTTTTGAGAATGTCATATAAAAGAATGTGGAAAATATTTTTTTTTTTTTAAAAAAAATCGCACAGGTGATCAAATACTACCACCAAAAGAAAGCTCTATTTGTGGGAAAAAAAGGACATCAATTTTATTTGGGTACAGCATCGCACGACTGCGCAATTGTCCGTTAAAGTAACGCAGTGCCGAATCGCAAAACAGGGCCTGGTCATTAACCACCTTAGCGGTAATCCCGAGCGTGACTCGGGGTTGATTTTTCATTGCAGGATCGGTAACCCCGAGTCACGCTCGGGGTGGATTGCAGAGAGCGCAGCGGAGCTTCTCTTACCTTCTCCTGGCGATCCAGCGATGATCTCTCATTGCTGCGACCGCCAGCCGAGAGTCCCGCCGCTCCTCCGTCCCTCCGTCGGTACGATCACTTCCTAGTTCCGTTCCCTGCAGCAGCAATGCTGCATGGGAGCGGAACTAGGGAGGGAAATTCAAAAAAAAAAAAAAAAAACGTTGCACAAAACACAAAACACACTTTATATTATATTATATATATATATATATATATATATATATGCATGCATATATATATATGCATATATATATATATATATATATATATATATATATATATATATATATATATATATATATGCATATATATATATATATACACCGGTATATATATATATATGCGTATATATATATATATATATATGCATATATATATATATATATATATATATATATATATATATATATATATATATATATAATATGCACACACACATATATATATATAAAATTATATTATTGATTCAATTATAATTCATGCGTTATATATTATATATATATATATATATATGTGTGTGTGTGTATATATATATATATATATATATATATATACACACACACACACACATATATCTATATATAATATATAATGCATGAATTATAATCTAATCAATAATATAATTTTTTTATATATATTATATATTAAATAATAAAATAATATTATTGATTCGATTATAATTCACGTGTTTGTGTTTCAAATTTATCACATCTGGGATGTCTACTAGAGTCTTGTTTTGGTCAGGTTTAAGTCAGTAATTACTAAGAATTGTAGGCCTATAATACATAACGCCAAATTTCCATGAAAAGAATTGTACCGCTTTTGGTATGTAATTCCAGACATAATCATACCGCCAGGGAGGTTAAGCAGCAAAATCTTCTGGTCTTAAAGTGGTTAAAGTTATTGTAAAGTCTCGTGTTTTTTTTTTTTTTTTAAATAACAAACATGTTATACTTACCTGACATGTGGAAGTCGCTGGATAGAGATGGGGCTCAGGTAAGTATTGGGGGTTCTGAGGCAGCTGCTACATACAGAAGACTTTTTATCTTAATGCATAGAGTGCATTAGGATAAAAAAAAAAAAAAACCTTCTGCCTTTACAACTCCTTTAAGTTCCCTTGTAATGTGAATATTGCCTTGCAAAATGAATGGCCTGATTGCCTTAAGTAATTCAAGCTATTGAGTGGATCAGCCACCAACTGGTCAACAATATAAAGCTGGTAGGTACACAGGAGTAATTTTTCTTACTTGAATATATGTTTTTAGGGAGCTGTAGTATCTCTTTTTAAAAAACTCCTGCTGATTGGCATTGTTCTACACATCAGTATAAATTCATGAAGGTCATCTGAGTTAGCATGGAACAACATTACCCCTGATGGGGAGGCAGCCAATAACTGATGTTCAGTCCATCCTTGATAGATGTCTTGTGTCTGGCTTATGCAATGCAATGATACTCATTTTTAAAACGAGAAAAACAATAGCTGATACAAAGCACAAGCAAGATTGACGTATGCTTATGACAGCATTATAAGCGTTGTCGTTACCGGATATGTGGAATCTACCACATTAAAACTTTGTGATATAAATAAAATATAAATTAAATTAAAGATATAAATTAAATCTGCTAAGCAGACTATTAGTTACAGAGAGGTGTTTTTTTGTAAATAAATGGTAAGTCAGGATACAATCAAGGCATGGATATACCAAGGGCAATAAAGCTGGGTACACACAAATTGAAATTTGGCCAGTTCAGCTTAGACCAGCCTAATTTTGATCTATGTGTGGCCCTTCCTGTTCAACAGAAGTTGGTTGGTAGATCAACTTCTGTCTGACAGGACTGCTGGAAAACAATCATACTAGACATGTGCACGATGAAAAAAATTGTTTCGTTTTGTTTAGATTATCTAGTCTAATCTAGTTATTTAGTTTCATTAAATTCAGTTTATACGTTCAGCTCGTATTCAGGATTCATATGTTCGATTCTAAATGTTCGAAACAGATACATTTCAAATCGGTTGAATTTTCTTTTTGATTCAAATTCGGGCAAAGTGAACAAACAAAAGATAAATATTCATCAAATGATTATAATGACTCTTTAAATCATGTTTGGCTTAACAAAAACAGCATTATTTCAAAATTGTACTCTAAAGGCCCGTACACACGTAGCGATTGTCGGCCGTAAATATTCGGCCACCGTCCGATCGGCCGATTGTCGGCTTGTTAGTATGATGCTTCCGACAACCGACTGCGACTTTTCGGCCGAACAGAATCTGATGTGCATGCTTTAAAATTTTTGTTGGCCAACACCAGAACGGCCGATTGTTCCTCAGTCAGTACAGAATTCGGCCGACAAACAGCAGATGAGCAAGACTGGGCATGCTCAGAGAAGAAAAAACACACGGAAAGTTAACCATCACATGACATCACTTCTGCAGTCGGTTGTTGTTGGCCGACAAAATTCGTGTGCAGTCTTTAGCACATTTCAACCTACACGACAGCACCGGACAAAAGATGGCCGATCGTTCGGCCGACAATCGCTGCGTGTGTATGGGCCTTAACACGCACAGTCTTTGATTTCAGAAATATGTTTACAGTTCAAATTCAAATGGAATTTGATTTAAAATTTGATTTGAATTTCAATTTGAATTTCTGGAATTTGGACGAACTTTGTTCCGTTATTCGGAGCAATCAGTAAACTTCCTTTATACTGTAATTTGGGTATTCTGACATATCCGAATCTCGGCATAATGAAAAATTTGTCTGAATATTTATTCGGAAAGAAACCAGTTGCGCATGTCTACTTCTTATAATTATCTGTTGCAGTTAATCGGCTGCAGCACTAATTAGTGTATTCTGACGCCAGAGGAGTCCTCACTGTCAGAATACAATATCACAGTAGATCATAGTTATGAATCAATCAATACATAAAATAATATAAACTTGTGAAATATATTGTTCAGTGCAGAAAAATTCTTCAGTGAAAAAAATTTAAATGAAAAGTTCAATAGTGCAAGATTCCATGTCCAAATCTAACCAGCAAAAACATGACAAATCAGCTGGTATTGTGTTTCACCACCACCATAAACAGCATGCCAATTACCAAATCCTAAGATCTCTTAGCTATAGGAAGTCTAAAGTGCTGTCCCCATCAGGTAAAGATCTAGTGGCAGGACCTAATGATCTGACGTCATCACACACGCTGTTTTATGCTTCCTCTGTGAGTATATTCATTTTTATAATAAATATTTGAACCTTACGGTGTTACGCTATAAGGAGTGGAGATAGAATAGTGAAGCACACTGTTGGGACTTGCCACTTTACCTATACTTTACTTTACCTATACTCAATTTATATGATTTACTGAGATTTTAAAGGGATAGTGCATGAAAAATCTTGTGAATAAAAATAGGAAGCTCTGTAACAACACTCTCTGGAATTCATAAAGACTGGAGCAGACAGATTTTGTAAAAGTGTATCCCGTGCATTCTAAAAGTGGCTCAGCATGCGCCAAATTCATGTACCAGTCTACTTTAAATTGGTGCACACTGCTCCGCTTTTAGAATGTACAAGGGGCAGCTCACAAAATCTGTCTGTGCCAGGGTCTCTCTCTGTAAGCCAAAAGAGAGTTGGTCCTAATTAGCTCCACTTTCTTAACCACTTCCCGCGAATCAACGTACCTGTACATCGGCCCAGAGAAGTGGTTGTACCGGGTTGATCTGCAGCTGCAGGCATCAACCTGGTACCGTTCTTTAGAGCCTGCGGTTGGCTTTCAGAAGATGACAGCTGATGCACCTGGGAGCCACTCGGACATCCCCCCCTCTCGCCGCTTTCGGTGGCTCTGCCTAGGTCTCCCATCTCACCGGGAGACCCGAGCAACCAGCCGGCATGTCCACCAGCTGGTTGGAGTCCCGAAAAAAAGGATCGGGTCTCCAATGTATTAACTTGGAAGCAGCATCATGACGCCATTTCAGGTTACTTATAGAGATGTCACGAACATAACATTTTATGTTCGCGAACGCGAACGTCCGCAAATGTTCGCGAACGGGCGAACCGGGCGAACCGCCATAGACTTCAATAGGCAGGTGAATTTTAAAACCCACAGGGACTCTTTCTGGCCACAATAGTGATGGAAAAGTTGTTTCAAGGGGACTAACACCTGGACTGTGGCATGCCGGAGGGGGATCCATGGCAAAACTCCCATGGAAAATTACGTAGTTGACGCAGAGTCGGGTTTTAAACCATAAAGGGTATAAATCACCTAACATTCCTAAATTGTTTGGAATAACATGCTTTAAATCATCCAGTGTGTGTATACGATCAGGTATGATGTTGTATCGATCATGTAGTGTAAGGATTACGCCCGCTTCACAGTGACAGACCAAACTCTGACAGACCAAACTCCCCGTTTAACGCACCGCAAACAACCGCAAACAGTCCATTTGCAGTGGGCACAGTACAGTCTGTGGGCCTGACACTCACTGGCAGGCAACTGCAAAATGAAATAAATAAATATCACTACTTGTACTAAATTAATAGACAATGTTGTAATCCACTGCGCTTTAGGAAATACAGGTAACACAAACCTGACAGAATAACACAAATAACACAAATTGCTGCTACTTAAATGAGTAAATATAATAAAAAATAAAATTCATCCAGAAAAAACAGGAACTGGCTTTTTCATTCGAATTTCAGTAGTGCAGGGATGGTGATAACCTCTTACCAAATAAATAGGATGATAACATATACCAAAATATATGAATCAGATGTGATAAATATAAGCATAAAATCATAAATACATAAAAGCATGAAATCACATCAATAGGAGTCCATAAAGTCCATAGGTATAAAGTGCATAGAGCAATGAAAGTGCAAATATGAAGGATCACAGGTGCGACTTATGGGGACCACCCTTGCTTGCCACCACCACACAGTGCCGAGAGAAGTATCTGAAATTCAGACTCACTATAAATTTACCAGGAAATCTTCCAGAGGAGTCTTTGCAGCACAAATCAGAGATCTGGAGGAAATCTGATTTTACTATATGCTGTTGTTGCCTAGTCCATGAGAGTGGTTAGGCATGGGCGTCTGGTGAGTCTGAATTTCAGATACTTCTCCTGCCACTGTGTGGTGGTGGCAAGCAAGGGTGGTCCCCATAAGTTGCACCTGTGATCCTTCATGTTTGCACTTTCATTGCTCTATGAACTTTATACCTATGGACTCCTATTGATGTGATTTCATGCTTTTATGTATTTATGATTTTATGCTTATATTTATCACATCTGATTAATATATTTTGGTATATGTTATGATCCTATTTATTTGGTAAGAGGTTATCACCATCCCTGTGCTACTGAAATTCGAATGAAAAAGCCAGTTCCTGCTTTTTTCTGGATGAATTTTATTTTTTATTATAGGAAAAATTAAATACTTTTTTTTTATCTGCAAGGTGCTGTGCCACACTATATGAGTGGTGGGCAGTGGGCACAGTACAGTCTGTGGACCTGAAATTCACTGGCAGGCAACTGCAATTATATTACAGAGGAAAAATTAAATGAATTTTTTATCTGCAAGGTGCTGTGCCACCCTATATGAATGGTGGGCACTGGCAGTGGGCACAGTTCAGTCAGTGGGCCTGACACACACTGGCAGGCAACTGCAATTATATTAAAGGGTAAAAATTAAATGACTTTTTTTATCTGCAAGGTACTGTGCCACCCGATATGAGTGGTTTGCACACAGTACAGTCTGTATATATATATATATAAAAAAATTAAATAAAAGCAGACTGATATACCAGCCCTAAAAAGGGCTTTTTGGGGTGCTGTCAGGATGCTGTCCTTACAGCAGGAGTGGACACAGAACACTGGCCTAGCTAATGATTTCCCTATTAATTTAGCAGCAGCAGCAGCACTCTCCCTGCTCTAACTAACTCTGCAGCTTCAGAATGAATCTAAGATGGATGCTGTCCTTGCTTTTTTATAGGAGGTGGGAGGGTCTGGGAGGGAGGGTATGCTGATTGGCTGGAATGTGTCTGCTGACTGTGAGGTACAGGGTCAAAGTTTGCCTCAATGATGATGTATAGGGGGCGGACAGAACATCGCATATGTTCGCCCGCTGAGGAGAACGCGAACAAGCGATGTTCGCCGGGAACTGTTCGCCGGCAAATAATTCGGGACATCTCTAGTTACTTGGTGGCTAATGGCGCCAAATTAAAAAAACTGTCAGTATTCAAAAATGAAAATTTCGGCATTTGGAATACTTTGAAGTGTAGTGGAGGGGTCTGGGGTCTTTTAGACCCCCGATCCCTCCATAAAGAGTACCTGTCACTGCCTATTACTGTCACAAGGGATGTTTTTTTTAAAAAAAACAGTGCTAAAAATAAAAAATTAAATAAAATAAATAGGAAAATCTTTTTTTTAAGGAACCTTATAGAAGTTTTTTCTAAATGCAGTGAAATTTATTTTTTCCCAAAAAATTTAGTTTGAAAGACCGATGCGCATGACAAAAAATATTGCAAAGACTGTCATTTTATTTATCAGAGTCTTTGTTAAAAAAAAAAAAAAAAAAAAAAAAATATATATATATATATATATATATATTTATATATATATATATATATATATATATATATATACAGTGCCTTGCGAAAGTATTCGGCCCCCTTGAACTTTGCGACCTTTTTGCCACATTTCAGGCTTCAAACATTAAGATATAAAACTGTAATTTTTTTTTGAAGAATCAACAACAAGTGGGACACAATCAAGAAGTGGAACAAAATTTATTGGATATTTCAAACTTTTTTAACAAATAAAAAACTGAAAAATCGGGCGTGCAAAATTATTCAGCCCCCTTAAGTTAATACTTTGTAGCGCCACCTTTTGCTGCGATTACAGCTGTAAGTCACTTGGGGTATGTCTCTATCAGTTTTGCACATCGAGAGACTGAAATTTTTGCCCATTCCTCCTTGCAAAACAGCTTGAGCTCAGTGAGGTTGGATGGAGAGCGTTTGTGAACAGCGGTTTTCAGTTCTTTCCACAGATTCTCGATTGGATTAAGGTCTGGACTTTGACTTGGCCATTCTAACACCTGGATATGTTTATTTGTGAACCATTCCATTGTAGAATTTGCTTTATTTTTTGGATCATTGTCTTGTTGGAAGACAAATCTCCGTCCCAGTCTCAGGTCTTTTGCAGACTCCATCAGGTTTTCTTCCAGAATGGTCCTGTATTTGGCTCCATCTATCTTCCCATCAATTTTAACCATCTTCCCTGTCTCTGCTGAAGAAAAGCAGGCCCAAACCATGATGCTGCCATCACCATGTTTGACAGTGGGGATGGTGTGTTCAGGGTAATGAGTTGTTGCTTTTACGCCAAACATAACGTTTTGCATTGTTGCCAAAAAGTTCGATTTGGGTTTCATCTGACCAGAGCACCTTCTTCCACATGTTTGGTGTGTCTCCCAGGTGGCTTGTGGCAAACTTTAAACGACACTTTTTATGGATATCTTTAAGAAATGGCTTTCTTCTTGCCACTCTTCCATAAAGGCCAGATTTGTGCAGTACGACTGATTGTCAGTGGCGGCTGGTACTCAAAAATTTTGGGGGGGGCGCAAAAAGAAAAATGTAATAGGTATTGCTTCGCGGCAAAAAACGCGGTAAAAAATTGCGTGACTTTGAGGTCATGGTACAGGCATGGCACAGATGGTATAGGCATGGCACAGGTGATGGTACAGGCATGGCACAGGCATGGCACAGATGATGGTATAGGCATGGCACAGGTGATGGAATAGGCATGGCACAGGTGATGGTATAGGCATGGCACAGGTGATGGAATAGGCATGGCACAGGTGATGGAATAGGCATGGCACAGGTGATGGTATAGGCATGGCACAGGTGATGGAATAGGCATGGCACAAGTGATGGAATAGGCATTGCACAGGTGATGGTACAGGCATGGCACAGGTGATGGTACAGGCATGTCACAGGTGATGGTATAGGCATGGCACAGATGGTATAGGCATAGCACAGGTGATGGAATAGGCATGGCACAGATAAAATAGGCATGGCACAGGTGATGGAATAGGCATGGCACAGGTGATGGAATAGGCATGGCACAGGTGATGGTATAGGCATGGCACAGGTGATGGAATAGGCATGGCACAAGTGATGGAATAGGCATTGCACAGGTGATGGTACAGGCATGGCACAGGTGATGGTACAGGCATGGCACAGGTGATGGTACAGGCATGGCACAGGTGATGGAATAGGCATGGCACAGATGGTACAGGCATGGCACAGGTGATGGTACAGGCATGGCACAGATGATGGTATATGCATGGCACAGGTGATGGAATAGGCATGGCACAGATGGTATAGGCATGGCACAGGTGATGGAATAGGCATGGCACAGATGATGGTATAGGCATGGCACAGGTGATGGAATAGGCATGGCACAGGTGATGGAATAGGCATGGCACAGGTGATGGAATAGGCATGGCACAGATGATGGTATAGGCATGGCACAGGTGATGGAATAGGCATGGCACAGGTGATGGTACAGGCATGGCACAGGTGATGGTATAGGCATGGCACAGGTGATGGAATAGGCATGGCACAGGTGATGGAATAGGCATGGCACAGGTGATGGTATAGGCATGGCACAGGTGATGGAATAGGCATGGCACAAGTGATGGAATAGGCATTGCACAGGTGATGGTACAGGCATGGCACAGGTGATGGTACAGACATGGCACAGGTGATGGAATAGGCATGGCACAGATGGTATAGGCATGGCACAGGTGATGGAATAGGCATGGCACAGATGGTACAGGCATGGCACAGGTGATGGTACAGGCATGGCACAGGTGATGGTATAGGCAGGGCACAGATGGTACAGGCATGGCACAGGTTATGAAATAGGCATGGCACAGATGGTATAGGCATGGCACAGGCAATGGAATAGGCATGGCACAGATGGTACAGGTATGGCACAGGTGATGGGATAGGCATGGCACAGATGGTACAGGCATGGCACAGGTGATGGAATAGGCATGGCACAGATGGTACAGGCATGGCATAGGTGATGGAATAGGCATGGCACAGATGGTATAGGCATGGCACAGGTGATGGAATAGGCATGGCACAGATGGCACAGGCATGGCACAGGTGATGGAATAGGCATGGCACAGGTGATGGTAAGGTCATGGCACAGGTGATGGAATAGGCATGGCACAGATGGTATAGGCATGGCACAGGTGATAGAATAGGCATGGCACAGATGATGGTATAGGCATGGCACAGGTGATGGTAAGGTCATGGCACAGGTGATGGAATAGGCATGGCACAGGTGATGGTAAGGTCATGGCACAGGTGATGGAATAGGCATGGCACAGGTGATGGTAAGGTCATGGCACAGGTGATGGAATAGGCAGGGCACAGATGGTACAGGCATGGCACAGGTGATAGAATAGGCATGGCACAGATGATGGTATATGCATGGCACAGGTGATGGAATAGGCATGGCACAGGTGACGAGTCAGCACTTCCCTGGCTGAGACACTTACCTGGCGACGGCTCGGCTCCCAGCGGCGGCTTCTCCCCCTCCTCGCGGCTCCAACGTCCGTCCTCTTCTGCTCGGCTCCCGGCGGTGGCTTCTCCCCTCCTCGCGACTCCTCTTCTGCGGCGGCCGGAAGCTGACCGGGCGGTGACGGTGAGTGACTGATGCACGCACCGGCACCGCCCCCAACGAGGTCAGCATGGATGTCCTTAATCATGATTGGTCCAGGCTGGAGTCTGGACCAATCATGATCCAAGACATCACAAAAGGGGGGTGGTGTAGCGCCCAGCTCTGCGCTACAGTTACGCCCAGAAGGCTGCCAATCGGCGCCTCTGCGGGTGGAAAACCCCACCCCCCCATAGGCACCAATGGAGCGGGCTCCAAAAGGGGGGTGGGTGTAGCGCAGTGCTCTGCACTACAGTTACGCCCCAGAAGGCCACCTCTCGGCGCCTCTGCGGGTGGAAAACCCCATCCCCCCCATAGGCACCAATGAGGCGGGCGCCCCTTGTGGGCAAAAATTTTTTTTTTTTTAAATCTTTTTTTTTTTCTTTTTTTGGAGGGGGGGGGCAGCCCCTATGGGCCGGCCGCCACTGCTAATTGTTGTCCTATAGACAGAGTCTCCCAATCAGCTGAAGATCTCTGCAGTTCATCCAGAGTGATCATGGGCCTCCTGGCTGCATCTCTTATCAGTCTTCTCCTTGTATGAGCTGAAAGTTTAGAGGGACGGCCAGGTCTTCGTAGATTTGCAGTGGTCTGATACTCCTTCCATTTCAATATTATCGCTTGCACAGTGCTCCTTGGGATGTTTAAAGCTTGGGAAATCTTTTTGCATCCAAATCCGGCTTTAAACTTCTCCACAACAGTATCTCGGACCTGCCTGGTGTGTTCCTTGTTCTTCATGATGCTCTCTGCGCTTTAAACGGACCTCTGAGACTATCACAGTGCAGGTGCATTTATATGGAGACTTGATTACACACAGGTGGATTCTATTTATCATCATTAGTCATTTAGGTCAACATTGGATCATTCAGAGATCCTCACTGAACTTCTGGAGAGAGTTTGCTGCACTGAAAGTAAAGGGGCTGAATAATTTTGCACGCACAATATTTCAGTTTTTTATTTGTTAACAAAGTTTGAAATATCCAATAAATTTCGTTCCACTTCATGATTGTGTCCTGCTTGTTGTGGATTCTTCACAAAAAATTACAGTTTTATATCTTTATGTTTGAAGCCTGAAATGTGGCAAAAGGTCTCAAAGTTCAAGGGGGCCGAATACTTTCACAAGGCACTGTATGTTATCCCATGAAGCTCTGCACTCAGCTCCATACAACCAAGAAGTAGAGTTGGCTCACTGAGTGCACATATGCTAACATCTCAATCTCATCTCAGCGTCAGGGACAGCTTTTTATTTACGACAGACTGTTTTTTCCCCCTGCACTGTTGTTCTGTGCTTTTGAATATGGTGGCGTTATACAATTTAGTAATACCTGTCATAAATAAAACAGAGTGTATCCTTCTGATCCGTGTTGTGCACTTAATAAAAAATAAGGCTTAGAATGTTGTCCCAGGCATTAATACACTTCACATTCCCGCTGATTTAGGAGCGTGATCCATTGGGATAATTCTGCGAAAGCACTTGTAATGTAAACCAATGGCAAAAATGTGTACGCCATCCATAATTTATATGGTCGGTAAAATCAAATTATAATTTATTTTAGACAATATACATACGCCCGGCGCTTTTTAAGGACAAGGGAAATGATGAAGTGAGAAGTCAAGGTTTCTGGCATTACACGAGCGTCCGTAGGCCAGGAATAAAGTCAATACGGAGTAACTTGAGAGAGATTAAAAATTAAAGTCTACATTCATTTCTGTGCCGTATTTTACTCCTAAAGTACTGATAATTATCAGAAGGAGATCAATAACCGTGGACAAGCTTACAATTGGCACACTTGGGTTTGGGCATAAATATAAAGTAGGACATGTGAATGGATTCCAGTTCTATGACATTCTATGGGAAATACATTGTATTCTAGTATTCATTATATTATTTCTGTCTGTCATTAGTTCAGTTCATAGCTATGTAATGTTCCTGAATTGGCATCGTATTTTATTTCCATTTCCAACCTTTCCATTGTGAGCATTCTTTGTTTTCTCTAGGACAAAATGTATCCCGCTGCAAGATTTTACCCAGCCTTCTGATGTAACTGGGGGCTCTGATGGGGACCTGGATGTAGCGAGAGACTCCAAATGGGACTCTGATGTAAGAGGGACACTGATGTAAAGTGAGAGTTTGATATAAGGGGGACTCAGATATGGACTCAGATGTAAGGGGGGAATCTGATGGGGACTCTGCTGTAAGGAGGGACTCTGATGGCAACTCTGATGTAAGGGGGTAATTTCATGGGGACTCTAATGTACGGGTGGTCCCTGATGGGGACTCTGATTTAAGGGGGTCCTCTGATGAGACTCTCATGTAAGGGGAACTCTGATGTAAGGGGGAATACAATGCAAGGAGGACTTTGATGTAAGGGGTGGGGGGGACTCTGATGGGGACCCTAATGTAGGGGGGACTCTAATGGAGACTCTGATGTAACATGGGAATCTGATGGGGCCTTTGATTTAAGGGAGTCTTCTGATGGGGTTCTCAGGTAAGGAGAACTCTGATGTAAGGGGGACTCTGACGGGAACCCTAATGTAAGGGGGGACTCTAATGTAAGGGTCGACCCTGATGGGGACTCAGATTTAAGGGGGTTCTCTGATGGGACTCTCGTGTAAGGGTAACTCTGATGTAAGGGGGGATACAATAAAAAGGAGGACTTTGATATAAGGGGGTAGGGTGTGGGGGGTGACTTTGATGGGGACCCAAATGTAGGGCGGCTCTGATAGAGACTCTGATGTAAGGGGAGAATCTGATGGGGACTCTGATTTAAGGGGGTCCTCTGATGGAATTCTCAGTTATTTGGAACTCTGATGTAAGGGAGACTCTGACGGGGACCCTAATGTAAGGGGGGATTCTAATGTAAGGAGGGACTCTGATGGCAACTCTGATGTAAGGAGGGACTTTGATGTAAGGGGGTAATTTAATGGGGACTCTAATGTAAGGGTGGATCCTGATGGGGACTTTATATTAAGGGGATCCTCTGATGGGACTCTCATGTAAGGGGAACTCTGATGTAAGTGGGAATACAATGCAATGAGGACTTTTATGTAAGAGGGTGTGGGGAGGGGGGATACTCTAATGGAGACTCTGATGTAACAGGGGAATCTGATGTGACCTTTGTATAAAAGGGGTCTTCTGATGGGGTTCTGAGGTAAGGGGAACTCTGATGTAAGGGGGACTCTGACGGGGAACTCTAATGTAAGGGGGGACTCTAATGTAAGCGTGGACCCTGATGGGGACTCAGATTTAGGAGGGTCCTCTGATGGGACTCTCATTTAAGGGGAACTCTGATGTGAGGGATAATACAATGCAAGGGTGACTTTGATGTAAGGGGGCGGGGGGGAACTCTCTGAAGGAGAATCTGATGGGGAATCTGATTTAAGGGGGTCTTCTGATGGGATTCTCACGTGAGGGGAACTCCGATGTAAGGGGGACTTTGATGGAGATTCTGATGTAAGGGGGTTCTTAGCAAGACTCTGATATACTGGGAAACTCACATTTATTTGGATATCCTTTGCTTTGTTTTGCTGAGGTTTTTTTTCTCTGTTTCTCGAAATCATATAATTCTGATTACAAAGTAAAGTAAAAAGGAATGAATTTATTGGAACATGAATATTTGTAAAACATATTCTGTGGCCCTCACTCTGAAAGTTTCGGAGACCCCTGCTCCGGGAATTAAGGTGTAAAACTTTGATTGGTTGCCTTACACTTGAGAATGTTGTAACAATTTGACTGGCTGTTTAAATAACCGGGAATACTGAGCAGTTCCCATTGGCTTCTAGAACCTTCCTAAAGCTGACCTGTAGGCCAATTATAAAGGCCCAAATGAATACATCTCTTTAATCAATAATACATCATTAACCACTTAAGGACCGCCCACCGTAGAAATACTGCGGCAGGGCGGCCCTCTTGTGCGAACCGCCATAAGTATACATCGGTCGCGCGCCTGCAGCTAGGGGGCCAGCGCGCTACGCTGGCGGTGTGTTCCTGCCCCCATTCAGCAGCAGGGACACCAGTGCATGGGGCAGGCGGCTCTGATTGCCGCCTGACACCCGCGATCGCTCCCCGCTGAGAGAGAAGGACGGGCAGCTGTTGTAAACACAGCCGACCGTTCTTCTCTCTGGAATGAACACAGAGCGCCTGTGATCCTTCTATATAGAATCACATATCTCTATGGTCATTTCACAAGCCACGCCCCCATAAAGTTAGAATCACTCCCCTAGGGTCACATTTAACCCCTTGATCACCCACAATGTTAACCCCTTCCCTGCCAGTGTCATTATTACAGTAACAGTCCATATTTTTAGCACTGATAACTGTAGTAATGTCACTGGTCCCCCCAAAAGTGTCAAAAATGTCAGTTAGGGGTCCGATCTGTCCGCCGCAATGTTGCAGTCCCGCAAATAATCGCAGATCGCCGCCATTACTAGTCAGAAATAAAAAAAACAATAAAAATTACATAAATCTTTCCCGTGGTTAGTAGACGCGATAACTTTTGCGCAAACCAATCGAAATATGCTTATTGCTATTTTTTTACCAAAAATATGTAGCAGAAAACAAATTTGCCTAAAATGTTAAAACATTTTGATTTTTAAATTTTTTTTTTTTTGGGAATGTCATATAGCAGAATGTGAAAAATATTGTTTTTTTTTTTTTTTTCAGAATCGTCGCTCATTTTTTTGTTCATAGCGCAAACAATAAAAATCGCACAGGTGATCAAATGCCACCAAAAGAAAGCTCTATTTGTGGGAAAAAAAGGACGTCAATTTTATTTGGGTACAGCATCGCATGACCGCGCAATTGTCCATTAAATTAATGCAGTGCCGAATCGCAAAAAATGGCCTGGTCATTAAGGGGGCACAATACACCAATCAATTCATGTGCCTACAAGAAGCATGATGATAGGAGGAGAGAGCAGAGTGACAGAGAGATGTCACTGTCCAGTCACAGTCAGCTGGGGTTTTTTTGTGCACAGGTTGTCCGGACAAGGAACGATCGGCCGATTATCTGTTCATTAGTATAGTGCTTGACAAAGCTGATTGGACTGTTTGGATGAAAATAAAAACGAAGGTGCAAGCTAGAAAATGTTTATTGTATTTGAACACAACTTCTGATTTCCACTCAATGTGAATAGTAATAACTGCATAGAAAAAAACAGCCATGATCGGAAGCGTATGACAAATGATTCGTCGGAGGCTTTGAAAAGGAAAACACAGCGAACGTATTTGGTGGACGTGGCTAGACGGTCATGTACATTGTATCACTTCCTCTTCTACTAGGCTAGATCCTAGCTATGTTTGCCTTTGTCAGACGAGAATTTTCGTAAAGTTAATACCATTCTTGGTTACATCATGATACGCACCTTCATAGAAAATCACACGATCGTTTGTCAGGTTTTTTTATAGCGCGTATTAGGCTTTAGGGAAGGAAGCTTTAGGCAGGCCATAGATGATGTATTTTTTTCTTTCAACCAGGTTGAATGAAAAAAAAAATTAATCAATTCCCTTATCAATACACTTGGGGGTTGATTTACTAAAGGAAAACAGACTGTTGTACTCTCTGTGAGTGCAGTTGCTCCAGAGCTTAGTAAATGAGGCAAAGCTTTACTTTGCAAAGAATACCCAATCACAAGCAAGGAACTTAAAGAAAAAATAAGAAAAACAGCATTCTTGCTTTTGCGTGATTGGATGATGGAAGTCAGCAGAGCCTTTAGTCAATCAACCAAATAGTGTCAATAGACATATCAGATAATCAAGATATGACTGTTGCCAGATGCCCAATGCTTGGCTATGGCATGGAAAGATCCTGCAGCATCCAATATGCTTAACGTGTTTCGAGGGGGCAGCTCCTCTTCTTCAGAGCCCTGAAGAGCTCTGACAAAGAGGGGTTGTCCCTCGAAACACGTTAGTCATATTGAATGTTGGAGGGTCTTCCTGTGCTATAGGCCAAGCATTGGGGATCTGGCGACAGTTATATTTTGATTAATTGATATGCCTATTACAAGGAAAGTAAACAAAGAAACATTTTTTGCTTGCACATGATTGGATGATGGAAGTCAGCAGAGCTTCTGCTCATTTACTAAGCTCTGGAGCAACTGCACTTTGCAAAGTGCACAGTCTATTTGCCTTTAGTAAATTCACCCCTTGGTGTTGATGGGGGAATCCCTCCTGCATTGCTATTGTATTCTGACAGCAGGGAGAGTTGCCCTCCATCAGAATACAATGATCAATGTTACTGGCTATAGTCTGCGCCACCAATTCAGCAAAAAAAAAAAAAAAAAAAACCTGACAGGCTGGTTTTACAGAAGAGATTGCCTTAAAGCCCCGTACACACGTCGGCCACAAATATTCGGCCGCCGAACGATCAGCCGATTGTCGGCTTGTTAGTATGATGCTTCCGACAGCCGACAGCGCATTTTCGGCCGAACAGAATCTGTCCTGCAGGCATTAAAATTTTTGTATGCCGACAACAGAACGGCCGATTGTGCGTCAGTCAGTACAGAATTCGGCCGACAATCAGCAGATTTGCAAGACTGGGCATGCTCAGAGAAGAAAAAAGACACGGAAAGTTAACCATCACATGACATCACTTCTGCAGTCGGCTGTTGTTGGCCGACAAAATTCGTGTGCAGTCTTTTGCACTTTTCAGCGGACAGGACAGCCCTGGACAAAAGACGGCCGATCATTCGGCCGACGATCGGTATGTGTGTACGGGGCTTTAGTCTGCCCATAGATGGATCTAAATCTGTCCGGTCCTTGCTAAACTGGCTGAATTTCAATCCATCTATGGCCAACTTTAGTGGACAACTTCACAACTAAAAGTGATTGTAAAGTCTCGTTTTTTTTTTTTTTTTTCTATTGAAATAACAAACATATTATACTTACCTGCTCTGTGCAGTGGTTTTGCACAGAGCAGCCCCGATCCTCCTCTTCTCGGGTCCCTGGCTGGAGCTCCTGGCCCCTCCCTCCTGTTAAGTGCCCCAACAGCAAGCAGCTTGCTATGGGGGCACACAAGCTGAGCCACAGCTCCGTGTATCCATTCAGACACGGAGCTGTGGTTTGGCCCCACCCCCTCTCTCTCCTCATTGGCTACTTAGCGGGAGCCAATGGTGTCACTGCTGTGTCTCAGCCAATCAGAAGGGAGAGTCCTGGATGACCAAGGAATTTGTGGCTATCGCTGGAATTAGAGAGGGCTCAGGTAAGTATTAGGGGGGTTGCGGGGGCTGATGCACAAAGAAGGCTTTTTATCTTAATGCATAATGCATTAAGATAAAAAAACCTTCTTTACAACCCCTTTATAGCGGAGTTCCGGCCTCAGGGGTGAATTTTAGATAAAAGTACCCCCGGGACAGTCAGGGCTAGTACATTCCATAATGGATAGCCTTTGTACTGTCCCGGGTCGCACTTACCTTTTAGAAGAAATACTTACCTTTAAAATTTCTTCTCCAGCGCTGCCATCTTAGATGTGGGCAGCTGAAGCCAGCGCGTCCTCTTCTGCCTCCTCTTCGGTGACGCTCGTCACTTCCGGTGTAGGCGCGTCATCCCTGCATGAAGCTGTTTAGAAGGGAATTCCGCGCCTACACCGGAAGTGACGAGCGGAACCGATGCAGGCGCATTTACTCCTGGGAGTGATGATGTTCAGCTCCCAGGAGTCATCGCAAGCAGGAAAGTGATGGCGCGGGCCGCTGCCGCAGGGGGAGGAAGTGGAAGGAAGGTGAGTAGATTTTCTTTAAAAACAAGGTAAGTGAACAAAAAAAAAAAATTCGGGAGCATCCATTTCTTTTTTAGGGGACTCTCAGCAAGCGGATGGCCCAAAATCTTTTTTTTTTTTTTTTCGATTTTGAGGCCGGAACTCTGCTTTAAAGCGGATTTCCAGCCATTTACTCACCTGTCCAACGGTCCAGCGATGCGGCCGCCCGAAGCCTCGATCCTCTCCCTCGGCGCCAGCATCACTGCTGTGGGCACCCGGCTGTTACAGTTTGCGGCTTCACAGCCGGGTACCCACTGCGCATGCGCGAGTCGCGCTGCGCGCCGTGATTGGCCGGCAATCTTCTGGGACCTCTGACGTGTCCCAGAAGATTGCAGGGAGGGAGGGAGAGAGGAGAACTTCCGCTCAGGGCGCCGCGGCGCTCCGAGCGGAAGTGGGAGCGGGTACCTGTCAAAACTAGGTACCCGCTCCCCCCCCAAAAAATGACATGCCAAATGTGGCATGTCGGGGGGTCAGGACTCCCTAAAGCGGAAGTTCCACTTTTGGGTGGAACTCCGCTTTAAGTTGTCCCCTAAGCTGCCCTAGATAGCTGGCTGGAATCTTCTGGCGCCGGAGCCTAATGGACTACTATGGTGGTAGCTACCCATTGACTGTAGGTTATCTCCATCAGATTTTATTCTGTTCAACTCCTCGGCTAACAGCAACTCCTCCGAGAAACATCTGAGCTCCAGAACTTCTATTAAAGTGATAGGATGCTAGGCATGAATCAGCCAGGCAAGAGAAGAACATAGCAGTAAGGAATCATAGCCTCAATGACCTATAGAGAAGCCATATCATTTACAATCCTGAAAGTACGGAGAGACACGGAAGGCGAAGGAAGCCTGCATGTGACAAAAAAACACCACCTTGACATGTACACTTTAGAATGTAGATGATACTTTGTAGTAACCTTGACTCAGTTCTCAGATAAATATCTCCTACTCTTCAATATCATTGATTCTTCTGCCTGGTGAACACAGATCTATGGCAAGTCATGTCTGAGTCCTCATCTGCAGCTTGTTTTCCAATAAATACCTCTGAGATTTGGAATCCTTCATGCAGTCTGAATGGTACTTTGCAGCAAGGCAAGAAGAACTTGCACTCTGTGCATGAACCTTGTGTAATCCATTCCCAAAGGACGCAGACTGCCTTCATATTTATACCAGAGGATGCTGATCAAATAATACATAAGATGTCATCTCCCCATATCGATCAAAAGCTTTAAATAATGCAGATAACACAAGGCCCTTCCAGTCCGTGCAACAGAAATATTGGCTGTTTATAGTCTTCTCCAGCCTTGAGTACATTTACAACCAGTGTAAACATAGACTGCGTTATCATTTGTTTGAAATGTCAACTATCATAAATATCATCTCCAAAATATATCCAGAAACACATGTGAAATCTACTGAAAGTTTCCATGGCTGCCTGTTGAATGAGGCTGGACCAGAGATGTATAGTAACTAAGTAGAACTACTTCCCTACTGTACTTAAGTACCGAAAGGCGGTATCTGTACTTTCCTGGAGTAGAATTTTTTTCTCCTACTTCCACTTTTACTTCACTACATTTTTTCGATGATTTCAATACTTCTACTCCAATATTTTTTTTTTTTGTGCTGCATAGTTACTCGTTACAATTATAAAAATTACCACTGCCAGAACAGTAGATGGCAGGTTTCATGAAGCTCAAAACATGTGTATTATCAGCGCATACGAAAATAAATGCTACTGTATGTATAAATAAAAGCTGCATTTGAAATAATAAAAAAACAATATGATGTTCAAACTTTTGACTTCTTTCTTTAATAACTACATAACACAGTACTTGTACTTTTACTTTCAGTACTTGAGTAGCAAAATTTTTAAAAAAACTACTTGCAATACTTAAGTACAAAAAATGTTGAATACTTTAGTACTTCTACTCAAGTCACTTTTTGATTGAGCACTTCCACTTCTACTCAAGTCACTTTTTGATCGAGCACTTGTACTTTTACTCAAGTATGGGTTTTGAGTACTTTATACAACTCTGGGCTGGACAGGCAGCTTAGCTGGAATCACTGTAAAACAAAGAAAAGAGGGCGCACCAACCTAGCATATACCCAAGTGGTATCTTTAATATACAAAAAGAAGTATACAAATAAACATTTAAATGATAAAAGCATATCAAGGTCCATAGTAGACACGGGGTGACCAGGTTGGACATTCCAGATGAATCAGCCATAGAGCTTAGGTAGAATGTCTAATTATAACAGAACTTACTTGATCGGTCATTTATGACTACGATCAATAAAACGTGGAACCAGTATATAAGAATAAACCTCATGGGTGGTCACCTGGGGAATACCACACAAGTCCAAATCCACTTCCACACCTCTGGCCACCCGTTCTCTTGTGAGCACCCTCGCAATGTGCCTTTTTTAGAAAAGAATTTAATATGTACCTTTAACTGCTTGCCGACCGCCGCACGACTATTTACTGTGGCAGTCAGCCCCTCACAGGCAAAGCAACGTAGGGCTACGTCGCTAGCCTGTGAGGCTCTAGGGAGCTCCCGCGCGCCGCCGGAGGCGCGCTCCTGCACGGTCACCGACCCCCCCGCGCGTGTGCCCGGCGGACCCGATGTCCGCCGGGCACTCGCGATCTTCCATTACACCGGAAGAAAGGCAGGCGGCTAATGTAAACAAAGCCGCCTGTCATTCTTCCCTGTGTAAGAATGGAGATCACATGGTTCTACTATGTAGGACCGTTGATCTCTGTTCTTACACTAGTAGCCACAGCCGATCACAGTTAGAAACACGCCCCTAGGACACACTTAACCCCTCCCTCTCAAATAAAGTTAACTCCTTCACTGCCGGTGTCATTTTTACAGTAACAGTGCATATGTATATCACTGATTACTGTAGAAATGTCACTGGTAACCCCAAAAGTGTCAAAAATGTCAGTCAAGGGTCCGATCTGTCCGCCGCAATGTCGCAGTACTGCAAAATAAATCGCAGATCGCCGCCATTACGCGTTAAAAAACACACCAAAAATGCCAAAAATCTTTCCCTTAGTTAGTAAATGCAATAACTTTTGCGCAAACCAATCAATTTTTACCAAACATAGGTAGCATAAAACAAATTGGCCTAAAATGTTAAAAAATTTTGATTTTTACATTTTTTTTGGGGAATTTCATATAAACAAATGTGAAAAATATTGTTATTTTTGCAAAATTGACGCTTTTTTTTGTTTATAGAGCATGATCAAAAAATCGCGCAGGTGATCGAATACCACCAAAAGAAAGCTCTGTTTGTGGGAAAAAAAGGACGTCAAATTCGTTTAGGTACAGCGTCGCACGACCGCGCAATTGTCCGTTAAAGTCACGCAGTGCCGAATCGCAAAATAGGCCCTGGTCAGGAAGGGGGTAAAATCTTCCGGGGCTTAAGTGGTTAATACAGGAGTCTTTGGTTCAGTCACATAACATCATGGGTTTCTTTGTTCCAGTGGTAGGCAGGTTCTAAATGGTGTGGAGAGTGGTGCCACGTGGTACCACTCTCTATACCAGCATTTCTCAGACCTTCCAAGGTCACCCCACCTTTCAAAAGTAGGCAAATCAAGAAGCATCCCAGTCTAAAATGGGCAAAATGTTACTTATCAATGGGAAACCTGAGCCTGGGAGAATGCACACAACCACCTTGATGGAATTAACCACATCAGAAGCCCCCCTTAGAATTGGAGTCCCTTCCCCCTCCATCAGAACAGAGGGCCCCCATCACAACAGAATCCTTCCTTCACATCAGAGCACGCCCTTCTCATCAGGGGTGCCCCCTATCACATCAAAGTCCCCCCTTCATGTCAGTCACTCCTTCATGTCAGAGCCCCCTCCCCATAATATCAGAGGCCATCCTATACATGAGAGTGCCTCATCACATCAGAGCTGCCCCTATACATCAAATGCCCCCTATACAGGAATCTCCTATCACATTGGTCTCCCCAGCCACCCAGCCCCTCCATCACAGGGCCCCTCAAATCACACAGTACCCCAAAAGAGAGCCCCCAAATCACACAGCCCCCTCTTCTCATGACAGCCCTATCTTTTGGTTCCAGCAGTAAAGCAGCTGACATGGGTGGAGAACATCTGAATGTTGGGGGCAGCTCTGCATGCTGAGTCATACGTTTCCATGGTACAGGCAACCAGGGCATCATAACAACCAATGTGCCATGTGTCCTGGCCCTAGAGTATCATTGGTTGTTATGGTGCTGGCAGCCGGACCGGAAGCACCATGGCAACTTATGGCACTGATCCAGGAAAAACAACATTTTTGGGGGGAGGCAAAAAAAAAACCAGCGATGACATCTAAGAATTGGTAAGCTGCAATATAATAAATGTATCCTTTTGGGTTTAACACTGTTTTATTGTTGTATTTTAACTATTGCCGACCGCCCGCCGCAGATATGCTGCGGCAGACAAGCTTGGCTGCGCGAACCGGCGTATCTTTATGGCGGTTCGCGGGAGCGCTTCTGGGGGATTCAAGGGGCCCCCTGCTTGAAGGGGCCCGCTGCCGCGATTGCTGCCGGGCACCCGCAATCACTCTCCGTGGAGGGAGAACAGCGGTCTGCTATTGTAAAGACAGCAGACCGTTGTTTTTCAGGTATCAGCACAGAGCGCTTGTGATCCTCCTATTTAGGATAACAGGTCTCTGTGTAGATTTCATAAGCCCATCCCCTCACAGTTAGAAAACACCCCCTATGCTCACATTTAACCCTTTTGTCACCGCTGTGTTAATCCCTTCCCTGCCAGTGTCTTTATTACAGTAACAGTGCCTATTTTTAGCACTAATTATTGTAGTAACGTCACTGGTCCCCCAAAAATGCCAAAAATGTCAGTCAGGGGTCCGATCTGTCCTCCGCAATGTCGCAGTCCTGCTAAGTCCCGGTTCACACTTGTGCGATGCGGGAAGGCTGCGAATTCGCAGCCTGTTCCCGCATCGCAAATGCACATCTGGCAGTTCACACTGCCATATGCGATACGCAGGGGGTGTCAATGAAATGTTAACGTCACCCCCAGATTGATCGCATATCGCAGTGCGATCTGACAGTTTGCACAGGATCGGATCGCACAAGTGTGAACCACTGTGCGATCCGATCCTGATGCGGCTGGAAAAAAGGTTCCTGTGCGTCTTTTGTGCGGGTGCAGTGCGAATTCAGCCATACAAAGTGCATGGCTGAATTCGCATCCGCACATCCGATCGCATTTAATGAAGGAGCAGTGCGCTCTGATATTACATGCGATCGCCGCACTCGCAATAGTGTGAACCGGCCCTAAAATCACAGATCGCCGCCATTAATAGTAAAAAAAAGAAATAAATAAAAATGACATAAATCTTTCCCCTAGTTTGTAGATGCGATAACTTTTACGCAAACCAATCAAAATACACTTATTGGGATTTTATTTACCAAAAATATGTAGCAGAAAACAAATTGGCCTAAAATGATGAAAAAATTTGATTTTTACATTTTTCTTATTGGGAATGTTATATAGGAGAATGTGAAAATGTTTTTTTTTTTTCTCAGAATTGTCGCTCTTTTTTTGTTTATAGCGCAAAAAAAAAAAAATCAAATACCATATGGTATGGGATAGGGTGGTTCACTATGCCAATACAGTAATGAACACCCTTTTACGGAAGTCTCCGCACCTCATGTTATTTGGAATCAATCTGCTGAATACCCCTGCTCACGTGAGCTCATTGGCCATTGTCCCTCTTTGGACACACTTGTGTTTTTTGGCGGCTAAGAGGACCATTCTAAAATCATGGATCCAACCTAACCCTCCTACTTTATCTGCTCTTAAAATGGAGCTTAGGTCGTTATCGTACAAGGAACGCATGGATACAGTCCTACAACATTATATTCCTACAAAAAGGTTTTTTGACAAATGGCAACTCTTTCTAGAGCAGGAACTTACGCATGCGGACATTCAATACTTTATGAAGCCCTTCAGATATACGGATTGGTACTTAAGGGCGGAAGTAACACAGACCTTGGGTAAATTAAAAATAAATGCCCCGTAGGTTCGACCACTACTATCACTCTCCTTTTCAAATTATCCTATCTCCTGTTTATATCTAGGCTTTATATACATATATAGAATGGTGATGTGACAATATTCTAGGATACAGATGAGAATAGTCATCTGTAGTAATAATTAATATCATTCAAATGGACCAGCCTATGTTAGGATGTTGAGAAATTATATTTTATTTTACTTCTTTTTTTTTTTTTTTCTTTCCTTCCTTCCTTTTCCTTTTTACCATAGAATATAGACTTTTGATATTGTGACTGTTTTCTATTTTTTTTGTTGGTTATAAAAATTTAATAAAAAAAAAAAAAAAAATACCACCAAAAGAAAGCTCTATTAATGGGAAAAAAGAACATTAATTTTCTTAGGGTACAGCGTCGCTCGACTGCGCAATTGTCAGTTAAACGAACGCAGTGCTGAATCGCAGAAAATGGCCTGCTCATTAACCACTTTACCACTAGAGGATTTTGCTGTCTTACGTCTGGGCCACTTTTTGCGATTCGGCGCTGTGTGACTTTAACTGACAATTGCGCGGTCGTGCGACGCCATACCCAAACTAAATTTATATCCTTTTTTTTCCCCACAAACAGAGCTTTCTTTTGGTGGTATTTGATCACCTGTGCGATTTTTACTTTTTGCGCTATAAACAAAAAAAGAGCGTAAATTTTGAAAAAAACAACAATATTTTTCACATTTTTTTTATATGAAATTCCCCCCCAAAAAATTTAAAAATCAAAATTTTATACAATTTTTGGCCAATTTGTTTTCTGCTACCTATGTTTTGTAAAAAAAAAATCACAATAAGCGTATTTTGATTGGTTTGCGCAAAAGTTATTGCGTTTACTAACAAAGGGAAAGATTTCTGTCATTTTTGGTGTTTTTTTTTAACGCGTAATGGCGGCGATCTACGATTTTTTTGCGGGACTGCGACATTGCGGCGGACAGATCGGACCCTTGACTGACATTTTTGACACTTTTGGGGGTACCAGTGACATTACTGCAGTAATCAGTGCTATATATATGCACTGTTACTGTAAAAATGACACTGGCAGGGAAGGGGTTAATTTTATTGGAGAGGGAGGGGTTAATGCATGCCTGGTGCTTACTGACGTGTGTGGGGGGAGGTGACTGAGTGACACAAGGACAGATCCAGGGTTCAGCTATGCTGAACCCTGCAATCTGACCCTGCTTGTCACTTAGGAGATCCGCCCGCTTGTGTTTACACAAGCAGGCGGATCTCCACACTAGATCCCCGACGATCGGGGAAGAGCGGCGGCGATCGCCGCTGCTCCTCCCCTGGCCCGACTCCCGCTGTGACTGAATACAGCGGGAGCGAGCCTCCGGCGCCGCCGAGAAAGGGGAGCGTCTGACGACGTAGTACTACGTCGTCAGACGATAACGAGCCACTTTGCCGCAGTAATATTACTACAGGCAGAGGTAAAGTGGTTAAGGGGGAAATCCTTCCGGTCCAGAAGTGGTTAATAATAAATGATGTTTTTTAATTGCACATCTGGACTCTATAGGTGGTAAACTTTTTTTATACATATTTGCATACAGAGATGGTTACGGCAGTCCCCTTCATTGAGGAGTTGGAAAACTTTTTAAATTAAAATCTTAAACGTCCGGATAAATTTTGGTAATTTGGGCTTAGTATGGCCTGGCACAGCATATAAAAAAATAAATACAAGAAAAAAAAGGCAATTTTTATAAATAAAATGTCATGGAACTTAATTGAACATGGCTAGACCTCAGTGAGCTGAAGCAGATCACCTTAACCAAGGTCTGTTGTTAAGCTCTCAGCCACTGGTCTATTATACGGCTCATTATAATAATGAATAGTACATGCTTTATAACAATACGCAGTGCTGTAGGACATTTCCCAGCTGATTGCTGAGTTATGTAACGCAGACCCAGCGAAAGCTCCGAATCTGGAAATCTTCTTGACCTGGCAATGACATCCTTTCCCCCTCTGCAAAGAAACAACGGTATTTATAATACGAGTGCAACAATTAAGTTGTATGATTGCGCTCTTCCAAGTTTTAAAGCATTTATTTATTTTTTTTTTAAACGTACATTTCCACCGAGGCGTTTTTTTAGATGAGACATGAGAAGTTCACAGTTCACGGACAGAATTCTAATATGGAGGTTTCAGGATCAAGGACTTTCGATTGTAATTTCTTTAAACGTTAAAAAGAAAAAAAAAAAAAAAAAGGAACGGACATCAATCAAGCACTATTTTCAATTATCCCACAAATTGGAACAGAGAGGGAAAAATCAGAAAACAGAACCCAAATTTCTAAGTAGCGTGGATTTGTAGCTGGAAGGAAAAGCCCTTACAGATATTGACGTAAAGTTCTGAAAATAAGCAAAGAACAGATGTATTGATTTTTGGTGAAGTCTGGGCGTAGAAAAGAGAAAGAATAAAGAAGTGCTCTTTGCCCGCTATGTCCAAATGACATCCCATGTGGCCTCCTTAATGGTGGGGGAGGGGGAGGAGGCAGGTGTCTACCCCGACACTGGGATAGAACTGCCCTCAGGCTAGGGCTAATGGTATTGGCTGAGCTTGCTCTAAGCCTCTTTTTTTTTTCTAATAGCCAGCATTCCATGTGCAGGAAGACAGACAGTTATTGATTGGTCCAAATGCCCTTGAGTTGACAACATCTGAAATGAAAATCCACAAACTTTCTGCAAAGCTCAATTTCTGGAATCTGATTATGACAGGATGGCTTGAGAAACAATTCGGATGTTAAATGTCCCCTCTGCTTTTTAAAGATAGAAACCTATTGGCTTGGTAATCAGGGTATTTAGTTGGATAGGCAGAATCTATAGAAATAATAATGATACAATTTACCTTCTTGATACACGTAACCCAATGTTTACCCTTTTAACAAGCTGGGATCAATAAAGAGAACATTAGATCATATTTGATGGTTTAAAAATAAATAATTTAATAAAAATAAATAATTAAAATAATATCGATTCCGACCCCTAACTACTTATATGGTGTGTCAGGGGCCACAGTACTCCAACATTCTAACTTTAAAGGTCTCTAATACTTTTTCTTCTAGATCTGAATACAGTAGGGAAGGATTTTCACCATCTCTATTTGTCCTGCTACATAGAAACATTAAGGAGTTATGGCGGAAGGAAGACCAAGTGGTCCATAGAGTTTGCCCCATTTTTTTTTCTTATATTTTTTTGTCCAAGCTATAACTTTTTTTTTTTTTTTTATATTTTTTTGTCCAAGCAGGATTTATTTTTATCAAATGGTGCTTTTCCACTGCATGGAACCGAACGGTTCGGTTCGCTTTTGTGCTTTTCCACTGCATGGTACCGCATGGTACGGTGTAGGAACGGTTCGGTACGGTACGGCGGCGCTTTTCCACTTTTACATGGAACCGAACGGTACGGCTCTCTAATGGCGCTTTTCCACTGCATGGAACCGTACCGGTTCGGCACGCTTTTGTGCTTTTCCACTGCGGTACCGCATGGTATAGGGTCGGAATGGTTCGGTACGGTACGGTATAGGTTTGCTTTTCCACTGCATTGAACCGAACGGTACGGTACGGTACGGCTCTGAAAAAACAGTACCTACTCGATTGTGGTTCCAACAGGTACCAAACTGGTACCATATCCCACAATCCTTTGCATGCAGTCACTACTAGCCACTGATTGGTCAGAGAATCACACCCACCCCGTTGTTATCCCACCCACTTAACTTTAGTACTACTTTAGTGGAAAAGCAAACCTATACCGTACCGTACCGAACCGTTCCAACACTATACCATGCGGTACCGCAGTGGAAAAGCAAACCGGGCCAAGCAGGGCCGAGTAGAGCCGAGCCGGTACTAGCCGGTACTTGCAGTGGAAAAGTGCCATTAACAGTACCATAAACAGTACCACCTCAGTTGTGGTTCCAAGAGGGCCGTACCGGTACCATATCCCACAATCCTTTGCATGCAGCCTTGACTGTTTGTCACTACTAGCCACTGATTGGTCAGAGAATCGTTGTTATCCCACCCACTAACTTTAGTACTACTTTAGTGGAAAAGCAAACCGTACCAAACAATACCGAACTGTTCCAACACCGTACCATGCAATGGAAAACCAAACTGGGCCAAGCAGGGCCAAGTGGAGCCGAGCCGGTACTTGCAGTGGAAAAGTGCAATTAGAGAATAGGTGCAGGTACTCCCTAGTTCAGAGTCAACCCTTCTCTCTTCCCCCTACCCACCTCTACCCAGAATGCCCTGCACCCAGCAACATTATAACCCCCCCCGCAAGAAAAGATCCCCCAGCAACAATAGACCCCCCCACCGGCACCAATAGATCCCCTTGAAAAAAGAGATCCCCAGCAACAATAGACCCCCCTGCAACAAAAAACAGACACCACAATAAGCAACAGTAGACCCCCCAGTAAAAATAGATCCCCACAGCAACAAAAGGCCACTCACAATAAAATACCACCAAATGCAATAGAGCCCCCAGCAACAATAGACCCTCCTAGCAGCAACAGGTCCCCCCCAGAACAACAGACCTCCCTGTAGCAAAATACCCCCCAACAACAATGAATCCCCCTCAACAACAATAGACCCCCCAGTAGCAATAGATTCCCCCAGCAAAAATAGATCTCCCCAGCAACAAAAGGCCCCTCACCACCGCAATAAAATACCCCCCAAAAACAAGAGATCCCCCTGGAAAAATACAGTAGACCTCACAGCAGCCAGCACCGATAGACCCTCCAGAAGCCAGCAACAGTAGACCCTTCCCTCAACAGTAGATCCTTCCCAGCAACAATTCCCAGCGATATATGTTTCCCCCAACAGCAATAGACATCCCCAGCAACAATAGACATCCCCAGCCACAATAGATCACCCAAGCCACAATAGATCCCCCGACAGCCAGCGTTAATAGACCCTCCAGCACACCCTAGCAATGCACCCCATCCAATTCAGTACTGGAGGTGCCGGGAACTGTGTTCCCGCTGAACAAAAGCCCTGTGTCAGAGTATAAATCTATGTATAAATCCACTTACTGTTGACTGACTCACTACATCTGCTGGAAGTATATTTCAAGTATCAGCTACCCTTTCAGTAAAATACTACTTTCTACAATTAGTTTTCAACTTTCCTCCTGAAAGTGTGAAGTCCTGTCCCTGAGTTCTTGATCTTGGCTGCTCACCATTGTCATAAGGAATCCAAAATCTTGCCAACTGGACATTCAGTAAGTTGATGGTAAATCTTCCAATGGGGACAGCTGTTCTGGTGACCAATATGTGAATAGGGATTGCATCACCTGTTGTGGTTCAGAAACAGGATTTGAGGGGAGATGTGCCCTAATGGACAAGGGGTCTAATAATTTGTTAAAAAAAAGTTTTAGCTTGGGTTATACAGTAACCCAAGAGTAACTCCACTTTTGTTGGAAACAAAAAAAAAATCCCTTCTGGATGATCTATGTACACTGCAGGGATTTTAACAAACTTTGTTGCAGATTGCTACCTAATTCTGTTCTATGTTTATTGTGTGTACAATGAATCTGAATGGGAGTGACGTTTTCATTACGAATCAGCTGATGCACTTGCAGGGCTCTAAAGAGAAAAGCTGCAGGGTCTGCATCTCTTTAGAAGTAATCAGCCCTTTGGGAGTATCTCACCAAAAATGGAATTTATGTTGCAGGAGGGACTAAAATCAGACTTGTATCTTAGTGCAGACGTCTGGGAAAATCAGTGAGCCAATGACACAGGCAGGAAATTACATTTCTGGGGAGGGGGGGCTGTGCTCTGTATGTCAACTTTGTACCGAATGCCTCCAGTTTATCATATTGCTTTGAATCTTGCAGAAAATTCTACTAATGTAAAACTACCACGCAGCCACTCTAGTGAACGCAAAACTTACAAAATGAATGGGTAGCAGCCAACATTGACAGGTGCTGCCGCACCCACAATGATAATAGAAAATTCAGAAAATTACAGTGCTGAAGATTGAAAAAGAGGCAAATTTGAATACCATTTAATTACATTATGGACCCTTGCAGATGGGCAGTCAGGGGGTGGTATAAATGAACGGCTGAGTTGTGGTTTTACTGACAAGCCCCCCCCCCCATCTGCACCTGAACTGTAAAGTACCAGCCATGTTCACAAGCAAACCATGGCAGGCACAGCAGTTTTAGCTTGGGGTGCAGAGTTTCACAAGTGGCACCGCATCGACTTCAATGGAGCTCAGAGGCGTACCTAGGGTCTCCAGCGCCCTTGGCGAGGAACTGTATCGGCGCCCCCCCCCCCCTGAGAGAGAGGGAGGGGGGGTTTTACAGAGAGAGAGAGAGGGGGGTGAGAGAGAGAGAGAGAGGGGGTTGGTGACAGAGAGAGAGAGAGGGGGGTGACAGAGAGAGAGGGGGGACAGAGAGAGAGGGGGTGACCTAGAGAGGGGGTGACCGAGAGAGAGAGAGAGGGGGGTGACCAAGAGAGAGGGGGGTGACAGAGAGAGAGGGAGGGTGACAGCGAGAGAGAGGGGGTGACAGAGAGAGGGGGGTGACAAAGAGAGAGAAAGAGAGGGGGGGTGACAGAGAGAGAAGGGGGGTGACAGCGAGAAAGAGTGGGGATGACAGAGAGAGAGGGGGGTGACAGAGAGAGAGGGGGCGCTGAGAGTGCAGGCTGAGCAAAGGGCACAAAAATCACTGCTAACTCTGCCAATTTTTTTGCGCCCCCCCACCCTCAGCCTGCGCCCCTGGCGGGCGCCAATCTGGCCAACCCTTTGGTACGCCCCTGATGGAGCTATGCCACAAACCACATGCAATGCAAGAAAATGAGAAGAAACAGGATAATAAAAATATTCTGGACCTAACACATTTTTATCAGTGAATCTGGTTTTATTTTGGGAAAATCTATTCACTCCAAAATTGAATGTTAAAAACAATCTTCACCAGATCTAGTGTCCCCATTGGAAGATTTTCCCTGTATTCTGGTTCTGTGGACAATCCAAAATGTGAAATTTTCTCTTACTTTTACACGAGAAATAGTGACAAATAGAGAAGGTGAATCTTCCCAATGGGGGCAGCAATAATAAGCCCTCTTCAGTCTATCTAAAACTAAAAAAAAAAACGCTTGCCTTTAGCTACACTTTAAGCCTCCGTTCACATTAGGTCGCTCCGACTTAGGGGGCGACCTGTGAAGTCGCGTGCAGCGCGACTTCGGTGCGACTTGCACGGACTTCAAATAATGGAAGTCAATGCAAGTTGTCTCCAGGTCGCCCCGAAGTAGTACAGGACCCTTTTTCTAAGTCGGAGCGACTTGTGTCGCTCCTATTAGAACAGCTCCTGTACTACACAATGGGAGCGTGAGGACCGCAACTTTTAAGGCTGAAAAGTCGCGGTCCAAGTCGTACTAGTGTGAATGCGGTCTAAACGGTAACTCCACTTTCATGGGAAAAAAATTGCAAATAAAAAATAAATAAATAGAACGTATACAATTGTGACACAAGTCATATTGTAATTGAATTTTATTAAAAATGACCTTTCCTTTTCAATCTGCATATTTCTGTAAAATGCAATGCAATATGGCTGCCTGGAGCTGTTCTGTACACAGAATGTATACTGACTACACCCAAGAAACATCATTTCCTGCTTCTGTGATTGGCTCACCAATTTTCCCAGAAGTCTGCCTAAGATACAAGTCAGATTTCTGGCATCCCCTGCAACAAAAATGTCATTTTTGGTGAGATACTGCCAATAGGAAATCAGTATTCCTTATTAGAGCCCTGATTCTGCAGCAGCTGGTGGATAATTATGAAACCACGCCCATTAGACCCACTCTGCACAGGGGCACAGAGGAACAAACAGGGATTTCTTCAGAATAAAAAAATAAGAATCTGCAACAAAGTTTGGTAAAATCCTTGCCATGTATATAGAGATCACCCAGAGGGGAATGTTTTTTTTTCAACAAAAGTGGAGTAACACTTTAAAGCAGACCTTAATCTAGCCAAAGTTATGTCTTTTTTACACGGGTGGTTGGGGGGCAGTAAAAATAGGTAGGTGGTTGAGCTATAGTGCTATAGCCCTCCAACTGCCGAGCCACAAGTTATTGCAGTCGGCGGTTACCAAACGACCCATTTGAGGGGATGGGGCCACGTGGCAAAAGCTCTGCAGCAGCATATAATGCAAATGGCTTCACCACGGTGCTGCGTGCTCTCAATGGTAATACAAGCAGTAATATATTGTTTTTAAGCTGCCTATCTGGCTTTTCAAAGGGGTGACAAAAAGCGCCGCACATCTAAAGACACTTTCACACTGCCAAACGTGTACCTGTGGTGTTTGTGCAGTTAACCCATGGTTTCCCATAGATTTGATATTAGATTGCGCTTTCTTGGTGCGGTTTTGGAAAGCGCACCAAAGATGCGACATGCAGGACCTTTGGTGCACTTTCAGGAAACACACCAAAAATATGCAATCTAATAGAAAGTCTATGAGAAACCACCGGTTAACCACACAAAAAACCACAGGTACACCTGTGCCACAGACAAACCGCAGTGCAGCAGTGTGAAACCGGCCTAAACAAGACCTTAGAAAAATGTATACACTGCTTTGGGGGAACACAGCACCATGGCCCACACTAGACTGTGTTTTCAAAGGCTTACATTTAGCAAGTATAGGAATTTTGTTGGCCAAGCAGCTAAGGATGGGGTACAAATGCCAGGACAAAAATTGGCACCACACTGGTACAAAAATCCATAATTTCCATGTTTGAATTGAAGTGTTCCTTTATAGCGAAATGTTGGGAGAACAGTTACATATGCTTATAAAATAAGCGTGTGTGAACTGTTTTACCTGTCAAATGCTTTGTAATTCTATTCAGCCTGTAGGTAAGGTGTAGCGGGATGCAGAGGCAATAACCCACACAGGTAGGTGCAAGGAAAACTTGTATTGAACTAAGAGCAGAAACAGTTTCCAGCAAGCCCGGTGGGAAGGGCACCCAGCCGGGCACACTCATAGATCCAGTAGCGAGACAGGAGCAGGTTCCTGCCAAAATGGCAGCATCTATCAAGAGGGGCAGAATGTGGCCTGGCTGTCCAGCTCCCAATCAGGAAGAAGTCCAGAGTAGCAAGGTTCTTCTTACTCTATCCCTCTTCGTCAGGAACCTTTCCCTTATGCTACTACTGTCCCTAACATACGAGGAACCTGTCCCTACTCTATCTGCACGCAAAATGCTCACCAAATCCGGGAGACAGGGCCTTTAACTGCCGGTGATTTTTTTTTTTAACCTGCAAGGCAAAAATATGTGCTAGTATGCATCGTATGCGAGCACATTATGTGAAACTTACCTTAGAATGAAGCCCTTCCAGCAGCAAGCTGTCACTGTTGGCAAGGCTTACATCTGCACTATTCTTCTGCTGTGTGAGAGGCCAGAGCGGCAATGATGTCACTCCCGCGCATGCACGCTGGAGCCGCGGTTTACAGTGGGTGGCTGTTTCTTCAGAGAGCATGCGCCAGTGATGTCACCGGCTGCATGTACAGTAAATATCTCCTAAACAGTGAATGTTTAGGAGTTATTTGCAATACCTACAGATAAGCCTTATTATAGGCTTACCTATAGGTAAAATTTATGTATGGAAATTTACTCCCACTTTAAATATTCTCTGCCTAACCCAAGATGGCTGCTTGAGTCACATGGGACGGCAGCATCCAATAGGATAGCTTCCCCAGTGACTCAGGAAACCATAGAGGAACCTTGTTCCTCTTGATTTCCTCTCCTACAACAGTGCAGCTGCGGTTAGCACCACCTACTGTGGAGAAATTAGACTACACCTGCCCAAAAGCCTGTCTTGTGCAGCGTTTACCCCGGATTGGTTTCTGAGATTAGACAGATTCTCATAAAGTTGTACAGAGGCTGCCAGCCACAGACACAGTTCCATGCACACTGAGGTCTGCCTTCTTTGCATTTGGACAACTTCGTTCCACAGTCCTACAGTTCTACTATGTTTCTCCTGCTCTTCTACACCAGGAAAGCTATCCTACAATACTGGAAGGACCCTGAACCACCCACCTTATCTTTTATCTGTCGTTCTGTGAACTCGGCCCTACCTAAATATAAACTTAAATAATAAATGAGGGCAGAGCCTGGCAAAAAAAAATTTTGCCAGGATATGGTAGCCTTTGGTTAGAAATCTCGGCCTCCCAGATAGCTGAACTTTCCAACGTTCAACTGCATGTGTGATGTTATATTCTCTTGTATATGCCCCTCCCGGTATCGTACTGATTCTCCCCACAAATTGTTGTCAACCTATGAATGAATATAATTAGTTGGGAGTGGGATCATAGTATGTATACGTATGTGTGTGAGTTGTTTGTTCTGCTTATGTTTATACAACGGCTACTTGGGATTACAATACTGTCATGTTAGCCATTTCTACTATTCTGTATATGTATACTTTTTCCTATACCAGGCTCAGCGTAGCCAATCACTTTTCACCTTCTCGCTGTGCCAGTGACAATGTGGTTTTGTATATTTTTGCTTTTTTTTCCAAGAAAAAATATCCATAAAACCTTGGATTGCGAGCATATATTGTTTCGGAAACATTCTTGTAATCCAAAGCACTCGTATATCAAAGCAAATTTCCCCATAAGAAATAATGGAAACTTATATGATTCGTTCTACAACCATTTATTCATAAGTCAATGTGATGGGTTGTGTAACCATAAAATGTCCATCCACAGATGGCAGCCTCCACAAGGGGAATAGAAGCAAAATCCAGCAGGAGCTACAGAATATAAAAAAGAAGAGAGGCGCCTCTAAGTGTAGCAATATGGTTACATTTAATGAAGGTACAGCATTTAGCAACTCACATGGTTAATGATTAAAACAGGCACATCTAAGTATGCAGGCATCCGGGGTATAGCTGTCCACATAGACCATCCTCTTCACCGCAGGCTGTCAGTCTGCAGTCGTGACTGGAAACACTACCCTGCAGAGATCTGAAAGCGAGGCAGTGTGGAAGGGATGGCATCGATGACCGTGCGGAGGATGGTCTATATGGACAGCTTTACCCCAAATGCCTGCATACTTAGATGTGCCTCATTTAATCATCAACCATGTGAGTTGCTAAATGTTGTACCTTCATTAAATGTAACCATATTTCTACACTTAGGGGCGCCTCTCTTCTCTTTTATATTCAGTTGTGACATGACGCTACTTCTATATCAAGACATCGCTTGTTTATCAAGTCAAAAAAAAATGCTCTCAAACCAAGTTACTCTCAATCCAAGGTTTTATTGTACATAAACGCCTCTTAAAATAATATAGGATCAGACTAGGGGATATCTTTTTGTGGACTTTTTTTGCAAAAAGTTGAACAGAGGGCATTTCGGGGATCAGGATACTCCAAAACTGCAGCAGAAATCAACAAAAGGACAAACTTCTTAGTACAAATTCTTATAAATACCTGCAGGCACATATGGAAGTCCCAGAACTAGGTCTTGTAGTTGAAGTGATTGTAAAGTCTTGTGGTTTTGTTTTTTAAATAACATGGTATACTTATGGCGCTTTTCCACTGCATGGAACCGTACCGGTTCGGCACCCTTTTGTGCTTTTCCACTGCGGTACCGCATGGTATAGGGTCGGAACGGTTCGGTACGGTACGGTATAGGTTTGCTTTTCCACTGCATGGAACCGAACGGTACGGTACGGTACGGCCCTGAAAAAACAGTACCTACTCGATTGTGGTTCCAACAGGTACCAAACTGGTACCATATCCCACAATCCTTTGCATGCAGTCACTACTAGCCACTGATTGGTCAGAGAATCCCACCCACCCCGTTGTTATCCCACCCACTTAACTTTAGTACTGCTTTAGTGGAAAAGAAAACCTATACCGTACCGTACCGAACCGTTCCGACCCTATACCATGCGGTACCAGCAGTGGAAAAGCAAACCAGGCCAAGCAGGGCCGAGTAGAGCCGAGCCGGTACTAGCCGGTACTTGCAGTGGAAAAGTGCCATTACTGCCTCTGTGCAGTTGGTTTTGCATAGAGCATAGAGCATAGAGCAGCCCTGATCCTCCACTTCTCGGGTCCCTCTCCACTGCTTCTGGCCCCTCCCTCCTGTCGAGTGCCCCCGCAGCAAGCAGCTTGCTATGGGGACACCCGAGCTGAGCTGCAGCTCTGTGTGTCCATTCAGACACAAAGCTGCCGTTCAGCCGCACCCCAATGTCTCTCCTGATTGGCTAACTGACTTTAATTGACAGCAGCGGGAGCCAATGGCACCGCTGCTGTTTCTCAGCCAATCAGAAGGTGGCCAAGGGACTCGTGGACATCGCTGGATAGAGAATGGGTTCAGGTAACTATTAGGGGGTGGTGGGGAGGCTATTCCACACAGAAGACTTTTTATCATAATGCACAGAATGCATTAAAATAAAAAACCTTCTGGCTTAACAACTCCTTTAAAAAGCTGTTCCTTCAAATACTACTTACTAATCTAGATCAGGCCTTTTCTGGCACTTTTTGTTTTCATGTAACAATCAGTATTTTTGCTAGAAAATTACTTAGAACCCCCACACATAAACATTATATATTTTTTTAAGCTAAAGCTAAAGAATAAATTGGTGGGTGTTTCAACTTTTTATGTCACACTGTATTTGCGCAGCGGTTTTTCAAACACAAATTCTTTTGAAAAATACACTTTTTTGAATTTTAATGCAAAAAAAAAAAAAAAATACAATACATAACCCAATTTTCTGTAAAATATAATAAATTAGGTTATGCTGAGTAAATAGATACCAAACATTTATTAAAATTAACACGCAAAAAATTGGGGGAGCAAACCCTGAACATGTATATCTAAAGCCGGTGCAGCTATGAACCAAGCGACATGTATATTAAAAAAGAATAGCGCACACATGCAAAAGAAATGACTATCAAATATGGAGACAATCCATAAATAAAAATGGGGTTTATGTATTAAAATTGAAGTATTATGGAAAGATCCGCGCTTAGGATAGAAGAGGGTAGTAGGGTAAGGGCACTAGAAAAGGTCAATCGGCTGCAGCCCACTTCGGAATATAATCCCAAAGGATTATACACTGAATATGCAAAAAAGGAAGGAAGTGTTTGGCGCTGCCAATATGTATGTAATAAATGGAGTGGTTATTAAATTGTTATACTTGGTGTGTTGTTTATGTTGTAAAAGTGCAGTAGTGTAACATAATATCACATAAAACTCATAATCATATAAAACAGCATTAAATAAATTACATGTGATGCTATAACATGTATAAAACACTGTAAAAATGAATAAAACTTGGTGCCTCTCAAGTGCAGGTGAGAAAAGTGATATTGTGATACGTGCAGTATGAGTGGTAAGCACCACCCAAACTTAAAAGGAGAAAGAAAATGTGCCCACAATGATTGAAGTATACAAATGTATATAAAGTGAGCAAGAATAAATGAATAAATATGGTGTAGAAAATCACTATACCGTGAAGCAAGAAAAAAATAGATCCTCCAAGAGTATAATCAATATAATAAATGTGACAAAGGATATTGGAACCCGGCTGCGTGAATAAAGTGAACAGTGCCAGGAAGTGATCAACAAAAAGTATCAGCCTTAAAAGGTTCTGAAAGAACGTAATAAAAGTGATCAAAAAATGTAGTGAACCAATAAAAAGGTGGTGGAAAAAATACAAATTCAAAGTGTATATATATATATATAAATATAAATGCCTTAAAAGGAGTATATTGCCAATAAAAGTATAAGTCCTCAAAGCCAAATATAGTAAAAACAGTCCAAAGTAGTAGTAATAAGTGCCATTAAATTCTGGTGCCGCGGGGTGGATAGTAGTGGTATAAATTAGTCAGGTGCTCCCCTATGCCGTGGGTCCGGTGCTCCCCTTTCTAGTAAATACCGAGCTTACCAGAAAGATTTCCCCACACAGGGGTAGAATGCAGGTCGATATTTTTAGGGATCGCTCCCAAGGAAGGGGGGTCCGGTCGCCTGGTTCGCTTAACACCTGGTCCACTTTGCTCAGTCCCGTCACCCGTGTCCAGAATGAGTAGTGTATATGTTATGGATGTCCCAACCTTATTGCTCCATAATGGCCATCCCAGGACATATGCAAAGAAAATGCCTCCAATAGTGAAGTAACGTTTTAACAATCTTTATTCTATCCAAGTAAAAACAGGTACTCACATAAGTGGCAGCAGAAATATGCAATCATATGCTATAGGAGCCGCAAGGTCCTCTTTAGCGGTGTAGCGATGAGCGGCGTTTGCTCCACCGATCGGATCTGTGTCCCAAGCCGGTACAATAAATAAAAAGCGGAAGTGATGCGGTGTGCACTCTACATGTTTCGTCGTACTGACGTCATCGGGAGTAGGCTACTCCCGATGACGACGAAACATGTAGAGTGCACACCGCATCACTTCCGCTTTTTGTTTATTGTACCGGCTTGGGACGCAGATCCGATCGGTGGAGCAAACGCCGCTCATCGCTACACCGCTAAAGAGGACCTTGCGGCTCCTATAGCATATGATTGCATATTTCTGCTGCCACTTATGTGAGTACCTGTTTTTACTTGGATAGAATAAAGATTGTTAAAACGTTACTTCACTATTGGAGGCATTTTCTTTGCATATGTCCTGGGATGGCCATTATGGAGCAATAAGGTTGGGACATCCATAACATATACACTACTCATTCTGGACACGGGTGACGGGATTGAGCAAAGTGGACCAGGTGTTAAGCGAACCAGGCGACCGGACCCCCCTTCCTTGGGAGCGATCCCTAAAAATATCGACCTGCATTCTACCCCTGTGTGGGGAAATCTTTCTGGTAAGCTCGGTATTTACTAGAAAGGGGAGCACCGGACCCACGGCATAGGGGAGCACCTGACTAATTTATACCACTACTATCCACCCCGTGGCACCAGTATTTTATGGCACTTATTACTACTACTTTGGACTGTTTTTACTATATTTGGCTTTGAGGACTTATACTTTTATTGGCAATATACTCCTTTTAAGGCATTTATATTTATATATATATACACTTTGAATTTGTATTTTTTCCACCACCTTTTTATTGGTTCACTACATTTTTTGATCACTTTTATTATGTTCTTTTGGGACCTTTTAAGGCTGATACTTTTTGTTGATCACTTCCTGGCACTGTTCACTTTATTCACGCAGCTGGGTTCCAATATCCTTTGTCACATTTATTATATTGATTATACTCTTGGAGGATCTATTTTTTTCTTGCTTCACGGTATAGTGGTTTTCTACACCATATTTATTCATTTATTCTTGCTCACTTTATATACATTTGTATACTTCAATCATTGTGGGCACATTTTCTTTCTCCTTTTAAGTTTGGGTGGTGCTTACCACTCATACTGCACGTATCACAATATCACTTTTCTCACCTGCACTTGAGAGGCACCAAGTTTTATTCATTTTTACAGTGTTTTATACATGTTATAGCATCACATGTAATTTATTTAATGCTGTTTTATATGATTATGAGTTTTATGTGATATTATGTTACACTACTGCACTTTTACAACATAAACAACACACCAAGTATAACAATTTAATAACCACTCCATTTATTACATACATATTGGCAGCGCCAAACACTTCCTTCCTTTTTTGCATATGTATTAAAATTGTGCACACCCATGCAACGGCAACAAACAATTTAAATTCTACTATCCATAGACGACACTTTAAAAGCCTTTACAGGTTACCCCTTCCAAATTACAAGGAGTTCTAGTGCTAGCATTACTGCCCATGATCTCGCATTCATGGTGATACCTCACATGTGTGGGATGATTGCTGTTTGCATGTGTGAGGGACCGACGCACGCGTTCACCCTTGCGCACGAACACGGGGGGGGGCACTTTACATTTTTTTTTAAATGATGAATTTATTTTCTTTTTTTCTTTTTACACTGTTGCTTTAAAAAAAATTCTTATCACTTTTATTGCTGTCAGAAGAAAAGTAAACATCTTTCTGATAGCAATAGGCATGTGGTATTCTTTATTGAGAGAGCTGGGGTATGGCCCCAAATTCCTCCTTTGTCATTAAAGATTGTTGTTTTGAATGCTTTTTATTTTTTAAAAATGGCACTGTTGACATCCTGGTATACCGGAAGTGATGTCATGTTATCGCTTCCAGGTCACCATAGCTGAGAACCGATCAAAGCCAATCTGGGCTTTGTTCGGCTCTCTGACCTGCTGGCGGATGAGCCAGCTAGTCGCTCAGGTCTCCCGTGGGACGGGAGAGCCCAAGAAAGCCACGGACGGTGGCGGTAGGAGTCCCCTCCCGCTGCTTGTAAAAGCAATCCAGTGGATAGTTTATATCCTGAGACAGGTCTACTTGGTTGGTGTTAGACTGGAGGGTAAGTACATCAGACTGGGGGCTGGCTGGCTTCCATGCACCTCTTTTAATCCTTTTCAACCTTTGTTTTTTCTGATACAGGGATGGAGACGCTGGGCATTACCTGCTGATGTCTCACCCAAAGTCCCACATAGCCTACATTGTTTATCCAGTGGCTAGTTAGCCCCTAGGATTGACTTTTACAAGAAAGCCCACCCGAAGTCCAGCGGCGTATGGGTCGCTGGTCTGGAAGAAGATATGAAGCTTAATCCCATCCCATCCCATCCCTAATACCATGACTATGTTGAGATCTCTGGTACACCTCAAACTTTGGAACCCAATGTTTCTTTGTCCTCCTGCCTGAAAATACATACCAGAGCTGCATGTTACCAGGGTGTGCAATAGGAGGCTTCAGCTGGGATTTTTAGACATGCATTCATATACTAGGGCCAAATTAGATGGGAGCCAACTAACCTACCAACATGTATTTGGAGTGTGGGCTCAAACTGTAGTAATAGTAGTCCTTTTAAAAAACTCATGAAAGGACAGGGGGAATATGAGAAGTCCATATAGATAATATCTTGGTTGTAATTCAAACAGAAGATCTCAGTTCTGCAAGGCAGAAGTGCTAACCACTTAGCCACTCTGCTACCCTGACGCCTAATTTTTAATAAAAAATAGCATATGGACTTGTTCAAATGCTCAGAATATGCAGCCCTTTGGACCAGGCGTAGAATTTGCATTTTTCTTTCCATCCAGTAACATTTGACAGGCCCATGAGAATAGAAGTTTGAACTTGCATTACCAGGGTAACCTACTCAGTGGCAAGGTAGGTAGAGGCATGATGTGCTTATACATGGCATTGTGTGTATATGTAGGGTTGATACTGGACTTCAATCCCGGGAATGGCTCCTCTCTAGGGATAAGAGAGGTTGGGCTCATTAGGGGCCTATGTTAACGGGCTTTGGGCTTGTGTCGATAACATTCATTTTAGAAGCTTCTGAGTTCCTTTAGAATTCATTGATGGTTGCATCTGATCTGCAGTTGACTTCCTTCTGACCTGTATTTGAGATGCTTCAAGTGGGATTTGCCTTCTCATAGACTTGTAATGGGAATGCAAAACCCAAATAAAGTGAACAAAAGCCACAGGTCCTAACCTGAGTGGGGCAAATAAACCATGTAGTATAAATGCCTGAAGGTTAGTAGGTTGACTAAGGGCTTCAGCATTACAATACAAGGTTCTTACTATAAATTGTGCGCCGCTTTAACAAACAAGGGTGGCCTTCGTTCACATCTTAAATCAGGGTCCCAAGCAGTTTGCGATAATGTCCTAACCAAGGGACACTTTTTGATGCTCACAGCCTGCAGACATCATTTGAGCCACAGCCATACCTCTTGAAAGTTAATTACCCCCGACAATATAAAATGCACTAATATAGCTTAAATGGGCATTTAATTGTTTCTCAGACTTGTGAGGAAGAAAAGGAAGAATTCTTTAAAATACATAAATCCTTTAAAATGGTGCTTCGGCCTGGTACAGCCCGAGCAAGTATTTTCGTTTTATTAAACCATTACTCTTTTACTATAGCTGTAATATACTACTTCAAAATACAACTAGCACATAAATATCCCAATAGCTATCCCTTGGAGGCACCATGACTCTAGACATTTGTTACCAGCCCAGCCGTATAGCAAGGATATGGCCTTTGGTTTTGTAGTCTATAGCGTTTCCAGCTACTTTTAATGCATCCTTCATAATAATGGAATTGAACTGCATTGTATCCTCGATGAACTAATGTAGAGTTCTAGAAGGGGAAGGTTAAGGGAAATCTGAAATAAAAGTCATCACAGATATTATCCCGAAGAACTATCGGAGAGAAGAGTGAAGAGCAGTGCAGCCGACAGTTTAGAAAGGATATAAAATATTCAATGCATAATATCAGCCTTTACTCTACTATGCTGAAACACTAAGGGGGTGATATAAAATCACCAAATAAACAAAATAAAAACATAAAAGCAAAATGAATAATGTAATAAACGGGTTCTTGGCTGTAGAGAAGAGACACATTTGATTCGGAATATGTCATTTTTAATAGGAAGTATAGAAGAATATATAGCCCTAAACAGAACAGAGGAATTGAACTGAAAATACTCACAAGGTATCCAACATCTGTGCCTAGGGCTTGGGACCTTTGGGGATTTAACAGAATGGAAAACTGCCGAGGTAGGAAGGAAGCTAAGTATAGTATAACATTTTCTATATATCCTGCTGCAGGTTAAGGCATTGGCCAGATATGGGATTGCTTTGATACTACTGGTCAGCTCCACAGGAGCATTGAATTCCTATTTAAATATGGACTTGGACCTTTCACTTTAAAAGGTAACTTCATGTTTGTTAAAATACTATCATTACAATATATAATTAATACACTAGATATTTTGTTTTAGAGTGGAACCCTAGTCAAAAACCTAACACAGGTAGGGGGCTGCTTTACCTGCCTACAAAGATGTATTTCTGTCCATGCAGTCCTGAGATTTACACAGCCCCATGACCTAGCATAGCCAGCAGGATGACTCCACTTTATCTGTTTCAATTATAGGCCTCACTCCATTTTTAAGGGCATTTCGATTTTTTTTCGGCTGCCTCTATATGCCCCTCTATGTTGGTTTATGAATAAATAATTAAATATTATACAATAATATTATTAATATTGATAAATATACATTTCCAAAATGCAGCTGTATGCACATTTTTTTAATTGCTTTTTGTCTGCTAGGGAAAAGGTATTTAGAAGAGCTGATGAAGCTGATATTAAAGGAGATGTATAGCCAAAGCTATTTTGGCTGTATGTCTCCTATGAATCACAGGAGTGTAAATCGTTCTGCACTCCTGTGACTCCTTTTCAGCCGACAACAGGCTAAAGTCCGCTGTTGGCTGATGTCACAGAGCTGGTCCAGGCTCGGAAAAGATTGCAGTTTTACAGTTGGGATCCACCCAGATGCCTGGACCAGCAGCTGGCTCAGCCTCTCAGTGTGCTGCTGGGGGACTGAACCAGTTATTCAGGTATATTCACTGGTTGGATTAAAAAAAACTACATTGATTTATTAAAGATTTCAGAGCTGCATTAAAATATATCTTTTATATGTTTCAATCAAAAAACTCAGATGCTTCCTTGTAATCATGGCTACTTTAGAAGTTTTTGATTATGACAAAACTGATAATAATCATGTGACTCCTACTTTGCACACAGTAGGGAGTGAGTAGAATATGGGTGTTACTACTTCCTACTGAACAACTACTGAAAAATAATAATCTGCAATAAAATTTACTAAAATCCTTCAAATGGGCTATGGAGAGTATGGTTTCTGGATCGCAAAAAGTTGAGTTTTACTTTATGTTACTATGTCTTTCACATTCATTTTAACACAGTGAAACCCTAAATCTGGATACACACTATCCAACTTTTGTGGTAAGATTTCCTTCAGATTTACCTTCAACTATGTAGTGCAAGGGCCTGCCAGATTGCATACAAATTTAAAGTGTTTAGGTTTGACCTCATATTATATGGTTTTGGTAAGTCTACAGGAAAAAGTCTTCAGAAAATCTTATAGTGTGTATGGCCCATTAAGCTGAATACACACTATACAACTTTTGTGGTTAGATTTCCTTCAGATTTACCTTCAACTATGTAGTGCAAGGGCCTGCCAGATTGCATACAAATTTAAAGTGTTTAGATTTGACCTAATATTATATGGTTTATTGTAAATCTAAAGGAAAAAATCTAAAGACAATTGTATAGTGTGCATGGCACATTAGACCCTGTTCATGAGCGATTTTCTGCTTGAAGTTTGAAGATTGTAGCTCCAAAAAGCTTAACAAGACAAATGCCATTCATTTCAATGGCCCCTGTTTACATCTGGGCTTCTTTTTTGGCCAATTGGAGGCATATTGGGCCCCATAGACTTCAATGGGAACGCCTGGAAATGTGCAACATGAGCGATTTATGAGGGTTTTCTCATGCAATCTCTGCTCAGACCGCAGTTCTCCACCCCTAATCTGCTTCACCTATCCTCCTAGTGCTTCCTATTGACTGCAAAAAAACACCTGAAGCTGTAAAACACTTATAATATGATTCTACAACACTTGTAATACACATCTAAAAATGCTCAAAAACTCTCAAATAAAAATGCCTGAAAGTTGCTCTGCTTAGGTGTGAATGCAGCCTAGAAGTGGAATTGAAAAAGATAAATAAACACTGACAGGCTATTGGTTTCTTCTGTCATAAACTCTTCTCCATGCTGTCAGCATTTGAGCCATATATGCCTAGGTTTGCATACATCCATAACACGGTTTTGTGTTGTGACAATGTGGCTCCCATGTGCATGTGTGACATCATTATGGCCTGGCCAACCAACTGGTTCAAAATTTGAGAACTGGAAGAAAGACCCGGAGAAGATGGAAGCACCCATGTCCAATGGGAGCGCTGGTAGCACAATGCTGGATGAGATCACTAGCCAGGTTCATCAGCCCTAATATACTAATAGGCTGTGCATACTTGCACATTAGGGCTATAATTTCTTGGGGACTATTTTATGTTTTTGTGGAGTTTTAATTTAACTATAAAACATGTTTTTTTTGTCTCGAAGAACCCCTGTTAAAAATATTATATCTACACCTCACGGTACATTACTGTGAATAGTAATTAGTAGATAAAGGAGTAAATAAAAAATAAGGAATGTACTTAGTGTATTTGGCTCCCCGAGCTGCTCCATAAGACAACATTATTTCCAGTAAAAATAATGAAAAGATTGATTAATATTATGGCAAGAAAAAAAAAACCAGACCATGAAAACTGTAGTCTTTCCACATATTGGTGATCAGTGATTTAATGCCTGCTCAGGATGGTCAGTGTATTGCCCCACCTACACTGGTAGTTACATTATTGGTCAGTGGGAAGAATGTCCCTTATATTGGTGGTCTCTGGAAAGAATGCTCCTTATATCAATAGTCATTGGGAAGAATGCTCCTTCTAGTATTGGTCAGTGGGAAGAATGCTCCCCTATACAGACAAAACACATCATTGGTGTCAGTGGTTACTTATGTGCTAAGCAGTAATTGCTGATTGCTCAAGGAGCCCCTAGCATCCCTAGTAACCATTGAAGCTATCGAAGGGTTCTACAGGTTGAAGACTTGGCCAATCCTCTTCCTACCATCTATTTGTAGGCAGGTGCCTACTGCATGTCACTATATTGTTATATTTGTGGCTGTGTTAAGTATTTTGGTATTATGTTACTTTAAATATTCAAACTAATTGCTTCAGGGGTCAGGTCGTGTGTGATGCATTTCCCTTCCAGGTATGTCACTTCCGCTAAGAAGGGCATAAATGCAGGGGAGCTGACTTTGTGGGAGAGTCTGTCTGATATGGGAAGTAACCGGTGAGGACTTGTGCCATCATGTACTGCTTCTTCTCCTTGCATCCCCTTCAATGGAACCACCCGAGGGATCCATGTTTTCATTGACTTTTGTGACTATGGACATTTCCCATTATGGGCCACACTCTGTTCTCTTGCACCTGTTTTATGTAAAACCATTAAGGACACTTGTACCAGTTCAGCAAAATTGCCAAACTATCTCAGCCAAATTGCACTACTAATTTGTATGCATTCATCTATATATGTATGTGAAGAAGTGCATGTGAACCTTAAGTTTGTAAAATAATTTTATTTAATTGAAGAAGTGATTGGTGTCATTTCCTGGGAGAAATGTTCAAGTAAAGAACAAATGTAACCTTGGTGTATCAAAAGAACATTAACTTGGGGGTAAAAGCCGTTCAACCCTCTGCGTTAAGGAGCCTTGTGCTGCTGCAGAACATTTGTACCAAGTGAAGCCTCTACAATTAAGCCCCTTTTAGGCAAAACATGTTAGTAGGGGTTCTCCCTTGGGTAGGAGACCAAGCTAAAGCCATTTTTACTTAAATAAGCTCACTATATACTGAGGCAGTGTGCGGATGGGCACCATTTTGTTGTAAAGGAGCCAGTCTAACTGGCTGTCTAACGAGCCAGTATTCTACATCGTCAGCACTTGCAAACATTGTGGCCAGTTGGCTGGGATAAAATATGGGGGGCCTTTGAGTGGTATCAATTATATTTGGTTGTTGGTATACTTGGTTAACCCTTGTGATTAAGTATATTTGAGAAAACACACAGTTTTCAATCTCCTTGGTTAGGACACTCTTTCAAGAAATAACATCCAATCCAAGAGGAAGCGGGTGACTGTGGTGGGTGATGGTGGTCCTGTTTGGTGGGAGGACAGGTGGGCTTCATGTCTCTCACCTCGCATGTCAGTCTCCATATTGGAGCATGCTGTGGCGCAGTGTTGAACTATTGACCTGGCTTGGGGAGTCAAGAGAGCAAGTGCGGTGCCTTTCTTTGGTGTGTGCCTATACGGCAAAGTGAATTCAAAATACATAGCAGTAGTAATGATCAAGTAGGGTGTCAAAGGAGGCCACGAGTGGCTGGTCAGGAATAGGTAATTTTTTGCATCTGTTTATAGTGAGGAATGGTTTTAAGACCTGACTTCCCTATTTCCTTGTTTGTCCTTACTTGCTTTCCATTTCCCAGTTCCAGTATTTAAAGTGTTACTAAACCCAAGACCCTGCATTCACTATATCTGGCCTCCCACAGTACACAGAACATGGAAATGCAATTATTTTAGTGAATTTAAACTGCTAAATACCTTTTCTCATTAGCAGTATATAGCAGTCTTGTGACTTCTATCAGTGCTTAGTTAAAGCTTGTAGGAGGAGCTTTCATACTGCACTGAGCTGACCTATCAGGATTCAGGACCCCCTGACCCTCTTTCTGGACAGTGCTGATTGACCCTGTGCTGATCACATGCACTCTCCCAAAAAAAAAAAAAACTCTCTAGAAATACACACCAAACTGAGCCTGACTCCACTAATTCTGTCTACATGTTTTGGAGACAATGCAAGAAGAGGAGGATCTGTGCTTACAGGATCAAGCAGCCTTTTTACACATTACAGAGGAATAACTACTTAGGTTCCACTGTGAGTAAAACCAGCATCCTTTAGGCTACGTTCACATGTGGGCGTAACGGATCACGGGCAGAATCACCGCGATTCTGCCTGTGATTCGGAATCATTGCAAATCGCGGGACGCCTGTGCGATGCCCGTGATTTGCAATGGCACCCCACACCCCACCCCCTCACATGACTGGCTGGCCAATATCCAAGGGTATTCGGTGTACCGGAAAGGACAGGGTAGGAAAAAGAGGGGGAGGGGTATGTCTCTATGTCAAGAATAATGTAAGGGTGATAGAGAGGAGTGATATAATGGAAGGGATGAGTATGGAGTTAGAATCGGTATGGGTAGAACTCCATAGGGAAGAAATAAAGGGAAAAGTAATTGTGGGGGTTTGCTATAGGCCACCCAACCAAAGGGAGGAGGTAGAGCTGGAATTTATATCACTGTTGGGTAAAGTGGCAAAGCTGGGATCAGTCATCATATTAGGGGACTTCAATTATCCCGACATTGACTGGGAAGAGGGGACTACACACTCACAGAAGGCCCGTTTCTTCATGGAAACCTTACAGGACAACTACATGTCTCAGTTAGTGGATTCTCCTAATAGAGAAAATGCAGTGCTGGATCTATTGATCACTAATGACCCAGACCTAATCTCGGAGGTAGGAGTCCAGGACAACCTGGGCTCTAGCAATCACAGGATAATCACATTTAGCGTAAATAACAATATAACTAGGCAAGAGGGGAACATAAGAACCCTAAACTTCAAAAGGGCAAACTTTCCTAAATTGTGCTCAATGATGGAGAAAATAAACTGGGACCAAACCCTGGGATCCCTGACCATGGAGGAAAAAAGGGAATGCTTTAGGAACATATTAAACAAATGCATCTCGCAGTGGATTCCTATAGGAAATAAATTTAGAAGAGACAAAGCCAAACCTGGCTGGCTAAACTGTAATGTTAAAAAACGTATTAGGGGAAAAAAAATGGCCTTCAAGAAATATAAATCAGAGGGCACAGTATCGGCTTTCGAGCAATACAAGGAGGCAAATAAGAAAAGTAAATACGAAATCAAAATGGCTAAAATCAACTTTGAGAGACAAATAGCGGAGGATAGTAAAAAGAACCCAAAAAAATTATTTATATATATCAACAGCAAAAAAACTAGGGCAGAGCATATTGCACACATAATTAACAATGATGGGAGGATGGTTACAGAGGACACTGAAAAAGCAACCGTGCTGAATGCCTTTTTCTCGTCAGTCTTTACACAGGAAAAGGAGGGGTACACTGACCATGACTGTATGGTTAGTAGTAATACACAGGACTTGCCGCTATGGCTAACAGAGGGTGAAATCAGGGAAAGGCTGGATAAAATTAACACAAATAAATCACCAGGCCCGGATGGCATACATCCGAGAGTACTCAAAGAACTCAGTAAGATTATATCTAGACCACTGTTCCTGATCTTTGCTGACAGTATTATGACAGGAAATGTACCAGGGGATTGGAGGAAAGCTAACCTGATACCGATATTCAAAAAAGGGCAGAGGCATGTCCCGGGAAATTATAGGCTTGTCAGCCTGACATAGAGAGTAGGTAAACTTCTGGAGGGGATGATAAGGGACTATATCGTAGAGTTTGCTAAAGACAACAGCATCATCAGCAGTAATCAGCACGGGTTTACAAATGGGCGTTCTTGGCAAACCAATCTCTTAACATTCTACGAGGAGGTGAGCTGTGAGCTAGATGGGGGAGACCAGTGGATGTGGTGTACCTGGATTTTGCTGAGGCGTTTGATACAGTTCCCCACAAGGGCTTAATTTATAAAATAAGGTCTGCAGGCATCGACTGCAAGGTTTGCTCTTGGATACGGAACTGGCTAAAAGGGCGTGTCCAAAGGGTGGCAATAAATAGCGCATACTCAGACTGGTCTGGGGTGGTAAGCGGGGTCCCCCAAGGCTCAGTCCTGGGACCAACCTTGTTCAATTTATTCATAAACAGCATTGAGGATGGCAGTGGCGTACCTAGAGCATTTGGCACCCGGGCCGGATCCTATATCTGGCACCCCCCCCCACTTTAAAATGTAAAAACACCCACAAAAATTTGTAATGTTTGCAAGAATATTTATTGCACAAAATTCACAGCCCCCCATCACAGTGCCCCTTGCAGTCTGCCCCCCGTCTCTCTAATCACAGTTCCCCCTTTTGCACTCTCTGCCTCCCCTGCACAGTCCTACCTTCAGCATAAATAGATAGCTAATATTATTAGCAATGTGTTTAAGTTTGAGTAAGAGACTGGAGACTTGCTAAAGGAGATATTCAGAGACTGCAGACATGATACAGGAGATGGCCCGAGACTACGGACTTGATACAGGAGATGGTCAGAGACTACAGACATGATACAAGAGATGGCCAGAGACTGAGGACATGATACAGGAGATGGTCAGAGACTACAGACATAATACAGAAGATGGTCCATAGGAGAACAGAGAAGCCAAACACCACATGTGAAGGGAGGCAAGATAGAGGCAATAGCAGCAGGGAGCAAAGTCTTAACAGTTGCCTCTTTGATATTCCCCTTATCCACTTTGGGTAGTGACAGCTGTCGGGCTCGGACCATTTAGTGTGTTGGCTGGTTTACAATTACGGCTCCCTGCTGGACTTGTCTAGACCGTCTAGAGAGAGGCACCACGCCACCTACACGATTCTGTTGGAGTTCACAGTATATGTTGGATGCTTGTACTTATCTTTCCTCTGGTAAGCGTTTAGTGTGCCCTCAGCATGCAGCATTGATTGTGGAAGAGTCACAACATTTGGTGGAGGATTCTTTTCTTGCACTTGGCACCCACTTTTGGACTTTTGCTGTTCCTTTATGGACAATATTTTATTTACAGATTGTTTATTGCCATTTATCCATTTGGTTATTGTGGTTTAATTTTTAGCACAGTTTACTGTTATCACTATTATAGTTTGCTTTACTATAATTATGTCAATTTAGCGCGACTCTTCTTTTGTATTTATTCTTTGGTGTTTCCCACTACAGCTGCAGCTTTTCACATTTAATTTGTCACTATATTGGTTTATTCAATTTTTCACGTTTATGCTTAGCGCGGTTATTTCTATACATTATATGATACAGTAGATGGTCAGAGACTGCAGACATGATACAGTAGATGGTCAGAGACTGCAGACGTGATACATGAGATGGTCAGAGACTGCAGACATGATACAGTAGATGGTCAGAGACTGAGGACATGATACAGGAGATGGTCAGAGACTGCGGACATGACACAAGAGATGGCCAGAGACTGCAGACATGATACAGGAGATGGTCAGAGACTGCAGACATGATACAGGAGATGTTCAGAGACTGCAGACATGATACAAGAGATGGTCAGAGACTGCAGATATGATACAGGAGATGGTCAGAGACTGCAGACATGGTACAGTAGATGGTCAGAGACTGCAGACATGATACAGTAGATGCTCAGAGACTGAGGCCATGATAGAAGATAGAAGAGCACTAGGGGGGCCGGAGAGCACAGGGGAAGAAGAGAGCACTGGAGGAGCTGAAGGGCACGGTGGGGGGGGGCAGAGAGAATCAAGAGGGGGCTTGGAAAGCATTGTAGGGGGGTTGGAAGGCACAGGGGGTGGAGAGCACTGGGGGGGACAGGGAGCACTTGGGGGGCGGGCACTGAAAACCAAGGGGGCGGAGTGCATAGGGGGGAGGGAGATGAAAAGTACTGTGGGGAGCTGAAGAGCATGGGGGGGGGCTAAATAACAGGGGGGTCTAGTACACTGGGGGTGGCTAAGAGCAATGGGGGGTTAAGAGCACTGGGGGGTTAAGAGCACTGAGGGGGGTTAAGAGCACTAAGGGGGGGGGATTAGGAGCACTGTAGGGGGGGTTAAGAGCACTGGGGGGCTAGCAAAAGAAGTTGTATAGGAGGGGAATGGGGCAGCTGCATATAGAGTAATTGATCTTTCCCTATTCTACCTGCAGGAGGGAGAGGAGAAGAATCAGTTATTCAGCAGCTGCAGGAAGAATAAGGAAAGATGAAATCCTCCATATTCAGCTTCCCCCTCCCTCCTATCCAGCACACACACTTGGGCAATGGGCACACACTCACCTTATTGCCGCCGAGACTCCTCCCCCTTCTTCCAGTCGGGGCTCCGCCCCCTCATTCCCGCCGAGGCTCTGCCCCCCGCTAGCAGCACGGACTGAAGGAGCTGCCGCTGCAGCTGCCTTCACACTGCGATACGGGATCTGTCAGAACACGCCGGCTGACACCCCCCCGTGGGTGGCACCCGGGCGGGCCACCCCCCGCCCCCCATTGGTACGCCACTGGAGGACGGGATCAGTAGTTCTATATCAGTTTTTGCAGATGACACAAAATTGGGCAGGGCAATAACTGCACAGCATAAAGCAGATATCCTACAGAGTGACCTCAACAAAATAACAGAGTGGGCAACGACATAGCAAATGAGGTTTAATGTGGTGTAAGGTTTTGCACTTGGGGACTAAAAACATAAAAGCACAATACACTTTAGGGGGGGAACCTTTGGGGGAATCAAAAATGGAGAAAGATCTGAGAGTCTTAGTAGAGGATAGACTAGGTAATAGCATGCAATGTCAAGCAGCAGCTGCCAAAGCAGGCAGAATAATGGCATGCATAAAGAAAGGGATGTATTCCAGAGATAAAACCATAATTCTACCACTTTACAAAACTCTGGTCCGACCGCATCTGGAGTATTCTGTCAAGTTCTGGTCGCCAGTCCTCAGGAGGGATGTATTGGAGCTGGAGAGAGTCCAGAGAAGGGCAACTAAACTAATTAGGGGATTGGAGGACCTTAATTATGAAGAGAGTCTGCAATCGCTTGATTTATTCTCCCTGGAGAAGAGACGCCTGAAAGGAGACATGATAGCAATTTATAAATACCTCAATGGTGATCTCAGCATAGAAAAAAAGCTATTCAGTCGAAAGGATTGCATGAGGACTCAAGGGCATACAATGCGATTAGAGGAGAAGCGTTTTAACCTCAGGCAACGCAGGGGGTTCTTTACTTTTAGGGCTACACGATTGTGGAATTCTCTACCACAAGAGGTGGTTTCTGCGGGAAGTATGGCTACTTTCAAAAGACTCTTGGACCTACATCTCAAGGATCAGAACATTCAGGGGTATGAGAGATGATTAGGATTTCCGCCTGCCGAATCGCGGTAACATCGCGCAAACAGAATCGCGGGACGCATGACGCCCAAAAAGGTACAGGAGCTTCTTTTGTGCGTCATGCGTCCCGTGATTCTGTTTGCGCGATGTTACCGTGATTCGGCAGGTGGAAATCGCGGCAACATTGCACAGCGTTTGGGGTGCCATTGCAAATCACGGGCATCGCACAGGCGTCCCGCGATTTGCAATGATTCCGGATAGCGGGCAGAATCGCGGTGATTCTGCCCGTGATCTGCTATGCCCACATGTGAACGTAGCCTTACTGTATAAACAAGCTGATTTTACTGTTGAGGGTTTAGTAACACTTTAATGCATAGTCCTGGCCCACCCTTTTAATTCATTTGATTTCAGTTCTAACAGTCAGAGGTTTCCTATAATAGAAACATCAACCATTTTTTATTTTTTTTTGCTAGGATTGGGTAGGGTTTTAATCCTTTGTCATTTTAGTTTTTATTGCTTTTTGTCTCTCAAAGCTCACAATGCTCTAAACAATCTGATTGTACAATCTTCTTCATATCTACCAACAACTATGTAGTGCAAAGGTCTACCTTATTGGATACAGATCGATTGGATAGATTCGTTGTGTCCTCCTGTGTAGTTTTGGTAACTCTAAAGGAGAGAGTATAGAGATTTTACAATCAGATTGTATATGTGTATGGCCACCTTTGGGTAGATTTAGCCTTTACATTTGTGCTGGTGAACACTATTAGCAGGGCACAAAATGAGGGGAAAAACAACGTTTTGCAGTTGTCCCTAGAGCAGGAAGTGAGGAGGAATCTTTCATTGTGCATACCTCTTTATGTTCCTGCTGCCAATTGTGAGATTTTGTTAACTTTTGGGATTTATTTATTATCATTTTGTTTCTTTGGAACAGGAAGAAAGGCAGGAAATCTCACTGATGTGTAGTGCTACCCCCATACTAGCTGCTGGTTAAGATGGGTCCTCTGTTCTTTGCCACAACCTCCATGAGAACTTCAGTTTTGACACACGTGGTTGAGTCTGCAAAGCATGCAATACCACGGAACATCACGGAAAGTAATATCTGGTGACCAGTAATAATACCATGTCCAAAAACTAGCACTGAACCAGTTAGTAAAGAATCAATTATTATATTGTCACTGATGTGGTAGGTAATGAGGCAAGCATGAAAATGGATTACCAAACAGCTACCATCCAGGAGGAGGCCACTTCCTTCACTGTGACTCCCAGCAGGCAGCAGGCAATTTCTGGTGGCTGCTCAGTGGCCTTCATCCACATTAAACTCCGCCCCCTCTCTGTGCTCAAGGGTGGAAGGGGCCCGGCATGGGTCAGTTCCAGCCGCTGGGCACACAGAGCAGCGTGTGCGCACTTGAGGTCCTGGTTGCAGAGCTCTGCCTCTAGCTGGAAGGTTAGCTCAGTCAGACCTCGAAAGACAGCTGTCTCAGCCTCTTGGGTCTGCTGCATGCCCACCTTCACTGTCGTGTGGGCGGTCTGGTGGGCGGTCACGTCTCTCTGCGGCCGCCCTCCATACAGCAGTGCTGTGCCGCCTGAGGCTTGCTGTAGCACTCAGGTGGCACAGCATGAGGAGTGCCACACCGGCTGATCAATTACTGATTCCGGGTGCAAGATGCCGGTACCCCCTGCTAAGTTGCGCCCTAGGCGGCTGCCTAGGTCGCCTTACAGGTAGCGCTGGCCCAAATAAAGCTTGATTTACCCAATACAGGGGACTATACTGCCGAAGTGCACCACATACTAGCACATTATAACAGATTTACCTGTCAAACACAGCCCTCCAGCCCTGTGCAGCCACCGCTCCCAATGCTTCCATCTTCACTCTGTCTTTATTTCGAGTTTTCGCTCTCCTGCTATTTGAATAGCCAGGCTGCGGTGATGTCACTCCTGACCATGCACACAGAAGTCAGCGTTGTGGCACGCACTCTATGCTTTCACAGTACACTCAATACAGTGCGCTTGTGCAGTGATGTCATTGGCTGGAGCCAATATGAATATCTACTAAACAGTGTAGGGTTAGTAGATATTCACAGTACCTTTAGGTAAGACTTTTTATAAGCTTTAATGTAGCTGCAAGTTTAACATCAACGTTAACTACCACTTTACCTTAAATTCAAAGTGAGATACTCTGCAGTACTTTAATTAGGTTAAATAGAGACAGAAGAGCCTGGGAAAAAAACTATTTTTTTTCTGCTTTTTTTGGGCGAAGAAAAGATGTGTGGAATATGTTCTTTAACAATGATAAGTAATATATCTATGACATGGCATTCAAACTATATAACATATAAAATCTTAAATTATTGCAAGTTTGCTCAGCTGAAGACAAGCAAATCCTGGAATACAGTTCAAGTAACACTGTGCTTCTCAATCCAGTTCTTAAACAAGAGAAATATGCATTTCTGCCACTAGGGGGAACTGCAGGGGCAAGGCTCCAGTTTAGTTTTCTTGTGGGCTCCATCTTGTACCTCCTACAGCTGGGTGATTGTTGGGATACAGTAGATGATGGTTTCTGTCCTCTCAAGTCTTACCACTTTAACTCCGGAAGGTTTACCCTCCTTCCTGACTAGGCCATTTTTTGTGATATGGCATTGCGTTACTTTAACTGAAAGTTGCACAGTTGTTCAACACTGTACCCCCAAAAAAATGTATGTCCCTTTTTACCCACAAATAAAGCTTTCTTTTGGTGGTATTTGATCACCTCTGCATTTTTTAAATTTATTTTTTGGCTATAAACAAATCGACCGACAATTTTGAAAAAAAAAAAGAACATTATTTTTTTACTTTCTGCTCTAAAACACATTCAATAAAAAAATGTTAAAAATCTAATTTCGTCATAAATTTAGGCAAATATGTATTCTGCTACATATTTTTGTTTAAAAAATCCCAATAAGCGTATATTGATTGGTTTGGGCAAAAGGTATACCGTCTACAAACTATGGGATATTTTTATTTATTTTTACTAGTATTGGCGGCAAGGACAGTGATATTGCGGCAGACAAATCAGACACCTAACTGACACTTCTGACACTTTTTTGGGGACCAGTGATATTATTGTAGTGACCAGTGCTAACAAAATGCACTGTCACTGTACTAATGACACTGGCAGGAAAGGGGATAACATCAGGGGCAATCAAGGGGTTAATTGTGTGCCTAGCTAATGTTTCAGTGTAGCTATTAAATTATTATGAGGGAAAGGGGGTGGTTACCTGTTCTCATGTATAGTTGAAATGTTCTTACCATATACAGTCCTTGTCATTCCATTTGTAAAAAAAAAAAAAAAAAAAAAATTAAAAAGAAAGTTTTTTGTTTGGTTTTTTTTTTGTTTTACTGAAAAAGCTGTACTCTTATTTCAAGCATAATACTTTTATATACACTGCATTTCACCTTTCCAGTGTAAAAATGAAATTTTTCAGCAAACGTTACATCTTTACCTGTGACATGATACAGTCTTCCACAACCTCAACTTAGTAGCAGAGTTTGGCTGTTCCTCACCCATTTAAAGCCTCCTACACAGCTTTTCCTGTTTCAGGTAATGCCTATTTCCACCTACATATGCAATTGATGATCATTAGCACCTGCTTGGTATACGATTAATTATACACCTGACTATAATCCTACAAAATCCCTGATTTTTTTTCCTCCCCTCTCTCTCTCTTTTAATCTTCGTTCCCTGATGGCCCCTAAAGGAGTTGGCCCGAGTACTTCTTTGCTTGTCTTTGCTCTTATAAACATGTTGGACAGGGTTGTGAGGTGGCTAACCTGTACCTGATTAATATGACACTTTATATTGCCATGTGGGTCATTATCCTGGTCGTCTTTATTATGGTTCTTTATGTTTTTAATCTGGACTTGTCTGTTCAGTCCTACTTACATCCTTGTGTGTTCCTCTTGTTAATGTTAAATAAAAAATGTAAAAAAAAAATCCTTGCCTTTGTGCAAGTGTAAAGAATTGATGCTGCTCTGAAGCCAAAGGGTAGTCACACCAAATATTGATTTGATTTAGTGCCGGTTCACACTTGTGCGGCTGTGGAGATCGCATGTAATTCGGAGCACACTGCTCCTTCATTACATGCGATCTCATGTGCGGTGCGAATTTCAGCCATACACTTTGTATGGCTGAATTTGCACTGCATCCGCACCAAAGACGCACAGGAAGCATTTTTTGAGCCGCATCAAAATCGGATCGCACAGTGGTTCACAAACTGGGAGTGTTTCTGGGAGCATTCTTACGTTACTGTAATACTTCACACCTGCCTAAAAGTTTTGCAGCATACTGTAAATAATATATATAGACATATATTCATATTACACACATATATATATATATATATATATATATATATATACATATACAGACACACATTAAATGTACAAGTGAAGAAATACATAAAGCAGGCACATATTTTACTTATAGTGTATACGTGTATTTATGTTATACATTTATATATGCTGTACAGTATATATATATATATATACATTATGTGTTTGTATATATATATATATATATATATACCGTATTTTCCGGCGTATAAGACGACTGGGCGTATTAGACGACCCCCCTAATTTTCATCTACCGGTAATACTTATACTTAAGTTACCTTAGAGATATTATACTCGGAGTATAAGACGACCCCCCATTTTTGGGGGATTTTTTTGAGGTTCAAAAGTAGTCTTATATGCCAGAAAATACAGTATATATATATATATATATATATATATATATATATATATATAAATATATAAATATAGAGAAAGACATAAAGCAGGCATATTTTTTATCTATAGTGTATACGTATATTTATATTACACATTTATATATGCTGTGTATATATATATATATATATATATACTGTATACTGTATACATTATATGTTTGTATAAGTTATATATAATTATAATATATGTATATATATATATATATACCGTATTTTCCGGCGTATAAGACGACTGGGCGTATTAAACGACCCCCCTAATTTTCATCTACCGGTAATACTTATACTTAAGTTACCTTAGAGATATTATACTCGGCGTATAAGACGACCCCCCATTTTTGGGGGATTTTTTTGAGGTTCAAAAGTAGTCTTATATGCCAGAAAATACAGTATATATATATATATATGTATATATATATATATATATATATATATATAAATATATAAATATAGAGAAAGACATAAAGCAGGCATATTTTTTATCTATAGTGTATACATATATTTATATTACACATTTATATATGCTGTGTATATATGTGTATATATATATATATATATATATATATACTGTATACATTATATGTTTGTATAAGTTATATATAATTATAATATATGTGTATATATATATATATATATATATATATATATATATATAGACATAAAGCAGGCATATATTTTATTTATAGTGTATACATATATTTATATTACACATTTATATATGCTGTACATCATATGTATATGATACTGTATACATTATATGTTTGTATAAATTATATATATATATATATATATACGTATATATACACATTAAATGTACAAGTAAAGAAAGACATAAAGCAACATAAAGCAGGCATATCTTTTATTTATAATGTATACATAGAAATAATACACACATATGGGTTTTGCGTTTTGCATAGTGCGACGTCCCCTGTGTGGGATTTAATCACAGTAAATTAGCCATCACCCCCTGGATAAACTTTGTTTTTCCCTTTTCTCGGCACAGCAGCAGAGACGCTGGCTGGTGGTATATTTCTTCCCTCCCTCCCTCTTGTTTGATACGCACTGACCTCTCAAGTGCATCCTTGCCCCGAGGGCTCATGGTAGTCCAGCAACTGCTAGGCCCCATGGGCTTATAATCTTCTCCTACATTTGCCCTTAACACCAAGTGTATCACCATTAGCTCCAGCTCCACTGGTGCTCATTAGAGTTGATCAATAAAGGCTTACGTTAAGAATGCTGCTACTATCCCCGGCCCAGGATTCTAGGAAATCCCGCAAAGGATCTGCACACAGACACTGCTAATCAGACAAAGAGTTTACAGGGGAACTCCACCTTTCTGATAAACCTGACACTGGAATGCAATGCAGAGGCATCTTAAACTATATGTACGGTATCTATTTTACCCTTTTAATCCTTTATTTGTTTTTAAATGATCTATGCTGATCAGTGGGACATTTTTATATCTTGCTGACCCCATGAGAAATGATATACACATGCAATCTTATTCGTTAAAGCTAATTGGATATATTTTTTAAATGATCCTATTGGATGTTGGTCTTTGCAGTCAATCAGATCTTCCTTTCACCCCCCCCTATACTGCTCAGGGTTATTACAAGAACTTTGTAGGTACACATTAGGCTACATTCACATATCTGCATTGTTCAAGCAGTGCTACCACAGCCTGGGGTACACTCACTGGCAACCTGCAACCGGTACACCTATTCAATGGCTTGGTAACACAAATTGCTAATCAGCCAATCACACGGCAGCAACTCAATGCATTTAGACATCTAGACGTGGCGAGGATGACTCGGAAAAGTTTAAACTGGGGAAGAAAGGGGATTTTGAACGTGGCATGGTTGTTGCTTCCAGACAGGCTGGTCTGAGTATTTCAAACACTGCTGATCTACTGGGATTTTCACACACAACCATCTCTAGAATTTACAGAGAATGGTCAGAAAAAGAGAAAATATCTAGTGAGCGGCAGTTGCATGGATGAAAATGCCTTGTTGATGTCAGAGGTCATAGAAGAATGGGCAGACTGGTTCCAGATGATAGAAAGACAACAGTAACTGAAATAATCACTTGTTACAACCAAGGTATGCAGAATATCATCTCTGAATGCAAAACACATCGAACCTTGAAGCACTTGACACAGCGGGTGCCACTCCCGTCAGCTAAGTACAGGAGACTGAGGCTACAATTCGCACATGCTCACCATTGGACAATAGAAGATTGGGAAAATGTTGCCTGATCTGAGGAGTCTCGATTTCAGCTGCAACCTTCATATGTTGGGTCAGAATTTGGCATTAACAACATGAAAGCATGGATCCATCCTGCCTTGTATCAACCGTTCAGGCTGGTGGTGTAATGGTGTGGGGGATATCTTCTTGGCACACTTCGGGCCCCTTAGTACCAATGGAGCATCGTTTAAATGCCACGGCCTACCTGAGTATTGTTGCTGACCATGTCTATCCCTTGGGTGCAGTGTACCCATCTTCTGATGGCTCCTTCCAGCAGGATAATGCACCATGTCACAAAGCTCAAATCATCTCACCACTGGATCCTTGAACATGACAATGAGGTCACTGCACTCCAATGGCCCCCACAGTCACCAGATCCAAATCCAATAGAGCACCTTTGTGGTGGGGGGGATTCCCACCATGGGAGATTCCTATCATGGGAGATTCCCACCATGGGGATTCCTATCATGGGGGATTCCTATCATGGGAGATTCCTATCATAGGAGATTCCCACCAAGGGAGATTCCCACCATGGGGGATTCCTATCATGGGAGATTCCTATCATAGGAGATTCCCACCAAGGGAGATTCCCACCATGGGGGATTCCTATCATGGGAGATTCCCATCATACAGCCGACAAATCCGCAGCAACTGTGTGATGCTATCATGTCACTATGGACCAAAATCTCTGAGGAATGTTTCCAACACCTCGTTAAATATAATTAAAACAGTTCTGTAGGCAAAAGGGGTCCAACCCGGCACTAGCAAGGTGTACCCAATAAAGTGGCCGGTGAGTGTATATTTATATACTTGAGCCCAGACTGATATTTATTGGATGTAGTCAGTGCTGTATCTTGGCCTAGGCCAACAAGGCCCAGGCCTAGGGCCGGCAGCAAAAAAGCTGCACCCTGCACGAAAAAAAAACAGCCTCCTCCCGGGTCCTGCACGAAAAGGGTCTTCGTCGGCTTGCGCTACACTTTTAATATAGTGCCAGTCTTGTGGGGTGAATTGGGCCAGAGGGCAGAGTCCAGGAGGCAAATCAGTCTTGCAAACCCATAAAGCGGTCAGTGATGAGGCGGCACAGATGGGCACTGATGAGGCTACGCCGATGGGCACTGATAGACTTGTGGTCTGTGGTTCACAGATGACAGGGTGGGTTGTAAACAGTAAAGGGTGTGGCCTTTACAGGAAGGGGTGGGTCATATGTAAATTAGGGGGTGCACAAGTTTAGTCAGGCCTAGGGCAGTACAAAACCTAAATACACCACTGGATGTAGTAACATAGTAACATGCAGTAAAGTGGTAATACATTGCAGAGCCTTTAAAGTGGAACCAAAGGCATATAACCCACTTTCTCTCCCCTCACCCCATGCTAATTGAGCTTCAGTCATTGGCTTTGCCTAGGCTGAGATTATGTCATCAGTCTGCTGCAGGCAAGAAGAAGCCTAGCCCCAGTCTCTCCCCTCCCCATTAATCTGACTACGGCATGTCATTTTTGCAGGAAGCCCCAAGTTGAGAGACTTCAACAGGGGGGGCTGATCTGTATCAGATATTTGTGAACACAACCAAGAGCTGCACAGATACCTGAATTTACATGACTGTATCATCCATGAGCTGGCATCTCTGTCCATAAATTAGGTGGTGACACAGGACGATGCCTGAAAAAAGATGGCTTTATCCTTCTGGGGATAAAATCAAATGAAGGCATTGTCAGAGGGAGTACTATGATCTCTGTGAGGGCTAATAAATACCTGGAAGTGGTAAAATGATATATTACATAGCCTACATGCATGGAACCCAGGCTGGTTAACTTTCCTAATGTAGGGGGCCCCTCATGTCATTGAAGGGTTGCAAATAACCGGGACAGGGGGTGGGCAGGAGGGAAGTCTGCCCTGGGCACCATGGAGATTTTGAGGAGTTGTGATAGAATGGGTGATTAGGAGAGGGGAGGATTTGTACTAGGAGGGTGGATTTATATTAGGAAGGGAGATTGGGGGGGGGGGGGGGTTTGTGCTAGGAAAGGGGATTTGGGAGGATTTGTGCTGGGAGAGGGGGATTTAGATGGGGGGGGGGGGGGATTTATGCTCACAGGGGAGATTTGAGGGGTAGAGGAATTATGCAAGGAGGGGGGAATTGAGGAGGGAGGGGATTTGAGCTGGGAGTGGGGATTTGTACCGGCGGAATTATTTTAGCTTGAGTGAGAATTTTGGCTTGCAAGGGAATTCATGCTTAGGTGGTAAGTGTGAACTGTGACGATTAGTGCTCACTTTTTTTTTGAGAGGAGGGAGAGGATTTTTGCTGACACGTAATGCCAGTGTTGGTGGCGGGGGGGGGGGGGGGGGGGGCTACTTTGTTTGGCTACTTCGCCCTGGGCGATAAGTGACCCTGTCCCGGCACTGCACATAACATACATTAACTGCTTCCCGTCCAGCCGCCGTAGTTTTACAGTGGCAGGTCAGCTCTGTCCTGCGAAACGACGTACCTGTATGTCACTCCGCGGGACCGCTAGCGCACCAATTTGCCACAGGGGAAGCTGAGCAGCGGATCTGCCAAGCACCTGTGATCGCTTCCTGTACAGATAGAACAGCAGTCTGCCCTTGTAAACATGGCAGACTGCTGTTCTGCCAGTGATGAACACAGGGATCCTGTGTTCCTCCTATTTATGAACACAGGTCTCTGTGTTCATGCCAAAAGCCCACTCCCCACAGTTAGAAAGCACCCCCTAGGGACACATTTAACCATTTGATCGCCCCTGGTGTTAACCCCTTCCCTGCCAGTTTCATGAGTACAGTAACAGTGCACTGATTACTGTAGTAATGTCACTGGTGCCGCCAAAAGTGTCTACAATGTCAGTTAGGGGTCCGATCTGTCCGCCCGCAATGTCGCAGTCCCGCTAAAAATCATTGATCGCCACCAGTACTAGTAAAAAAAATAAAATAAAATAAAAATGACATAAATCTTTCCCCTAGTTTGTAGACGTGATAACTTTTGTGCAAACCAATCAATATACGCTTATTGGGATTTTTTTTTACCAAAAATATGTAGCAGAATACAAATTGGCCTAAAGTAATAAAAAAATTTGATTTTACATTTTTTTTTTTTATTGGGAATGTTATATAGCAGAAAGTAAAAAATATAGATTTTTCCAGAACTGTTGTTTTTTTTTTCTTTATTTATAGCGCAAATACCACCAAAAGAAAGCTCTATTTGTGGGGGAAAAAAAGGACATCAATTTTATTTGGGTACAGCATTGCACGACTGTTAAAGTAACGTAGTGCCGTATCGCAAAAAATGGTCTGGTCATTAAGGGGGTAAAACCTCCAGTCCAGAAATGGTTAATGTTAGTGCTACAGAAAGCTGTGATGGAATGCAACAGCCGATGGTCAGAGAGTACAGCCAATATTGGAGACATGCGTCAGGAGACTGCTAGAGGCTGGAGATACATTACATTTAAAAATCATTGCTCCCACATTTACCCTCCCTACAGCCCCCTTAAAAATCACCTGTGCCACATTACATATTTTTCTCAGCAAGATCCATTATAAAATATTGTAAGAAAAAAAAATAAAAAGAGAAAAGGAATGGACAGCACAGAAAAGTAATGTGGGTTCACACTGATGTGAATTGGATGTGGATTTCCTCGCATCCAATTCGCATGTCATGAGAGTGTGATTGGCTCTCAATGGAGCCGGCTCACACATCTCTGGGACAGCTGCGGAGCGGTCTGCAGGAAATTCATGGTTCAGTTTCGAATTCAGCCAAGCAATCGGACTGAATTCGGACCTGAAACAGTGAACGGGACGCACCGGACCCCTTTCTGCGAGTCGCTCCGCAATCCAGTGTGAACCCAGCCTAAAAGAATTGAAGCAAACCATTTAATTCAACCCCCTTAGTGTTTTCCTTAACATGAACACCAACTTTACTAGCAGTGTTAATTTTGACGTTAAATTTCAATTTCGTTTTAGTCATAGTCTTTTGACTAAAATGTCATTTTAGTTTTGGGCGTATTTTAGTCATCTAAATTGTTTTAGTTTTAGTCATATTTTAGTCAACTAAAATCTCTTGTACATTTTAGTCGACTAAAATCGAATGGGTTTAGTTAAATTGTAATGCATTATTTAAGCATTTTTCTAGAATTTCCAAACGCATTATATACTCCTGGATTAAAAATCTAATGACATGTAATTATTTGTGGTATTAAGGTTTAAACAAACTACAGACACAGATTTAGCCATTGTGATATGTAACCAGTGTTCATTTTGACATCAAATTTCAATTTCGTTTTAGCCATAGTCTTTTGAGTAAAATATTGAGTGAATTGGGAAAGACCACTCGCCCCAAACAATATATACTGTGAAAAATTGAGATGTGATCTTATATAAAACTTAGGACAGCCGCCACTACAACCCCTAGGGGTAAAAAAACGAAAAATGAATAGCAAATGACTATTAGCAGCGCAAATTCCTCAATTAAATAAACATTACCTGTGAAAACTAATGTGATACAAACTTGCTGATATGACTTTTGTATCACATTAGTTTTCACAGGTAATGTTTATTTAATTGAGGAATTTGCACTGCTATTCATTTTTCATTTTGACTAAGTGCCGGTTCACATTTGTGCGATTGCGGAGATCGCATTTAATTCGGAGCGCACTGCTCCTAAATTACATTCGATCTCATGTGCGGTGCAAATTTCAGCCATACACTTTGTACAGCTGAATTCGTACCGCATCCGCATTAAACACGCACATGAGGCTTTTTTTCATCCGCAGCAGAATCGGATCGCATAGTGGTTCACACTAATGCGATCCGATTCTGTGCGAACTTGCAGATCGCACTGCGATATGCGATCGCAACTGGGGGTGTCGTTAACTTTTAATTGACACTCCCTGGCTATCGCATATGGCAGTGTGAACTGCCAGAGGTGCGGATGCGATGCGGGATCACGCTGCATATTCGCAGCGTTCCATCATCGCACAAATGTGAACCGGGACCTAAAATGCCATTTTAGATTTATTCGTATTTTAGTCGACTAAAATAGTGGTAATTTTGTTTCCGAAAATATTTCCATCTACGAAAAATGAACACTGGCTACTAGGGATCGACCGATTATTGGCAAAGTCGATATATCGAGGGTCGATATGCACTTTCCCCGATATATCGGAATCGGCCCCGGAGGTTACCGATATTGCCGATATTTCGGGAAAGTGCTGTACCGGAGTGATGTCTGCAGCTAGAGGCATCACCCCGGTACCGGCGTCCATAGCCGACGGTCGGCTGTCTTGTAATGACAACCGATGCGGCTGAGAAGCCACTTGGCTGTCATTACAAGGAGCGGGAGGGGACGTCTCCCCCCTCCTGCTGCCTTCCGCGGCCCGCCCGGGAACGGCCGCCGAAGACCCGATCAAAGCCGCATTCGGCTCTGATTGGGTCTCCATGCAAAAACCCGGAAGTGATGTCATGACATCACTTCCGGGTACTCGGTTCCAGATTTAAAAAAAATACAGCATTCAAAACAGCCAAACTTGGCGTTTTGAATGCTTTTACGTGCAGAGGAGGGGTTTGGGGTCTTTTAGACCCCCAGATCCCTCCACAACAGTACCTGTAAAGTAAAATAAATAAATGTTTTTAAATGTACGAAAATATCAGCCGATATTGGCCGATACCGATACGCGATGACCAAAATATCGGTATCGGCAATGAAAAAAAGGTATCGGTCGATCACTACTGGCTACTAGCAGCCCGTATAAAGAATATTTTTCCTTTGCTGGCCTGAGTAGGCACCTAAGTATAGGAAAGGTCAGATTACTGTCTACAGGGGCTCCGAGGGCCACACAATAGGTGGCAATCAAGTAGATATAGGAGGAGTCCCTTGTAGTGCATTAGCACATCTCTCCCAGCAAGGAGTGTTGTCTCCAAGGGTAAGAGAGGCTGGATTCACCCCTTTTTTATGGATAGTGTAGGACCCACTGATAATGGGGTACTTTGACGCAGTGGTGGGCTTGAGCACGATATGGCCATATGGTGGGACTAAATCCCCATTTTTATTTATGAATTGTCTCCATATTTGATAGTCATTTCTTTTGCATGTGTGCGCTATTCTTTTTTAATAGGTGGCAATGGGCTGCGGGTTGGATATCAGGGATATTACATGAAAAAATATATCTGATGCTCGGTCTACTTTAATTCCTCCAATTTATACAGAAAATGAAAAGCAAGGCTGGATGACTGCTGCCGCTCCGCACGTTGTGTATCTGTCAGAGAGCAGGCCTGAAATGAACTGACTTCTTCATTAATAAAATATGATGTTTTCAATGTCAAATATCGCAACCGTGTGAAAGTTGCATGAAACAGACTTTTCCAGTTGTTTCCCTGTGATTGTGTATTTTAGGTCTGCATTGGTGGATGAGCGTGTATGTCCAGCACACATCGCCCGGCACATAACTAATTGCATAGAATGCATATTGCACCTTAAGTAATCTGACACCAATTATTCCTGTAATTGAATGTGAATCTTAATTTACGTCGCTACAGTGTGTCCAATAATCAACTAATTCTCTGCCCTTCCTTCTTGATATGATGTATCTTATCATTTAACATTACTGAAATGTTCCTGTAATTAAACATGATTTTGCCTGAATGTCTTAGGATCCTGCGGAAGTTTTCTGCGGTAATTGACACAGGGGTAATCTCCGGGCTCAACTGGAATTTCACCGCTTAGCAACGGAATTGCAGGTGACGTCCTTACAATGCCAGTGAATGGACTTGGTAATTTACTTTGATTTAATCATACAGTTTTGAAAACAGAACACAGCAAATCTGGTAAGTTTATAAACCATGTGAATACCAGCCTATACTCTATGTACCCCTTCATTACCAGGCTTATTCAGGTATTAGTGCTGGGATAGTTTGACTGACAGTTGAAAAAACATTTTTTTTTCAGACAGATAAAGCTTGTTTGGTGACATTTAATAACCACTAAATTTTGTATTTTTTACTATATAACCTCTTAGAGCCCATTCAGACTAGTGCGACACGACTTTGGGGGGCGACTTGCAGAGACTTCACATAATGGAAGTCTATGCAAGTCGCCTCCAGGTCGCCCCAAAGTAGTACAGGACCCTTTTTCTAAGTCGGAGCGACTAGTGTCGCTCCTATTAGAACGGCTACTGTGCTAATCAATGGACCGCGACCGAGTGCGACTTGTCAGGCTGACAAGTCGCCTGACAAGTCGCGCTAATGTGAACAGGCTCTTAAAGGATTACCCCCCTTATAATCAGCCCATTTGTTGCTGCGTTACTTTACGAAGAAACAAATAACACAAAGCAAAACAGTGAAAAAATAAATATTTATTCTCTATAAATCTTTTGTGCTCAAAAACAAGATTAATATTAGTGAAATGTTTGTATCAAACAAAATATTCCCCAAAAAGATAAATAAGCATGTGTCCAGTGAAATATTTTTTGTGTAAAATTAACACAAATAATTAAATGTCCAAAATCAGCATGTGTCCAGTGAAGAAATATATTCCGTGGCCAGTGCTCTGTTCTAAATAAATCCTTGCAACAGATTGCTTCCTCATGCAATCTGTTGTGATCCACACCCCAACTTTGAATACACTTATCAGATGACAAGGACCCCTTAGCAGTACAGCATGTGGGTCAGTAAAACTTAAAACTGGTAAGTGTTTGGCACTTAAGATTCCTCTTTGATGGTCACACAGGGCAGGAGAGATATTGAAATTTAATACTGGTCCCCCAATGGTCATCACATGGTGACGTCACCGGCCGCCGGTCACCGCTGATCTCCGCTACAACCACCAGAAACTCCAAATAATCTAGCAATATTTAAATAGCGCAGGGAGGACGTTTGTTTATATACTGCGTTACTTTAACTTAACTTAAATTGCGTGGCCGTGCGACACTGTACCTAAAAGAAATTGAATTCCTTTTTTTCCCACAAATAGCTTTTTTTTTGGTGGTATTTGATCGCCTTTGCAGTTTTTAATTTTTGTGCTATACAGAAAAGAAAGACCGACATTTGTGAAAAAAATTCTGCTATAAAACATTCCCATCACTTTAGGCCAATATGTATTCTGCTACATATTTTTAGTAAAAAAAATCCCAATAAGCGTATATTGATTGGTTTGTGCAAAAGTTATAGCATCTAATAGCTATGGGATATTTTTATTTATTTATTTATTTTTGCTAGTAATGGTGGTGATCCGTGACTGCGATATTGTGGTGGACAAATTGGACACTAACTGACACTTTTGACACTTTTTGGGGACCAGTGACACTAATACAGTGGTCAGTGCTAATAAATATGCACTGTCACTGTACTAATGACACTGGCTGGGAAGGGGTTAACACCAGGGGCGATCAAAGGGCTAACTGTGTGCCTAGCTAGTGTTTTATCACTGTGCTTTTAATATGGGAAGGCATTGATCCATGTTCTTGCTTTGCGGGAATACAGGATCAACACCTTCCCTACTGACATGGAATGGCAATCTGTCTTGTTTACATAGACAGATCCTGTACAATCAGTGGGTGCCGGCAGACATAGAGTCCACTGTACTCACCGTTGGGCTCCCGCAACTGGCAGCACGCCCCCAGACCTGGAAGTGTCAGATCACGTACTAGGAACGTGATCTGCCACAGAGCGCTTGCTCGTCGCACTATATCTGCGGTGGGTGGTCGGAAACTGGATAAAAGAAGATATTGATTACTCACACAGATGCTGCTGGCTAGTAATTCTCCTAATCCAGCGATTAGCTTCCCTACATAGATTCACACAGAAAAGTATCTATTCAACTTTCTTGTTTTAACTGAAGCCCTGATGAAGAAGGAGTTTTTTTTCTGGCCCCTGAAATGCGGTTGATGTTTTTAGTGTAAACCAATTGACTTGGACTCATTTATCATTTGGCCCGGCACTCCATCCATTGGTGTATATTTTTTTCTGGTAAACTGTTGGGTACCCATTGGAGGGTAGCCCTGTCTGTTGTGAGCAACCTAACCCAAGCCAGTGAGCTCTCTCAATGTTTTCGTCCTCTCACTACCTTGTATGAACTCACATCAAAGTCTCAGTACCTTCTGGATGCTTTTTTCATCATTGTAGCATGCTATTTCAAACATTCAAAATTTTCTTACATTTTGTATAGTTATTTATAAAGTTTGATGAAGAAAGGGGTGGGGCCAATATAAATGGGTTACATTATTTTAAATAAATTAGCTCAAAAAGAATACAACATAAATCTTTTGGTCAAGTTGAAAAAAAATAGATTAGGCTGTGGGTAATATGTGCCTTGTGACCTGATGAAGGGGGAGAGAAGCTTACCTGAAAAGCGTTGACTGCCAACTACGGAGAGATGCTACCATGCATGTACATGCACAAACTCCTATTCTGAACTTTGAATTGAAAACCTACTGCCCGTAAATAAACAGAGAGTAAACTGAAATGTATTGGGATATAAAGACTCCCCTATATAAACTCACAAAGCTAAAAGCTAAAGAATTTGATTTGGCTCTGACTAATGTGTGCCATGTGCTCTGATGAAGGGGAACAGAAGCTGAAACATGTTGACTGACATCTACAAATAGATGCTACATTGCATGCACATGCATGAACCCCTAAACAGCCAGAAAACTAAGATAAAACTTCTGAAGGATGACTGACCTTCAGTATATACGAATAGGAAACTAAAAAAATAGACAGTTTGGATGATATTACAACCAGGAACCAGAATAACAAACCTCTCCTAAAACCAACATATGACTTACAGATAATTTTACTGCTAGTCCTATCTATACTTATATAAAAAATTGTATAGATTCCGCGCTAGGATATCTAAGGGATAAAAAGGCTGCTGCCTACCGCAAATACCCCGAGGGGTATACCAATATGAGAAAAAGGAAAGGTATGGTGGCGCTGCCTAGAAATAAAGTGAGATATGTGCAAGGAAAAAAATATATCATGTGTGCATATGGTGGCATAAATGTAAATAAAGTGTTGAGTGTCCTCAGGTGTGACCATACAAAAAATAAAGTGCAATGGTGTAAATGGGTACAATAAATGTAGTTATAAAGTACCTAATAAATGCAATTAGTACAGTGCTAAAAAATTATAATTTCCATCCTGTCATCTCTGATCCTCTCCTTCTTCCACAGTCCCCAGTCCATCTCCTGATAGAACAGAGCCTTGGAGACACTCTGCAGATGCTCATTTTAGTGTGTATTGCTAGAGAGTATTTTTATTTTCTTGGGAGAGTGCATGTAATCGGCACCGGGCCAATCAGCACTGTCTGGACAGAGGGTCAGGAGTTCTGTAGCCACATAGGCCAATTAGGGAGAATGAAAACTCCTCCTACAAGCTTTAAGCAGACACTGATAGAGGTCACAAGACTGCTATATACTGCTGATGAGAAAAGGTATTTAGCAGTTTATATTTACTAAAATAATTGTATTTCCATGTTCTGTGTACTGTGGGAGACCAGATATAGTGAATGCAGGCTCATGGGTTTAGTAACACTTTAACTTCTTACATAGTAGTTGAGGTTGAATAAAGACAATAGTCCATCCAGTTCAACCTATGTAGGTGCGCATGGCCATAATTATCTCTCATACCCCTTAATGTTCTGATCCCTGAGATGGACGTCCAAGAGTCTTTTGAAAGTAGCCATACTTCCCGTAGAAACTACCTCTTGTGGTAGAGAATTCCACAATCTTTGAGCCCTAACAGTAAAAAAACCCCTGTGTTGCCTGAGGTTAAAAAGCTTCTCCTCTAATCGCATTGTATGGCCTCGAGTCCTCATGCAATCCTTGCGACTGAATAGCTTTTTTTATATGCTGAGATCACGATTGAGGTATTTATAAATTGCTATCATGTCCCCTCTCAGGTGTCTCTTCTCCAGGGAGAATAAATTAAGCGATTGTAGACACTCTTCTTAATTAAGATCCTCCAATCCCCTAATTAGTTTAGTTGCCCTTCTCTGGACTCTCTCCAGCTCCAACACATCCCTCCTGAGGACTGGCGACCAGAACTGGACAGAATACTCCAGATCAGTGGCGGCTGGTGAAGTTTTAAGATGGGGGGGCGCAAGACCCTGCCCTTCTATTTTGACCCCTCCCATTTATCGGAAACCCCACCCCTTATAGACTCCACCCATTTTGTCCCCTATATTTTGCTTGCGTGAACAAATCCTCCCAATATATCACATATTAAGGGGTCTCTCAGTACTAGTATATCCCATAATAGGGAGCAGGGGCCCTATTATGGGATATACTGTGAGAGACACACTATTATGGGATACACTGACTGAGAGTGGCACAAACCCCACAGTACAAACCCCACAGTACAGACCCCCTAGCACAAACCCCACAGTACAGACCTCCTAGCACTAATCCCACAGTACAGATCCCCTAGCACAAACCCCACAGTACAGGCCCCCTAGCACTAATCCCACAGTACAGACCCCCTAGCACAAACCCCACAGTACAGGCCCCCTAGCACTAATCCCACAGTACATGCCCCCTTTCAATGTAGTGACCAGTGTACATGCCCCCTTTCAATGTAGTGACCAGCGTACATGCCCCCTTTCAATGCAGTGACCAGCGTACATGCCCCTTTCAATGTAGTGACCAGCGTACAGGCCCCCTTCAATGTAGTGACCAGTGTACAGGCCCCCTTTCAATGCAGTGACCAGCGTACATGCCCCCTTTCAATGCAGTGACCAGTGTACATGCCTCCTTTCAATGCAGTGACCAGCGTACATGCCCCCTTTCAATGCAGTGACCAGCGTACATGCCCCCTTCAATGTAGTGACCAGCGTACAGGCCCCCTTTCAATGCAGTGACCAGCATACATGCCCCCTTTCAATGCAGTGACCAGCGTACAGGCCCCCTTTCAATGTAGTGACCAGCGTACATGCCCCCTTTCAATGCAGTGACCAGCGTACATGCCCCCTTTCAATGCAGTGACCAGCGTACATGCCCCCTTTCAATGCAGTGACCAGCGTACATGCCCCCTTCAATGTAGTGACCAGCGTACAGGCCCCCTTTCAATGCAGTGACCAGCGTACATGCCCCCTTTCAATGCAGTGACCAGCGTACAGGCCCCCTTTCAATGCAGTGACCAGCGTACATTCCCCCCTTTCAATGCAGTGACCAGCGTACATGCCCCCTTTCAATGCAGTGACCAGCGTACATGCCCCCTTTCAATGCAGTGACCAGCGTACATGCCCCCTTTCAATGCAGTGACCAGCGTACATGCCCCCTTCAATGTAGTGACCAGCGTACAGGCCCCCTTTCAATGCAGTGACCAGCGTACATGCCCCCTTTCAATGCAGTGACCAGCGTACATGCCCCCTTTCAATGCAGTGACCAGCGTACAGGCCCCCTTTCAATGCAGTGACCAGCGTACATACCCCCTTTCAATGCAGTGACCAGCGTACATGCCCCCTTTCAATGTTGTGACCAGCGTACAGGCCCCCTTTCAATGTAGTGACCAGCATACATGTCCCTTTCAATGTAGTGACCAGCATACATGTCCCTTTCAATGTAGTGACCAGCGTACATGCCCCCTTTCAATGCAGTGACCAGCGTACATGCCCCCTTTCAATGTAGTGACCAGCGTACAGGCCCCCTTTCAATGTAGCGACCAGCGTACAGGCCCCCTTTCAATGTAGTGACCAGCGTACATGCCCCCTTTCAATGTAGTGACCAGCATACATGCCCCTTTCATCCATCCATGCATCCATGATGATATATATAATGATATCTGCACACTCTGGTCTGGGCCCGGCCTGGGTAACTTGATATTATTCTTGCACCGTGACCTGCCTGTACCTACCTGTTCAGGCCTGGGTCTATCCATCCATCATGGATGAATGGACCCAGGCCAGGCCAGAACAGGTAGGTACAGGCAGGTCACGGTGCAAGATTTATCAAGTTACCCAGGCCGGGCCCAGACCAGAGTGTGCAGATATCATTATCATCATGGATGGATGGATGGATGGACCCAGGCCAGGCCAGAACAGGTAGGTACAGGCAGGTCACGGTGCAAGAATAATATCCCAAGCCAGGCCCAGACCAGAGTGTGCAGATATCATTATATATATATATATCATCATGGATGGATGGATCATCCATCCATCCATGATGATATATATAATGATATCTGCACACTCTGGTCTGGGCCCGGCCTGGGTAACTTGATAAATCTTGCACCGTGACCTACCTGTACCTACCTGTTCTGGCCTGGGTCCATCCATTCATCCATCCATGATGATGATATCTGCAGCAGATATCATTATCATCATGGATAACATGGCAGGCAATGGATGGCAATGGCATGGCATGGATGACAGGCAATGGATGGCAATGGCATGGCATGGATGGCAGGCAATGGATGGCAATGGCAATGGCATGGATGGCAGGCAATGGATGGCAATGGCATGGATGGCAGGCAATGGATGGCAATGGCATGGATGGCAGGCAATGGATGGCAATGGCATGGCATGGATGGCAGGCAATGGATGGCAATGGCATGGCATGGATGGCAGGCAATGGATGGCAATGGCATGGCATGGATGGCAGGCAATGGATGGCAATGGCATGGCATGGCATGGATGGCAGGCAATGGATGGCAGGCAATGGATGGCAATGGCATGGATGGCAGGCAATGGATGGCAATGGCATGGCATGGCATGGCATGGATGGCAGGCAATGGCAAGGCATGGATGGCAGGCAATGGATGGCAATGGCAATGGCATGGATGGCAGGCAATGGATGGCAATGGCATGGATGGCAGGCAATGGATGGCAATGGCATGGATGGCAGGCAATGGATGGCAATGGCATGGCATGGATGGCAGGCAATGGATGGCAATGGCATGGCATGGATGGCAGGCAATGGATGGCAATGGCATGGCATGGATGGCAGGCAATGGATGGCAATGGCATGGCATGGCATGGATGGCAGGCAATGGATGGCAATGGAATGGATGGCAGGCAATGGATGGCAATGGCATGGATGGCAGGCAATGGATGGCAATGGCATGGCATGGCATGGATGGCAGGCAATGGCAAGGCATGCATTTTTTTTGTGGAGTGGACAGAGGCCTGAGGAGGAGGAGGACTGAGGACTTATCGGGCTGCTGCTGCACAGGGCTGGACTCGTCTCTCTCTTCCGACCCGAGGCCTGGATCCGAATGCGGTCTGCCGTCCGTCCACGAAGAAGGCCCGCCGCCGCCGCCCGATCCGACTCCTGGTCTCCGTCTCCTCCTGGTCCTGCACTGGTCCTCCTGGTCAAGCGGTGACTCGGCATCGGCGAGAGCTCTGAGCGGACGGGAGTCTTCTATCTTCTCTTAGCCGCAGGAAGGAATGGAACCCGGAAGGCAGAAGCGGTGATCGTGATGCCGGGGCGGTGCACCGCCCCACGCGTCACGTGACCAGATGATGTCCTTCTGTGATTGGTCCAGGCTGGAGTCTGGACCAATCACAGCCAGGTGGGGGTGGCCAAGCGCTCTTTTCTGCGCCCAGGTTACGCCCCCAGAAGGCAGACAATCGGCACCTCTTCTGGGTCGTAAACCCCACCCCCCTTTAGCCACCACATAGGCCGGTCAGGCCGGCGAACTGATTTTTTTCCCTAACTTTATTGTTTTTTTTTATTTTTTTTTTCCTTTTTTTTTGGCAAGGCGGCGCCCTGGCGCCCCCTATGCATGGGCCGCCACTGCTCCAGATGCAGTTGGACCAGAGTTTTATAAAGTGGAAGGATTATAGTTTTATCTCTAGAATACATCCCTTTCTTTATGCATGCCAATATTCTGCCGGCTTTGGCAGCTGCCGCTTGACATTGCATGCTATTGCTTAGTCTATCTTCTACCAAAACTCCCAGATCTTTCTCCATTCTTGACTCCCCCAAAGGTTCACCCCCTAACGTGTATTGTGCTTTTATGTTTTTAGTCCCCAAGTGCAAAACCTTACACTTCTCCACATTAAACCTCATTTGCCATGTCGTTGCCCACTCTGTTATTTTATCCAGGTCATTCTGTAGGATATCTGCCTCATGCTGGGCAGTTTTTGCCCTGCCCAATTTTGTGTCATCTGCAAAAACTGATATAGTACTACTGATTCCGTCCTCAATGCTGTTTATGAATAAATTGAACAGGGTTGTTCCCAGGACTGAGCCTTGGGGGACCCCACTTACCACCCCAGACCAGTCTGAGTATGCGCTATTTATTACCGCCCTTTGGACATGCCCTTTTAGCCAGTTCTGTATCCAAGAGCAAACCTTGTGGTCGATGCCTGCAGACCTTATTTTATAAATTAAGCGCTTGTGGGGAACTTTATCAAATGCTTTAGCGAAATCCAGGTACACCACATCCACTGGTATCCCCCTATCTAGCTCACAGCTCACCTCCTCGTAGAATGTTAAGAGATTGGTTTGACAAGAACGCCCTTTAGTAAACCCGTGCTGATTACTGCTGATGATGTTGTTGTCTTTAGCAAACTCTACGATATAGTCCCTTATCATCCCCTCCAGAAGTTTACATACTATCGATGTCAGACTGACCGGCCTATCATTTCCCGGGACATGCCTCTGCCCTTTTTTGAATATCTGTATCACGTTAGCTTTCCTCCAATCCCCATGTACATTTCCTGTCATAATACTGTCAGCAAAGATCAGGAACAGTGGTCTAGATATAGTTTTACTAAGTTCTTTGAGTACTCTCAGGTGTACGTCATCCGGGCCTGGTGATTTATTTGTGTTAATTTTATCCAGCCTTTCCCTGATTTCACCCTCTGTTAGCCATAGCAGCAAGTCCTGTGAATTACTGCTAAACATACAGTCATGGTCAGTGTACCCCTCCTTTTCCTGTATAAAGACTGAGGAGAAAAAAGCATTAAGCACGTTTGCCTTTTCAGTGTCCTCTGTAACCATCCTCCCATCATCGTTAATTATGTGTGCAACATGCTCTGCCCTTGTTTTTTTGCTGTTGATATATTTAAAGAATTTCTTTGGGTTCTTTTTACTATCCTCCGCTATTTGTCTCTCGAAGTTGATTTTAGCCATTTTAGTCGACTTTCTTGTAATAACAACCAAGGTGGCTAATCAGCCGCTTGGCGGTTAATACAAGCAGTGGGAAGGGACCTCGCCCCCCCCCCCCCCAAACGCCGCCTTCCTCAGCTTGCCCGAGCTCTCCCGTTCCAGCGGGAGGTCTGAGAAACCAGCGGGCACGTCCGATGGCTGGCTGGAGACTTGAACAAAGCCGAAATTAGCTTTGATCTGGTCTCGGATTTAGTAATCACTTCCGGTTACTGGAGCCTTAAAGGCGCTAGATTTTTTAAAAATGTCAGTATTCAAAACAACCAAACTTGGCATTTTGAATGCTTTTTAAGTGCAAAGGAGGGATTTTGGGGTCTTATAAAGAGTACCTGTCAGTGCCCATTACTGTCTCAAGGGATGTTTACATTAAAATAAAAGCAATAAAAGTGATCAAAATATTTTTTTCGAGGGACAGTGTAAAAATAAAAATTAAATTAAATAAATAAGAAAAAAAAAATGAAAGTGCCCCATCCCTTCGTGCTTGCGCACAGAAGCGAATACATACGTAAGTTGCGCCTGCAAATGTAAACAGTGTTCAAACCACAGATGTAAATGTATCGCCACGATCGTTAGAGTGAGAGCAATAATTCTGAACACTACAGTTGATATTATTTCTTGTGAAAACATACAGGAGGTAAGGGCTACTCCATAAGCCTCATATATCATAATATTTTAGATAGAAGCCAGATTCCATCTATTGTTATCCCATGTAGATTTTAATTTCAGCTGCAAATTCCTTTCATAAAATAGCAGGGATGGGCAGTAGAGAGCACACATGGACCAGAAGTATTGACTTATAGGTAAAGCTACACCCAGGGCCTGGATTTGGGAGAGTTGTATCTTAGAAAGCACAGCACAAAGGTAAGTATAATTAATACTTATCCAGTGATATTTTTATATAATTAACTGCAGCCAGATTTAGCAGCCTACTGTCTCTGAGCATCTGCAGCCTCTTGTCACATTAAATGTTTGCCTTGCAACCTTCTTTAAAGCTTCACTGTGTGAGGGCAAAGCTGAAGCAAGCTCAGAAAGTGGGAGTTTTATGAACAGGGAAACCATTTTTTTTATTTTTGTTTCAGAGCCAATTAGAGGTTAAAGTAGAAGTCCACTCAAATACTCTCTAAGCTTAAACCTGTTCCCACCCCCATTATACGCCCTGTACTGATTACCCTGTAAACAGGGGTCCCAAAACTTTTCAAACAAAGGGCCAGTTAACTGCCCTTCAAACCTAAGGAGGGCCAGACTGGGGCCAGTGGAAGTAGAAAATGCCCTAGTAAAAAATGGGAGTAAACAATGCCATAGGATTGGTGGTCAGTGGGAGTAAAAAAAATGGAATCATTGACATCAATGGGAGGAGTAGTGCCCCATAATTGGTGTCAGTGAGAGGAATAGCAACCCATTGTTGGTGTAAGTTGGAGGAATAGTACCCTGTCTTTGGTGTCGATGGAAGGAATAGTGCTCCATATCAGTGGTAGCTCCTCAAGAGCCAGATCAGTTCCCCAAGGGCCAGATAGAAGCAAGCAAAGGGCCACATTTGGCCCATGGGCCGCAGTTTGGAGATCCTAGATGTAAAGGAGAGATGTTTAAACACACCTATTCTGATTGGCTCCCAGTGTCGGCTTCAGTGTAGAGAAGGGAGAGCTACAGATTACCCATAGTAAGCCTATGGGTGACATCACTGCATAGGCATCACAGCTGTTGTGGGTGATCTCTTCTCTTTACTATGGAGACCACAGGCCCAGACCAGAGCGCCTTCAGAAAAGGGAAGTATGGACATCCTTCTTTTACAGGGTGGTTAGTATAGGGCTTAGAATGGGGATAGGAGCAGGTTTACACTTAGAAAGTATTTGAATGACAATTGCGTGGTCACGCAATGCTGTACCCAAACAAAAACGTTTATTATTTTTTTGAGACAGACAGAGCTTTCTTTTGGTGTTATTCAATCACCACTGGGTTTTTGTTTTTTTGCTAAACAAATGAAAAAAGACCAAAAATTTCTTCTGTTATAAAAGTCTGTAAATAGGTAATTTTTCTCCTTTACTGATGTGCACTGATGAGGCTACACTGACAGGCACTAATAGACTGCACTGATGAGGTGGCACTGACAGGCACTAATAGGCTGCACTGATGAGGCTACACTGACAGGCACTAATAGGCTGCACTGATGAGGCTACACTGACAGGCACTAATAGGCTGCACTGATGAGGTGGCACTGATGGGCACTGATGAGGCAGCACTGATGAGGAGGCACTGATATGCAGTACTGATAGGAAGTACTGATGGGAACTGATAGCCCTCACTTATGGGCACTAATGGGCAATGATAGGCACTGATAGGTGGCTTTGATGTGCACTGATAGGTGGCACTGATGGGCACTGATGAGGAGGCACTGATCACTGATGGGCACTGACAGGCATCACTGATAGGCACTAAAAGGCAGCACTGAAGGGCACTGATTGGCATCACTGTTGGGAACTGGCAGGCATCACTAATGGGCATCACTAATCTCCCCTGTGAGGAAAGCTACTTATCGTCCCTCCTCTCCTAAGGCACTGTCAGCGTGAAGAGAGGAATGCCGACACTCGGCACTTCCTATTTACACTGTAATCAGCTGTGATTCGACACAGCTAATCACATGTTAAAGAGCGCACGAGCGGCCTGTTCTGAAGGATGTCATATGACGTCCACTCACAATGGGAATGCCAACTTCCCGGCCATCAACCTTCTATAGGCTGGGCGGGAAGTGGTTATACTGGTAATAGGGATATACTGGTAACTGTAATCATTCAGGTAATAGGTGGAGAGGATCAGACCCAGGCTGAAAATTGGAAGCACTCGACAGCTAGACTATGTTCCCATTTAACTCACTCTATTAATTTGATACCACTAAAAAAATAAGTCAATATGACAGCACTCTGGCTCATAGGCACTACATCCCAATCAATGGTCTATAAACCGCCTCAACCATCTTTCCTACGTTGAACCATGGTTTAAGCCAAATAAATTGCTTCGTATTCAAGCTTTTTTTCACAAAGCCACTTGAATGTGAAAATGAATTTGCATCATATTTCTACCCAAGCTGTTCTCTGTTCTGTTTGTTACAAGCATGCCTTTAAAAATACATTGCATAAGGTCATAATAATTGGCTGATATCATAATCTATTCATCCTCTGACTTTCTTGGATATAATGATACTGCCATGATGCATTTATTAGGCACTAGGAAAGGAGTTTGAAAGATTTCACACGCCTTGATTAGATGTGCAATAGACTGAAATAATTGCTCATTTCCCAGACCCCTTGCTGTAGAACTCTCTGTGACCAGGGGGAAGTGACAAACGGCTATCAATGAGTCTGGATCTATTCAAACATATCAAAAGGAATTCAGTATCTAACAAATATAATATGCTTCTTAAGAATACACTTGTATTTTTGTGCCTTTTTGCCTTGCAATCCCCTGGAGATGAGGTCATAATATTAGAGACCTAGTGTACATTTTTTTCTTTCATTATGCTGTATCTTTGTTGTAAACAGTTTAATAACATGCAGTATTTATAGCAATTGTGTATAAATCTGGAAACAATGGTTTAATAAGACCATCCATTCAGGAATAAATACTGCATTTCAAGAAGTTATTCTGGCAGCTGACTATCTGTATATTTTCTTTTATGCCTTTATTTCCATAAGTGTCCCTCGTGTGACATAAAAGCTTTTTTTTCTAAAGTCTAGGACTCACATTTTCTAGCATTTTAGGGAATCTCAACTCTGCCTCAGTAATTATACTAACCTGTGAATGAGCTATGAGAATTACAAAATACTGTCTCCACATATGGATTACAGTGGCAGTAGATAGAAATTATGGCGCTTTTCCACTGCATGGAACCGAACGGTTCGGCTCGCTTTTGTGCTTTTCCACTGCTGGTACCGCATGGTATGGTGTAGGAACGGTTCGGTACGGTACGGCGGCGCTTTTCCACTGCATGGAACCGAGCGGTTCGGCTCGCTTTTGTACTTTTCCACTGCTGGTACCGCATGGTACGGTGTAGGAATGGTTCGGTACGGTACGGCGGCGCTTTTCCACTGCATGGAACCAAACGGTACGGCTCTCAAAAACAGTACCACCTCGATTGTGGTTCCAAGAGGTACCATACTGGTACCATATCCCACAATCCTTTGCATGCAGTCACTACTAGCCACTGATTGGTCAGAGAATCCCACCCACCCCGTTGTTATCCTACCCACTTAACTTTGGTACTACTTTAGTGGAAAAGCAAACCATACCGTACCGTACCGAACCGTTCCAACACCGTACCATGCGGTACCAGCAGCAGTACAGTGTTGCTGCTGTTCACTGCTGCTGTGTCACTGGCACCTTTGGCAATAGAAAGGGGATATGCTGAGTTTTAAAAATGTTTTCTTCCCCCTGGCCAACTACTAGGAGGTTTATTACCAATGGTGCATACTGTTCTTTTTATGCACTGTGACAGCAGGAGTGTGGCAGAGTATGGAAAACATGTTGCTGGAGGTATCTGAAGCCCTAATCCTCTCTATCTGCACTTCTGGAGCAAAATAACACATCTGGAAAAAACAAAAAGTGTCTTCCACCCAACAATATTTCATGGATGGCCATGGATCCACCCTGGGGTAATGTCAGCCCATCCTGGCACTGGGGGTTTCTTTTCCCACTGGGGGGTAACCATACTACATTTCCCAGAATCCCTTGAGTTCCCTCCTGGATATGCCCAGGGAATATTTGTTTTTCTATCTATTTCCCATTGCAGCATCGAGGGACCCCATCCGATAAGGAAAATGTGTTTGAGCATGTGATCTGCAGCCAGGTGTAGGGTTGTAAATTGTTAGTGCTGGCATGCAGGCATTTAGGCAGGAGTCCAATGACACACAGACTGTATGGCTAGCTAGTGCTAGCTGAGTACTGTGCTTCAACTGGGATGACCCTGGGCCTCCAGTTTCCCACCTGTGTGCCACCCCTGGTACTTCTTCAGCTGCTCTCCTGTGTTGCTAGTTTAGAGATCTCTTCAGCTGCTTGCCCATGTGCCCAGACCTGCTTTGGAGTTTACTATGAGAGATGCTGTCCCAGATGCTCAGCACAAACAGCTGTTTATGTACTGCACTGTTTACTCGAAAAATCATAATTCTCTAGTATCTCTAGTTACAGAGCCTTATAGTAACTATGCTGCACTGCCACCCAGTGTTCTTACTGAGTTTCAGAGATATTCTGAGGAATTTACCAAGCTTCTTGCGCCATTATAATGGGGCAGAAGTGGTGTGCACCATATTAATGCAGCGGAAGAACCTGTTTTCAGAGACTGTATAAGGCTAACACCTTACTCTGCTCTAAACTTTAGCTCTCTCTGTACTTTGTGCTGTGTGCTGTGCAGTGTTGGGGGTAACGAGTTACAATGTAACGGATTACAGTAACTACGTTACTTTTTTTGGTAACGTAGTAATGTAACGAGTTACATTGGTAAGATCGGTAACTAAATTACTTTACATGGCTTGAGGAACGCACTTTCCTGCGTTACTCAAGCCGTGAGGTCATATAATCATCAGGGCAGCTTTATTCCCAGGGGCTTTTACATTAAATAAGATTCCCAGGAGGGTCCCAGGAGGCGAACTATTTCTCCATTTTCGGGCGTGTAGGTATACATGAAGAAGCGCCGCTGCATTGCACTTGAACTATGTTCCGGCTGGGCGCCGGCCAGTCCGCCCACTGCCTGAGTACCTGCCTAGCCTATCCTCTGTGGCTCTGCCCTCCTCGTCAGCTGAGTGATTCTCCCGCCGCAGGAGCCGTGGGCGTGGACTCGGAGACAGTGAGGGAGAAGAAGTGAGGTAGCGGGCTGGCGGCGCTCCGCTTTTTTAGCACAGAGTCTGTCTAGCCAAGCAGGTAAGTGTCGCGACAGCCCCTTTCCTAGCTCACTGTCACTGCTCAGCCGTGCCCCCAGTTTTGCTTCTGGCAAAAGCAGCATTTAGCACAGACAGTCTTCTCACTGCCTCCATAAATGATCAGCTTTTTCAGCTCCCTGGCGCCGCCCGCTGGCATGATGTAAATGATCGATCACGGGTCCTTCTGTCTGTGCACTCTCCAACCATCTAGGGGCACGCTGTGGTCACTCTGTGGTCAATCTGGGGGCACGCTGTGGTCAATCTGGGGGCACGCTGTGGTCAATCTGGGGGCACGCTGTGGTCAATCTGGGGGCACGCTGTGGTCACTCTGTGGTCAATCTGGGGGCACGATGTGGTCAATCTGGGGGCACGCTGTGGTCAATCTGGGGGCACGCTGTGGTCACGCTGTGGTCACTCTGTGGTCAATCTGGGGGCACGCTGTGGTCACTCTGTGGTCAATCTGGGGGCACGCTGTGGTCACTCTGTGGTCAATCTGGGGGCACGCTTTGGTCACTCTGTGGTCAATCTGGGGGTACGCTGTGGTCACTGTGGTCAATCTGGGGGCACGCTGTGGTCAATCTGGGGGCACGCTGTGGTCAATCTGGGGGCATGCTGTGGTCAATCATGGGGCACGCTGTGGTCACTCTGTGGTCAATCTGGGGGCACGCTGTGGTCACTCTGGCATTGAAAGTGGGCACGCTGTGGTCAGTCTGGCATTGAAAGGGGGCACGATGGTCAGTCTGCATTGAAAGGAGGCACGCTGTTGTCAGTCTGGCATTGAAAGGGGGCACGCTGTGGTCAGTCTGGCATTGAAAGGGGACACACTGTGGTCACTCTGGCATTGAAAGGGGGTACGCTGTGGTCAATCTGGGGGCACGCTGTGGTCAATCATGGGGCACGCTGTGGTCACTCTGTGGTCAATCTGGGGGCACGCTGTGGTCACTCTGGCATTGAAAGGGGGCACGCTGTGGTCATTCTGGCATTGAAAGGGGGCACGCTGTGGTCAGTCTGGCATTGAAAGGGGACACACTGTGGTCACTCTGGCATTGAAAGGGGGCACGCTGTGGTCAATCTGGGGGCACGCTGTGGTCAATCATGGGGCACGCTGTGGTCACTCTGTGGTCAATCTGCATTGAAAGGGGGCACGCTGTGGTCAGTCTGGCATTGAAAGGGGGCACGCTGTTGTCAGTCTGGCATTGAAAGGGGGCACGCTGTGGTCAGTTTGGCATTGAAAGGGGGCACACTGTGGTCACTCTGGCATTGAAAGGGGGCATGCTGTGGTCAATCTGGTGGCACGCTGTGGTCAATCTGGGGGCACGCTGTGGTCACTCTGGCATTGAAAAGGGGCACGCTGTGGTCACTCTGACTATCGTGCCCCCTTTCAATGCCAGAGTGACCACAGCGTGCCCCCTTTCAATGCCAGAGTGACCACAGTGTGCCTCCTTTTAATGCAGACTGACTATCGTGCCCCCTTTCAATGCCAGTCTGCATTAAAAGGAGGCACACTGTGGTCACTCTGGCATTGAAAGGGGGCACGCTGTGGTCACTCTGGCATTGAAAGGGGGCATGATGGTCACTCTGCATTGAAAGGGGGCACGCTCTGGTCACTCTGGCATTGAAAGGAGGCACGCTGTGGTCATATATATATAACAATAAATATTGTATTGTTTTTTGTGCACTACAAATAAATATGCGCATTGGAATTTGTTCATATTTTTTTTCAAAAGTAAAGTAAAGTAATAAGTAGTGAAGTTACTTTTCAAATGAAGTAACTAGTAAAGTAATCTCATTACAATTTACAGAAGTAACTAGTAACTAGTAACTAGTTACATTTTTTGAGTAACTACCCCAACACTGGTGCTGTGCTATCCATCCACCTATGGGTAGGCTTGTTGTACTGAAGTTGATCCATTGATCGACTTTAGTACAACCAGCCTCTCTGATTTTTTACATGCAATTACTGCCAGCGACTATAGGCGCTAGCAGTGATCATCGAGCTCTAACGGCAGGGAAGGCTCCCTGGCAGCAGAACACAATAGTGCTGCGGGAGGGATTCCCCCGTCAACACAGTAATTTAACCCATGGTTGCAGGAAAGAAAATTGCATCATCTATGGCTTGCTTAAATGTTTTTTACCTTAATGCATTCCCTACATTAACATAAAACACATTTAGCTTCTTTCTGTACTCCCCCCGCCCCTAAATATTTACCTGTATCCCCTGATTGATCCAGCGCTGTCCTGGCTGTAGCTCTTCTACCTCCACTTCTTCTTCTCACAGGGGACTCAGGTAGCAGTGGGAACCATTGGCTCCTGCTTCTGTTCGTCAAATCCTGTGAGGATTGAGCAGAGCCATAGCCAAAACACGCTGCATGTGTCTATATTGGTGCTCATTTGATAGCTGGCTTGCTTTGAAGGCACCCACAGAAAGAAGATGCTTACAACTCTAATGGGGGACTGCTAAAGAAGACTTAAGAGACCACTATGTGCAATTAGGTCTGTAGTCCCTTGTTGCTGACCCCTCTTCTGTTAGGTGAAATTTTCCTCCATCAATCCCCCCCCCCCCCTCATCCCCACCTCCATAATGTTCTGAAGTTGTAGGGATTAAAAGAACTGTGTGAGCTGTCACAGGCTCTCATCAAGAGTGCCCAGCTATGCCTGATTATTCTGCCCCCTGCTCTATTCATGGAAGCCGGCACTACAGATTCTATGAATGAAAAGTGATCTATGATTGGAGGGGCAGACCTTTCAATGATTCACCCATCCTTCATTCATGGATCATTTATAAATGCTTTAAAGAAAGGCTTCTGTTTAAGAGTTGATTGAAGAGTTGGTTAAGGAATCTAAAATAAAATGAAGAAAACTAGTTAAGTATAGAAAACGTCTTCATAAGGGAGAAGAGATCCATCATCTATAGAAACCAGCAAAAACCGAAGAACTCAAGGAGTAGAGGGAGTTTTCAGCAAAGCTTTTGCTAATGTCCAATCATCTAAAGCCTGTGTTCTGTATGGCACACTTAAGATAAAAGTTTATTTAACTGATGTCATATGCAGATCAAAGGCCATTCCTTTGATTTGCATATGAATGCTACCTGCAAGTGTCACTTTACACAGGAATGGCCACATTTTGCCAGCCGCACATGCTGTAAAATGCACTATATTATTATTATTATTATTATTATACAGGATTTATATAGCGCCAACAGTTTGCGCAGCGCTTAACAAAATGAGGGCAGACATTACAGTTACAATTCAATTTGGAACAAAAGGAATCAGAGGGCCCTGCTCGTTAGAGCTTACAATCTAAAAGGGAGGGTCAATTGATACAAAAGTTAAATTGATACAATTGATACACTATATGACCAAAAGTATTGGGATGCCTGCCTTTACAAGCACATGAACTTTAGGGGTTAATTTACTAAAGATTAAAATAGACTGTGCACTTTCCAAAGTGCAGAGCTTAGTAAATAAGCAAAAGCTCTGCTGACTTCAATCATCCAATTATGCGTAAGCAAAAATGCCTTTTTTTTTAAATTTTCCTTGCATGTGATTGGGTATTCTTTGCAAAGTTAAGCTTCACCCCATTTACTAAGCTCTGGAGCAACTGCACTTGCAGAGTGCACAGTCTATGTACCTTTAGTAAATCAACCCCTTAATGTCATCCCACTCTTAGTCTATAGGATTCAATATTGCCCACCCTTTGCAGCTATAATAGCTTCAACTCTTCTAGGAAGGCTACCACAAGGTTTAGTGTGTATCTGGGAATGGTTAACCATTCATAGGGTCCATAAAGGTGGAGAAACTTGACTGGCCTGTACAGAGTCCTGACCTCAACCAGATAGAACACCTTTGAGATGAATTAGAGCACAGACTGCGAGCCAGGCCTTCTTGTTCACATCAGTGTCTGACCTCTCAAATGCACTTCTGGAAGAATGGTCAACTATTCTTAAAGAAACACTCCTAAACCTTGTGGAAAGTCTTCCCAGGAGAGTTGAAACTGTTATAGCTGCAAAGGGTGGGCAAATTCAATAATAAACCCTACAGACTGAGACTGGGATGCCATTAAAGCTCATGTGTGTGTAAAGACAGGTGTCCCAAAACTTTTGGTAATATAGTGTACATACATAGCGATATAGGTAATTTCTGATAATAGCGGTAAGGGGGAGCTGCGACAAAGGAAAAAGAGCTGAACACACATAATACGTCCTAGAAACTTTGTTGAAGTTTTTTTTAGGATTTCTACTCTCTCCTATGTCAAAAATCTTCAATGGGTTAAGGACTAGAGTGGTGTAGGCCAAATGTGGTCCGGAGAACCTACAATGTTAGGAAATTGGCAGAAAAGGGAATGGTGGTTACTGTAACTTTAAAAAAAAGATACATCAGATTCCTGAAACTCTCACTCATCCATTTTACAAAGTACAATTTATATCGACATCCTATACTACTTTTAAGTATAACACGCTGACATTGTTCTTGACCAGTTCCAGAACGTGGCATTTCGTCTGACAACAATTTCAATAAGTCACGGTGTTAAAATGCTTTTTCTGCTACATTTTCCATCTCTTTTCAGTGCCAGGTTTGAATGATGGGACTTGGTATCGTTCCTGACACTTTTAATGCTGATATATCTAATGTGCAAGGTGTTCCCAAGTGTTTTAAAGGGTAAAGCAAAATGTCAAAATTGTTCAAAAGTATCATGTATATATTTTTTTTCTTGATCTCAGAAAAGTTACATGTTCAAAACTCTAATCAGTCCACCAGGAACGGGCCAAGTCCCCAGCTGTTCTAGTTGTGCAGAAACCGGACTACGGCAAAATGCCATTTTGATAGAAGACTTCTTGGAGAAGAAACGATCTCTGTGTTGTCAGCGTAGAGGCGAGCGCTAGCACCATCATAGCACAGAGTTCTAGTCAATTAGTGGGGTCACTTAGCTCTCTCGGGATTGCTTTGATCTGTAATATCGAGACTAACACTTTAATGAAACATGTCCAAATGGAGGCTCCCTCTGAGGAAACTGTCATTTCACCACACACATGATGAGCTTGTGAACACCTAAATGTTCGTAATGATTTCATCAAAAGATAACAAAGATCTTTTTTTTCCCTTTCATTGCAGTTTTAAAATATCCATAGAAGTTCTATAACCCTCACCTAATCCTGACACTTTCGGAAGGCTCAGGCTATGATAATGATGTCTATGGACAGTAAAGAGCCCTGAAGCTGAAGGATCTTATGTGAAAAAGGTAAACTACAAGGTTGGCTTTGCCTGGACAGAAGATGCTATTTCCCAAGGAAATTGGGGGCGGCAACTGTGAATGTCACAGCCAATGATTTAAAATAATGGACATTTTGTGGTAAGAATATGCAGGTATGTCCAACCACCATCAAGTAACAATGCCCAGTGAACAGGTTGTACAGCACTTTACATGATCCATAAAACCATCTACGTTGGCGAAGTAGCTCCTTATCTAATGTCCACAGTCACACATTAACTATGGCCAATTGGAAAGCAAGCTCATTGACCCATTGATGTGTTTGAAAGTTGTTGGAGTAAACTGGACAACCATCACAGTCATGGGGAGCGCACAGAAACCCCAGGCAGATAGTGTCCCTGGTGATATTTCAATGTAGGGCTATAAGGCAAGGTTTCTAAGGGTCCATTCAGACTAGCGCGACTTGTCAGGCAACTTGTCAGCCTGATAAGTCGCGCTCGGTCGCTCGCCATTGATTAGCAAAGGACCCGTTCTAATAGGAGCGACACAAGTCGCTCCGACTTAGAAAAAGGGTCCTGTACTACTTTGGGGCGACCTGGAGGCGACTTGCATTGACTTCAATTATATGAAGTCCGTGCAAGTCGCGCCGAAGTCGCGGTGCACTTCACAGGTCGCCCCACAAAGTCGGATCGCGCCAGTCTGAATGGGCTGTAAGTGCCTGATGATTATATTTAAAAATAAAAACAACCCATCTGAGTGTGAATAAAACCTTGGCAACCCAGCTATCTTCATCCCAGAGTTAAAAGCCCCCTTTGCATACTTAACCAAAGGTAATGGGCATTTTGTAAAAAAAATAAAGAGATAATTCAATTTACAGAGATAAGAAGAATTTTTATTTACCAGTGTAATATGGATCAATCTGTTAGCTCTTGAATGTGTTGTGTGACTTACTTGATTAAGGCTCAGCTTCATTTTTCTGACCAACATGATATTCGATGACAATATGGTGATCAAAAGGTCTCAAATGGCTCTACAGACTCTTGAAAAAACTTGAACTCACATAGGCAGTTTTACTAAAAGGATTCGGGAATCTTCACACAATAAATTGTGTGAACATTCACTCCATTGATGAAAAGTTATCAAATGACTCGATAATTGAAGTGAATATTCTATCAATGTATTGTGTGAAAATTCAAAACTCATTTAGTTAATCAGCCTATGTCTATGATAATGCAGCAAAGATTCCACAAGATTCCACACTATTTTGTTGGGTGGCCTTGTTTAGATGCTCTAATGTAGGGTTTCTCAACCAAGGTTCCGTGGAACCCTAGGGTTCCTACAGAATTTGCTAGGGGTTCCTTGAGCAATGCACAATTTCTGCCTCTCAGATAAGTTCACACTAACACCATCAATCTTTTTAGTTATCTGTAAGGAGGTAGTAATTCTTCCCAATGACCACAAATGTAAGGAGCATTCTTCCCACTGACCATCACACTAATGTATTATGAATTGTGGATACAGTAATTTTTAGCAGGGGTTCCCTGCTGAGACCAGAAAGTTGTTTCAAGGGTTCCTCTGTGTTGGAAAAGGTTTAGAAAGGCTGCTCTAATGTCAGCAGAATGTACAGAGCCATACAAAGCTGGAAATTAAGAGGGGGAATTTAAATGCTCCTCTTATGCCCTCAGCTGTTTGTGTAATCTGAGCTACATGTATTGAGTTTCTGTTGAATATGTGGAAAACAACAAGATCTCCATTGATCTCCTGGAAATGATCAGTTTTAATGTGCAATACATTAAATTTACAGTTGTGTTTTCAGTCCTGAAAATAATTTAAAAAGTAAACAAGAAACTACTGCATATTCATGAACTAAGGTGCCATCATTGGGTCAATCATCTAGCACCAGTGCTAATGTTGGAAGAAGGGGAGTTGGGGCTTGTTTACACTTGCAGTTGGGGGAGGAAGCAAAAACATGGGGCTAAGCCGCTTTTCAACTGCTTCCCAACTGCTACTTCTTAAGATGCAAAGACTGTGGATTGGGGTGTACATATGCCACAGCTGCAATGCTTTGCGGTAGGAATTAAACCCCCTGTTATGTTCAGCAAGCACTACCATGCACCAAATGAGACCCATTTAAATGAATGGGGCCGCACTGCAAATGTGTGGTGGTGCAGCATTTACAGGGGTTAAAACAGGTAGTGAGGAGGTGACATATCAACTCCTCACTGTCTCTCTAATGTCTCTAAAAAAGTAATCTGACTGTTGATTGGTTTACAGAAGCAAGGCAGTCCTTGCCATGTGTGAATGAGCCCTTAATCACATGCTTCCAATACTGGGTAGTACTGGGCATTTTGTTTTGTTCCCAAAGGCCAAAGATTAAAGTCTGTGTAAACCTAAACAATCATTTTCTGCTTTCTTTTTGTCTGTTAAACATTCCATTGTCAAGTCTGTCCAATAATTGCACACAAACACCCCTTGATCCTGCCAGAAATCCAGGGAGCCTGAAATGTCCCATGTTTTCTCTGCTTGTACTGCACTGAAAACTTAATGAGGGATATTAACCCTTCCAAGTTCACCACTGTGACCTACCGAATATCTCCCCCCATGTTATTGAGGTGAGGGGAGAGGGAGGCTCTCTGAAACCCAAATCAGGAGGGAGCAACCAAGGGTGTTGCCTATGTTTCCTTGAGTAAGGGACCCAGCGAGGCCCCAACACTTTGCATCTTTCAGCCGAGGGTGACAACGCTGCTACTCCATAGATATAGTACAGTAAGTGAGCATTGTCACAAGGACAATGTGTGGACATAGGACAGAATGTGTGTTACTGGCAGGAGAAAATTCTGAAAAAGAAAACTAACGGAACAGCACATCTAAAGACTGTTAAAAGAGAAGTGTAGGACTGCTGCTCTGCCATTTCAGCACTTACTGGAGTACTGGGCTGTGGAGGGGGAGGGAGCGGCTGCCAGTGGCGCACTGAGAGGCTCAGGCTGTCAGTGGTGCACTGAGAGGCTGAACCAGATGCCTATCTAGGCATTTGAGTGGATCCTGACGTTAAAGTCAGGATCCATCCAGAATCTGGACCGGGTGAGAGATGCCAATCAAAAGATGGCCTTAGCCAGCTGTTGGCTAAATCTGGGTCCTACTTCTCCTCTGCTTCCCACCCACTCTGTGTTTAGCCCTCGCAATCACATGATAGCTGTGTCCAATGTTCCATGAACATCTGTACCAGTGCACAAAACATCTGTCACAGTGTACCATTGTCCCATCAACATCTGTACCAGTGTACAAAACATCTGTCACAGTGTACCAGTGTCCCATCAACATCTGTACCAGTGTACAAAAACATCTGCAATAGTGTTCCATTGCAACATCAACATCTGTCAGTGGCCATCGGTTGACAATCAACCTCTGTCTTAGTGTACAAGTGTACAAAAATATCTGTCAGTATACCAGTGTTCCACCAATAAAAAATTAAAAAATTGAAAGTGACCCAGCCCCCCCTGCTCACGTGAAAAAAAGCATTTATTTAATTTCTTTATTTGGCAAAAAATTACAACCTCAAAAAAACTCGTCATGCCTCTTACTAAATACCTTGGACTGTCTACTTTCAAAAAAGGGGCGAAATTTGTACTGTCTTGGCATGTTAGGGCCTCAAGAAATGAGAAAGGCCGTCAGTACATCAGGCGTAATCAATTTTTAATGATAGGTACCATAGCTTGTAGACTCTAGTCTATAACTTTTATACAGATTAAATATTATACACTGATTTGTGTTATTTTTACCAAAGCAATGCAGCAGTATAAATTTTGGTCAAAATGTATGAAGTAAAATTACTTACAGTAAAACCTTGGATTCCGAGCATAATTTGTTCCAGAACCATGCTTATCACTCGTTTATCAAAGCAAATTTCCCTATAAGAAGAAATGGAAACCAGTGTCATCTTAGGAGCATTAAAGGGCCCCGGGCAATGCAGTGCACTGGGGCCCTGCCTACACAATCACCCACGGGAATAAAAATGCAAATGATTGATAAGGCAATATTTATTGGTACAGCAGTGCAAGGCTAATGACGACAGCTTCAGATTTCGGTGGCTGGGTCTGATGGACACACACACAGACGGCAGTCAGACTCGACTGTCCTGTGTGAGCCTGTTCCTGTGGAGGCAGACAGGCATTCCTGCAGTTGTGGGCTCCCCCTCCATGGTGCAAGTGGCCTGACAGCAGCGCAGGTCAAACAGGTGCTTCCTACCTGCTAAGTTTGGCGGCAGGATGCACATGGGAATCGGGACTAATGCTTGGCTAAGGCTTGGTCGCTGAGCAGGTAGGGCCCCGGGGCAACTGCCCAGCATGCCAATTCGGTAAGATGGCCCTGATGGAAACTCAGATGATTCGTTCTACAGCCATTTATTCAGAAGTCCTTCAGTTTATAGTCCAAATAAAAACATTATAGCAGTGTGATTTTTGTAACCATAAAATGTCCATCCACAGATGGTAGCCTCCACAAGGGGATTAGAAGCAAAATCCAGCAGGACCTACAGAGTATAAAAGAGAAGAGAGGTGTCTCTAAGTGTAGCAATATGGTTACATTTAATGAAGATACAACATGGTTGATGATTAAAAGAGGCACATCTAAGTACGCAGGCATCCGGGGTAAAGCTGCCCACATATGGTCCTATATGGTCATATGGTCACCAATGGTTACCGATGCTAATGCCAGTTTGCAATCAGGCCTGGGAAGTCTACCCTGCAGTAGAGCGATCTGAAAGCTAGGCTTGATTCACTTGTGGATCATAGCAAGGAAAGGATGAGGTCGACGGGGGTGCGGAGGACAGTCTATGTGGACAGTTTTGCCCCGGATGCCTGTATACTTAGATGTGCCTCTTTTAATCATCAACCATGTGAGTTGCTAAATGTTGTACCTTCATTAAATGTAACCATATTGCTACACTTAGAGGCGCCTCCCTTCTCTTTTATACTCAATTGTGACATGACGCTACTTATATATCAAAACATCTATCATTTATCAAGTTAAACACTTTTTAAAAATTTTGCTTGTCTTGCAAAACACTCTCAGACCAAGTTACTCTCAATCCAAGGTTTTACTGTATTTGCAAATTTTTATACCAGAAACTAAGAAAAATCCAGTTTTTTAAAAAAAGGGTTTTTATTTTTTTTTATTAGTAGCCCAAAAAATAACAAACAAAGTGGCGATTAAAAGAAAGCCAAAAGAAAGCTCTATTTGTGTGACATAAATTTTAAAAATTTCATATGAGTACAGTGTTGCAGTACTGAAAGCTGAAAACTAGCCTGGGCAGGAAGGGGGTGAAAGTACCCAGTATTGAGGTGGTTAAGCTGGAACATAATATCATTTTGTTCTAGGGTTTAGATACACTTTAAGTGAACCTTCATTAAGGCAAAGCAAAAACGTACTTTGAAGTTTATGCAAATGTAACCACTTGCCGACCGCCCGGCTAGGCTGCTTAATCGACGTAAGGGTACTTCGGTTCGCTGGAGCACTCCTAGGGCTGAGAGCACCGCCGGTAGCATGCTCCCGCCCCCACAAGGCATCGGGGATGCTGCTGACCCACGGGACCGGCGGCCGCGATTGCCGCCGGGCACCCACGATCACTCCCTGCTGAGAGAAAAGGACGGTCAGCTGTTGTAAACACAGCTGACCGTTCTTCTCTATGAAATTATCACAGAGCGCCTGTGATCCTTCTATATAGGAACACAGGTCTCTATGATCATTTCACAAGCCCCCCCCACAGTTAGAAAACACCCCTAGGCTCACAATTAACCCTTTGATCACCCCCTAGGTTAACCCTTCTCTGCCAGTGTCATTATTACAGTAAGGCTCGGTTCACACTAGGGCGACCTGTGAGGCGACCTGGTCGCCACACAGGTCGCCGCAGGTCGCCTCCCATAGGGAAGCTGCGGACCCGTTCTAATAGGAGCGACACAAGTCGCTCTGACCTAGAAAAAGGGTCCGGAGCTTCTTTGGGGCGACCAGGAGGCGACCGCCATAGACTTCAATGTTATGAAGTCCGTAGCGGCCGCTCCGAGGTCGCGGCGCGCTGCTCGCACCGCAACCTCGGAGGTCGCCACCCGAAGTAGCGTCGCGGTAATGTGAACCGGCGCTTACAGTGCATATTTTTTGCACTGATTACTGTAGTAATGTCACTGGTCCCCCCAAAAGTGTCAAAAATGCCAGTTAGGAGTCCGATCTGTCCGCCGCAATGTCGCAGTCCCGCTAAAAATCACAGATCGCTGCTATTACTAGTAAAAAAAAAAATAAACAAATAAAAATGACACAAATATTTCCCCGTTTTTAGACGCGATAACTTTTGCGCAAAAATACGCTCATTGAGATTTTTGAAAAATATGTAGCAGAATACAAATTGGCCTAAAAGGATGAAAAAGTTTGATTTTTTTTTTTTTGGAATGTTATATAGAAGAATGTGAAAAATATATTTTTTTTTTCAGAATTATTTTTTTTTTATAGCGCAAAAAATAAAAATCGCAGCGGTGATCAAATAACACGAAAAGAAAGCTCTATTTGTTGGCAAAAAAGGACATTGATTTTATTTTGGTACAGCATCGCATGACTGCGCAATTTTCCGTTAAAATAACGCAGTTCCGAATCGCAAAAAATGGCCTGGTCATTAAGGGGGCAAATCCTTGCGGTCCAGAACTGGTTAAAAGCCTTTTGTTATTTCTGCCTGGATTAGCCATTATGTACCAGAAGCACTGGGCCCCATTGCAGTAACACGTCCTCCTCTGGCTGTGGTCCCAACGTTGCCTGCAGAATGAAACTTCTATGCGGAGGGTATTCATTTACCTTTGTGTCACATGACTCATTTGTAAAGTGTTCCATGACGGAATGTTTAACTGTCAGTGAGAACACATCTGGATATTAGGATCACTCAATACAGGCGCATTGCTTTGTTTCCAATTGAAACCTGTGGTTTTCGAAGGAATAGCAGACTTCCCCTTTACTTTTCAAATAAACCATGTACAGATGTTTTCTGCAGTGCTTTGATACATTCTGTTCTGATGGCGACTCGGGTAGGTTCCTGCCAGATGATATAGAGGTTCCTAAAGTAATTTTGTAGACGAGCATCTCGGCCATCGAACTTATTCCAAAAGACATTTTTTAATTTTAAGGGTTGTTAAGCCAGAGCGCGGTGATTTAAAGTACCAATGGCAACAGTCATCTGCACTGAAAACAGCAGCTTTGATTTAAAATAAAAGTTTGCAGTGCAGGTTATTAGGAGAATCAGCGCCAGAGAATATGAATTTACCTCCGACATAAATTTTATGACACCGGATCACTAGCACAGGAAGAAGATATTCTAGCATGTGACATTATATAAAATACTGGGGTTTTGAGGATTTACAGTATTTTACTTAGCGTGCCGTATTTTTAACATACTGTGGGAGCTGTCAGTGAAATATTCTAGATACAGCAGTACTTAGCACAAGAATGAAAAACGCAGACTTACTTTTAAAGAGCACGCAGGTTGCTTCGGATTGTTATTAAAGGTGATAAATACAGAACTGTTGGTTGAAATCTGCCACAGTTTTACTAAACTCAGCAGATGTTGACTTTCTATGTCTGGACTGTCCTATGTCCCCAAATTTTAATGTATGTTGTTGTCTTTATTTTTTTTATTTCATTATAAAAATTTACGATTTTATAGAAAAACATGATGATAAATCTTTGAATTTTGGCTACTACTGGTCACAGACGGTACCCTTAAAATCCCGCCCCATGCCCCACACCCTCTCTTACTTTTTAGATGTTGACTTTAACCACTTAAGGACCGCCCGCCGCAGTTTTACTGCGGCAGGCTGGCCTTCCTGTGTGAACCGACGTAGGACTACGTCGGTCGCGCGCCTGCTATTAGGGGGCGAGCGCACGTCGGCGCCGGCCCACTCCTGCCCCCACTCGGCAGCGGGGACTCCGATGCACAGGGCTGGCGGCTCCGATTGCCACCGGCCACCCGCGATCATTCCCCACTGAGAGAGAAGGACGGTCAGCTGTTGTAAACACAGCCAACCGTTCTTATCCCTGGAATGATCACAGAGCGCCTGTGATCCTTCTATATAGGATCACAGGTCTCTATAATCATTTCAAAAGCCCCTTCCCCCCACAGTTAGAAACACTCCCCTAGGCTTACATTTAACCCCTTGATCACCCACTGTGTTAGCCCCTTCCCTGCCAATGTCATTATTACAGTAATAGTGCATATATTTAGCACTGATTACTGTAGTAATGTCACTGTTCCCCTCAAAAAGTGTCAAAAATGTCAGTTAGGGGTCTGATCTGTCCGCGGCAATGTCACAGTCCCACTAAAAATCGTAGATCGCCGCCATTACTAGTAAAAAAAACAATAAAAATGACATAAATCTTTCCCCTAGTTTGTAGACGTGATAACTTTTGCGCAAACCAATGAAAATATGCTTAGTGCAATTTTTTTTTTACCAAAAATATGTAGCAGAAAACAAATTTGCCTAAAATGATGAAAACATTTGATTTTTAATTTTTTTGGGAATGTTATATAGCAAAATGTAAAAAATATTATTATTTTTTTTTTTTTTTTCAAAATTGTCACTTTTTTTAGTTTATAGTGCAAAAAATAAAAATCGCACAGGTGATCAAATACCTCCAAAAGAAAGCTCTATTTGTGGGAAAAAAAGGACATCAATTTTATTTGGGTACAGCGTTGCACGACTGCGCAATTTTCCATTAAAGTAATGCAGTGCCAAATTGCAAAAAATGGCCTGTTCATTAAGGGGGCAAATCCTTCCGGCCCAGAACAGTTTAAAGAGAACCAGTCAAATAATCAGTCTTTAACCCATTCCCCGAATCCCTTTAACTGGGCTACTATAAACAGGGGAAGGGAAGGTCTGCCTAAACATGTCACCACCGTGACTGGCGGCTACAGTGCAGGAGCCAGTTCTGCTGGTTCCTAATCATTAGTATAGACCAGTGGTCTCCAAATGTGACAATTTTCTTGCTTTTATCTGGCCCCTGGGGTACAATTCCTCTCAATGACACCAACAAAGGCACACAAATCCTCCTAATGACACCAATGATGGGGAACCTGTTCTCTCAATGACACCAATGATGGGGCACCTGTTCTCTCAATGACACCAATGATGGGGCACCTGTTCTCTCAATGACACCAATGATGAGGCACTTTTTTTTCCAAATAACACCAATTCCTCCCAATGACACCAACGAAGGGGTAGTAACTCAAATAACCACTCGTTATAACCAAGGTATGCAGAATACCATCTCTGAACACAAAGCACAATGAACCTTAAAAGCAGGTGGGCTACAGCAGCAGAAGACCACACCGGGTGCCCCTCCTGTCAGCTAAGAACAGGAAACTGAGGCTACAATTCGCACAGGCTCACCAAAGTTGAACAATAGTAATTTTGCCTGGTCTGATGAATCCAGATTTTAGGTGCGACATTCAGATAGTAGGGTCAGAAAAACAACATGAAAGCATGGATCTATCCTGCCTTGTATGAACGGTTCAGGCTGGTGGTGTAATGGTGTGGGAGAGATATTCTTGGCATGCTTTGGGTCCCTTAGTACCAACTGAGCACCGTTTAAATGCCACGGCATTTCAGTCAGTCAGTATTGTTGCTGACCATCTCTTTATGACTACAGTGTACCCATCTTCTGATGGCTCCTTCCAGCAGGATAATGCACCATGTCACAAAGCTCCAATCATCTCACCACTGGTTTCTTCAACAAGACAATGATTTCACTGTACATATATACATATATACATCCAATGTACAAACAGGTATTATCATTAAAGTGCCCGATATACCCGGTATATACAGTTATTATCAGAGATAACTTGATATGAATGTTGCAACAAAATCCAGGATGATGCAATGTCTGTCTTTGTGTCAGAGACTTGAAGACAAGATCAATTGTTGTCTAACCAGGCTGGAATGCGCTTTAGTGCCCCCTTAGTAGTTTATAACAGTCTCTTCTGGTCTGGGTGAAAATACGACAGCAGAAATTCCATGGACAGGACATGTGGCTCAGTTCTCTCTCAGTCTACTACCTGGAAACTCCCCTTTATAAAGATATCAAAGTCCTCCAATCTGTGGTTTCTGGCCCAGCTAGCTTTGTGCCCTGTTGAGACTTTGCTATGAACGAAGTGTATGTTTTGTAAACTTTAAATAAAGTTTGTATATAAAAAAGGGAGCCCTGAATCATGCACCACACTGCCCCCTACTGAACCCGGCAGTGGAGAGCTGCTGAAGAGGTGAATCACTCCAGCAGCTCTCTTTTGTAGTTTGAATACAGCTTCAGACAGTTGTCATTGGAACAGATGTCCCCATTGGAAGATTTACCCTCACTACTTGTTCCTGTGGTGACTAGACATGTGCAGTTTGCTTTGTTCCGAATTGAAATTCAGACACATCTTTTTGTTACTTGGAAATTCAGATGTATCCGAATTTCCGAATTACAATAGTAACGAATTTAAACAAATCCGAAATAACAAAAGGAAAGTTTCAGATGAAATTCGAATTAGAAAAGTTTTCAAATAGAATTTGTATAGGTTTCGAATAGAATTTAAACCTCAGAATAGAATAAAAAAAAAAAAAAAAAAGGAACAAAATAGAAAAGAGTATAATAGAACAGAAAATAATAGAATAGAAAATAAAGGGGTAGAATAGAAAATTAAGAAATAGAAAATAAAATAAAATCATTGAATAGAATAGAAAAGAATAGAGTAAAACAGAACAAAATGGAAATTAAAAGAACAGAAACAAATATAATAGAACTAAAAAAAAAAAGAATAGCATAGAATAAAAAAAAAAGAACAGAATAGATTAAAATATAAAGAATATAACCATCTTCTGAAATTTGAATTTCAAATCGAATAAAATTGAATTCAAATAAAATAGAAAAGAATACAATAAGAAAAAAGAATAGAATATAATAGAATAGAAGAGAATAGAAAATAATAGAATAGAAAAAAAAGAACAGAATAGAATAGTAAGAATGGAAAGAATATAGCCTTCTTCTGAAATTTGAATTTCGAATAGAATACATTCAAAATCGAATAGAATGGAAAAGAATACATTAGAATAGAAAATAAAAGAATATAATAGAATAGTAAAAACAACAGAAAATAATAAAATAGAAAGAATATAACCATCTTCTGGAATTCGAATTTCAAATAGAATAAATTTGAATTTGAATATAAAAGAATAGAATAAATTATAAAAGAATAGAATAGAAATTGAAATAATAGAAAAGAATAGAATAGCAAAAGAATGGAATAGAAAAAATATAACAATCTTTCAAAATTCGAATTTCAAATGGAATAAATTCAAATAATTTCAAACTCAAATAAACGAGACAAATTCCAAAAACGAATTAAACAAATTTAATTAAACAAATTCATGTAAAAAATGCATCAAAACAAAACGAAACTATTTTTCACGTTCGCACAAGTCTAGTGGTAACTCTAAAAAAGTTGTAAATTTCCCATTATTTTCTGTACCTCCTGTCCCAAAGACAAAATAGGATATAAGAGGAATTCTCCTAAAAGGGAATGGACATTTCCTCATAGGCAGTTGTCATTGGTACAAGCGTGACAACTCTAAAAAAGTTGGTGATTTCCCGTCGCGTTTTGTACTGGTGACATTTGTCATCAGGACAAAGAGAGATGGTAATTCTTACTAACAGGGACATACACATCAAAAACCTGAAATACAGGTTTTATCACTTTCTTATTCTATCCTAAACAAAAAAAGTTTTGATTTTACAAACATTTTACATAGAATATCACCAAAAAATATTTTAATTTTTGATAACTGTGTAGGCTTATGTACAAAAGACATAACCAGTACACACCTTATTTGGCTTTATTTACTTTCCCCAAGGGGTGACTCTTTAGTGTGAGCGCCAAGAACTTACAGTTCACCTGATCACTGACAGCTCATTGGTTGAGATATAATGATCAAATAAAGCAAATCTGAGCTACAAATCATTTATCTTTCTCTACCTTGATTCCGCATAAGGTTTTGCTACTCCTGATTGTTCTAACCTCCTCCCATACCTTAGTTATGTTCCAAAAAATGTGAGGTTCCATGGGTCCTCGTGTTTTTTGTATGTGAGTTACCCAAACCATATGACTTTTGTGCCTGAATGTTTTTTTTTATTTCTTCAGTAGCTTTAGCTGGAGTGTCGGGGGGTCAGAGGTCACCTGATTATTGACAGTGATTGCCTAGCCATGCCTAGAGGTTAAGTGGAGTAATCAGCTCGTCCAAATGGATTTGACCTTGTTCTGGTCATATTAGGGCAATGTTAAAGTTATTCTAAGCCTAAGCTTTCTTTTTTTTTTTAAATATTAAAATAACAAATATGTTATACTTACCTGCTCTGTGTAATGGTTTTGCACAGATCAGCCCCACACCTTCTCTTCTTGGGTCCCCTGCAGGTGCCTCTGTCTCCCCCCCCCTATCGAGTGCCGAAAGTTGCTTTTTTAGGACACTTGTGCAGACTTCCTCTCAAGCTGCTCTGTCTGCATCTACTGGTACAGGCATTGGGGTTAATTTACTAAAGGAAAAATCCACTGTGCATTACAAGTGCACTGCAAGTGGAAGTGAGGTCGCTGTAGATCTGAGGGGAAGATCTGAAATGAGTGGAAGCTCTGCTGATTTCTATTATCCAATCATGTCCAAGCAAAAATGCTGTTTTTTATTTTCCTTGCATGTCCCCCTCAGATCTACAGCAACTGCAATTCCAAGTGCACTTATAGTGCACAGTGGATTTGCCTTCAGTAAATAACCACCATTGTGTCTTAGCCCATCCCCTGCTCCCTTCTCACAGGATTTGATTGACAGCAGCAGGAGCCACTGGCTCCCACTGCTATCAATCTGTCCTTTGAGGAGGGAGAGAGCCAAGAGAGCAGCTGCTCTTGTGCACAATGCTGGATCCAGAACAGGCTCAGGTAAGTCAAAGGGAAGCTGAGGGGGCAGCTACACACAGAAGGTTTTTTAGAATGCCTTAAGGTAAAAATCTTCTACCTTTATAACTCACCTGAGCCCCATCTTGATCCAGCGATGTGCATGAGAGCAGGGGCTCTTTGGGGTCTTTGCCTTCTCATTGGCTGGGACAGCAGCAGGAGCCATTGGCTCCCACTATTGTCGATCACAGCCAGTGAGCCAATGAGAAGAGATCAGGGGTTTGGCCAAGTGATACTCTGTGTCTGATTGGACAGACAGAGCAGTGGTTCAGGAGCGAGCCTGCTCAGGTGCCCCAATAACAAGCTACTTGCTATGGGGGCACTCTGCAGGAGGGAGGGGACAGGAGCGCGGGTGGGACATCCCAGAAGAGGAGCAAATCCACTGCACAGAGCAGGTAAGTATAACATATGGTAAGTTTGCTATTTAAAAAAAAAAAAAACAGCCTTTAATATCACTTTAATCTGTCTGGTTGATATGGGTTGATCAGCTGGGGCTGATTTACCAAAGGCAAATAGGCTGTTCACTTTGCAAAGGCAGTTGTGCTTTGCAAAGGAATTTGCCCCAGAGCTTAGTGAATGAGGCGAAGCTCTGCGGACTTTCATCAACCAATCATATGCAAGCAAAAATACTGTTTTCCTTGCAGGTGATTGGGTATTCTTCACAAAGTGAAGTTTCCCTTCATTCCCTTCCTGGGGCAAATTCCCTTGAAATGTGTAAAGCCTATTTGCCTTTAGGAAATCAACTCCAATGTGTCAAAGTTAGCTGTCACTGTTTAGACACAGAATAAGGCTAAGGGATTGTGTTCTATATGCTTGTGTGTTTTCGAGCCTTATAGCTCTATAGCCTGTTTTAGCCCTAAAAATTCTAAAGTGCTAACAAAACATTGGAAGGTAGCACCAGTTGTCCCAATCCAACACCTGTGGTTTATAGAACTTATGGTAGTCACTAAAAGGTCACCTGATACCTTACAAGTGACCGCTATGGAGATCAATTGACCCACACTATTGCTTCTTGAGAGTCTGACAACCAGCACTATTGGAAGTACCCTTATGGGCCCATTTATAAAAAAAAACCAGAGGCAAAAAAGTTCTTCACAACTTGCGTATAGGAACCAATCAGACTTTATCTTTAATTCCCTGGGGAAAGTAAATAAAGAAACTAAACTGGTCATTATAGGGAAGTTCTTTAATTTCCTGGGAACTTCTCTCCAAGTTTAAGTGCCCATGATGGTTATTATCCAATCCTAAACCTTCCTGCTTTCATTAATATTTTAATCATCATTTGATTGTTTTGAGTGTGTTGTTTCTTACCAGATTTCATTTTCCTGGCTGGATCAAATGGAATATCAAAATGAGGTTGGAAAATTATATTCACTTGAATTGCAACATGTCTGATGTTCTGATAGGACAGATGATTTTTGTTTGGAAAAATCAATTGAATTAAATTTTAATCCTATCATCAAAAAACACAAAATGTGAGACAGTATAATAAAGAACATACAGAGTTTTTAAATTGACAACCAAATTGACAACTATTTGTAATGTTTGTGACGAGCATCAGAGAGCTTCAGCTAGACTACAATATCGAGCATTACCTTTAGTGAAAGGTTTTAAAATGATAAGAGCCTAAGTGAATAGATCCAGGAGTCAAGCGGGAAGTCTTATAGCGCTGCCAAACAATTTTTAGCAGAGATATTCCGGATACGACCCACGTAATAAAAGCGATGGGGGAATAACAAGTATTTGTACAGTATGTGTGCTCGATGAATGGAGTAAACATCTAATCATGTTTATTAATTGAAACCTTTCCTTCTGCTGGATCTAATAAATTGAGAACACATTAAAAGTGGAACCTTATCTGCAGCACACAGGAAATTTGTTTCTGAGCTGTCTGCTTTTCATCATTTCAAAATGAGTTCCATGGGAACCCGCAAAGTTTTATGTAATTAGATAATGGAATTCCTCAATGTTTCTTTCAACTCCGTACGCGGCGTAATCATAATAAACAGATAGGAGAAATACAGTGATATGTTATTTATTTATTTATATTTACAAAAAGAGCCATTAATGTACGGAAGTCCCTGCTGACAGATCTGTGAAGAAGACGAGAGGGAATTCTAGTCTGAGGCTTCGGGATAAGACAAGTAATTCTGGATCCGGTCACTGTCAGTTGTATTGAATACAGTACCGTTCCTGGCTTGGTTGGACCTTGAGCTAGGAGATAGAATGCTGACCAGGCCCCAAAGGAACAGGAGAACATACCATCAAATGAGATCCAATAGGAAAGGCAGGGAGATGTAGAATCCTCCTTCAACCTATTCCTTTACTGAGTTATTTTCCTTCTCATCTTTCTTTTTCATGATTTCCTCATTCTTGCTTTTACTCCAACAGATCGATCACCTTCACCAACTGATGCTCACTGAGATGGTTATTAGAAACAAAACTTGTTGTGGCATGTAGTGCTTCTTGCCTACCCCCCCCTTGCCTTGATCCAGAAGATAGTCAAGTAGTATCAATTCCGCTGAAAGCCCATCTCCACGCAATGGGGTTGTGCCTGCACTGCACGGGTTACCTGCTCATTTTTATGTAGGGGAGAGGAGAAAGGAGATATACTTATATACTTGATCCTCCCAGCATAGGACCGGTCCGGCACCCCCAGGCTCCAGTGGTCTTGAGTTGTGGACTGTTTCTGACGTCATCAAGCTCAGAGCAGGCTGCATAGACAAAAAACAGTCCACGGCCGAACCATGTGGGAGCGCCATTTTTTGGGTGGCATGAAGGATTGAGTGAGTATAAGCTTTCTCCCCACCCCTAGACAAATCCTGCCATTGACAAGTGCAGTGAGTGCATAGCCCTACCACATGGGAAAACTTTTTTTTTTTGGCCAGAGTTGGGCTTTAAAATCCAGCAGGTAAAAACAATATTGCGAACCCGTACATTGTAAAACAACTGTTCAGTTTAAAATAGAAAAGCAAGGCAAATTGTTTGTGTGTGTGTATAAATTGATATAATATTTAAGGGATTTAGAGAGATGTAGGTGGAGAAGCAGCAGCACACTGACCTTCCCAGTGAATGGCCGTGCAGGGGGGGGGGGGGAGTTTGTCAGCACAAGTCTGCCCAATTTAAGATAGGCAGGCTGTGCTCCCAACACAGCCATAAAACTGACCACGATGTGATGGCTGTACTCTCATGCCTAGCAAGGTCAGTTTTAAATAGGAGAGCAAAGGGACTGTCAGGAACACCAGGTATTTCACACAAAGGAAGCCATGCAAAGAGAACAAGATATTTTTTAACACAAGCATATGGTACAACAGGCACATATATTAGGAATATGGAGGTCTAGTGCTAGAATTATTGCTCTTGCTCTAACGTTTGTGGCGGTACCTAACACGTGTGGTCCAAACACTGTTTAAATATGCGTGCTCGAATTACGTATGCATTCACTTCTACCCACAAGCACAGAGGGATGGGGGGCTTAAAAAAATGTTTTCTTATTTATTTTATTTTTTCATTTTTACACTGTCCCTTTGATATTTTATTTTATCTCTTTTATTCCTATTACAAGGAATGTAAGCATCCTTTGCAATATAAATAAGGATGGCAGGTCCTCTTTATGGAATATTTTTTTTTGATCTTTTGCTGTAAAAAAAAAAAATTGTGTACTTCTGCCCTAGACCTAAAGTGACGTCATGACTTTGCTCGGGGTTCTTCAAGGCCATAGAGACAACCAAAGATGTTTCGGTATTTTATCGCCTCTCTGACCAGCTGGTCGCACCGTCAGATCATTTCTTGGGTGCATCGGTAAAAATTGTAAGCCCGAGAGACACCAGCGAGCGGCAAAAGACCCCCCCCCCCCGCCGCTGCTTCTGAAAGTGGTCAATCGGCTCATGAGCTGCTTGGAACGCTTATATGAAAAGGCCAGCCACCGGCTGAAAACAAAATATTTTTTTCCCTCTGATTTTTATAAACGGGCCCCTCAGTTATGGCTAATAACTTTAAGCATAACCCTGGTAAACCACTTGAAAGCCGAAATGTATATATATATATATACGTCTTGAAGTGGTTAAAGTGTCATTAAACCTAGACTATTATTACATGCTCTGTAACAGAATGTTTATGCTCACAAAGCCACTACAGCATTTATTTTGTAAGGAGTGAAATATACCTGGTTGATCCTGTCTTCATCTGTCCCTCCCATCTTCTCTGTGTCCCTGCTGCAGGCTGAGATTGTGTAGACCAGCTGGTGTCCTCTACAGAGCATGCCTAATTTCAGTTCCCATCTAAGCTCTCAATTTCCTCCTTTTTCTTATCTGTGAAGCCAACATGAATATACAGTAACACATACAGATCCCTAATGAGGAAATCTGCAGGGTCTGCATCCCTTTAGACGTGTCCCTATTGGGAGTATCTCACCAACAATACATTTTTGTTCCAAGGGATGCCTGAAATCTGACTTGCATTCTGCATTCTGGGGGGGGGGGGGGGGGGCATTCTGCATTCTGTGTACAGAACAACTCCAGGTGGCCATATTGCATTGCATTTTCAGAAAATTACAGCAGCTGCGGGTTGTAAAGGAAAGGTAATTTTTAATAACATTCAATTACAATATGACTTGTGTCGCAATTGTATATGCTATATTATTTTTTCTTTATTTGCTATTTTTTTCCCAACAAAAGTGGAGTTACCCTTTAATGCAGTAAAAATATCTGGGAATTAACTATACCAGGGTACACACTATACAGAAAAGACAGAGTAGGAAAGGGTTGCAATTTATGTAAAAAATAGCATAAAGCTAACAAATAAATAAAAAAAACGAGTTATAATGGAGTAATGAGATAACTCAAATGACAATTGTAGCACTTACCCCAGAAGAAACCACATGATGTGTTGAGTACCCTGTTCCTGTGTCCGGGACTCTGCAAAGAGCATCGCACTCTCTGACACACCTGCATGGGTGGGGAATAATTCATGCAGATATACAGGCATTACCCCAATAATAAAAGGACAAAACAGCAATTATGCAGCAAACAGTTACATTATGGGAAGGAATGTATTGCAAATAGGTAAACAGTGAAAATAATTCAAGCTATGGGTGTAGCGAGCAACTTCTTCTAAATCCTTTACTGGGGCAATCCTATCTAATTAAAGCTATACAACTCCAACAGTTCAGCAGTCTGTAATATACTTTCTTTTGCTGGCTAGATTGTTGAGGCCCAACTTATATGTTGGTCCGCTCAAGATAATGTCCCTGTAAGCACTGATGATTACACTGACTCTAGTCTCTTTAAGCTCTGATAAAGTTACTGGCTCTGTGACTCTCACAGGTAACACTGTCCTTATTTTGTCAAAGTGTAATGTGGTCATGGCCAACAGCTCCCAACTTAGCAGGCAGTCTCCCTCTGTATTCTAGGTAAAATACAGCCAACCTGTATCTGCAGCATCCTTCCCCTTGATCAGAAGACAAGTTTTATCAGCAGCCATGGCACTCTCCAATGTTCCAGAATGTCTGTCATTGTGCCTTTCTCCCTCCCAGGTGCAGTGGCCAGTGGTCTGCTAACAGCCTGATGTGCACTGGTGTGAACCCCCTCTCCTCTTTGCCCCAGTGCCTTGTTGGATTTTCAGTTTACTCCTTCCAGCTCACCAAGCTAGCTCAGTCTGTCAGAACTACACCTCCCACAATCCTTGCAGTCCACATGCTGTGTGCCTTCCTATTGGGTAGAGGGCAGGCTCAACACTGACTGCACCCAGGCCTACAATAATGGCACTTTTCCACTGCAAGTACCAGCTCGGCTCTACTCGGCCCTGCTTGGCCCGGTTTGCTTTTCCACTGCATGGTACCGCATGGTACGGTGTTGGAACGGTTCGGTACGGTACGGTATAGTTTGCTTTTCCACTAAAGTAGTACTAAAGTTAAGTGGGTGGGATAACAACGGGGTGGGTGGGATTCTCTGACCAATCAGTGGCTAGTAGTGACTGCATGCAAAGGATTGTGGGATATGGTACCGGGTATGGTACCTCTTGGAACCACAATCGAGGTGGTACTGTTTTTGAGAGCCGTACCGTTCGCTTCCATGCAGTGGAAAAGCGCCGCTGTACCGTACCGTACCGAACCGTTCCAACACCATACCATGCGGTACCAGCAGTGAAAAAGCACAAAAGCGAGCCGAACCGTTCGGTTCCATGCAGTGGAAAAGCACCATAAGAGTCCCCTCCTGTAGCTGTTCCTGTGTAAATGTTGTCAGACACAGAATCCTTTCCTTTCAGTGAATGGGCTGCACAATAAAAAAAGTTTTAATTATGAAGCTTTCAACATGCAAATCATTACCTGGAATGTTTAAACTTTGCTTACAGGCAGAAGCTGAAATGTGTTGGAGGAACTGAAATGGTCTTCTTTAAAACAATTAGTAAAAAGCCCAACCAAAGGAGATCATATTCTAGATCTGGCACTCAAACCTTCTTCCTGTCCACAACACAGAACAGCAGCTATTTCTTCATACTGATGATTTTTATTTTAATTTTTGAATATATTTTAACAGAAAATGTGAGCATTTGTTCAGTTACAAAGATTTTGCAAACAATTTTACAAAATGCAAGCAGTCAATAAATAAGGTGATATACATAAGATAAACAAGGGTTGATTTACCAAAGACAATCAGATTGTGCACTCTGCAAGTGCAGTTGCTCCAGAGCTTAGTAAATGAGACAAAGCTTCCCTTTGCAAAGAATACCCAATCACAAGCAAGGAAAAAAAAAAATGTATTTGCTTGCATGTGATTGGATGATGGATGTCAGCAGAGCTCTCCCTCATTTACAATCTCTGGAGCAACTGCACTCTGCAAAGTGCACTGTCTATTTGCCTTTAGTAAATCAACCTCACAGTGTCTTGTGGCTGTTTATGTCAGACATCCCAAGTCTCCTGCGACTTGCGGGAGTCTCCCCCATTTGGCTGGTTGCTCACGGACACCCGCAAATGGTGTGCAATCTCCCAGCTGCCCCGGGAGACTTAGGATGTCTGTCTCAGTGACAGAGCCGCTGTTTCCTTAGTAGTTCCGGCTCGGTCACAGGCGGAGTGATATCAAATGCTCTCCGCCTGTGACAAGAGCCATACAGGTAACAGCGGCTCTGCTTTCTACTGCGGCCGCGTGCTTCCTGCAGCAGTACCCGCCAGCATAATTACCAGCATACCCTCCAGCAGTGCCAGCAGTATTCAACAGCATTACCCACCAAACACAGGTGGACCGCTCTAGGTGAGGTATAATTCAGGTGCTGGTCGGATCCGCCATCCGTTTAGATAGTCAAACATAGAAAAAAGTGACCGCACTCCGAAAATTCTAATCAAAAAGGAGTAATTTTATTCTTCATCACAGGCATCAAAAATAAGACTGGTGAGACATGGGACAATAAAAGGTTGACGCGTTTCACGACACAAGGGGTCGCTTACTAAGACGCCTTGTGTCGTGAAACGCGTCAACCTTTTATTGTCCCATGTCTCACCAGTCTTATTTTTGATGCCTGTGATGAAGAATAAAATTACTCCTTTTTGATTTGAATTTTCGTAGTGTGGTCACTTTTTTCTCTGTTTGACTAGCATTACCCACCAGCAGAACCCAACCACTTTTAAACTTTTTTTTACATTTCTTCTGTTACTTCCTGATTTTCAGGCCTAGGCAAATGATGTCATACTTCCCAGGAGTCCTCACGAGGAGAGGAGGGGTTTTTGCAGCTAAGCACACCCTCCTGCCTACATCCCTGCGCTAAGGGAAGATAGATTCCAGGAAGTAAACATGACATGAATCACCTGCCCTTACTCAAGATGGCCACAGCCCCTTTAATACTTACCTGAGCCCCTATCCAGCAATGTTGCAGGAGAGACTCAGCCACCCAGGACTCTCTCTCCTGATTGACTGAGACACACCAGTGGCGCCATTGGCTGTCAATTTAAAGTCAGTTAGCTATTGAGGAGAGAGCAGGGCGGGGCCAAACCCCAGCTCCATGTCTCAATGAACACACGGAGCTGTGGCTCACCTCGTGTACCCCTGCTTGCTGTGGGGGCAACTTAACTGAAGAGGGACTCGAGAAGAGAAGGATTGGGGCTGCTCTGTGAAAATCCACTTAAAAGGGCAGGTAAGTATAACATGTTTGTTATTTTTAAATAAAAGGAATGAGACTTTACAATCATTTTAAGGTCCAGATATGCAGTTATTGAAATACGATGAAATTAGAAGAAAAGAAATTGCACCCTTAAGAGGGAAAAAAATAGCGGTTGGGTATGGAGGAACATACCTTGTGGACAGCCTTCCCAGAAGAGTTGAAGCTGTTATAGCTGCAAAGGGTGGGCCAACTCAATATTGAACCCTACGGGCCAAGACTGGGATGCCATTAAAGTTCATGTGTGTGTAATGGCAGGTGTCCCAATACTTTTGACAATATAGTGTAGCTGCTGCATGATCGGCCCTGTCTTTTTGCATCCATGCTATTTGATGACCCATCCTAGGTGGTACTAAGGGATTTTAACATGTAAGTGTGATGAAGTTTAATAAATTGAGATATTTTGACTCCAGCACCCTGCGTGTGCTTTCTTCCACAAGTGAGAGGATCCTTTCTAGATCTGTTCTGGGAGTTTTTTCAATCTTTTCTGTGCCCTCTGCTTCTTCCATGGGGACTGTTTTATATATTTGCCACTTTGTTTAATCGTTAAACCATGAGGACAGAGGTAATGCTAGGGATAGAAGGAAAGGGAAGGGGATGCCATTGACACAACAAATTCAAGGTGACAGCAAATTGCTGCAAATTTATGTGATGTAGATCACCAAAACCAACCATTATATCGGTCTAATATTCTGCAAACTGGTTGAAGCTGAGAAGTTTAATCACCACTGAAATTCACTTCAGTGCCAGGACAAGGTCATATAGAGCCCAGGGTGAACATGCCAAATTGCGGCCCCATCCCCCCCAAGATGTATGAGCATTGTTTTGTCAGCAAAAATCCCCTCCTCCCAAAAAACAGCATAAAAACAGCATCAATTCCACTCCCCCCCAGTACAAATCCAATCCACTGCTGAAAACCCCTCCCCGATCACAAATATTTGCCCCCCCCAGCTCAAATCCTCCAAGCACAAACCCCCTGACCCCCAGAAAAAATAAAAAAAATCCCGCCTTCCTAGCATAGATCCTCTACCTCTCAGATTTCCCCTCTGAGCACAAATCCCCCTCCCCTCCCCAGCCAAATCCCCCTCCCAGCACAAATTCCCCTCCCTTTAATCCCCCATTCTAGCACAAATCCCCCATCTCCCCAATTTCCCCTCCTAACACAAATGCCCCCCAATCATCCTTACTTGCACAAATTTCTCTCCTCCCAAAAATGTCCACTCCTTGCACAAATCCCCTCCCCCTGCCATATTACCTTTTCTAGCACAAATCCTTTTCTCCCCTCTCAACACAAATCCCCCCCAAATCACAACTTCTAGCTCACCTCCCAAAATGTTCCCTCCTATAATAATTGTCACCTCCTGGCACTCCCCAAATCCCCTCCCCTAACCTCCTTGTGGTGCCCCAGCACCTCACATGATACCACAGTGCCAGGGCAGCCACCCCTCCTGTAAGACAACAAGAAGAGAAGGGCGCACTGACCTTTTGCATTACCACTAAAATTGAAATGGGTAGCGTACATATATTCACAAACATAGGCTGTATACATGCATGTAGGAAATAGGAACCACTCGCCTCCAGAACACTTCTCTACTGCTGGATGGCATGATGGCCACTCTGGCGATTTTGGCTTTGAGGAAGAGGGTTCTCCCTCCAAACGTGTAAGCCAAACCAGGTCTTTGTGGACGCCATCAAGCCATCCAGCAGTAGAGAAGTGTTCTGGAGGCGAGTGGTTCCCATTTCCTACATGCATGTACACATCCTATGTTTGTGAGTATATGTACGCTACCCATTTCAATTTTAGTGGTAATGCACTGTGAGTATATGTATGCTACCCATTTCGATTTTAACCACTTTAGCCCCGGAGGATTTGGCTGCTCAATGACCAGGCCCTATTTTGCGATTCGGCACTACGTGACTTTAATGGACAATTGCGCGGTCACGCGACACTGTACCCAAATTAAATTGATGTCCTTTTTTTTCCCACAAACAGAGCTTTCTTTTGGTGGTATTTGATCACCTGTGCGATTTTTACTTTTTGATAATTTTAAAAAAATAACAATATTTTTCACATTTTTTTTTATGAAATTCTCAAAAAAAATGTAAAAGTCAAAATTTTTTAACATTTTAGGTCAATTTGTTTTCTGCTACATATTTTTCGTAAAAAAAAATCGCAATAAGCGTATTTTGATTGGTTTGCGCAAAAGTTATTGCGTTTTCTAACTACGGGAAAGATTTATGTAATTTTTATTGTTTTTTTTTTAAACTAGTAATGTTGGCGATCTGCGATTTTTTTTGCGGGACTGCGACATTGTGGCGGACAGATCGGACCCCTAACTGACATTTTTGATATTTTTGGGGGTACCAGTGACATCACTACAGTAATCAGTGCTATAAATATGCACTGTTACTGTAAAAATGACACTGGCAGGGAAGGGGTTAGTTTTACTGGTGATCAAGGGGTTAAGTGTGTCCCTGGGGGCATGGTTCTAACTGTCAGGGGGCGTGGCTTGTGAGATCATCACAGAGACATGCGATCCTATATAGCAGGATCGCATAGCCTCTGTGATAATCTAAGGGAGAATGACAGGCGGCCGTGTTTACATCAGGCGTCTGTCTTTCTCCCTCTGCTGCGGGAGATCGTGAGTGACCGGCAGCCATCAGAGCCCCCGGTCACACGCGCTGGCTCCCCAGGGAACGAGCGGGGGCAAGAGCGCGCCGCCACCGATGTAGGGCTACGTCGCTTTGCCCAGCAGAGTGCCGCAGTAAATGTACAGTGGGCGGGGCTGAAGTGGTTAGTAAACTTTTTAGTGGTAATGCACAAGGTCGGTGTGCCCTTCTCTTGTTGTTGTCTTACAGTTTTTTTGGATACCCTTGGTCCTGAGAGGGCAGCAAGACCACCTTATCTGTGCTGAAAAGTCCATTCAGATCATTCACCTTCCCGCATACCACTTAAGCGCAGGAGAGATACTGTTTTCAGCCGCCCCTCCTGCCCACCCCTTGTCCAGGTCCTGGTTCACTCTATTCTGCTTGGAAAGTTTAAAATATTTAATTGTAAAAAATGGGAATGGCGCACATTGGTACAACTTCCAGGGTCTGAAAGGGTCGTTTTGTCCTCAAATACAACTTTTCTACAAAGCTGTGTGCAATGTTTAAGCACAGAGAGAGATTGCTGCAGTAAGGCAGCTATGGATAATCCTTGCAACCATGGCGAACCACGGCGACTCATTTCTAACACAATGACTGAGTTCTGTTTTCCAGATTCACTCAAGATGGCCAACAACGGCAAAGCAACCACCATTAATAACCAATGCAGTTATCACCGGGATGCTTTCATTAGATCATTCAGCTTAACAAATAAATCGGATTTTTGTGCGTGACAGCACAAAAAGAAAAAAAAATGCTCTAATGTCATTGTCACAGCAGCCAGTCAAAAGCATTTTTACCATTCCAAGACCCAGATGGCAGAGCAACCCCTTGAAGGAGTGGAGTTTTGTGTTCTGCCAAGTCACTTCTCGTGTGGACATCTATCAGCCGTGGCACAGACAAGGACTGTATCAGGGGAAATCTAATTTGGGAGGTTGTGAATGCCTCAAAGTCATTGCCCCCTGGCTCACCTCCAATAAGCCACTAAAAATCAGACCTAGTAAGACTCACTCTGCGAACAGTGAAATATGGAGTGCCTTCTATGGAATGTTACATTTGTTGTGAAGGTTTAATAAATGATTTAAAAACATCTGCAGATGTTCTAAATCTATCCCTTCTTCTTTTTTTTTTCCTCAACGTTAGTTTTCTGTGCGCTTTTATTGGCGTTGGGGTGTCAGTACAGCTATCTGACATTTCTCTGCAGGAAGAGTAGTAAAGGGAAGAAATGGGAAGATTTATAGTGTATGTTTGTCCCCCAGGGCGCTCTGCAAATCTCATATGTAGTAGGTGGAAATTCTGAGTTCACATAGTGCCTGAGTATAAAGAACACAAGGTTATACCGAATAATACACAACCTGCATTGCTGGGCTGATTGGGCTGCATGCATAAGCACTGTGTGAGTTGTTTTTACAGCCAATCAGAGTCTTCCTTTCATTCTATAACCAGGAATAATGCTGGCCATACACTATATGAAAATTGAATAGGAAATTCGGTCATTTGGTGCATTCTTTCGTTTTCCGGACAGTTAATGGACACAAATCGTTAATCGGTTGTGTCGTTTTTGAGCCAACAAGTTTGGAAATTTTCTGCCGAACGAACGATAAATTGAAAGGTTAATGTGTTTCTCGTCCAAACTGTTTGCACTAGGTGTATGTGAAAAAAAGAACAAAAAACTGATTAATTTATGTCCATTGAACGATATATCGGTCATTACATGATGGCACAATCGTCTGCTCTCACAGCCGAGTGTTCTTTTTCAAAAAATGAGTTTGAACGATTTTTTCGTATAGTGTATGGCCAGCATTAAGATGTGTTAGAGGTCCCCTTAGAGAAAAATACTTGCTGATAGGCAGGGAGAAGCGTGTATGCAGTGGTGTATTTAGGTTTTGTGCTGCCCTAGGCCTGACTAAACTTGTGCACCCCCTAATTTACATATGACCCACCCCTTCCTGTAAAGGCCATGCCCCTTACTTTTTATGACCCCCCCCCCCCCTGTCATCTGTGAACCACAGACCAAAAGTCTATCAGTGCCCATCAGCGAAGCCTCATCAGTTCCCATACGTTCAGCCTCATCAGTACCCATCTGTGCAGCCTTTTCAGTGCCGCCTCATTACTGCTCATCCTTGCAGCCTCATCACTGACCACCTGGACTCTTCCCTCTGGCCCAATTTACCCCATAAGACTGGCACTATACTAAAAGTGTAGCGCAAGCCGGCGGGGACCCTTTTCATGCAGGACCCAGGAGGAGGCTGTTTTTTTTGTCGTGCAGGGTGCAGCTTTTTTGCTGCCCCCCTGCAAAGTGCCGCCCTAGGCCTGGGCCTTGTTGGCCTAGGCCAAGATACAGCTCTGCGTGTATGCATAGCGCCCAACTGTCCCTGATTTTGAGGGACTGTCCCTGATTTCGAGGGGCTGTCCCTGATTCAGAACAAAGTCCCTCTGTCCCCCTTTCCTTCTCATTTGTCCCTCATTTTGGTCTGATCTATATTGTTGTATATAAAATGCACTTTTTATCTTTCAAAAAGCATTCCCCAGTGCTAAACCTTTCATTCAATCTCTAAATTGCTACATTTGTAAATTTCAAAAGCCAATATAAAGGAATAGTAGTGGTAAAAACAAAAGCACTTACCTTTCGTAACATGTTACATATTAACCGCTTGCCGACCGCCCCACGAACATATACTGCGGCGGGCAGCCCCTCACAGGCAGAGTGACGTATCGGTACGTCACTAGCCTGGGAGGGTCTGGGGAGCGAGCGTGCGCCGACCCGATGTCCGCTGGTCACTCGGCGATCGGCGGGGGAGAGGTAGAAAGGCAGGCAGCTTGTGTAAACAAGCTGCCTGTCAGTTCTCCCTGTGTAGAAACACTTATCATACGGTTCTACTATGTAGAACCGTTGATCAGTGTAACTACACCTCAAGCCACAGCCAATCACAGTTAGAATCACGCCCCTAGGGACACACACAGCCCCTCCCTCTCAAATAAAGTTAACCCCTTCACTGCCAGTGTAATTTTACAGTAACAGTGCATATATATATCACTGATTACTGTAGAAATGTCACTGGTAACCCCAAAAGTGTCAAAAATGTCAGTCAAGGGTCTGATCTGTCCGCCGCAATGTCACAGTACCGCAAAAAAAATCGCAGATCACTGTCATTACGCGTTAAAAAAAAAACACCAAAAATGACAGAAATCTTTCCCGTAGTTAGTAAACGCAATAACTTTTGCGCAAACCAATCAAAATATGCTTTTTGCAATTTTTTTTACCAAACATAGGTAGCATAAAACAAATTGGCCGAAAATTTTAAAAAATTTTGATTTTTACTTTTTTTTTGGGGGGGATTTCATATAAAAAATGTGAAAAATATTGTTATTTTTGCAAAATTGACGCTCTTTTTTTGTTTATAGCGCATGATCAAAAAAATCGCACAGGTGATCAAATACCGCCAAAAGAAAGCTCTGTTTGTGGGAAAAAAAGGACGTCAAATTCGTTTAGGTACAGCGTCGCACGACCGCGCAATTGTCCGTTAAACCCATATTCATGGTGTAATATGAAACATGTTACGAACAAACCGGCCCCCACTCCCCCTGATCCCCCACTCCAACAGTGTTTTTAAAATTGTGACAGCTAGCTGGGGATGGGGGGGCAGGGAGAAGATCCCTGCTAGCTGTCACAATTCCAGGGTCTGGAGGAGGGCCAGAATCCGCTCAAGTCTGAGACTGGGGGGCAGAGACGAGGTGATGCTGCAGCTGCACAGAGAGGTAAAGGATCTGTAGGAGGAGTTCTTTCTTCTTCTCTGCTACATAGTTACATAGTTAGTCAGGTTGAAAAAAGTCCATCTGGCTCAACCAATAGCTGATGACTGCTGAGTTGAGGGGACAGAGACACAGCTGCAGGGTGAAATGCAGGGTCTGGCGCGGAGTTCTGTCCTCCTTTCTGCTGCCGTCTGCTGAGACAAGGTGGGTGCGGAGGCGAAGAAGGTGCTGCAGTGGCAGGAGAGGTGCGAGGGTCGCATGAAATGGCGTGGAGCGCTGGAGCAAATGTTTTTGGTACATGTGCTTTAGAGGCTCCAGAGACAAAAAATAATAAATGCACAATTTTTTACTGGTAAAAAAAAAAATATGCATTTATTTATTTATTTTTGTTAAAAGGTGAACTTATCCTTTAACTAATATTTTTTTTGTATAATTCACCTTTAAGGGGGCGTAGCAGGGGGTGCGTCATGTGCCCACATACTTTTGCTAATAGGTGTCCCTCTTTCCCATCTCATAAAATTGGGAGGTACAGTATGTGTATGCCATACAGAGCATACCTGCAGTTCTGTATGGAACTAAAGTGTTCTAATATGGAAATAAACTCTGCAAATATTTAACCCGGTTTCCAAATAAGAAACCAGAATCCCTTTCTGGTTTTTCTCCGACTTGCCCGGTTTTCAGTTGTTTTGATTGGCTGGGAAATCTTATATCTTCTACGCACGTGCACAAGAGTTCATTCAGATGCAGAGGTGTGCTGAAAATATACACTGAGCTGCTCACAGATTTTGTCAGGTTTTTTTTCCTTTTATAGTAAAAACGGTAGTAAAGTTTATATAAAAAAAAAAAGTTTCACCCTGCAATGCAATATCATAATGTACTAATATGCATCGCTGTCACCGCTGCAAAGGCTTCCATCTTCACCCGGTCTTCAGTCTGAATTCACAAACTCCGGCCTTCTGACTGGCGGAGCCGCAATGATGTCACTCGTATACACGCAGGAGTCTCGCCCGCGGCACACAGCTCTGAAGGAACGGAAGGAGCGTAACTACAGGGGTTGCAGTTGCAACTGGGCCCCATGCTCCAGGGGGCCTGTGCGGCTCCCCTGTGCACCTGGATAGGAGGGGCGTCGGAGGGGCGGCGGGGGCTGCATGTAGAAAAATCATTGTCCTCCTTTTTCCTCCTGTAGCTGCAGGAGGAAAATGGAGGAGATTGGTTGCTCTGTATGCTGCCCCCGCCACTCCTCCTCTGTATGCTGCCCCCGCCACTCCTCCTATCCAGTTCACTTGTGTTCTGCTGTCTCTGGGCTCCTGTGTGCTCCCCTGGTCCTCCCCCCTACTGTGCTGACCCCACACCCACTGTGCTCCCTTCCCTCTCCTGCTGTCACAATAGAGAACCAGGAAGGGGTCGGTAAATATGTAATTTACCAGCTCCTTCCTTTTCTGAATGGACAGAGTCATAGTCAGTGACATTGTAAAAAATAAAATAAAATTATCAAAAATAATACAATTAAAATACCAAAAAATAAAAACTACGGACACCAGAGTGTGAACTTCCAAAATTTGAAAAGGTTAACACTTGCGACAGGGCCCTGACATTCCACCACTGTGGGGAGGCCCCAAGATGGCAGGAAGGGGGCCCACTGCAGAACTTGTGAAAGGGTCCCCCGCTGCAGGACCGTAATAAAGGGCCCCACAATGAGAGTAAAGGGCCCCAGGATCAGTGAGAAGAGCCCCAGGCTTGAAGGGAAGGGGTCCGGCCAGGGGTCCGAGGGGCCCTTCATAGTTTCTTGCACCGGGGCCCTGAAGGTTCTAGTTACGCCTCTGGGTATGCTGTTCCTTCAAAGCGCATGCGCTGGGGACATCAATGGCTGCTGCTGATAAGAATACCTCTTAAATCAGGGGTCTTCAAACTATGGCCCTCCATTCGTTCAGGAACTATAATTCCCATCATGCCTAGTCATGTCTGTGAATGTCAGAGTTTTACAATGCCTCATGGGACGTGTTGTTCTGCAACAGCTGGAGGGCCGTAGTTTGAGAATCCCTGTCCTAAATGGTATACATTTAGGAGATATTAATTTTACCAACAGGTAAGCTTTATTATAAGCTTACCTGTAGATAAAAATATTAAAACAGAGTTTACTACTATTTTTAATACCATCAAAAGAAAGCTCTATTTGTCTAAAAAAATGATATAAAATTAATTTGGGCACATTATTGCATGACTGAGTGATTGTCAGTCACAGCACTGAAAACAGGAAAATGGCCTGATAATGAAGGTTGAAAGTTACTACACTCAGCCAATGTACATTTTCTCTTCCCTGTTTAAAATCTTTTTTGAAGGGCTTTGCCTATGGCATGGAAGGGTGCACAATTTTTTTTTTAACTCTCTTTTCTTAAAAACCAGTTTATCAGTATATTGTGTAATATCAGAAGCGAGGTCCTCGCTCTTGCTTGGTGTAATGGTCAATGAGTGCTGTTAGGAAATTCTTTTTTTCTCTTTTTTCTTCCTATATTTTAAGTTTCAGGCTGAATAATATATATTGACTGAATAATATTCAACATGCATTTTAGTTTTAGATATCATAACAACACGCAGTAAAATGTACATTTCACCACTTGCACTACATAGTTGGTGGTAAATAGTAAAGCCTAACTCCAGAAAAATTAAAAAAGAATCCCTTGCAGTGGAGCTGAGTCCTCATTGCAAGGGTGAATTGCTCATTTACATCTAGGGAACTTGGTAAAGTAGATTTAATTATCCATTCCTTCTCTCCTACACACTGCTTGACTGGTCCCCACACCCTCTCTTAACCCACATGCTTCAGCAGGCTAATATCAGGTCCTGTCCTGACATCATCAAGACCAATGTGGAGTCCATAGCCCTGCATGGATGTGATGATGCCCAGGGACAGCCCACCACCAGAACCTGGGAGAGCACCATCAGCTGGGGGAGCAGAGGATTGGGCAGTTGAAAGTGCTTTTACTCTCCTATTTTCAAGTTTTCAGATTAGGACTTTAAGGTGACAGTTCACTAAACAATCTAATGGTCCATACACACCATCGGAAAATCGTAAGAAAAATACTGCTTCTGAAGTGATCATACAATAAGCTGATCATTAGTACACAGCTTTTGAGAGCCGATCTGGACACGTTGTGTAAAATTATCCAATAGGACAAGCACGACGTGTCCAGATCGGCTCTCAAAATTATCCAATGGGACAATCCAATGGGACAAGGACGAAAATGTTTCTTATACAATAACAGATCAGCGATTTTCGTTTAACCAGCACAGTTTTCATCCGAAAATACAATACTAATTTATAATACTAATACACAACAACACATTACATCACTTCCAAATTTTTATTCTGTCGTACTTGAATTTTGCCAAGACCCTGAAACTGAGCTGCAGCACGGTGGCCAAGACCATACAGCGGTTTAACAGGACAGGTTCCACTCAGAACAGGCCTCGTCATGGTCGACCAAAGAAGTTGAGTGCACGTGCTCAGCATCATGTCCAGTGGTTGTCTTTGGAAAATAGACGTATGAGTGCTGCCAGCATTGCTGCAGAGGTTGAAGGATAGGGGGGGTCAGCCTGTCAGTGCTCAGACCATACGCTGCACACTGCACCAAATTGGTCTGCATGGCTCTCATCCCAGAAGGAAGCCTCTTCTAAAGATGATGCACAAGAAAGCCCACAAACAGTTTGCTGAAGACAAGCACACTTGGATTACTGGAACCATGTCATGTGGTCTGATGAGACCAAGATAAACTTATTTGATTCAGATGGTCTCAAGTGTGTGTGGCGGCAATCAGGTGAGGAGTGCAAAGACAAATGTGTCTTGCCTACAGTTAAGCATAGTGGTGGGAGTGTCATGTTTGGGGGCTGCATGAGTGCTGCCGGCACTGGGGAGCTACAGTTCATTGAGGGAACCATGAATGCCAACATGTACTGTGACATACTGAAGCAGAGCATGATCCCCTCCCTTCAGAAACTGACTGGCCGCAGGGCAGTATTCCAACATGATAACGACCCCAAACGACCCCAACATGATAACGACCCCAAAAGACAACCACTGCCTTGCTAAAGTAGCTGAGGGTAAAGGTGATGGACTGACCAAGCATGTCTCCAGACCAAAACCCCATTGAGCATCTGTGGGGCATCCTCAAACAGAAGGTGGAGGAGTGCAAGGTCTCTAACATCCACCAGCTCCGTGATGTCGTCATGAAGGTGTGGAAGAGGACTCCAGTGCCAACCTGTGAAGCTCTGGTGAACTCCATGCCCAAGAGGGTTAAGGCAGTGCTGGAAAATAATGGTGGCCCCACAGTTATTCTGAGGGGACAGCAAATTTACACTGTTATACAAGCTGTACACTCACTACTTTACATTGTAGCAAAGTGTCATTTCTTCAGTGTTGTCACATGAAAAGATATAATAAAATATTTACAAAAAAAAAAAACATTTTGTGAGATACTATATATATATATATATATATATATATATATATATATATATATATATATATATATGTATATATTATTATTATTCTATTATAATATAATATTAAATATATGTGTACACACACATACTCACATATATATATATATATATACATACATACATATATATATATATATATATATATATATATATATATAAATATATATATATATCTATATCTATCTATATCTATCTATCTATCTATCTATCTATCTATCTATCTATCTATCTATCTGTCTGTCTGTCTGTCTGTCTGTCTGTCTGTCTGTCTGTCTATCTATCTATCTATCTATCTATCTATCTATCTATCTATCTATCTATCTATCTATCTATCTATCTATCTATCTATCTATCTATCTATCTATCTATCTATCTATCTATCTATCTATCTATCTATCTATCTATCTATCTATCTATCCATCCATCTATCTATCTATCTATCTATCTATCTATCTATCTATCTATCTATCTATCTATCTATCTATCTATCTATCTATCTATCTATCTATCTATCTATCTATCTATCTATCTATCTATCTATCTATCTATCTATCTATCTATCTATCTATCTATCTATCTATCTATCTATCTATCTATCTATCTATCTATCTATCTATCTATCTATCTATCTATCTATCTATCCTTCTGTCTATCTATCTGTCTGTCTGTCTGTCTGTCTGTCTATCTATCTATCTATCTATCTATCTATCTATCTATCTATCTATCTATCTATCTATCTATCTATCTATCTATCTATCTATCTATCTATCTATCTATCTATCTATCTAACTATCTGTCTATATATATATCTATATATATATAGATATATATATATATATATATATATATATATATAATTAAGATAACGTCAGGGGTTTTTAAATATACTGAAAAAATATTAACATCAGGATCATCACATTCACACATTTATCTTAAAAAAAAAATCTACCTAGGATTGGTTATGTTATGTCTTTAAGAGTATATAAACATTTTATGCGTTTGAATACCATACACAGCTAAATTTAATTTCTGCCTGATGTCTGTTACTTCTCTGTGATTCCCCTTTTATTTACATATCAGTGCTTTGTACCATTGTATCATGTCTGATTTGATGCCATACGTTTAATGATATGTATTTACGAGTCTGTTCAATAATCTGATCAAAAAAAAAAAAGTTACAGATTCCCTTTTTTTTTATTTTTTTCATAAACCTATAAAAACATTTCCTTTAGTAAAAGTTGCAGGAAGAAACAAAACAACAGATTAAAAAAATGCAAAAGTGTGAAACCCCTTTAATGCGAGACCTATTGGAGACCACTAAAATAAAACGGCCCTCGTCATAACAATCAATAGACAAACGCTATACAACAATACAGGAGTCATTAGTTCCATTTTGCAGCTATTGTAAAGTCCCTACAGGAATTGTAATATATGAAGAGAAAGAGCTTGGAGAAAGAAGTGAGATCAAGAAACACGAGGAATCCATTTGAGTAACATTAGGAAGCGCTGAAACAAGAAGGAAAAAAAAAGAGGTCCCTAGAGGCTTACTTGGGCAAAATACTAGCACCAAGCATTACACGAATAACATAAAAAGGAATCAGTGCATTAAGTAACTGCAGAGGTTTAGTGCAAAATGTTACCTAGAGGGTCAGGTGGTCTTCTGAGAGGTATAGAGGAGCAGTCAGGATAAGTGAATATTATAGTCAGGGATGTACCAGAGAAGACAATTGTAGAATCACCAAGAGAAAACCATACACTTCAAAAATGAAATGGAACATTCACCAAGTATGTACATAATACAATAAACCTTGACTCTTATTCAGCATTTCCCAAAGTGACCAATATCCCTTGTCAGCCATATTGAATTGGTCAATTAGAAACTGCTATGAATTAGTAATGCTTCTACAGATGTCAGCGGGAATAGGTATCTAACGGCAGAACATATATTTCAGTTTTTAAAACTGAAGTTATGGTATGGATTTTTTTACATGGTTACATTGGATCAGCTTGGACCAATGGTAAGTACTAAAGTTCGACCGATTATCGGCAAAGCCGATATATTGAGGGCCGATATGCACTTTCCCCGATATATTGGAATCTGCCACTAAGGTTACCGATATTGCCGATATTTCGGGAAAGTGCTTGTACCGGAGTGATGCCTGCAGCTAGACGCATCACCCTGGTACCGGCGTCCATAGCCGACAGTCGGCTGTCTTGTAATGACAACCGATGCGGCTGAGAAGCCGTTCAGGTGTCGTTACAGGGAGCGGGAGAGGACGACCCCCCTCCCGCCATCCCCTCCCGCCACCTTCCGCGGCTCACCCGAGTCTCCCGTCCCATCAGGAGACCAGGGCAACCAGCCTGCACAGCCGCCAAAAACCCGATCAAAGCCGCATTCGGCTCTGATCGGGTCTCCATGCAAAACCAGGAAGTGATGTCATGAGTGACATCACTTCCGGGTACTGTCTGGCGCCAGATTAAAAAAAAATTACAGCATTGAAAACAGCCAAACTTGGCGTTTTGGATGCTTTTAAGTGCAGAGGAGGGGTTTGGGGTCTTTTAGACCCCCAGATCCCTCCACAAGAGTACCTGTCAAATAAGAAAAAATAAAAACATTTTTATTTTTTTTTTGTACGAAAATATCAGCCCATATTGGCCGATACCGGTTCTAATACCTGGGTAGGGGGTGCAGGGGGGAGGCATGTAGAGGAACCGATCCCTTCATTTCCCTGGAGGAGGGGATTGGTTCCTCTACATGCCACCACCCCTCCTTTCCACTTCCTGCTGTGATTTGGCCCCTGTGTGATCCCTTGTTCCCTCCCCCCCTTTACCCCCTGCAGTACTACCAGGTTCGCGCCAGCTGCTGCCAAGGATGTGTAGGGATGGAGAGTGGGGAGGGGGCCAGTAAATGTGCAATTTACTGGCCCCTTCCCTGTCTTAATGAAAAGAATGATCCACACTGATAACTGACTCTGTTCATTCCTAACTGAGGCATAATAAACTGTATTTACTATGCTTCAGTTTATGAATGGAAAGGAAGCTCTGTACAGAGCTATTCCTGTCCATTCACTCTGTGCTGCTGAGGCTGCAGAGAAGGAGATTGAGGGCTGTGTCCTTAAACTCTTTTTCTGTCTCAAAGGTGAAACATCAGAGGTCTGTTTAGGAACATGGAAGGAATGGGAAGGAGAAGGGGAGGACAGAGGTAGAAATTAATAGTACAAAGTAAACATGTTGTAGTGGCCCAAAACCTCACTAGATGCCAGCATATTACAAAACAATAGCAACCTCATGCAGTTCAATAAAACTGAAAAATTACATAAAAGGGGGGCAGTACAAAAAAAAATTTAAAAGAATAAAATCTGTCATCATTTTGAAGTATGTTCCAAATACAAATGAGCACATCATTTTTTTTTTTCTATTTTTTTCTGGAGTATAAAGTTTTTTTTATATTTTTTTATTGTATAATTATAACACATCCTTGTCCCACTTCTCACAGCAGACAATACAAAAGGGTAATATAACTAGAAAGTGCATTGAATGGCTTATTATCACTTCCCTATAATCCATCACTAGACAATGTTAATATACTGGGAGCTGACAGGCCCAGGTCCTGGAGCAAGGATATGAAAGCCACATGCGAAACGACGACCACAATACAAATGATTAATAGCATTGATTGTTCAAGGAAGGGTTAGCATATGTTGGGTTGAGCAGTCAACACCTTTTAAAACTTAATATCAGTCATCAACTATGTTGTGGGCATTTGCTAGAAATATGATTTCTGGCTTTTGCATCTGTCATCACCACATGGGGTCATTTTCTTTCTTTTCTTATGCGCTGGATAATCAATTAAGCAGGGCTACTTGTGCTTGTGTATATTAGCTGTAATGCAAGGGCAGCTTGTTAATGGGAAACTCCTCAGCAGCTTTAGTAAGCATTGTTGGTGCTATGACCGGAACGTTTGTCCTAAAGTTAAATCTCTTCCTTGGTTTTTGTATTTTACATGTTGGCGGTTATATTTGATGTTTCTTCTCAAGGGTTCATAAGTAAAAACCAATATCTCTGTAAAGACAAATGCTCGGCAAAGCAGATGACTCAGTTTCAGTGCGGCACATAATAGGTAATGTGGATTTTGGCATATATGGGTGCCGTATTAGCAATGAATGAAATGCGTCAAATACTTTCCTGGATTATTTGTTCCTGAATACTGCACCTAAGTATTACCCTGAAAAATATACATTTATCTTAACCACTTCAATACAGGGCACTTTCACCCCTTCCTGCCCAGGCCAATTTTCCCCTTTTAGCGCTGTTGCATTTTGAGTGACAATTGCGCGGTCATGCAACACTGTACCTACTCCAAATTTATGTAATTTCCCCCCCCACAAATAGAGCTTTCTTTTGGTAGTATTTGATCACCTCTGGGTTTTCTTCCTTTTTGCTAAACAAATAAAAAAAGACCGAAAAGTTTGAAAAAAAAAAAGTTTTTTTGTTTATGTTATACAATTTTGTAAATAAATACGTTTTTTCCTGCACTGACGAGCACTGATGAGACTGCACTGACAGGCACTGATGAGGAGGCACTGATGGGGTGGCACTGATGGGGTGGCACTGATGGGGTGGCACTGATAGGCACTGGTATGTGGCACTGATAGGTAGCACTGATATGCAGCATTGGTGGGCACTGATAGGTGGCACTGCTGGGCACCGATAGGCGGCATTGATGGGCACTGATAGGTGGCACTAATGGGCACTGATAGGTGGCACTTATGGGCACTAATGGGCACTGATAGGCGGCACTGGTGGGCACTGATGGGCACTGATAGGTGGCACTGATCGGCACTGAGGGGCAGCACTGATGGGCACTAATGGGCACTGATAGGTGGCACTGGTGGGCAATAATGGGCACTGGTGGGTGACACTGATAGATGGCAATGATGGGCACTGGTGGGCAGCACTGATGGGGAGGGCACTGGCAGGCAGCACTGATAGGGAGGGCAATGGGGGGCTCCCTGAGCCCTGATTGCCATCCCTGGTGGCCATAGTGGGCATCCCTGGGGTCATAGGTGGGCATCCCTGGGGTCATGGGTGGGCATCCCTGGTGGTTCTAGTGGCACCCCCTCCCGAGGGTCTGCACTGGTAATCAATGATCTGATTACCAGTGCCGACCCCCCCCCCTGTCAGGGGAGCCGCCGATCGGCGCTCATTTACTCGTGCCTATGAGGCACGAACTAAGGAAAGCCGATCAATGGCTCTTCCTGTTTACTATGTGACCAGCCATGATTGGACATGGCTGGTCACATGGTAAAGAGCCTACGTCAGTAGGCTCTTTACCGAGATCAGAGATGCAGGGAGTCAGATTGACACCTCGCATCACCGATCGCCGCTCAGCGCGCCCCCGGGGGGCGCGCAGAGCTGTATTATCCTGCCGCCATCATATGATTCCTGGTCAGGATAATACAACCACAATCCCGCCGTCAATTTGCTATAGGGTGGGAGGGATGTGGTTAAATTCCTCTCAAAATATTACCTCAAGCCTCACTTGTAGGCATGTGCCTACTGAGTATTATGTTCTGCCATTAAAAAAAAAATGTTTTTGGTAATGTACATTTAATTGTTGGCTGGTGCTAGAAGAAGTTAATGTGTTCCTGTGACATTGTTTATCCGACATGCATGTCACTTCCCATTGCGTGGGACATGGATGTCAAACTTAATTTCATTGTGGGCCGCATCAGAATTATGGTTGTCCTCAAAGTTCAGGTTGTATCTGTAAGACTATATAAATGAATCTGCTCTTAATCATATTATATAAATGCCTCTGCTTTCTATTATAACTGGTTTTAGCAATAAACGTAAGGCTTAGGCTGTGAAAGGCAGGTGCAGACCGACATGGAGACCGCTCAAACTCCTGTGGCAGATGATGCAAGAGGGACGCACCTCGCTAGTATCATCCACAAAAAAACTTTATTGAAGACTTCTCAGATGGAACATGGTTCTGAGATGGTGTTCTGTCTAAATAGTCTCCAATAAAGTTTCTTGTGGATGATACCATCGGTGTGACATGGCAACTCCCCTTTTCAACTGGTATAGAATTGTATTACCCTCATAATAATTATAAGCAGATGGCTAGAGCACTCCACCCTCCTTACATCAGATGTAAAGAGCCATAAAAGTAAATAGCGTCTCAACCTCCTCTACATCCCCGTGCACCCCCCTTACCTTCTGTTGCTGCCAGGAAGTATCGGGAGGTGAAGCTATAGAAGAGATGTAAGGGCAACGTGAAATTCCCCAAAGGGACGGATTCGGCACACGGGCCTTGTGTTTAACACAAGTGGTGTAGGGAATAAATACAGGGGAACTGACTTAGTCTGGGCTGTGTAGAGAGGACCTGAACGTGATGTAATCAGATCCATTACCACATCCCTCTCCAATAGGACCCATTGCTTAGGGTAACCATGAGAATGGACTTTAAGTATGGGAAACAAAGAAAGCCTAGCGCATTATCCGTCAGACATCAGACATGAGAGGAGAATCTGCAAAGTGATAGCACCAGGCTGAGAGGCACAGAATCGGACCATAATACTCCCTCAGCTATACCAATAGTCATCCAGACAAGGCCGTGAAGAAGAAGGTAACCTCCAAATGCGTTAGCCGATGTGTCTACGAGCATTGTGAATTTACATATATATGGACTTAAGCAGATGATGTTATGTCTAAGCTATGATGCAAGCATTGGTTTGTGAGTACATTCACCTTTGTTTTATACAATTCAATAAAACATGTTTTGAGGATAATGCGCTAGACCTATGTACCTTCTTTGTTTCCTATACTTACAGTCATATCTGACGTCCCCAGTCTTTTCAGGGCAGCAAGGAGTACATTATCCACATGCAGTAATATGTCAAGATAGGAGTTTGACACCACGTTGATACCTATCACACAGAGCAGGAGAGTGAACATAGTGACATTTTTAGATGAGCATGGACTTTGTACTAGGACTTTCCAAAGACCAGGTATGAAGAGCACCGTTATTTGGCAGCATGACATTGTAACAGCACAGCCAGAAGAAATGCACTCAAAATCGAGGTATATGTTCTGATATGTAAATGCATCTGATGTTCTGTTCGAAGTGTACTACCTATAAGTCTTTTCAGAAAAAGAGACGTATTGGTCAAAGGAAATGTTGCCTGTATCCAATACTTGTAGTCATGGTGTATCAAAAGAACTGGGAATCAGTAGTGAAATTACATTTAGTCCTCTGAGTTGAGGAGTAGAGCAGCCATGCAGTACAAGTTTAACCAAGTTAACCCTTGTAGTAATGGGCCTAAAAGTGAACATTCTAATCAACCTTTATGGTTGGGAAGCAAAGGTGTACAAGAAGGATCAGCGGTAGTAGAAGCGATGACAATGGCAGGTGGCGGGTGACATGGTAGTGAGAGAACATCTAGTGCTTCATGTTCTCCACTTAAAGGCTGGGGCTCCATCTTGGAGCCTGCTGCAGTACTTGCCTATGAATCATGCCTATGGTTATGGTGTGCAAGGCCTTGCAGAGAGAGGTATGATGGCTGTGTGCCCATAGGCTTAACATGTTAAGACAAGTGTTCAGGGAAAATGTGAATAAGGCAGGTGGAGTTAAGAACATACTTCAATATTACTTGCTCAAAATGCTATAGTCTATTGGTGAGGAAGGTAGGGACAGACTTAGGTACTAGCTGGAGAGGACATCTAGTTTTTCTGTGAGTATGTGGGGCTACAGTGGAGAAGTGGCTTCTGGCCTGTTAGGGGTTAATGCCCTTACAAAGTAAGTGACTAAAATATACTGCCCTAATGACTTGCAGTTTTCCCAGGGGCCCCTTGGGGGCAATCTGTAAAAAAAAAACCAAAAAAAAAAACACCCTGATGTATATCTGTAGTGTGAAATCATCTAAAGCACTGTGCCCATGACTGCTAGCCTATAGTGAAGACACTACTGTGCTACTCACTGTTCTCCTTGCTGAAGATGAAGATGTACCTGAGGACCTGCAGTGCAAACATCTCCCTACCTCTGATTCATCCATTCTGTGGATCTGTGCATCTGTAACTCTCCTGCTGACAACTGATCATTACCTCACCAGTTATCAGATCACCAATCATAAGGGGGAAAACTGAGATGTGAGGAAACAAAACCCTGCCTGTACTAAGATGGCTGCCCTCACACAGAGACACAATGCAGAAAATAGGATGTTAAATCAGTAGTGGGAACAAGTAGACGAGGAGGAAGCATAGATTGGAAGGTAAACCTTAATAGTGGCATGGGCTATCAGTAGGCATTGTAACTTTGCCTTGCTTTAACATCAGATAATACATTTTGATAGGTACAGTAAATGTTACATTTTTAACTGAAAGTATCCTGATTGTTTGATGGTCTGGATTGAGTTGGCCTATGCATTTATATGTTGGGGCCCCTATTAGCTGCCAGGCTTCTTTACATGGTAGAAAGTTTACAATGAAATTGTCTCTAGAAAAGCATATCTCTAAAGAGCAGTCATCTAAAGCCCTGTGTTGACAGGCCTTTGGTAATGCCAGAACTGCTTTTCTCTCCATAAAAGTATACGCCAATGTAAAATCAGCTTAACCACTTAAGCCCCGGAAGATTTTACCCCCATTCCGACCAGGGGGTATTTTGCGATTCGGCACTGCGTGACTTTAACGGACAATTGCGCGGTCGTGCGACGCTGTACCTAAACGAATTTGGCGTCCTTTTTTTCCCACAAACAGAGCTTTCTTTTGGTGGTATTTGATCACCTGTGCGATTTTTTGATCACGCGCTATAAACAAAAAAAGAGCGTCAATTTTGCAAAAATAGCAATATTTTTCACATTTTTTTATATGAAATTCCCCAAAAAAAAAATTTAAAAATCAAAATTTTTTTACTTTTTCGGCCAATTTGTTTTATGCTACCTATGTTTGGTAAAAAAAATCGCAAAAAGCGTATTTTGATTGGTTTGCGCAAAAGTTATCGCGTTTACTAACAAAGGGAAAGATTTCTGTCATTTTTGTTGTTTTTTTTTTTTAACGTGTAATGGCGGCGATCTGCGATTTTTTTTGCGGTACTGCGACATTGGGGCGGACAGATCGGACCCTTGACTGACATTTTTGACACTTTTGGGGTTACCAGTGACATTTCTACAGTAATCAGTGCTATATATATGCACTGTTACTGTAAAAATGCACTGGTAGTGAAGGGGTTAACTTTATTTGGGAGGGAGGGGCTGTGTGTGTCCCTAGGGGCGTGCTTTCTACTGTGATTGGCTGGGGCTTGAGCTGTATGGACACTGATCAACGGATCTACATACTAGATCCGAGTGATCAGTATCCTAACAGCAAGGAGAATGACAGGCAGCTTGTTTACACAGGCTGCCTGACATTCTCCCTCTCCCCCCGCCGATCGCCGAGTGACCGGCGGACATCGGGTCCGCCGGTCACACGCGCGGGGGGGTCCGTGACCACGCGGGAGCGGGAGCGCGCCTCCGGGGGCGCGCGCTCGCTCCCTAGACCCTCACAAACTAGTGACGTAGCCCTACGTCACTTTGCCTGTGAGGGGCTGACTGCCGACGTAGATCGGCGTTAGGCAGTCGGCAAGTGGTTAAGAGATCAACTGCAGGTCAATTCAATTGTCGCTATTGTAATTATTACAGGCATTTATATAGTGCCAACAATTTACATACTGTACATTCACACCAGTCTCTGCCCTTAAGGAGTTTACAATCTAAGGTCCCAATCTCACATGCATACATACACATATTAGGGCCAATATAGACAGGAGGAAATCAATCTACCAGCATATCTTTGGAGTGCGGGAGGAACCACAAAATACCTAAAAGAAAGCCACACAAGAACATGCAAACTCTTCCTGGTCCTTAGTGCTGCAAGGTAGAAGTGCTAAACACTAAGCCACTGTTCAGCCCCCAAAAAGTGAAGCATATTGGCCCTGACCCATTTCCCATTTAATAATATTTTAAGCACTTTGGACTCTTTATCCATTGCTCACATCTCGGTCTCAATAAACAGATTATCTCAGAGGTTTTTCAAACTAATCTCAAATGCAAGCAGAATGCACCTGAAACCAAGCTGCATGGCATTCACAGGACCAAAGCCCATTGACCTAAACCTATATGCCGGCCAGGACCTCCAGTACTCAGCCACACTTTGATTCTAGGGTGCTCAGATTCTAAAATGCAGGTTATGTGCACCCTCTTTAACCCCAGTGTCCAACGGCTCTTCATTGGTCACTGGAGAAGTTGAGAGCACAAATTGAAAAAGATATCCCTGATCACAGAGAAGAATTTGGTGAATTGTAAAAATAAATTTCACTCCCTCTTTTCCAGCACTATTATCACTTTGTTCTTTCATGATCAATGGCAGATACCCTTTAACCACTTGCCGACTGCCGCACGACTATATACGGCGGCAGTCAGCCCCTCACAGGCAAAGTGACGTATGGGTACGTCACTAGCATGTGAGGATCTAGGGAGCGAGCATGCGCCACCGGAGGCGCGCTCCCGCTCACTCACCGACCCCCCCGCACGAGTGAGCGGCGGACCTGATGTCCGACGCTCACTCGCGATCCTCCAATACAGCGGGAGAAAGGCAGGCGGCTAGTGTAAAAAAAGCCGCCTGTCGTTCTCCCCTGTATAACAGCACAGATCATACGGTCCTGCTATGTAGGACCGTAGATCTCTGCTGTTACCTATAAAGCCACATCCAATCACAGTTAGAAGCACGCCCCTAGGGACACACTTAACCCCTCCTTCTCAAATAAAGTTAACCCCTTCCCTGCCAGTGTCATTTTTACAGTAACAGTGCATATGTATAGCACTGATTACTGTAGTAATGTCACTGGTACCGCCAAAAGTGTCAAAAATGTCAGTCAAGGGTCCGATCTGTCCGCAGCAATGTCGCAGTCCCGCAAAAAAAATCGCAGATTGCCGCCATTACTCGTTAAAAAAAAAACAATAAAAATGACAAAAATCTTTCCCTTAGTAAATGCAATAACTTTTGCGCAAACCAATCAAAATATGCTTTTTGCGATTTTTTTTACCAAACACATGCAGCAGAAAACAAATTGGCCTAAAATGTTAAAACATTTTGATTGTTACATTTTTTTTTGGGGGGGGAATTTCATATAAAAAAATGTGAAAAATATTGTTATTTTTGCAAAATTGTCCCTTTTTTTTTGTTTATAGCGCATGATCGAAAAAATCGCACAGGTGATCAAATACCACCAAAAGAAAGCTCTGTTTGTGGGAAAAAAAGGACGTCAATTTCATTTGGGTACAGCGTCGCACGACCGCGCAATTGTCCGTTAAAGTCACGCAGTGCCGAATCGCAAAATAGGCCCTGGTCAGGAAGGGGGTAAAATCTTCAGTGGTTAAAGTGTATGTAAAGTCAAACCTTTTTTTTTTTTGTGTGTTTGGATGAAGTGTTGAAGGGTTAGAACCTCTGTCAAATTTGTTATGCTGTTTGTGTCTTCACAGAGAAGATTCCCCTTCTCTGTCTTGATGACCATTTTTGTTGAAACAAAAAGTGGGATAATTCAAAATTCTGCAATTGTCATCAGAGCCAGCCATTATTTTGTAGAGATTCCTCTCACTTCCTGTTCATCTTCAGGGCAGAAAGTGAAGGGAAATCTCCCTAACGGGACACAGACAGCAAGCAATAAACTGACAGAGGTTTTAACCCTTACCTATGCTATCCCAAACTCACTATACATAACCTTTACTGTTAAGGTCAAACTGGCAGTTTTTACATAGATGGGAATGTGCTGAAGGTTATCATCCCTTCCCTTTTGGAAAGAAAAGGTAGATAGTATCCAGAGAAAAGAAATAGTCAGAGATAGTACAATGACAACAAAGGTTTGCGGTCTCTGGAACGCAGAATAGGATGAGTGTCTGCTCACAATTCAGCCAATGAAAACAGACAACATATGGTTCAGTGATATGGCCATCCATCAAACAGAAAGCATGTGGGTGTGAGAGGCACAAATGTGTGCAAATTAAATGCCATTAGTCAATCTAAAGAATCCGTACGTGGGAGGAAAACAGCGATTTTCTTTCACACTTTTTCTGGATAGGAAAATCAGTGTCAGGGAAATGTATTAACCTAAACCAGATTAGGATAATTAAGGCGCAGGAAAGAGTTTAATGAAAGGTTTCTCTGATAAATCTTTGGCAAAAATCTATCTCTCCATGCAAAATTCCTAGCTGATAGAAAACAAAGCTGTTATTTTATTAGATACACAGCAACTATAAAAAAGAGAAGTTATCCCAAGGACTTCAAAGTAGAAGATGAAAGGTGCTATTATGTATTTTATTTATGTGGTCAATCTTGACAAAGGTAATTCAGAAGGAGCCTTCCTACACGACCACCAGGCCATATCCACCCATACCACTTTGTCCTCCTCTATAATAAAATTAGACTATACTGCAGTAGATTTTAATGGCCATAGCAGACTTTTATACCAAAATCCTATTACAACTAATAAATAACAATAAAAAAGGGTTGACAGTCTTTGAAGGCCCCAGAAATAAGACATACAAGCATAGAATTGTATCCGTGGCCCTATTTCTGTTATGTGATAGCTTCCAGTATCACTACACTGCCTTGGGGACCTACCACAGAATACAAATCCGTACATCCATCTCAGGTCCCAACAACCAGACCACACTGAAGAGGAATGGGATACCTTAGATGAGTCCCCATCCACTTTCTTGACACAATAAATCCTTTCAAAGATCTCCAAAACGCAAACCTGCTGCCTTGACTGTCAAAACAAAAGATTGATGTCAAAAACTGAACCTAAAGGGAAGATGGGAAGCTCTTCAGATGCAGATCAGTTTGAGAATTCACACACCCCTCTCCTCGTTACAGATGGACCCAGAAGATCCCACCTCCCAGATACAACATTCACTAATGAGGTAGAAGTACCTTCTCTATTTAACTATTCATTTAAATGTATAAGGTGTCCCTTATATGCTGTTGTGTGGTTCCTTCACCTATAGCCTTGCCTTATTTTGTTCCAGATGTTGAGTGGCCCTGACAAACCCTTGAAGAACGAACTCTTATGCCTCGTACACACGCATCGATAGTTGGCCGTGAATATTCGGCCAACGTCCGATCTGCCGATTTTCGGCTTGTTAGTATGATGCTTTCGACAGCCGACTCCGACTTTTCGGCCGAACAAAATCTGGTCTGCAGGCTATAAAATTTTTGTTGGCCGTCAACAGAACGGCCGATTTTCCGTCAGTCAGTACAGATTTCGGCAGACAAAAATCTGATGAGCAAGACTGGGCATGCTCAGAGAAGAAAAAACACACGGAAAGTAAACCAGCACATGACATCACTTCTGAAGTTGGTTTTTGTTGGCCGAGAAAATTTGTGCGCAGTCTAGAGCACATTTCAACCAACACAACAACACTTGACAAAAGACGGCCGATCGGTCGGCCGATAATCGTTGCGTGTGTACGAGGCATTAGTATGCAAAGATTTACTTTCTGCAATGGATTCCCTCTGGTGGTAAGAGATGCACAATGCATAGCACAAATGGGGTGCAATTGGATTGGGTTGGGTTGGGTTGGGATGGAGGGATGAATTGATTTTGAAGCTGGAAACTGCCATTTGCATTTTGGAATGCCTAAGGTGTGTGGGCTTCCATGTAACTCAGGAAAGTCAGAACAGATATATGACATGCTGGTACATATCACTAGCTGATTTTATTTTATGTCCTTATACCAGATTTTATATTTTTTTAGCCACTACATCCTGGCTGTATCGCACTTCTCATATATAGACTTGTGACATCATTCTTCGTAAGCCTACACATTTCTTTGCTATTGTATGATACATTTATCTGCCAAGTTACAATGATTCATTTTTTCAGGTAACTTGTATATCTGGATTTAATTATATCACTTTCTTTCATTACCTTTCAACACCCACGTATCATCACACTTTTTGGTGTACTCATTCACTTCATTTTTGCTATATGGTTTTATAGACTGACCACCTCAGATGCACTTATCAAGCCACTCCAATAGTCCAATAGTACCCTCCTTTTGATCAATTCTTATATATATATATATATATATATATATATAATATATGGTTTATATCCTCCATATTGGGAAATGTATGTGCAGGTAGGCCTACCACTACCTCACAGGTTGCTTCTAACGTGATCCTCTGCAGGTCAGTTTCTTTCCTCATGCGCTCCAGGTGTCTGGAGGGCTCTCTAAGTAAAATTGTGGATCAATAAGAAAATCTCTGGTTACAAGATGTCCATCCGTTCACCAATGGTAAATATATGGGCTATATTTTTATAGCCAATTTGATATGATTTGTATATTGTATCTTTAACATTATAATGTTTTAGATATCACAAACTCCCTGAAGAAGACCACCACTATAATAGGTTGAAACGCGTTGGGTTACCAGTCTTTGGTAGTGATTATGAAGCCACTCATGCACTGTTCAATCTTTTTCTTGTTGTTACATTGGACGGTTTAATATTGTAACCAGAGCTCATATTTTATCCTATGTGGAACTTTTCAACAATTCGTCTAATAAAATCATATGCTTTTACAAAATTAGTTTTCAATAGTTATTTGCTGCCAAAGCTAAAATGTGTTTAGTGAGAATTTCTCCCACATTTCTTAATGCCATGAAAGTTTGTCTATAGCTCAGGATTGAGACTCAAGTGTTCACTTGGACACAATTTACCATGGTGCGATTGTTCATGCATGATAAAATAGTAAAGCGTATTTATATACCTCTTAATATTAATTTGCCAAATTTCTACAGCATTGATTGAATGCCCCATTACAGCTGAACATAATTGAGCTGTTACTCTTCAACTTTTTAACTATTGGTGGCTGTGATGGGTTAAAGCTGAACCCTGGGAATTAGACAAAAACTATCCTTGAAATAGCCCCCCCCCCCATCCACACACACTTCAATGGGTAAATGTGTTTAGGGGTGTAGGGATTGTTGCAGAGTGCGATCACTGGGTGCAGCGGAGTCCATTCAGATCAGACATTGTGGAGGAAACAGGAACTGGCTTCTTTATTGGAACATAACACAGAAAGCAAAGGATATCACCTTCTCATTGTGAGAAAGACACAGACAGGAAGAGATAACCAACAAGTACAGTACAGTGTACAGGAAATACACATCATAGAAAATGCATAGCATATCACTTAGCATTAGCGACATCTACTGTCCTATTTGTGAACTGCAGTTTATCTGTAATAAGCTAAAAGCTGTTGTATCTCCAACAGGGATTAGGTGTATCCTTTAGCAGGCTCCAGTGTGTTGGCGGTTCTAACTACTAGAACCGACCCAGTGCTGTCCTCAAGCTTCAAACTGTGGGTGGTCCCTTGGCAACATCACACTCAATGTAGGGCTATTAACCCTGCATTATCCTTAAGGAGGCAAGCATGTGACTGAGGCCCAAAGCTGCTTAGAGAGGATGCTGTGGGAGACTGGCCACATGGGTTAAGGAAGCCTGCTGGAGGTACAAAAATGGTAAATTAATATATGTATATCCCTGCAGGCCTTAGACTAGGAATATAAAGGGCTCTATATCCTTCCTCCTTTCATAAAATGCCTTTAATTGCTGGAAGCTATAGTACAGCTTCTATGAATGGAGTAGGGGGTGAAATGAGGAGGTCATAGTCAGCTTTCTTGATGAGTGCCAGTGACAGGAGCTCCTATTAAACCAACTGCACAGGAAGATTAGTGCTGCAGGTTGTATAGGGAGGTAAAGGATGAAATATTTCAACTAAGAGAGCAGCCATCAGCACAAGGGACACTTGTCATTCAATGTAAGTACCATCCCATTTACTAAGCTTAGGCTTTAAAGTGTTTTTGAACCCACAGTAAAAACCAGTCTGTATATGCAGTAAAGCATGCTTGGTATATTCACTGTGGAACCTAAGGAGTTAATTCTGCGCATTGTGTAAAAAAGCCTTCTCAGATCCTCCCCTTCTTTTACTGTCCCCAATCAATCTGCTGATAGAACATAGCCCTAGGAGGCACTCTGAACATGCTCAGTTTTGTGTTTATTCCTAGAGAATTTTTTTTTTTTTGGAGGGTGCGTGTGATCAGCACAGGGCCAATCAGCACTGTCCAGACAGAGGGTCGGGGTTCCTGCAGCTTCATAGGACAGTCGGAGTAAAATGAAAACTCCTCCTCCAAGCTTTAACCAGACACTGACAGAAGTCACAAGACTGCTATATACTGCTGATGAGAAAAGGTATTTAGCAATTTCTAAAACAATTGCATTTCCATGTTCTGTGTACTGTGGGAGACCAGATATAGTGAATGCAGGGTTCTGGGTTTAGTAACACTTTAGGGAAATCTGTACTAAGAAAAAATATCAAGGCTGCCAGAACTAAAATTTTTCTTAAAATGTAATTTCCCTGACTGTCCGTGGTTTCTTTTTTAAGGTTGCTGACCTAGAACAAGACAACAAATGTTCCAATCTGCTCTCAATGCATTGAAGCTATAGGATTAGCATGACAGTCAAACATTTATAGAAGGAGAGTCCAGCAATAGTACCCTTCATACTTCCCTCCCTAGACTTGCTCCAAGGACATAGTGATTCTTGATGGAAACCCTTTAGTATTGCTGTTTAATCCTCATTGTAAAGAACAATCAGACTAGGAAACATGAACTTAGCTGATCTTTATTTGGGGAACAGTTAGCATTCATCACAGCTGCAGTGAATTCATTCAACCTTTTCAGTGGCAGAACTACTTTGCTAATGATGGTCTAAATTACAGAAAACACATATGGTATTTGTGATGAGGTATTAAATCATACTCAATTTGTACTAAAGCCAAAACAAACATTAATTCATGTTTCCTCTAAAACAGCAAATGGAGCTCCTAACTCCTTTCTGTATTACTTCATGTTCAATTTGTTTAACTGTGACAAGGAAAATGGCTTTATGTATTAAAGGTGTACTTCAGTCAAACAGAAAATCCAGCACTGGAGTACAGGCAGCCTGGCCATCCAGGGGTTCTGTTTTTTCATCTTGGTGTTGCTGTAGTTCAGGGATCCTAAAACTATGGCCCTCCAGCTGTTGTGGAACTACACATCCCATGGGGCATTGTTAAACTCTGACATTCACAGACATGATGGGAATTGTAGTTCCTGAACAACTAGAGGGCTATAGTTTGAAGACCCCTGCCGTAGTTCAACAGACCCTTCTATGACTGTTATCTGGCAGCCTGGAATTCCTGGAACACCATTGATGGAGCCTTGTGAATGCAGCAAAGACCCCTATCGGTTTCTTATTTGGCAAGTACAGGAAGAGCCATTGGGAGTGTGTTCATTGGAGACCTAAACCCAACTCTACAGGGCTGATGACTCAGGAGGGAATGCTGCCAAGCTGTGATGCCATTCAACAATCTCTACCTTGGGGGATTTGACAATGTTACGCACCTTTAGCTATGCGACTCAATCAATTAACCCTCAGCCCATAGTCCATGGCGCCATAAGATTGAATTATATAATTGGAACACAGTAGTGTTGCAAAATGTTACATGTTGTACCCTGATAATTGTTAATGGCACCCCAAATGCAGCAAGCAAACACACGTTTTGCTGTGTGAAGAAACACACAACAAATGAGGTAAAATGCGTGGTAAAAAACATGCAAACTGGAAGGTGGCAAAAAGCTTCATGAGCCATGTTTGTCACACAGAGGGCAGCCCATTGATATCATCCGGGTGGAACGTAAGTACCGGAACGCGGAAGTGGCGTTCCCCGAGGACCCTGATTTTTTGATACTACTCGTCTGTTTGATCTACCTAATTGTAAGTGTAACTCTTTTAATAAATTTGCCATACATTGATGTACTTCACCATGGAGAGTCTCTCTTTATCCTTATGATGCATACAAGCCCATTTCCCTGGTAGCAAGATCTTTAGGAGGACGGCTCATCCTTGGTTGGCAACATACAAGAGGATACTTGCCATACCCTGTCTTGCATCTGTGCAACAAAGCTCTTATTAACCCCCTATAATCTGAGGGTCCATTATTTTCGGTAAGAAGTTTGACTCACCGGGTGGTCAAGGTGTATGGTGGAGGTGTTTGAAATTTAAGAAGCATAAGAGGATCCTATTGATATCCCTATCATTAGATAACGTCTATTGGACTGGTCTTTGGGCCCATTAACATTGCTGTTGGGACGGATTTGCTGCACTTTATAGCACTAGTCACCTTTGTATATTTATCACTGTATAAGTTCAGCCCAGTCACAAATTTTTGTGTTATACAATTTATACTTACCTTCTGTTTTAAGGTAGGATATAGAGATATATCCATTTGAGCACTAATATCACATTTAAGTAATTGCATTGTTGTAATTTTACTATTTAGGGCTGTTATTCATTCATTTTTATTTATTTACTATATCACAAATTTCTCTGGTGAGCGCGGCCATTATATTTCACTATATCATTTTTCTCATTTCATACGTGTTTCACGGTCACGCTGCGGCTCCTATTCCTTTTGACCCTCTCATTGAGGATCATTTGGAAATACAAAAAAATAATATTATATCACAATTTCCCATTGCGCAGGACTGTTGGTGCTTAACACCAACTATCCCTTCATTGATATCAGTGGGCTGCCTTATGCGTGTCGTGTGAAAAAAACGTAGGTTTCAAATCATAGAAACATAGAAAAGTGATGTCAGAAAAAGATAGAGTAGTCCATCAAGTCTACCTGTTTTTTTTTTTTTTTTATTCGTTACCTTTATTGCCCGACTATAGATCTATGTTTTTCCTAAGTATGTTTGAATCCACTTACTGTAGACCAGGGGTGCCAAACTCAAGTTCACTGCGGGCCGCCTCAGCATTATGGTTGTCCTCAGTTGTACCTGTAAGACTAGATACATTTATGTATTGCTGTTTGTGCTCCCATGAGGGAGATGGAAAGTGAAAGTACAAGAAGACCCCAAATTTTGTGTTGTCCCCACAAAAGTACTAGAGGGGAAACCTTCCAACAAGCACACTAGTTCTGATGACCTGGGGGTCCCCAAGAGATTCTCTCAATTCTCGTCTCCCACGGTTGTGCATAAAGGGATAAGCCAGACAAAACTGACATAGTGTAAAACTGCTTAAAATGTTATTTAAAAAAAAAAGAGAAATACACTTACAAGCATCCAATAGACACATTCAAGGGAATACAGATTTAGATGGCAATTCTGATGTTTCAGACGCGTTTAATCTTAACAGACATAAACATAGGAAGCTGCCAATGTCGGTATTGTCTGGCTTATCCCTTTATGCACAACCATGGGAGATTTCCTGGCATCTTATATGAGACGCTCTGACCACCTTTAGAAACATCAGGTGGTCCAGCTACCTCTGGGGATTTTCCAGTGTTACCAACCTGTATGACCCATTTACTATAGGGTAGTTTGGGTCCACACCCTCCGGTGAGGGTGTCTTCCCTGGTGTGGGGATTCTTTTCACAGTCTACCGTCACCTATGAGCCTGGATGTTTATGCTTCTTTTCACTAGGGACTCACTTCATGAACTTTTGTTCTCTTATTTATATATGTGTATACATATATTTGTCACTATCCTATTTAGCGCTGCACTTTTTTTTTGTATTTTTGATTTACATAACACATGTCAGTTGATGTGCTAGCAGCTTATCAGTTGGTTGGTTAGCAGTTGGATATTTATATTTTTACACATGAATTAGTGGATGTGACCAAATTGCACAACAGTGGTAAGATTTTATTGGGGCAATAAATACCAGGAGTGCATTATGTACTGAGTGAAGGGTTCAGGGGTGTGCTGTGTACAGAGTGCAGGGTTGAGGAGTGCACTACATACAGAGTGCAGGGCTTAGGGGTGTGCTGTGCACAATGTGCAGAGTTCATCTCTCTTTCACTGGCTGTCCACATCTCACTTCCACCTCTCCCCCTGGGTGCGAGGGCAACATGAAATTTCCTGGAAAGCTGGATTCGGGCCCACGGGCCTTGTGCTGTAGACTGTCTCACTATCTCTGCTGGAAGTTTATTCCAAGCATCAACTACCCTTTCAGTAAAATGATACTTTCTAAGATTAGCTTTGAACTTTCCTTGAGTTAGTTTGGGTTCATGTCAACCCCCCCCCCCCTCCCCGTGTTCTTGATTTTGGTTTCATATTGAAAAAACTGCCTTCTTGAACTTTATTTACCCCCTTGATGGATTTAAAGCTTGCAATCATGCCTCCATTCTTTCCTCCAGACTGTACATTTTCAAGTTCTTGAATTTTCTCTCTATATGTTATATCCACCAGACCTTTTGCCCTTTTTGTTACCATCTCTGGGCTCGTTCTATCATATCAAAGACTTTGTGTAAGTGAGGTCTCCAGAACTGGACATAGTATTCTAAATGAGGTCTCACTAAAATTAGGGGAATCAGGACCTCCTTCCTCCTGCTGGTGATCCCTCCAGTGATGCACTCCTTCCTCCTGCTGGTGATCTCTCCAGTGATGCACTCCTTCCTCCTGCTGGTGATCCCTCCAGTGATGCACTCCTTCCTCCTGCTGGTGATCCCTCCAGTGATGCACTCCTTCCTCCTGCTGGTGATCCCTCCAGTGATGCATCCTAGAATTCTATTCACTTTTCCCACTGTCTGATGGCATTGTGTGAAGGAGGCCTAAATGTGTGAATGGGGCCTAAAGGGAACCTGCACTGAGATATTTCTGTATGCTGACTTAATTGTGAAAATGCTACTTGCCTGGCTGTATTGTTTAATACCTTCTAAGTCGCTGACGCAAAGTCTAAAACCCCAATCTGCATACTTATTGTTCCATGTCAGTGACCAAGAAAGTTTTGAAGCCATTGAAATTACATGATGGCCAGGCATGCAGCGTTTTTGAAAAGAGGCCTCATATATCTCTGTAAAAAGTCCATAAAAAGAAAAACTTCCAAGAAAGAGACATGTAATCAGTCTAATGCTGTTAAATATTTGTGATTTAATAGACACCAAGCACACTTACAAAACAAAAGAGCACCGATCTGTTCTGTGTCTTCACTGCCTTCACCCAAAGTTGACTATTCATCAAGGCGGATGATTGAAGTTTGGCGTAATTCGGGCTGATGCAGATTGACGTGAGCAAATCAGCTGTCGTCCCATTCACAATCACAGCCAAGTTTACCATTTAGGAAGAATAATTTGATTTTGTCTGTTCGGATGATTCTACCATTGGAAGGCACACAATTACATCATTTCACAACTGAATAAGCGTTCTGCTTCAATAAACTGGCATCACTCTGCGGCATGACATTTTTAACTTACAAATTAATATTGGCACACTTGGAAAATGAGTACTGAAAAGCTGGGATATGTTAAAGTGGACCTGTCACTTAGATGAAGTAGGTGCGGCAATTCCACTGTGGAAAAGCACTCTGTGCTTTGTGCCTGTAAAATTGATTTTTAAACCTCCGATAGGACTAGTGGAGATATACTAACCAATATTTAAAAGAACAGTCAGTGTAATTGTCTGACGTAAACTTTTATAATACAAGAGCTGTATCAGAAGTAGTGCAAAAGTGGGCATATGTTCTTATTAACGTGTTACTAAACCCAGTACCCTGCATTCACTATGTCTGGTCTCCCACAGTACACAAAGCATGGAAATGCAATAGTTTTAGTGAATATAAACTGCTAAATACCTTTTCTCATCAGCAGTTAGAGCAGTACAGTATTGTGACTTTTATCAGTGTATGGTTAAAGCTTGTAGGAGGAGTTTTCATTCTCCTATGATTGTCCTATGAGGCTGCAGGACCCCTGACCCTCTGGCTGAACAGTGCTGATTGTCATCAGTCACCAATTGATACAAGTCACCAATGACAACACATTGCTTTTGACAATGGTGTCATCTCTGTAAACTTTCTGTAGCCTTCTGTGGATGTTGGACAGCCTGTACCCCTCATTCATCAAAAGCTCAATGACAGCACATTGCTTCTGCTTAGAATCTATTATTTACTTGCAACAAAAAAGAAGAAGAAGAGTTACTAAAAGAGGAAGAGTTACTCTACTAAGATGTGAGATTTGCACAACCCATTTAAGTTAAAGGGATTATGCCTACTTTTGCATTACTTCCAGTACAGCCCTCGAATCATGGTATATTCCAACAATTAACTGCAGCAGCTAGTATATAGTCAATGCATTTGGTGGATGGAGGAGGTTCACTGTAAGGAAGGCCGATGACTTCCTGAGTGTGGCGCTCCTTGGTGGCCCACTGAGCATACAGGCGTGGATCAGTGATCAAGTTATATTGTATAATGTGTCCTTGTAGGTGGTTATATCTTGTCACCTGGCTGTGCAGGACCTAAACAAACACCTCCAAGCGGCATGCATGTTCACCTTTTTCCTAGACCATCCCTGGTTCTCCAAGATCAGGTATGTCTATTATAGTAACCACAAGTGGCATAGTAATGCTTTGACCTGCTCTATCCATAACCGTCCTTCCGTGCCTTACTTGAGGATTGGCATATCTATTGGCCAAGAGAGAGGAAAGCAAGACTGAAGGGACCACAGCATAACTACACCTGTGCCCCTGCCCCAGCATTACTCTCATTAATGGCATAGCTTATATAGAGCTAAATAGGCAACTGTCCTATTCCACTAAAGGAACAGAGATTTTCTTTGCCTTTTTCAGACCTGGTCTGCTATAAAACACTGGAGAAGAAGGGCCCACACGTACATCCCAATTCTTTGCAATCCTGTGTTAGTAGCTGACTGTTAGTTGCTTGGGGACCCACCTAATACAAGGCTTTTTTTCAAAAAAAGGTTGTTTCTTTCTGACAATTGCATTGATGTTATATTATGTAGGTAGTTATACATAAATAGTAAAGTAGGAGGCTAACACCTCTGTCAAGTTTTTTTTTTGTGCACCATTGTAACCATTTCCCTGAACTAATGTCCCAGAGACACAGCGGGAATTTAGAGGACATTTCTCAAAGTAAGTGAAATTCCCTTTTAAGGCTAGGTTTACATCTGAACAGGTGCACGAATGCATGCAAATTGCACATCTTTTTGCACCTGCAGCAAAAACGCCCTGTTGTTAATCCTAATGGCACCCCACACCCTGCAAACCATAGAGCATTATGTGGTTTTCCTGCAGCTGTGTTTTTGAAAAAGGGAGGCCTGAAGAAGGAGTGCATGCTCCGCAAACGCATCGCCTACGGCATCCCATCACTTCCAGGTAGTGACGCCAGGAGGAGGCGCTCATGCGTTTAACGGCCAGAGGAAGTGCTGACCACCACCGACAGGGTCCCTAGAAGCCATGACCGCAAAGGCCATCCTGATCTTCCACTCCACGGACAGGGATGAATATTAACAGCACTTACCATGTTCATTCTCCTCTGATGCATACATTGTTTGTGAGCATCAATGCATGTGTTTTTATCAATAAAGCCCTATATGCTGCACTTAGTTTGGTGCCTGTGCTCTCTTCTCAGCTGTCCTCAAGCCCCTTCTTGCTTGCATGCAGAGCTGCCTCCCAACTGAGCTTCATTATGACTTTGTAAATTATGGACATTCTCTAATGGACATTTTTATGGACCCTACATATAGCATATAGAGATTATGTCCTTTTTACTGTCTTTTAGCAGAACACGTTGGTCCTAACTGTTCTTCCTTGGCGCCAGTACCATTGTTTGCTTTTTTTTTAAAAGGTGTAGCTACCTTTTCCCTGTGTTATCAATAGGTACAGCAGCCCATTCAAATGAATAGACTGCTGTGCCCACCAAACGTTCCCGCTGGGAAACTGGCATAGTGTGAAACTAGGCTTAGATGGTTGCCTTACCTTTTTTCTGGGGACAACTGTAGATTGTTGGACTTTTCCCCATTTTTTTGTCTCAGTGACGATAGTCACTAATACAAATAAAGGGGTTGAATATCTCAAGTGGTGACACAGACAGCAAAAAAAAAAAAAAACCCTTCAAAAGAAAAGAAAAGAGGCCGAACTAGTGCAATATCCTAAAACAACAACTAATGAAAAATGTGCTAAGTATACTCAAAAAATGAGGGTTGCATCATAGTTCTTGCTGATAGCACTAGACCAGTGATGGTGAACCTTGGCACCCCAGATGTTTTGGAACTATATTTCCCATGATTCTCCACTACACTGCATAGTGCATGAGCATCATGGGAAATGTAGTTCCAAAACATCTGGGGTGCCAAGGTTCGCCATCACTGCACTAGACGATGCTGTGTTATATGATGAATTATGATGCAACCATCATTTTGTGAGTATAATACTTACCACTTTTTTTTTTTTTTAAATAAAGTTGTTGCTTTAGTATAATGCACTAGGTCGGAGCGCCCTTTTTCTTTTTGTTTTGTGTATTACTAGATCCAGACTCCCCCAGTCTCATGAGGGCAGCAAGACAAGATTTATCCATGCAAGCCATTATGGAATTATAGCTTATCAATATTTCTGGGCCCACTCTCATGGGCAGGAAATTTTGTGTTTGTTGTGACCATTAGCAAAAAAAAAAAAAAAAATAATAAATTACTTGACAGAGGGTCCAACCCTTCCTCACTCTATCCAAAAGTAAGAATAAAACATAAATACCTAAATGACTCCATCAAACAGGACAGTTTATGGGCAGAGCAGTGTATAGCAGCGGGGAGCTGTCCAGGGTGCTGAAATCATTTTGAACATTCAGAGGCCCAGTTAGGAAAGTAAAGGGCAAAATACAAAATTCAGTTACTCAGACCAACAAAAAAAGAACTAATCTTTAAAGCGAAGTTCCGGGCACAAAATCGACCGTCCATCCGCTTGGTCTCCTTCACCTGAAAAGGAATTGGATAGTTAGGTTTTTTTTTTTTTACTTACCTTGTAATTCTAGAAAGAAACACTCACCTATTTTGCACTTCCTCCCTCTGTGGCCGCGGCCCGCGCCGTCACTTCCGGTTTGCAATGATTCCTGGGAGCTGAACGTCATCGCTCCCAGGAATCAATGAGACGGCACCGGCCCCGCTCGTCACTTCCGGTGCGACGCCGCATTCCCTGCTAAACAGCTTCTGGGCATGCCCAGAAGCTGTGGAGGAATGCGGCGCCGCACCGGAAGTGACGAGAGGGGCCGGTGCAGGCGCATTCTGGGAGAAGAAGACGCGGAAGAGGACGCAGAAGAGGACGCGCTGGCTTCAGCTGCCCACAACAGAGATGGCAACGCTGGAGAAGAAATTTTAAAAGTGAGTATTTCTTCTTGCAGGTAAGTGCTAACCGGGACAGATCAGAGGCTAGCCATTGTGGAATGTACTAGCCCTGACTGTCCCGGGGGTATGTTCATTGAAATTTTGTTTTTGTGCCCGGAATTCCGCTTTAAAGCTGAACTTTGGGGGAAGATACTGTATATTTTACATAGGGCCAGCTTGGCACAATGTAAGTAAGCATATGTGACACCAGATACGAGCTCTGTGAAAGCTGAAAACAACTGCCCAAGCTACTACAGTGATGATTGTAGTCCCCCGTGTGCTGTGCCAAGCAGCTGCCCTTCTGCATAGTAGCCACAAGATACAATCTCCAATCCAAGCTCATCCAAGATTTGTTGATTTCGAATACAACCACCAATGTCCGAATGAATAAAGGATCCTAACCCGAAGTAACGAATGCCGTATCTAAACAAATGGAATGTAATGAATATGAATGCATACGAAGTTACGAATTATCCGAAGTAACGAATGCCGCATCTAAATGAATGGATTGGAACTAATGCATCCGAAGTAACAGATGCTGATCATAATGAATGAAACGAAAAGGAAAACTTTTCGGTAGTGCATATGTCTGGACAGAGAGGGTATATAATAACAGGGCACTGTCCAAGGTCCTGACGTCTTTTCCAACAATCAGAGGCAGTTAGGAAAGTAAAGAGTAATAAACAAAACACAGAAACTCAGAATAACAAGATCAACAGAGGAACTAATATTTAAAACTGAACCTCAGGTGTGATATATTTTGCATAGTTACAATGGCCAGATGTGATACCTGATCGGCCTCTATGGAAGCTGTAAAGATGCACACATCTGAGGGTTTAGTAGGCAGACTTTTATTTTTGGGGCCCCCATATTGAAGCACCAACCTGCTGTTGAAGGCCACATAGATTGGTATTAATATTATAGACAGCCCACAAAGGCAAAGCTCCTTTACTTCATAAACACTCTCCCATGTCTGTATCATCTCTACAGGGAACATATGTTGTTAAAGTACAGTGCCTTGAAAAAGTATTCATACCCGTTGAAATTTTCCACATTTTGTCATGTTGCAACCAATAACGTAAATGTATTCTATTGGGATTTTTATGTAATAGCCCAACACAAAGTGGCACATAATTGTAAAGTGGAAGTAAAATGATGCTTTAAAAAATGTTTTACAAATAAATATCTGAAAAGTGTGGCCTACATTTGTATTCGCCCCCTTTACTCTGATACCCCTAACTAAAATCTAGTGGAATCAATTGCCTTCAAAAGTCACCTAATTAGTAAATGGAGTCCACCTGTGTGTAATTTAATCTCAGCATAATTGCAGCTATTCTGTGAAGCCCTCAGAGGTTTGTTAGAGAACCTTAGTGAACAAACAGCAGCATGAAGGCCACGGAACACACCAGACAGGTCAGGGATAAAGTTGTGGAGAAGTTAAAAGCAGGATTAGGTTATAAAAAAATATCCCAAGCTTTGAACATCTCACTGAGCACTGTTCAATCCATCATCGGAAAATGGAAAGAGTATGGCACAACTGCAAACCTAACAAGACATGGCCGTCCTCCTAAACTGACAGGCTGAGCAAGGAGAGCATTAATAAGAGAAGCAGCCAAGAGGTCCATGATAAGTCTGGAGGAGCTGCAGAGATCCACAGCTCAGGTGAGAGAATCTGTCGAGCACTCCACAAATCTGGCCTTTCTAGAAGAGTGGCAAGAAGAAAGCCATTGTTGAAAGAAAGCCATAAGAAGTCCAGTTTGCAGTTAGTGAGAAGCCATGTGGGGGACACAGCAAACATGTAGAAGAAGCTGCTCTGGTCAGATGAGACCAAAATGTAACTTTTTGGCCTTAAAGCAAAATGCTATGTGTGGCTGAAAAATAACACTGCACATCACCCTGAACACACCATCCCCACCGTGAAACATGGTGGTGGCAGTATAATGTTGTGGGTATACTTTTCTTTAGCAGGGATAGGGAAGCTGGTCAGAGTTGATGGGAAGATGGATGGAGCCAAATACAGCAATCTTAGAAGAAAACCTGTTAGAGTCTGCAAAAGACTTGAGACTGGAAAGGAGGGTAACCTTCCAACAGGACAATGACCCTAAACATACAGCCAGAGCTTCAATGGAATGGTTTAGATTACCAAATTAGCCCCGGAGGATTTGGCTGCTCAATGACCAGGCCCTATTTTGCGATTTGTGACTGGGTGACCTTAACGGACAATTGTGCGGTTGTGTGACGCTGTACCCAAACAAAATTGATGTCCCTTTCCCCCACAAACAGAGCTTTCTTTTGGTGGTATTTGATCACCTGTGTGATTTTTATTTTTTGCGCTATAAACAAAAAAAGAGCGACAATTTTGAAAAAAAACAAAAAAAAAACAATATTTTTCACATTTTTTTTATATGAAATTCTCAAAATAAAATGTAAAAATCTAAATTGTTTAACATTTTAGGCCAATTTGTTTTCTGCTGCATATTTTTGGTAAAAAAATCACAATAAGCATATTTTGATTGGTTTGCGCAAAAGTTATTGCATTTACTAACTACGGGAAAGATTTATGTCATTTTTATTGTTTTTTTTGCGGGACTGCGACATTGCGATGGACAGATCGGACCCCTAACTGACATTTTTGACACTTTTGGGGGTACCAGTGACATTACTACAGTAATCAGTGCTACAAATATGCACTGTTACTGTAAAAATGACACTGGCAGGGAAGGGGTTAACTGTACTGGTGATCAAGGGGTTAAATGTGTCCCTAGGGGTGTGATTCTAACTTTCAGGGGACGTTGCTTGTGAAGTAATCACAGAGACATGCAATCCACATAGCCTCTGTGATCACTTCAGGGAGAATGACAGACGGCTGTGTTTACATCAGCTGTCTGTCCCTCTCTCTCTGTTGTGGGAGATCGCGAGTGGCCGGTGCGCTCGCCCCCTAGAGTCTCCTGAGCTACGTCACCTTGCCCAGGAGCACCTGCCTGCTGCAGTAAAACTGCGGTGGCCGGGCTGAAGTGGTTAAAGCATAAAATCCATGCTAGGCTCTGGGTATGCAGCTCAGCAGGCCAGGAAAGGGGGGCATAAGTGAGCACCCCCCTCCTAAACCATACCAGGTCACATGCCCTCAACATTGGGGGGTACTTTGGGGTAAGGGGGCCTCTTCCCTACAACCCTGGGCAGTGGTTGTGGAGGTCTGCGGGTGGGGGGCTTATCAGAATCGAAAAAACTCCCTTTAACAAGGATACCCCATATGCGGCCCCCCCTTCCCTGTGAATGAGTATGGAGTACATCATTCCCCTAAAAGTGCTCAAAAAGTTAATAAAAACACAACAACAGTTTTTGACAAATTCTTTATTTAAAAAAAAGAACATGACTGTTCCCATCCAGGGACATGTCCCATCCTGTTTAAGGGGGCTTCCAGATTCTGATAAGCCCCCTGCCTGCAGACCCCCACCACCACCAGCCAGGGTTGTGGGTTAGAGGCCCTTGACCCCATTAACATGGGGACAAGGTGCTTTGGGAGGGAGCCCCCCCACCCCAAAGCACCTCCAATGTTGAGGGCATGTAGCCTGGTATGGAGGGGGGTGCTCACTCTCCCCCACCTTTCCTGGCCTGCCAGGCTGCATGCTTGGATAGGAGTCTGGTATGGATTTTAGGGAAGACCCTACAACATTTTTTTTTTTTTAATTTAACATGAGGTTCCCCTAAAATCCATACAAGACCCAAAGGACCTTTTTCAGTAGTCTGCAATTTTTTTTTTTTACAATAAGCTGTCAGCAGGAAACCTGATAGATGATGAGTTTTCATTTGTTAAGGACACGACGGCCAGCTTGCCAGGCTGCTTCTAAACAAACAGCTATTCTTTACACAGAATTTGGGCCGGTCAATCAATTTTCGATCGATTAGAATTCTAGAATTAAAATTTTTCCGAAAATGTTTAATTTGTTACAAAACTAATATACGAAACTAAATGAATTTCAACTAAATTTGTTACTATTGCCATTCGGTGATTCGGATACATCCTAATCTCTGAATAACCAAAAATTTGTCTGAATTTAGATTCAGACTAAAACAAATTGCACATGTCTACTTCCCATTCATTCACTGTCTAGTGCAGCGGAGGCTGCAGAGAAAGGAACTCCTCAGTCCCTTTCTCTATCTCAAAAGTGAGACATTAGGGGTCTGTTTAGACCCCAAATGTTTCTCCAAGCCCCCCCCCCCCCAACAGGGCAGCTAAAAATTGTAAAAGAAATCAAATAAATAAAAAATGTAAAAAAAATCAAATTTCTATAAAATAATTAAAAAAAAATGAAGGACTTGTTGACATGTTCTTTGCTCTTTGAAGAGCACAGTCAGCATTTGTATCGTTCTTCAGTATTTCAATATTCAAATATTCAATATTTGACAGGCAGTGAGGAGGCTTAAACCCCACATGATCGGGGCTGCCGGGCACTTGTAGAGCAGCCCTTGAATGGGTCTTGAGGGTTGAACTGCAAGTGAGAAATGCCATGAAAATATGTATCTCCCTTTGCCCTGCATGGCATTACTGTTGCTGTTTTTGACCATAACACTGCACCAGAGACATATCGATGTAGACACACTAAATTGTTGAATAAACTATAAACTATGAATATATTCTCAGCTTGTCTTCATTTACAGAATATATCTTCATTTACAGTATTGTCTTCCAGGAAGATTGCTGTTATTACTGTAGTAGCATCAGCTTCTACAGTGATAAGTAGCTTCCACATCGATCGCTCAGGTATAAGATATGCTTGGGGTTCGGAAAACTAGCCTGCTGCTTGTAAAAGTAAACAGGCTATATTTTTCTTTCAAAAATGAAGCACACAAAAACAGCTTTCTTTAGCAGATCAAACTAAAATAATCCATAATTCTGGTATATTAAATATAATACAGTGGCTCACCACCAGTATACCAGTTTCACTCGAGGGTGTAATGTTCCCATCTGCTTTGGGGTATAGGAAAGGCTACAGGAGCCCTGACAGTGGATAGCCAGGCAGTCCATAGTCCTCTCTCAACTGTGTCCGATGTCATTCAACATCTCACCGACTACTTCCTGGCCTTTTCAGCCCTTGCTCATAGGCAGGTTAACCCTTTCAGGACCAATGTACTCATAAACCGGGTTTGAGTTTTTTTTTCTTCACCCAAAATCTCTCAGAGTCTCTGAATTCTGAGTCCCATATAGGACTTAGTAATCCTGGGAAAAAACTGTATATCAGTTTTCCCCTTTGTTACGAACCTCAGCGTAAAAAGGAATGAGACCGCCGTTTAGTGGATGTACCACCTTTGCAGCACACCAGCATACGAATAATCATCCAAAGAGAGCCCCAAACAAACGAACGGCTTTCTGTATAATAAATCCCCCTCCAAAAACGAGACAAAGCTCCGAGTTGAGGGTAAAACAGGAACAACTTTACTGAGGGCTACCCGCCCGTATTTATGCAGGTCCCCATCTGGTGGACACTCCCCTAGAGGGGACCAGATGGGAGACTGTGACAAAAACAGAAAATGTACCTTTCAGGACAGATAGACACAATACATTCCCACAATGCATCCTGGCTTCCTCCTCCCTGCCCTGGAGGCAATTGAGAAGGAATTCAATTATCTCTCAGGACAAAGAGAAATCGCCATTACACACGGGGGGACATAAAACAGCAACTATCATTTAAAATATATATTACTAACATTTTGCGATTAAACCTGCACATCTAACCTATCCCCAGATAGCTCAGGTCTAAATGCACATTATTAGGTGAATGGCACTCAGACTACACGAATACAGTCAAATCGCCATGGAGCCAAAGTCTTTAATCTCACGAACAGGTTCCATGGCATGGCTATCGGGGTTTCCCCATACACAATACAATATAACATAAAACTGCCGAACGCTTCATTGTTCGTCTAATGAACAAAGTCAGGAGGATCCGTGAATTTAGAGCGTAGCGGCTAAAACATAGGGGAACAAAGGGGGCTGTACGGGCCGTAGAACAGCCGAACAAACAGACGAAAGGAGGCAGCAACAATATAATACAAAGTCAGATGGTTCTGTCACACCCTTTCTATCAGATCACCCTGGAAGCCTTCACCCTGCATGGGTGAGAACGCCTTGGGCTATTGTGGTCACTCTTATAGGGATCCCAACTCAAATAATGGGGAAGCATACCTGGCTTCAAGAACCCATTTCTAGCATCCTATATAATACTTAATGTTTTAGGACATTGGTGGTTTTAGAATTTTAGCATGCAAGAAATAACAAGAAGACTGCAGTGGGTGTTAGGGAATTCTTCCCCTACATCACAAGTATGAGTTATCAGATCATCAGATTAGTTACAAAAGGGATGCTGCATTGCATAAGGTAGGCTGTGCTCCTTGTATCCATTTCAAGTTTAAATCTTTAGTAACCATTCAGGGAACATAAACTATCAGGCGGTAAACAGTTCATAGAGATTAGGACCCATGTGTTCCTACTTTGTCATGTTGTGCAATAAACCTTTTTTTCTGATCAATTAAAAGTTTTGCCGTTTTGAAAAAAACAGAATTTACCACGCAGATAAAAAAAAAAAAAGAATCTGCTTACAATATTTTACTGGAAGGTTGAAAAGAAGAAATGATTTGTGTGGAATGTTCAGAAAATGGTAACATTTTTCATCAGACTCTTGTGAATGCCCAGCTGAATATAAAGATAGACAAGGATCCAATTCATTTCAGAAAGCTCCCCGGATGTTCTACTTCTGCCTTCTATTGATGTTTGGTGTCTATGAAGGGATAGCTCAAGGGATTTTATTTCAAGGGTTTCGCATGAAGTAGAAGATCGGGTAAACTAGAAAAAACTGAGTAAGGTTTTACAATCTTTTTTTTTAAGGGTTGTTTCCTGTGTATACAGCATATCTAAAATATACCATAAGACAAGAGGACTAATTAGAGAAAAGCTCCAATCTAGTGGAAATTATTTTTTAAGACATTGATGAAACTGAAATGAAAAACAATAAACTCTTTCACCTGCTTTCCTTGGCATAGGCGTGCAGATATTTAGGACCTTACAGTATGAAAACACTTGTGACTGTGGCCACCCTCATGATGACATCAGCTGTGACATCATAAAGTAGACAAAAGGTGAAATATACATATGTGTACAAATACTAACAAATAGATTTCATCACATATATTAGTCAGAAGTACGAAACCTACATTTAGAGTAAAGCCTAATACACACCATTAGGTTTTTTTCGTTCAATCCAGCATTTCGTTTAATTTGATGTTAGTACAGCGATCTTCCCTGGTGTTTTATTGTGTTCTGACAGGGGGGCAGCCCCCCCGCCAGAACACTCTGGTCAGCATTCTCAACCATTGGCTCAGACGGGTGATAAGGAGCCGATCGGCAGACCTTTATCAGTCATTAGCCTTTGTTCAGCCGGTTTCTGTGCCATGCACACGGGTCTATTGAACTTGCTGATTCAACCCATCATTTTGTTCAATTTGATGTTAGTACAGCGATCTCCCCTGCTGTTTTATTGTGTTCTGACAGGGGGGCAGCCCCCCGCCAGAACACTCTGGTCAGCATTCTCAACCATTGGCTCAGACAGGTGATAAGGAGCCAATCGGCAGACCTTTATCAGTCATTAGCCTTTGTTCAGCCGATTTCTGTGCCATGCACACGGGTCTATTGAACTTGCTGATTCAACCCAGCATTTTGTTCAATTTGATGTTAGTACAGCGATCTCCCCTGCTGTTTTATTGTGTTCTGACAGGGGGGCAGCCCACCGCCAGAACACTCTGGTCAGCATTCTCAACCATTGGCTCAGACGGGTGATAAGGAGCCGATCGGCAGACCTTTATCAGTCATTAGCCTTTGTTCAGCCGGTTTCTGTGCCATGCCCTTGGGTCTATTGAACTTGCTGATTCCAGCTGACTTTTGGCCCCGTGTGTACTAGGCTTAAAGAATACCTAAAGGCAAAATATGGCAAAAAATAAACTGATGGGGTTATAAACCTCCATTACTCTATCCAAAACGACCATTGTTCTACTTTAAGTATTGTCTCGCAGAAAACGAATGGGTCTGTACATATTTCCTCCTTTGTTTATTATTAACCTCTTGCCACCCTCATAATACTAATGTGTGGCAGCAAAGAGGGTGGACTTTATTGCCTACACACCTCACACATGGGTATGGAAGGCAGAGGCTCCTGTGATGGAAGCACGCTCACTATGCTTTCCCAGTACAGAGACCAAGCCTCCAACCTCTAGTAATGATCAGAAACTGGCAGGACAGGCTACAGTTCCTAGTAATAGCCAGAACTTCAACCATCACTTAGATTCCCTAGATTTGCCCTTAAAGGGGATCTTCAGTCTTAACAAAAAAAATTACAACTCAGTGGCTACAAATGTAATAGCTGCTGACTTTTATAAAAAAGGACACTTACCCGTCCAAGGATCCAGTGCAGTGCTCACTTATTTGCAGGTCTTTGGGTCCCTGGCACTGGCTTATTTACTTAAGAAATTTGTCTGTGACACCTTGCAGCTTCACAGCCGGCTTCCCACTGCGTCAGCTGTACTGCACTTTGTGAATGGTCCCGCAGCCTCCTGGGACCTGTGACATGTCCCAGAAGGTTACGGGCGAGGGGGGGGGGAGAAACTTCCACTTCAATCAGGCTGTCAGAGTGGAAGTAGGAGCAGATACCTGCTAAAACTAGGCACCCACACGCCCCCCCCCCCCAAAAAAAAAACCTCCAACAGTGTGAAGCCCTGCTTTAAGAACCTCTGTTGCCTGAAAAATAGCCCCTAAAAACAAGACTCTTAGAGGCTGATTCACTAATGGCAAATTGACTGCGCACTTTGCAAAGGGCAGTTGCCCTCTGCAAGTGCAGTTGCTCCAGAGCTTAGTAAATGAGGTAAAGCTTCACTTTGCAACCACCCAATCACATGCAAGGAAAATTTAAAAAAAAAATGCATTTTTGATTGCACATGATTGGATGATGGATGTCAGCAGAGTTTATGCTCCTTTACGAAGCTCTGGGTCAACTGCTCATGTAGAGTGCAACCTCACTTTGCAAAGTGCACAGTCTATTTGCCTTTAGTAAATTAACCCCTTAATACTTACCTGTCTGGCAGGAGGTGAGTCAAAACTTTATCTTCTTCAATAGATGCTTGATACTCTGCCGTCTGCCATCACCCCCCCCCCCCCCCCTCCACCACCATCATCACCACCACTACCACCACCACATTGACCACTGCATCTCTACAAAAACTACAGTGCAGTTATTTTCTGTAAGGAAATGTTTCTTTTTAGTTGACATAATTGCTTTACTGCATTTCATAGAAGAGGAAAGATCCTAACAAATATATAGTATTTTTCCTATTTTACCAGTTGTAGCTAACTTTTTCCAAAGCATCCAGGTTGAATCTGCACATAGAATTGTATTCCTGCCCTGATCAGGTTATTGCTTACTGTGAGACAGTCTGTATTTATGGAAACCTTTCATTCGTAATTCAGATTTCAGAGTCTAGCGATATTCCCCCAGCAATAACTCTTTGAAGGCAAAAACTCCTTCCAGAACCATTATTTCCTTGACACCAAGGTTATGAATTGCTGTTTTTATTTAAAATTGTTCTCTAGTTTTGTAACACAATATTGAAGACACTCTGTTCCAGCAAAGAGGAGAGAATGAATTGTGCCAAGCAGGGTAAACCTGCCGCCTTTGGTTTTTTGTAAGCTTAATCTTAAAGGTACATTATGGTCAAAAATGAAAATTAGACTTCAAGATGCATACAGAGGGCATCCATTGTTCAACTCACTTTCTAAAAATAATAGTTGTCTGGCTGTCATGATGATCCAATAACTTCTTTGCTTTTTATGTCACTGACCTGGAGCAAATACGCAGATAAAGGGTTTTATTCACTAAAGGTAAATAGACTGTGCACTTTGCAAGTGCAGTTGCTCCAGAGCTTAGTAAAGGAGGGGGAGCCCTGCTGACTTCAAGCATCCAATCGTGTGCAAGCAAAAATGCTGTTTTTTTTTGTTCCTTGCATGCAGATGGGTACTCTTTGCAAAGTGAAGTTTCACCTCATTTACTAAGCTCTGGAGCAACTGTACTTGCAAGTGCACAGTCTATTTGTCCTTAGTAAATTAACCCCAAAATGTTCTGACTTTGCTGTGACTTTCCAGATCTGCATGTTTGTTAGTGTCTTTAAGGCTGGGTTCACATATATGAGGGTCCAGTTTTGGTGAAGAGTCAGGCCCAGTTTTCATTCAGAGGTTCAGGTGTGATTCAGGTGCGAATTTGACACTAAAATCGCACCTAAACCAAATGAAAAATGCACAGGACCCTTTTAAAACTTACACCACAATCAACCCGCATATATATGAACTGGCTTCATTGAAAGCCGGTTTAAAACGCATCTGATTTGCATATACGTGAGCCGAGCCAAAGATTGCCAGTCAGCTAGCTTCTTCAGAAAAAGGAAAATATTCCTTTTGTAGATAGCCTCATGTGATTTACAGGCTCAGGTTAGGATTTCTGACTTTGGTGGATGCAAACTTGTTCCAGGTCTGTGACTTATTAAGAAGAAACTTCAGCCCTTTTTTTTTTAAACAAAGATAAAAGTCGGCAGCTAAATACCACAGTTGCTGACTTTTAAAAATTGGGCAGTGGAGTCCAGCACTGTCATTTGACAGCCAGTTGTTCTCAATGCTGAGGATCCCTGGTGCCGTCATCTTGGATTTGTAAACTTGCTGTGACTTTCTAAGGGATTAAAACCGGCTTCCCACTGTGCATGTGCAAGATAATGTGGTACTGTGGGACAGGACCAGCAGCCTACTGGTATGTGTGACATCACCAATGATGCAGAAACGCCTCTTTTAGGGGAGACTTTCCCTTTATCAGCCAGGGGCATTTCAGGAAGAACTTGAGGCTGATAAAGGAGAAGTTCTCATACACATTCCTACCTCAATGGTGAGCACTGATCCCACATCCGGGGCCAGAACACTGAGGATCGAAGTCTGGAACCTACACCTATGCCTTCTGTTTTCCATTACTTCCATGTGTGCTAGGTGGCTCCAGTGTAGGCCTTGTGCTGGGTTTTGGTGCTCTATGTAACATTTTTCCCATTTGGATGGACAAACGTTTTGACAGCCTGATTTAGCACAGCTTTTATCCTTGGCAGAAGCTCCTATCTAGTACATTGCACCATGTGAGTAATTAGTGGCACCTTGTAACCTATTCTTGTAACAAATGTATATTGTACTTTTCCTACTTCTCATTGTATAGTCTACATATATTTAACAATGTGATTGGATTTGTAGATGTGGTCCACCCTACTTATCCCTTGGGGAAGGAATATATTTCCCAAACCCACCGAGTCTCCTTGTCTGGATGCTACATGTTAGAACTATTTTGCCATTGCAGAGCAGCTTACATTGGGGTATATTTACTAAAACTGTAGAGTGCAAACTCTAGTGCAGCTCTGCATAGAAACCAATCAGCTTCCAGGTTTTATTGCCAAAGCTCAATTGAACGAGCTGAAGTTAGAAGCTAATTGGTTACCATGCACAGCTGCACCAGTTCCTAAGTGCACCAGTTTTAGTAAATCTACCCATTGTGACCTTTTTAACATAGAGGGTCTCTGTGACCACTACATACTATGCTATGTATGCATATGCCAAAATTGTTCATTTGTACCACTTTCATATAAACACTTTTAACCTTTTTACACACACCCCGTCTCTATACTACTGAGTCTGGATCCTAGTTTCTACCTGAGGAAGGTCTCTCATTGCTTACCAGAGTTGTTTCCTAAGTGCTGCCACTACCCCTGGCCAGGGTATGGAGTTTTTTGTATGGTACCAGTCATTCTGAACATTACAATTCTGCCTACCATAACTTCCACAATTGTGAATGCATAATCTTACTGCTTTTTATAAATACATTTTATCACTAACTACTACACTACCAGCTCCCTGTGCTATTTTCTTTTGTTTGTCTTTGCGTGTCCCAGGAGCTCACACTCCAATTAAGCTGGCTGCATCAGGCTGCATTCGGAGTTAGTATTCTAATGTTTAGTAGATGGGACTACCTTTCATATATATCCCTCTATATACAGTACAGACCATTTCAGGTGACTACCTCTTGAAGTGTGACTCTACAATTTTCATAGTCATGAAAATAAAGAAAACTCTTTGAATGAGAAGGTGTGTCCAAACTTTTGGTGTGTACTGTATATGGTGTTTCCCTTATTTACACAAGGTCACCTACTTTTATGTCTATTCTGGGTAGCTAGCATGAATCTTCTCTGCACATTATTTAAATACCGTATATGCCAGTGTATAAGGCGACTAGGTGTATAAGACGACCTCCAAATTTTCCAGTTAAAACATACGTTTTGGGCTATACTCGTTGTATAAGACTACCCCCCCCCCCCTTCCGAGGCAACACCATTTAAAAACATCCTTTTGTTTACCCCCTAATCTGTCAGCCCACTGGATGTGCAATAATACTATATGTACAGCAGTTTCGGCTACATACATTATACTGCGCTGAGCCAATCACGGCGAGCGATGTATTCTAATAATAAATGCAAAGCCAGCTCGGATTGGCTGAGCCAGAGGTTGTAACATCACCAGCCTACCTCTCTGACTCAGCCAATCCGAGCAGGCTTTGTATTCATTAATAGAATACATCGCTCACTGTGATTGGCTCAGTGCGGTATACTGTAGACAACCAAAGCTATGGTACATACAGTATTACCGCAGATCCAGTGGGCTGACAGATTAGGGATGTTCTTTTAAGGGCCAATTTGGCCCAAAGAACTATGTAAAGTAATCCTAATCCTGGAGTTCACTTAAGGTTCACATGTTATAATCCGCGTATGAGACGACCCCCCGATTTTTGGGGGATGTTTTTAGCGTCAAAAAGTCATCTTATACACCGGCATTTATGGTATATCTTTCTTTACAGCAGGGGTAGAGTGCTGTGAGATTTTTTTTTGGATAGCTTTTTTTTTTGAGGACTCCATTTGAAATCCTGTTATGGACTCTTTCAACAGCCTATGGGCAGTGTCCATACCATAAAAAAAGGCAGTACAGACCAGACCCTCCCAAATTACAGATCAGAATACAAAAATGTATTCGGTAAGAAATTGTGACTTTTTTGTAAATTAGGCTCCGTTCACACTACTGCAACTAGTCATGTGGCTTTGGACTTATACAGTCGCATAACAAGTCGCATCCCAATCTATTCGACTTAAAGTTGCAGCGACTTGATGAGACTTTCTTGTGACATGAGTGCCAGAGAGTGTAAAGTCCCAGAATAAAATTCACTCCTCCTAGCACAAATCCTTTCCCCCCACTTCAAATCCTCCCTCCCGGCACAAATTCCTCCCAAATCCCCCCTCCTAGCATGAATCTTCTCCCCCCCCTCCCATCTCCCCTCCCAACACAAATCCCTCTAAATCTTCACTCTTAGCACTCCAGACCCCCAAATGCCCCCACCTAGAACAATTCTTACCCCCTGCCACCCTCCCAAGTTCCCCATCTCAACACAAATCCCATCCCCCCCATTCTTTTTGTAGCACCTCACCTACTCACATGATACCACAGTGCCCAGAGCAGCTGCTCCTCCTGCCCACCCTGGCCCTGATAGTGGGAAATGGGATAACCTCCATTTACTTTTGCAAATGACCCTCTCCCTTCTGTCCATATATAATCCTATTGGCCCATCACTATGATAGCTAACTAACAATAATATTAGGTGTGGGGGCAAGTTAGGGTAGGCAACCTCTGACACCATGAGTAAGGGCTGAATCATTTCTTAGGCAGAATGGCCTGCTATTTGAGAGGGTGTGTGTGTGTGTGTGTGTGGGGGGGGGGGGGGTGGTCAGTGATAGCTGCTGTAGATGTATGCACCTCTAGGTACCTCCTCTTCATACCTTTCAGCAAGTTTGTGTTGGTTGGTAAAAAGGCAGAGTCCCTTTAATTAGCACTCCAAAGTGCCATCATTTTGGAGATATGAAAGATGTCACAAGAGACAATAGTTATGAGATACACTATATTACCAAAAGTATTGGGACGCCTGCCTCTACACACACATGAACTTTAATGGCATCCCAGTCTTAGTCTGTAGGGTTCCATTTTAAGTTGGCCCACCCTTTGCAGCTATAACAGCTTCAACTCTTCTGGGAAGGCTGTCCACAAGGTTTAGGAGTGTGTCTATGGGAACATTTGACCATTCTTCGTGTCTATGGGAACATTTGACCATTCTTCCAGAAGCACATTTGTGTGGTAAGGTGAAGCAAAATAGGTCAGCATCCGAGGCTGAAGATAACAATAATAAATGGGTCTCTGCTATGTAATACATCTTATATCTTATTATAGCCTCTGGTGTTTAACACTATATACTGTATATCACAATATGGTAGGTCTGCTACTTTTGTGTTGCTTGAACGCTACATGTATGAGCCAAAACTCTCCTTTACTAAGGCTGATTGGTTTGTACATCCACATAATGGGGACGGCTGCTTGTCGTATCTAAAGTATTCTATACACTGCTGATAATGATATACTAATATATATATACATATATATATACAGTACGTGTACGAGTGTACAGCTTGTATAACAGTGTAAATTTGCTGTCCCCTCAAAATAACTCAACACAGCCATTAATGTCTAAACCGCTGGCAGCAAAAGTGAGTCCCCAATTGTCCAAATTGGGCCCAAAGTGTCAATATTTTGTGTGGCCACCATTATTTTCTGTCACTGCCTTAACCCTCTTGGGCATGGAGTTCACCAGAGCTTCACAAGTTGCCAGTGGAGTCCTCTTCCACCCCTCCATGATGACATCACAGAGCTGGTGGAAGTTAGAGACCCTGCACTCCTTCACCTTCCTTTTCAGGATGCCCCACAGATGCTCAATAGGGTTTAGGTCTGGAGACATGCTTGGCCAGTCCATCACCTTTACCCTCAGCTTCTTTAGCAAGGCAGTGGTCATCTTGTAGGTGTGTTTTGGGTTGTTATCATGTTGGAATACTGCCCTGCGGCCCACTTTTCAAAGGGAGAGGATCATGCTCTGCTTCAGTATGTCACAGCACATGTTATTATTTATGGTTCCCTCAATGAACTGTAACTCCCCAGTTCCGGCACCACTCATGCAGCCCCAGACCATGACCCTCCCACCACCATGCTTGACTGTAGACAAGACACCCTTGTTTTTTTACTCCTCACCTTGTTGCCGCCACTTAGGCTTGACACCATCTAAATCAAATGAGGTTATCTTGGTCTCATCAGACCACAGGACATGGTTCCAGTAATCCATGTCCTTAGTCTGCTTGTCTTCAGCAAACTTTTGCGAGCTTTCTTGTGCATAATCTTTAGAATAGGTTTCCTTCTGGGACAACAGCCATGCAGACCAATTTGATGCAGTGTGCGGCGTATAGTCTGAGCACTGACAGGCTGACCCCCCACCCCTTCAACCTCTGCAGCAATGCTGGCAGCACTCATACGTCTATTTCCCAAAGACAACTTCTAGATATGACACTGAGCCCAGTCTCCGAAGGGAGGGGATCATGCTCTGCTTCATTATATCACAGTACATGTTGGCATTCATAGCTCCCTCAATGAACTGTAGCACCCCAGTGCCGATAGCACTCATGCAGCCCCAGACCATGACACTCCCACCACCATGCTTGAATGTAGGCAAGACACACTTGTCTTTGTACTCCTCACCTGGTTGCCACCACACATGCTTGACACCATCTGAACCAAATAAATTTATCTTAGTAGACCATGGCGAGGCCTGTTCTGAGTGGAACCTGTCCTATTAAACTGCCATATGGTTTTGGCCACCGTGCTGCAGCTCAGTTTCAAGGTCTTGGTAATAACCCTGAATAAATGGAAAAGATAGAATAAAATATTTACAAAAATGTGAGGGGTGTACTCACTTTTGCGAGATACTATATATATATATATATATATATATATATATACTGTATGCTATATTACCGATAAGTATTGGGAGGCCTGCCTTTACACACACATGAACTTTAATGGCATCCCAGTTTTAGTCCGTAGGGTTCAATATTATGTTGGCCCACCCTTTGTAGCTATACCAGCTTCAACTCTCCTGGGAAGGCTGTCCACAAGGTTTAGGAGTGTGTCTATGGAAATGTTTGATCATTATTCCAGAAGCACATTTTTGAGGTTAGGCACTGAATTTGGACGAGAAGGCCTGACTCACAGTCTCCGCTCTAATTTATCCCAAAGGTGTTCTATCAAGTGTGCAGGCCAGTCAAGTTCCTCCACCCCAAACTCGCTCATCCATGTCTTTATGGACCTTGCTTTGGGCACTGGTCCAAATCATTTGGTCAGTGCCTGACCTCACAAATGCGCTTCGGGAAGAATGGTCAGACATTCCCATAGACACACTCCTAAACCTTGTGAACAACCTTCCCCGAAGAGTTGAAACTGTTATAGCTGCAAAGGGTGGGCCAACTCAAAATATAACCCTATGGACTAAGACTGGGATGCCATTAAAGGTCATGTGCGTGTAAAGTCAGGCGTCCCAATACGTTTGGTAATATAGTGTATCTTGCACCTGGAAGTGAGTGAGACATGGAGTACATGGGAGGACAGGGTAAGGTAAGTATGGTGCTGAATTATTCCTCATTATTATTATAACTCTAATCACCAATACTCTGAAACCAACTGATCAGTACAGTGTGGATCAACAATTCAGCCGGCAGTACAAATGATGGGGACCTCTTTAGCCATTTACTGACACAGCAGGTTTTCCATTCTCTCTCATCTCTATTTATAGGTTTAGTCATCTCTTCCCTGCACTCATATAGGGGGAATATGGTTGCTCTGAGAAACACAAATTGTGATTCTTTCAGACACTTTAAAATTGTTAGGCTCATAATGTTCAGGAACTGTGTGTTTCTTTTTTTGTCTTATTTCCTCAAGCCTCCATCTATTTTCTGCATGGCTTACATTTGCTTGTTGGAAAACATACAACACTGTCTGAAGATTAGAAATCTAATTTAGATGGCCTTAGGAGCTAATGCCATAGATATTGCATTTACAACCTTGATTATTTTTTTTATTTCAGTTCTCCGCACACTCCTCAGAAACAAGAAAGATGAACGAGGTTGTGCCTTGAAGTATTTATGCTTTTTTCCCTGTGGGAGAGCACATGTATGATGCCGTCTTCTACAGATTACATAGGTGCAGAAGATAAAGATCTCTAGTTAATGAAATACAATGTATCTCTATATTAATAAAGTGATAGATACTTTTTTCCATAGAACATTTTATTGTTCTTTAATACTGTCAAGATATTTTGAAGGAAAGCCCCCCCATTTAACTGCTTTACATAATCCTCCTCCAACACTTTCCAAAATCACTTTGAGATTCTGGTCATTTGCCAAGGTCCTCCTAATATTTTTCATATGGTAGGTCAAAAGGCTATGCTAATGCTGCCTTAATTGTTTATACCAGACATCAAGTTGTGTTATGAACTGATTCCAGAAGTGGTAACAGAACACTCTCAGTTGCTTTTACAAAACAAACATTTTACCAAGTGTGATTACCTGTGTTTATGGCCAACCACAGAATAGAAGCTGGAGAAATGCCTGGATCATTGGTTTTACTTGGTATTGGTAAAAAATGGCACTGACTGTTGGGGTGTATAAGGTGTAGACCTAGCACGGTACCTATCAGCCTTTTTTTGAGGGGAGATCAACCACATTTACAAGATGAAGTATTAAGTCTAACTGGGCCAAAAAAATAAAATAAATAAATACATTATATATATATATATATATATATATATATATATATATATATATATATATATATATATATATATATATATTTATATACACACAGTATCTCACAAAAGGTAGTACACCCCTCACATTTTTGAAGATATTTTATTCTATTTTTTCATGTGACAACACTGAAGAAATGACACTTTGCTACAATGTAAAGTAGTGAGTGTACAGCTTGTATAACAGTGTAAATTTACTGTCCCCTCAAAATAACTCAACACACTGCCATTAATGTCTAAACTGCTGGCAGCAAACGTAAGTACACCCCTAAGTGAAAATGTCCAAATTGGGCCCAATTAGCCATTTTCCCTCTTTGATGTCATGTGACTTGTTAGTGTTACAAGGTCTCAAGTGTGAATGGGGAGCAGGTATGTTAAATTTGGTGTTATCGCTCTCACTCTCTCATACTGGTCACTGGAAGTTCAATATGGCACCTCATGGCAAAGAACTCTCTGAGGATCTGAGAAAAAGAATTGTTGCTCTACATAAAGATGGCCTAGGCTATAAGAAGATTGCCAAGACCCTGAAACTGAGCTGCAGCACGGTGGCCAAGACAATACAGCAGTTTAACAGGACAGGTTCCACGCAGAACAGGCCTCGCCATGGTCGACCAAAGACGCTGAGTGCACGTGCTCAGTGTCATATCCAGAGGTTGTCTTTGGGAAATAGACTTATGAGTGCTGCCAGCATTGATGCAGAAGTTGAAGGGGTGGGGGGTCAGCCTGTCAGTGCTCAGACCATATGCTGCACACTGTATCAAATTGGTCTGCAAGGCTGTCATCCCAGAAGGAAGCCTCTTCTAAAGATGATGCACAAGAAAGCTTGCAAACAGTTTGCTTAAGACAAGCAGACTAAGGACATGGATTACTGGAACCCTGTCCTGTGGTCTGATGAGACCAAGATAAACTTATTTGATTCAGATGGTCTCAAGCGTGTGTGGCGGCAACCAGGTGAAGAGTACAAAGACAAGTGTGTCTTGCCTGCATTCATGCATGGTGGTGGGAGTGTCATGGTCTAGAGCTGCATGAGTGCTGCTGGCACTGGGGAGCTACAGTTCATTGAGGGAACCATGAATGCCAACATGTACTGTGACATACTGAAGCAGAGCATGATCCCCTCCCTTCAGAGACTGGCGGCAGGACAGTATTCCAACATAACGACCCCAAACACACCTCCAAGATGACCACTGCCTTGCTAAAGAAGCTGAGGGTAAAGGTGGTGAACTGGCCAAGCATGTCTCCAGACCTAAACCCTTTTGAGCATCTGTGGGGCATCCTCAAACGGAAGGTGGATTAGTGCAAAGTCTGTAACATCTCCAGCTCTGTGATGTCGTCATGGAGGAGTGGACATATTAAAAAATGAAAAAGCAGCCCTGAATGCAATGCTCCAATTTCTCTGATGCTATTCCCAAGAGATTCACTGATCCAGTAAGCAGTAACGCCACTCCTATTTAACCCACTCCTTGTGTTCCCCCCCCCCCCCCCAAGAATGTCAAGAGCCTAACCCCTGCTCTAGACTCACAGCACAGTACTGTAGTTAGCAGCAGTCCTTTGTTTCAGGACTTTGTGGCTACAAACACATTTTTCATTGTATAACATCCTCGACTACATATGAAAGTCCAAATCCAGCCAAAAGTTTTTGCTTTAGTTTTGTATACAGTGCCGTAGGGTGAGATCATTGTCAACTTGAACTCAGGAGGAGGAGTAGACTATGTTTTAGGGTGTATATCTAAATATTCCTATGATTTGTGTTATAAATATTCTATTAACCACTTTAGCCCCAAGCCCATTTTTGACACATTTTGTTCACAAGTTAAAATCAGTATTTTTTGCTAGAAAACTACTTAGAACCCTCAAATGCCATTGTACGGTTACATGTTATGGTTTAAAATTGCGCACTCCGGCGGAATGGCGACAAACTATGGTCAAAAAAATCTCCATAGGCAATGCTTTAAAAAATGTTAACGGTTACCAGTTTGGAGTTAGAGTGTAGCTCTTTTTTTTATATTATTGCTCTCATTTTGGCGATCGCGGCGATACATCACACGTGTAGATTGAACAGTGATTTAATTTGCGGTGCACATTCCGTATACGTTTTCTTTCGTGCACGAGCTAAATCATTTTTTTTTCCTATTTATTTATTTTTTGTTTTTAATTTTAGCACAGGTTTTTAAAAAAGCAGTAACAGGTACTCTTTATGGAGGGATCAGGGTCTAAAAGACCCTAGACCCCTCCACTACATTTCATCGGAGACCTGATCTAAGCCACATCCGGATTTGATCAGGACTCCAACCGTTCCGGCTGGTTGCTCGGGTCTCCCGGTGGGACGAGAGTCCTGGGAAAAGCCGCAGAAGGTGACAGGAGGGGGGCATCCCCTCCCGTTCGCTGGGGTAACGATCAAGCAGCTCCCGGGCCGCATCGGTCATTACCGGCGGAAAGCCGACCGCCGACTCTAAAAAACGGTACTGGGATGATGCCTCTAGCTAGAGGCATCACCCCGATACAACCACTTTAAATTAGTCGACGTAGGTCTACGCGGCTGGTCGTTAAGTGGTTAATTGACAACTCTTTGTAAAAAAAATACATTTTAATTTTTTTGCCCTGCATTTTTCAAAAACTTGTGGCAAAAAATTACATTTTAAAAAGGCTCATCATGCTTTTCCAAAAATACCTTGGACTGTTAAAAAAAAAAACAAAACCTTGGACTGTTTTCTTTCCAAAATGGGTTATTTTGTGAGTGCCCTGTCCTGTCCTGTTACTTCAGGAACTCAATAAAAGTGATAGATAGTCTGTATTTAAATTATTTTTGCTGCTAGGGCAAGTATAATGAGATACTGGAAGACAAGCGTAATCCCTGATCCTAAGGAAGTAATTCACTGAATCCATGAGATCTATATATATGAACAATTGATGGCATCAAAAGATGGTTCTCTGAAAAAATTTCAGCTGGCATGGCGAACTTGGTGCACTTATTTTGCTATGACTTAACCGTCAATTTACAGATACGGTTTTTCTTTATACTAGTTTCCTGCCTTTTTCATAATTTGACTACTGGGGGGGTGGGTCAGCCCATCTCCCTCCCTGCCACAGGTTGTTCCCATTTGGGGTGCTGTGGGGGGGGATGGGTCGCCGTGCCTACTCCCACTGTTATTGTTGTAGCCTCTGTTTTGGCCTATTGCATACCTCGTTGATACTTTATACAAATAATACACCGTTTCTATCTGTGTAACTCACTTTATATTCTTTCTGTATCACTGCAATGTTTGGGGATATGTGACTACTATTGTATGTTTAAAATTTTCAATAAAAATCTATAAAAAAAAAACCAAAAACAAAAAAAAAAGGGATAGGTAGTCAGGAAATGAATGCATCCTTCTTGAAAGCCCAACAGAATGTGTCTTGGCGTGTCATTGTAAGTGTGCCTATGCTGTGTGTGAGAACTTTGTGGCAAAAAAATAAAATAATTTCTTAATTTTCCTAAAAAAAGTGACAAAAAAATGACAACTTTAAAAAACTCTTCTCTACTTTCCAAAAAGAGGCTATTTATACTTTCCTGACATTTTAAGGCTGTAACGGATCAACTGGCACCCCGACCGGGTACCTCCATTGACAGATGCTCCTAGTGCTTCCCGAGGGCTCCAAGCACTCCACCAGACACCATAACCACCTCAGACCCCACGAACCGCCGCAGCTTCGTTAGAGTCTTGACATCTCTTACCCACCCTGGACCTACGGCAAGGCTCCAGGTTCCCGTGGGGGAACCTCTCTTTCCCCAGAGAGTGCAGCAGGAACAGGAACAAGCTCTTACAAAAGCTATTACAAGTGCTTAGTGATTATCCAAGGGAGTATGAAGGGCATAGAAATCCCTTGTAGCATATTCCCCGATGAGAGACAGGACTCTAGATTGAGGGTGAAGTATAACTCAACTTTATTGAAACAGACTTTTATACAGTTTTCCCCCACAAGGTTATCGCCCAGGTGGACCTTGTTGAAAACAGGCCCTGACATTCACAATCCAATGAAAACAGAGTTTTACACTGCCATACAGTGAACACAAAGATATACACTGTGGGACAATCCCCCCTCCCCCTTAGCAGTCAATCCACTTACACATATACATCCCATAATAAGCTTATCTTAAGGCAGACAGAACAATGTGAGGTCATTAACATTTAACAATGAGACAGGCACAATCAACATTCCCTCCCAATACACAAACAATAGGGAAGTCTGCCAATGACAGTCTGTGTGTCTCTCTCACAGACAAGCACATGGAATACACTGTGTAAGGTGGTATTAATCTTCATATTTCTATATGAAGATATGGTTGGCAAATATTACTATCCCACTTGAAGCAATCCAAATGATTAATTATCTGTCTTTCACTCATAGTGACGGTTAGTACCGTCACAAGGGCCTCAAGAAATGAAAAAGGAAGTCATTACATTATGATTGACTCATTTTGAAACATATATCATATGTAGGCTCTCACACAAATGACATAATATACACTTTAGGATTTTTTTTTTAACCAAAGAAATGTAGCAAAAAAAGTTTTGGCCTAAATTTATAAAGAAATACCATTTAGTTTGCAAAATTGTATAACAGAGTTTAGGAAAGCTAACATAAACTAAGAAAACTAAGACTATATACCACAAAAAAAAAAACTATATCTGTCTCAAAAAATGATAGAAATTCCATTTGGGTACAGTTTTGCATGACTAAGTAATTACATAGTTACATAGTTACATAGTAGGTGAGGTTGAATAAAGACAATAGTCCATCCAGTTCAACCTGTGTAGGTGTGTGTGGCTGTAATCATCTCACATAGCCCTTAATGTCCTGATCCTTGAGATGTAAGTCTAAGAGTATTTTGAAAGCCACCATACTTCCCGCAGAAACCACCTCTTGTGGTAGACAATTCCACAATCTTGTAACACTAACAGTAAAGAACCCTCCTCGTTGCCTGAGGTTAAAACGCTTCTCCTCTAATCGCATTGTATGTCCTCAAGTCCTCATGCAATCCCTTCGAATGAACAGCTTTTTTTCTAAGCTGAGTTCCCCATTAAGATATTTATAAATTGCTATCATGTCCCCCCTCAGACGTCTCTTCTCCAGGGAGAATAAATCGAGTTAAGGTCCTCCAACCCCCTAATCAGTTCAAAGTGTGACAGAGCTGAAATCTGAAAAATGGTCATAGCATGAAGGGGATGAAAAGGTCCGGGCTTGAAGTGGTTAAACTTTCCTTTGACCATCATGAAGGTTTTATTCTATATCCATAAAATCTGCTTGATTACATTTCAGGATTAGCACAGTGCCTGTTGCCCTTTTGGGCTGTTCAAATGTAGACGTTGCAGGTCTCATAGACCCTAGCACTGTAATTGGATCTCCTGCCCCCCCTCCTCCAGACCGATCACAAAGAACACAGCCCCAGCCTTCGTTTTGGGAATGGCCAGAAGAGGGGAGTGGGGACACAACTACAACACTTACATCTACATGTACTAATCTTGACATGTACATTTTAAGATTTGCAGGAAAGGGGTTTCTCTTGAGGGAAAGGAATTTTTTACTGCTTCCAACCCTGTTTATAAGAATGCCGGTTCCTGTGTGGAGATGCACAAGGAAATTAGAAAAACCTTGCAAAGTGAAGGGAATTTATCTCTAGGACAGTTTTCACCAGAACAGGTGTCCCTATTACAAGATTTACACGTCTTTCTATGATGATACCTGCACTTTTTTTGGATCAAAACCTTTATACTGTACATCTTTTTTTGGATGAACTCAATGCATTATATATGATCTCATTATACAGATTTCTGACCGACCACCAAAGGAAAGTCATTTTTTCCATGACCCTGTTCTAGATTTCTGTTTTTTTTTGTTACTATATAGACTTAGCTTTAAACTTTTTATGTACCCTATGTCATATATTGAATAGAAGGAGACAGATTATTCTTATTGTATTTGTTTTCACTTTTTTGGTCCTTTGACCTTTTTTATTTGACATACAGCAATTGAATTCAATCTTTTTCCCCTATTGAACAATAAAAATTGACAGGGTTTCTAATATTTCCCTACTCTCTATGGCTGGAGATACCCTTTAAATTCTCCCCTTGTGCAGGAAAATGAGGTGAACATAATCATTCATTTTGGTTCTTTCAGACATTCCTTGTTTTAGAATATACTGTTTTTTTGATAGAATTGTTTTTTTTTTTTTTTTTTAGGGTTCTGAATATGCAATGTATTTTCTTTTTACTTTTTTTTCCATATTCTTTATCAGTGGGTTGGCTGCCTTGATATTGTTTTTCACTCATAAACAGTCAGTAAATTACCATCTAGAAAACAGTTGCGGTAAAAGAAAAAAAAGGACAATTTTAGACATTGTACTTGAATCATCTCCATTAACTATACCTTGGGTAAAGGGCATAAATCAATCAAATGTTGAACAGATTAACTTATCACCTGGTTAAATAGTCTGTCAGCTTGGGATGTCTCTGTATGGCAGGGTGAATTTAAATGCATGCAAATTTCCCCCGTGGCTGCCTAGCTAGTATAGTTGGAGCTGTCAAATGACGATGACATGGAAAAAATACATTATCTTTTTTTGAAGTATATTTAAAAAAGATAGCCAGATTGCTATTGCCATATCTTTCTTGCAGGCACAAGATTGTTCCCCCAAAATTTGAATTTTTTAATTCACTATTTTTTTTTCTTTCTAAATAACTAAATCGTTGGTTTAGTTTTTATTTATTATTTTAGACATCTAGGCATCAAACAATTAACAGTTACTACATCAACTGGTTAAGGTCCCATGTGCCATCATTGTTTAAAATCAGTGTTCCGGAAGTCACGCTTGTCACTTTCAGTTGATCGTACAAAAAAATGATTAGAAATTTGAAAAGAACCAATTACGGAGCCAACTGCGTTCTGAACTTGTGAATGTGAAACCACAATGCAATCTTTCTGGCATGATCATAATAGAGTGAAGTGGGAAGAATTCATAAAATGTTTTCTTTCTAAACAGGACTGCAAGCAAATATTACCCGGCAGATGTTTAGAGGTGACATGGAAAGTAGCAACCTTATAACTCAAAAGCTTTCAGAGGTAAGCAAAATATGGATGTTACAACTGTAAAGTACTTACAAGTAGTGGGATATTGTACTGTTAAAGTAGATCTTAACCCAGTCACCAAAATCTCATACAAGCTTCAACATGTTAATTATTATCATTCACATTGTTTACATTCTTTTAAAATCTGCAGCTTTTGGGGCCCATTCACACTAAAATGCCGTGCAGGAAAGCGGCGTTCCATGCCAGTCTTCCATACCGCACTCAAATTGCACTGCCCTTGAGATCTACAGAGGGGGTCAGTGCAAACCTAATAAAGTAAAGTTCATATTCCCATCGCACCCCTTCCTGGATAAAGGCACATCTGTTTTGGGTGCTGAAGCGATCACCAGCTGGACACTGGATCTATCACAGGTACATACATATTCACCAGCACATGGATCTTGCAAAGCAGTCCAAAGAAACTTTTCATTGCAGATAGGATCACATCAGAAACAGTGCAACGTTTTGGAGTCATGCAGGACCCCTTCATCAGGCATGTGATGACGAAGGGATCCTGCGTGACGAAGGGATCCTGCAAGATCCATGGTGTGCTGGCGAATATGTATGTACCAGTGCAAACTTAATGACACCCCAAATATAGGCCACAAATGCAGTACATTTGCTTGCACCAAACTGTGATCCGGAGGCAGTGCATGCACTACCATCCGTGTGGTGTGGTGCGATTTTAGTCCATTCAAAATGAATGGGCTGAAATCGCATTGCACAGAACTGCATCTGAATTGCACAGGAACATGCAGCGCGATCTTGTGCGATTCACATGTAGTTCCTTATTAAAATAATATCTGGAAGTGCTGCTATATAATGCTGATATAAAAGTCTTTGTTCAGGCTACCCCTATTATGGGGTGACGATGGTCTCCTAATTGTACTCCGGTGTTATCACACTGTCACATGAGCCCATGGTTCGAAACTACAAGTGGCTGTTCCAAAAAACATTGCGCAGGTATGATCTATTGTTGCGACTATCAAGAAATCCATCCAGAGCAATGATGTACAGTTGACAGAGGAACAAGTGTGTGTAAACTGGAGAGGACCAAAAGAGACAGCAGGAGATCAGCAGCAATGCAAAAAAGGGTTAAAAAAAACAGTAATTTACAACACCCCCATAAAAACAGAGTAGACTCCTTTTTGTTGGAAAAAATCAAAGACTGTAAGTTATGATTGCCTCCTAACTGTACTAACTGCACTGCCTCATGTGTGGCATTTCCATCAAATGGGTTATGTGTGATAGCTTGATCATTTTGATTAGAAAATCAGAAAATAAATCAATCATTTATTAAAGTGTGTTTGGCCACTATAAGTCTAACTTCACCTTGTGCCCTGCTTTTTGTGTCCCATTCAAAAAACACAGGATGTGGTGTGGATCCTACAGTATGCTTTACGCATATGCATTACACTCCACTTTCTTCATGATTCCAAAGCAAGTGGAGCACAGTGCACATTTGTAAAGCATACTGATCTCTTTATGACAGCTGCTTTATAAATAGACCCCCAAATCTTGCTGCTGCATTGCTGCTTAGATGGTAAACTTTTTACAGAGAATTTCAAGCCTATTAAAAGTTAAAATGTCATAGTTTGTCATTTTTTATACAGAGCTGTTAAAGAAGAAACAGTTTCATGCTTTTCTGTTGTGGTTATATAACAGGTAGTTCTTCCATCATCTAGTCATGTGCAGGGCCGGAGCTCCCTCTAGGCGAACTAGGCATCTGCCTAGGGTGTACGCAGCCACAGCCACTGACTTCCCTACTAGCATGGCCGGGGAACATGAGGGGCTGAAGAATGCCGCTGACTGACTCCTCAGAGAAATCAGCAGCCGTGGAGGACATCTGTCATGGCTGCTGCAGAGGAGGTCAATAGCAGCTCGGCCTGTGAAGAGGGCGACAGCTGGGGAGGCGGAGGAGGTGGGCACGAGGACAGCTGGAGAGGGGGAGCAATGGCTGCTGATTATCCTGCTTGGCTTCCCTCACTGGAGTGTTGGTATGATACCAATTATGAAACTGTTAAAGAGGACCTATACTGTGAAAGCAAAAGGGCAAGTGAAGGGCAAAGGCTTAGTCATCTGTATGACCATCTTCCTAATATTGACACCATTCCACATTGTATTTCGGTGTGGATCCAGCCATCTTAGAGGAGACAAAACTCAAGGTAAAGCTTCCCCCTGGGATGACTGGTGTTTAAGCAGCAGGGCAGATGGAGAAAGCCCAGATCCTTAAGAATAAATGTAGCAGAAGCAGAGAGATCCTTACATTGCAGATCCGGAGGTACAGATTCCTCTCCATGAAGCAGAACAGTGAGCAGCACAGTAGTTTTATCACCAAATCCGAGGAGACTAGAGGTCAGAGGCTTCTTAGATGGTCTCACACTCCAGATGTTATTTTTTTAAATTATTATTTTGATAGTGCTATTCTCCCTGGGAACTCAAAGTGCTTTATCTGCTGTTAGGGAAAATAGTAAAGCAGCCAACATGGGCGTGCTAAAAAAAAAAAGTCATACTAGGACCAATTTATCACAAGAACCAATAAACACGATAACATGTTTTTGGAATGTGGAATGAAACTCACACAGGCAGAACATCCAAACTGAATTCAGATACTGTCCTGACCAAGACTTGACCAAGACTCGAACCAAGGACCCCAGTGGTGTAAGCTAAACACTAAGACACTTTGCTACACAGTTATGTTATGAGTTTACAGAACAGGAATGCCCAGGCACAATCACATGTCAGGAAGCGCACTGCTATTTTTCAGAAAGAATCAAAGAATTTAAGACAAAAGGTCTTTCAAGGAAATGCTCAAGTATAATTAACATTTTTATAAATTCCCTATGAGATAGCAAATTTCCTTTAAAGCAGACCTTCAGACAGTCACATTCAAGATATCATCCTAACTCTCCACCGTGCCTATTACACATTTGGACTTTTTCATTATTTTTTTGAGGGTAGCAAGGACCCTTTTTCAGTAGGTACTTGTTCCCACTTCCTCACTCCTCACCAAGGAAGGTATGACATAGTCCTTGATCTGCTCACCCCTACCCATGGGATAAAAATCACACGTCCCAGGAAGCTTAAGGATAGTCTCCCCCAGTTGACAGATCTTGCACATGCACTGTAGGGGACCAGCTGTGAGTGATCAGAAAGTCCATGTTGGTTCTAAAATCCAAGATGTTGGCATGGGAACGAAAACCGCAGTGGTGATTTTGGGTTCTCGGAGGACAGCACTGAACCCCTTGGGCTGGTAAGTATGCATATTTTAAAAATCAGCAGCTACAGTACATCTAACTGCTAAATTTTTCTTTTTGGATAGTTGCTTTTTAAGCATAGGTTCATGTTAAAAGTGTTGTAAGTGAATGAAATATTTTTCCAAGACATTTACTTACAACTGCTGCTTGCACACTATATTTCAGTTTTGGAAAGATGTGAGTAAAGCTCCTCAGGCACTCCAGTGAGGGGATCTCTGCACCTAGGCTCTCAGCTCCCCCCACCAATAAAAAAGTCATACCTGTTGGACTCTTAGAGCTATGTTAAGTTACTTGAAGGAGGTTGTAGCAGCAGCATCAGTATTTACAAAGAAAAATAGAAGAGTGACTGTTCTTGCTTCAGCATTTTTTTTGCTTCAGCAGCAGTGATTTCATTAGAGTCTTCAAAACAGGTAGATTCAACCTACCAGACTCCTTTTATAATCAATATATCAACATATAAGCATGACTCCTTGAAATAAACTGATACTTCTCTTTTTCTATATATGCTGGAGAGTTACACAACCTGACAATTACTTATATTACTCAGTAATTATACTGTATTGTTGAGATATCTGTGCTTGAGTCTATAGGTCTGTGCACCTATCAGCCAACAGCAGATGCTAAAACATGCAAAGGTGGGCAGGACCATCAAAAAGTCTCTGGTGAGCAGGAGCAAGGTTAGGAATGATGGCAAGAAGATCTTGCAGTTGGAATAATTCAAAAGTGTATAATATAAATAATATATAAGCCAGGGGATATATAAGCCCACCATGCACTGAATATGAATAAACTCTTAGTATTTGGTGAATTAATCCTTTAGATGATTATAGTTCAAGTATAGTTATTATTTAGTTTTAACTAATAATATCATAAATGTTCCAGGAACATTATAATTTTACTAATTGTGTTATTGGTGTAAATTATCTACCAGTATGGGTTCTCTTATTTAAAAAAAAAAAAACATTAAGAACATGTCACAGTTGAATTAGGAGAATGATTGTACTGCAGGGAATATTGCATGTCAAAATACAGGGCCTTTTGCCTTTCCACGTCTCCAGTGGGTTTAAATATGAGGGTTTTTTTCCCCCTTATTTTAAGATACCAAAAAGAAAATGTCCTTTTATAGAAAAAGGCACCTGTCCACAGTATGTTACCCTATTCCTTTTATTGGCAATAACCAAGTGTGGTAGACACAGGTGCTGGATAGGTTAATTTAGATCTTTCATTTGTACATGTAGTTCTAGCAATTTGTAAGATATACTGGGATTTGTTTAAAACGTATTTTAAAAAGTCAGCTCGAATGTCAAATGTTCTCTTTTTCTACTTCTTAAATTAAATAAACCTTTCCTTTCAGCTTATGTACAAAACTAACATATTCCTTTTTTTATTTAACTTTATTATTCAAAGCTTTCTGCATTAACATTTCCGAACAGCCACCCTTAAATAATTCTAAGCCTAACGTCTCAATTTTAGGCATAATTGTGGAAATAAACACATGACAAATGGCAATCATTAAATATGAATAAGACACAATTGAAACTTAAGTGTTACGTTTTCTTCGCTGTCTTTCAAAATCTTGACAATCAAAATAGCAGTTTTTAAAATTTTAATGAGAGCCAGTAAGAAACAACAATACAAACCAAATTAATTTAGGAAAAAGAAGACAACCTACTCCATTATGTCTTTTTTACATACATTTCCCATTTGCGAAATGTATAATAATGCATTTTTAATTAAATTAAAGTTTCATTTATTGTTTTGATGTTATATTTAATTTAGCTCAGAAATAATGAATATAAATGGCAAAATAAAAAAAAGTGTTCACATAAAAGACATATTTTATCTATTTTGTCTAAAAAAGTCTAAAATATTTAATCTTGTGCTTAAACTTCTCTTTTATTTAAAAGCTGAGGCTTCTTGAGTTTCTTCCTTTCAAGGTTAAAAGTCGATGAGATTTTGTAAAATCACTTTTTTTTTTTTCAATTGAGCATAAAGTACTGCATTACATGCCCTATCATTTCAGATAGTGTATTAATGAATCCTTAATTTTATTCATGTACAAAATATTTATTAGGTTTTTTTTTTTCTGTACTGAAATAGCAATATGCTGATCGTGTGAATTTTCCATAAAAATACAGAATAATTTATTTAGCTGTTGAAGTTGCTCTACAAATGCATCGTTATTGTGAGCCAGCAAAGTGTCAAAAACACAAATTGAAGTAGAGCAGAAAGTTTTGAAGTAAGGAAGATTTCAAATTTTACAGAGATGTTTTGATAAATGATTTATCATCCAATGGATGTGCACTTGCCAAGTATTCTGATATTTTTTTTTCCTTAACTCTTCTGTAGACCAGTCAAAAAAGACAGTGAAGAATTTAAAGGGAAAAAACTTACTTTAAGAATGTTGTAAAAGGTAAATTCAAAATGTACTTCCTTGAAGATAATTTATTGTCCTTGTGTTTTATTATTATTGCTTTTCTTTTGTTTCAAAATATGTTTTTTTACATTTAATTTATTATAATTTTTAATAGTGAGACTGATTCTGACAGTTACACTTTATTAGATTGCACTGCAGATGGGCATTGCAGCTTGAAGGCTTACATTTTTGTCAGTCTGTCAGAGATCACTATCACAGAGCTGACATAATCAGGATCAGGAACTTCTCTGTTTGGTCCCTGATTATCAGTGGGGTCTTGCGTGTCAGTGAAAGATTGTATTACAGTTGAACTGAAGTTCCACTGTAAAAAACTGAGAGCAGGCAGGCTTTTATTGCAGAGGAGACATGCACTGTTCTTCTGAAATAATATCCCCCTAACTGCCTGCTCGTCGTCGTCCCCGTCACTGTAAACTGAGCTGTGCATGCAAAGCTCAGCTTACAGTGCCGGGCTGGTCTCTGAGTGCTGGGATGACAGCTTCCTGTGCATGTGCAGAAGAAATGTCATCCCGTGCTGGCCAATGAAGAGGTTCAAAGACCAGCACCGGTGCAGGACCATTGGACAGGTAAGTATGGTAAGTATGGAAACTTTAGTTCTAGGTCTTTAATTTTAGAGCCAGCAGCCACATGAAATTAAAAAATGTAGTAAATAATACAATAAAGTTAATTTTAGGGTACAGAAACACAATATATACTTATTTGTTTGGTAAAATATAAAAGATAAGGCTGTGCTGAGTAAATAGATACCAAACATGTCAAGCTTTATATTTGCACACGCCTGGAAAACAACAACAAACTTTGGTACTCTATATTTTCCATAGGCGATGCTTTAAAAGCCCCTACAGGTCATCAGAATTATTGCTCTCACTCCAGCATGTGAGGCAATAAGTAACATGTGTGTCGCAATTTATAAGTGACCTTTTCATATGTAGGCGCAACTGACGAGTGCCTTTATAATCATGTGGTCATGCATGTAGGGACGGGGCCAGCTCAAAATTTTTGGGTGGTTTAAGTGCTTGCTGTAACTTTATTTTTTTACTTTCATTAAAATGTAAAATATTTTTAAGAGAGGTTCTCTTTAATGAGACATCTTTTAGACCCCTGATGTCTCTCTTGCCTTCCACTGAAGCTAATGGAGTGCATATCTTACTCTATTAGGTTCTTCCCTGGCCCTTGCGGGTCACCAGAAACCGGAAGTGATGTTTTACTGTACATACTGCGTTTGGGTTCATTCATTCTAGGGGAGATCAGCTAACAGATGGCTCTGGCATCCTTCCCCTCCACTTGACATGCCCACCAAGTGGATCCTGGCCTGCGGTGGGACAGCAGAGTCCGGGAAGCATTGCCCGCGGGAGGGGATGTTCAAACCAGCCATCACACTCCTGCACTCCAGGGGTCACAGAAAACAATCCATGAGCTGTACTGCCATCGGATCACTTTCAGAAAGCAAATAATTAGCGGGGTGGGGGTGTCAAGCTGGCCTGCCCGGAAAAATATCCAGCAGCTGTATGGATTGCTTTCATAAGAAAGCCAACAGTTGGCTTGTGGAGTGCACACACACTCCCAGTAAAACCCCCCACTACCAATGCCGTACCATTAGGGCGGTGGCAGTAAAAGGGTAATTGAATTGAATCCTTAGAACAGTTTTTTTTTGGAGAATGTTAATAAACAGATTGCATTTGGGAAGGAGTAATGTTTTAAAATAGTTTTTCTATTGCAAAAATATATGCCTATGGAGACAGCCATATTTGCTCATACTCAGGCAAAGGTTGTTCTATACTACTCATTCTCTCAATGCAAGTTTATAGGATTGATTTTCCTAAAAAGGTAGGGACTGCTCAATAAGTTAATGATTACTGAGTTTAGAATAAAGTTACGTTTATAAGGTTGAATTCCCATGGACATGATTCGATTATTTAAAAGAGAGGTCTGGGAATTGAAAAAAACAAACACACATACTCTGTGTGCAAAAATGATGCGCTTTTTCTTTAAATCTTGTGATAGAAAATAAATGCAATGTGAACAAAATTTTCCTTTAAATTCTGCAGTGCTCAGCTGCGCACGTATCACTTAGTGCTAAATTCCAGTGTAAACCACAATGAAGTGCAAATATAACTAAATATGAAAAAAATGATGTGATAAATAGAAATGCACAAAAAACATACAGTCAACTGAAAGATATCTATATAAACCACAACAAAGTGCATATGCTATTGAGTGCAAAATAGATGTGAAAAATATATATACATGAAAATGTTCACAAAAAACATATAGTCCATTGAAAAGTGCCAATTGAAGAGTTCTTCACCGATCCAATGCTGCATCTGTCCTCTGCTGCCTCTAAGAACAAGAACTGAGCAATCAAACATCACTAGTCGCTCAGTTCTCAGTCTTCAGTGGGCAGAGAGCCAGTGAGTGTCACTCCCCATTCTCTGCTCTACCCCTCCAGTGCTTACTGGAGTGCCAGGCTGTGGAGGGGGCGGATAGGCTGGCTCAGTACCCCAGCAGCTCGCTGAGAGGCTGAGCCAGCTGCCAGTCCAAGCATCTGGATGGATCACGACATTAAAGTCGGGACCGATCCAGAGCCTGGATTAGCTGAGTGACGCCAGCCGACAGGGGACTTTAGTCCAAAACAAAGTGCACTGCTGTGATCCCCAGGAGAAGTAGGTCCAAAAGAGCTTTGGTCCTAGTTTTCCTTTAAGACAACACAGCTCTGCCTTGTTTACTACAGGGAGAAACTATTTTTGCAAAGTGCACAGCCTCTGCTCCTTTCGTTAACCAATCTTAATGAGTCAGCTGATTTTTTGGTTGATAGTTTTTTTCAGCAGCTGTTAGACAGTTTGGCAGAGCCATTATAATGACTTGACTGACTTTGACAAGGCGCGGATGCGCAAAACATGTCGTAATTTTGACAGAACCGTTCTCCTTCCGGCTTGTTGGTCACTGACAGTCGGTGTCTGCTGAAGCCTGCCTCCTGGGTGCAGGCGATTGATGTCATCACAGGGGCCCCCATGGGATTCATCAAGTCCCACACTGTTTGTATCTTCCCACCATTGGGATTACATGCCGCTCTGCTTGTTTGAACAGCTGAAGTGCTGTCACACAGGTCTTCCACAGCATACTACGGCATCTCCTTGTGATCTGGTAGCTGTGGGGCAAGTAGACAGGCTGAGCCTGACATCCTATCTGTGTTGTGATCCAGTGCCTTTTAACCCTTGATTGGTTGTTTTTAACTGACCAAATAAAACTGTGGCTTTTTAACTCTTATCTTTCTCCGTGTGGAGTGTCAGACATTCAGGATATATATCTACATTTACATAGACTTTGCTGGATAGCCTTAACCTGAAGCACTTCCTCTTTCCTCTGTTGCCACAGAGCCATTATAATGCCTTATCCATTTTCGATGGATAATCTACAGACCTCAATATTTTATACGGTAACTAAAATGATGTGCAAGCTTGTAAAATAATAAAGTCATATAAAAATGACTCTAAAAACTACTGGTTTGGTTATCCCTGCCCCCCCCCTCTTTTTCTAGCACTCCCTCCATCTTTATTTGTAAAAAAAAAAAAATGTGTATACATAGCTTTTTTTTCCGGCAGTTTTTTTATCTGGTCACATGACATCTGGGAACCAATTTTTCCTCCTTTTCCTCTGGTGATGGGCAGATCCTAAATGCAAAGAATGGTGCCACATAATGATCTGGAGCTCTACTTGGCAGCTTGATGACATACACCCAGTCTTTGTCACCTTGGGCTCACAGGAAGTGGGTTAAATGATTGTGGGAATTGTTAGGTCTTAAAGGGGACAAAGGGATTCATTTATAACATTTGCTGTTCAGATGTTTATTCAAATGCTGAATGTTTTGGGCATTTTGTGTGCACAAACGTTACAGCTTCTTACTGTCCGTGGTTGCTAGAGCTGGTATGGTACTTGCATCCACAGCTTTCTCACCAACCACTGATGTCACAGGGCCCATTTACTTACATGGTCTTTAATTTCTGGCAACTAAAGCAAATGGGCAGTGATCGGAGGCGTTACATCATTGCCTAAATATGGTCTAGCACCTATCACCTAATTGCATTAAGTTTGTAGTTAGGGCCCTCTATAGGCATTGCTTCCCTTGAAATGGAATTAGGCATTTGGGCAAGCATTATAATGTTAACTCTAATACCTCTAAGCACTATACTTTCCCTTTAAAAACAGGGAGAACAAAGCATAATCCTTAAGTTCAAGATCAAATTGAGATCTTGTAGATAGCTTTATTTAAATATGTGCTAAACAAAATTGTTAAAAAATTATGAAGAAACCTACAAATTGGGTATGGTACAAGGTAAATGCAGGAACACCTAAAGTGGTTGTAAAGCCTAAACATTTTTTACCTTAATGCGCTCCCTGCATTAAGGTAAAAAACATGTTTAGGTGTCAGCATCCTCTCACCCCCCCTTTTTACCTATATGAGCCCCCATTCAATCTGGCGCCATGCACATCTGGAGCTCTTTTCTCGCCTCACTTCTGGGGCTTGCTGGCATTGGCTCCCAGTGCTTTCAATCAAAGCCAGTGACGGGGGAGCTGGGGGCGGGGCTGAGTCCCACTGTCTGTGTCAATGAACGCAGCTGCAGGGCTCGAGTGCTAGCACGCATGAGTGCCCCCATGGGGGCACTGGACAGGGGAGGGGCCAGGAGCACTGACGTGGGACTCGAAAAGAGGAGGTTCGCTGCCACTCTGTGCAATTCCATTACACAGAACAGGTAAGTATAAGCATGTTGTTTCTTTTTTTTTTTAATTTATCTTTACAATCACTTTAATACTAAGCCTAAAGAGAAAATATGTATTTTTCCATTAACACACTATTGGTTTAATTCGCTATCAAAGGCCAGGAATGCAATGTGCATAAACTGATATAAGTTTTGCTGTTTGATTAACCATTACTAACTAAAGCTGAACAGAACACAAGTGTGCACAACAGCACCCAAAATATTGTCCAATGTACCAGCAATTCTGGCATATTCCAGTGTTGACACACTGCCAGTCTGGGCAACCTTTTCTTGTGGTCGCAGGCACATAATTTCTTGAGTGTTGTTAATCCTCAGAACACTCCTGTTTAATTGTATTAATTATTTATATTTTTATAGATACAGTTCACACAAAGGTAAAAGCCACATCAAACTTGCTTTTTATTAAATTGTAAATCAAATATAATACTACACCTAAAGCAAAAAATGAATTACAATATGTAATTAATGTCATGCATTTATTTTATATGAAAAATCTACTGTACAAGGGGTGCCCCTGTTTCTCTGTATCATAAATAACAATGGGATTGTGTAGATCTGCTTTGAAAGTTATGTGACTAATCAAAACTGCTACACTGCTGATTCAGCTGATTGGCTCCTGGGATCAGTTTCTCCAGGTCTGATTCACATTTTTTGGAACACAAATGGCACTGTGGAAATAACGATGGGTCTGAATAATGTATTGATGTACGTGGTCAGCTTTATCTCAAAGCAACCCTGGATGAATCATATATTGGAAAAACTTACTGCACAAAAGCTGAAGAAAATATAATTCCCATTTCCTTACCCATACCTTATATTGTTCAGGCTCCTCCTGTCTATGGCTCATCTGCTGCCTTTTGTTTTGGGCCAACTAGGCTTCTTCTAATTACATGCTACTGACCTAGTCATGATCTCAGAGTTGAGATGCTGAACATTCAGCTGCATACTTGGTTTGGTCTTAACTACACTTCTCAATGCCAGCGCTGTGATCCATGAGTACTCTTGTTAGTCGGGACTTGGTTATTGTCATGGTCTTACCTTCTTGCTGTTCTCCTTCGTTTGACATGTGCTGGCGGCCATCTTGGTTTCTGGGTTTCTTGTAGCCTCCCACCCTGCGGCTCCTCCTTCCCACTGGGAGGAGCTGGATGCCTAGCTCATATATATAGGAGGTCTGTGGCTTCAGTTCCCTGCTTGGTCCTCCTGTGTTCCCATGCTACTAAGACTGCTGCTACTTCTGGTTCCTGTTCCTGGCTTCGTCTGACTACCCTGTTGGTTCCTGATCCTGGCTTCGTCTGACTACCCTGTTGGTTCCTGATCCTGGCTTCGTCTGACTACCCTGCTGGTTCCTGACCCCTGGCTTCGCAAAGACTCTGCATCGGTTTCGCCATCCGTTTGGACTTTTGCTTTATAGCTTGTTTTTCAATAAAGCTGTCTTATTTTCACTTATCTGTTGTTGTACGTCTGGTTCATGGTTCCGTGACATTAGGACCAAGCCATGAATTCTGACGGTACAGGGCCATCCTCGCTACCCACGCTGGTTGCCAGACTTGATCAGCAGGATCACCTGTTGGGTCGGTTCGCGTGGCGTTGCAAACCCTGCTTGAACGCACGGTACCACAGGCCACGAATTCTGACGGTACAGGGCCATCCTCACTACCCACGCTGGTTGCCAGACTTGATTTGCAGGATCACCTGTTGGGTCAGTTCGCCGTGGCGTTGCAAACCCTGCTTGAACGCACGGTTCATTTCGCTCCCGTTGCCGATGGGTCGGTTGTCGCTCCTGGGTCCGCTCCTACTGCCGCTCCGGTTGTTGCGCCAGAGTCTACCCCGACACCTGTTGTTGCGCCCGCGGTGTTTCGGGGTATGTCCGGTTCTGCCCCCCTTCCACAGCGCTTTGGGGGAGAGCCAACTCAGTGCCGAGGTTTCCTTAACCAGGTGGGCATTTATTTCGAGTTGCTGCCACATGCCTTTCCTACTGAGAGATCAAAGGTGGGCTTCTTAATCTCGCTGCTCTCGGACAAGGCCTTGGCCTGGGCCAGCCCTTTATGGGAGAACAACAATCCGGTGGTTGCCGAGTTTTCCGGTTTTGTTGCTTCTCTTCGGAAGGTATTCGATGTGCCGGCTCGTGCTGCCTCTGCTGCGAAGCTCCTTATGTCCATCAGACAGGGTTCACGATCCGTAGCTGAATACGCCATTGAGTTTCGTACCCTGGCAGCAGAGGTGGGCTGGAATAATGAGGCTCTGGTCGCTGCTTTCTCTCATGGTCTCTCGGATGCCTTGAAGGATGAGGTTGCAGCTAAGGACCTACCAGTGGAGCTCGAGTCTCTTATTTCTTTCCTGATTTTGATTGACACCAGACTCAGGGAGAGACCTTCCTTTAAGGAGAGTCTGCGGAGGCCTCCTAACAGATTGGCGCCTACCTTTGTTGTCCCACCCGTGCCTCCCTCTCCTCCCACGCCTCCTGGGGATGACTTGTCTGGGGGTGAACCCATGCAGCTGGGGTTTGCTCGCCTGTCCGAGGGGGAGAGGGTACTCCGGAGACGCGAGGGCCGATGCATGTACTGTGGTCTCGGTGGGCATTTTCGGTTGGCATGTCCGAACCGTCCAGGGAAACACTCGCACCTGAGATCCTGTCGGGGGCAGATCTTGGGTGGAGTCTCCTCGTCCCCGGTTTCCCGTGTTGACAAACCACTGATCACTGTTGTCCTTTCCTGGGTCGGGGGCTCGGTGACGACCCAGGCGTTGGTGGACTCTGGTGCTGGTGGTTTGTTCATTGATAGTGTGTTCGCTGCCGCCAATTCCATTCCTCTGCAGGCTCGAGGTTCTCCTCTGGCTCTTGAGGCGATAGACGGCAGACCCCTTCTGCCGCCACACGTGACTCATGAGACCCTTCCAGTGGGGTTAGCCATTGGTGCCGTCCACAGAGAGTCGGTCTGCTTCCAGGTTATTTCGTCTCCACACTACTCGGTGGTCTTGGGGTACCCCTGGCTCCAGAAGCATAATCCGATTTTCGATTGGAGATCGGCCGAGATCCTCTCGTGGTCACCGCAGTGTGGGACTAGTTGCATCCATGGGCCTGTCAAGTTGCTGTGTACTTCCTCGGACTCTCTGTTGCCCCCTGAATACGAGGAGTACCGGGATGTATTCGATAAGGTGCGCACGGTTGCCCTACCTCCGCACCGCCCATACGATTGTGCCATCGAGTTACAATCTGGTGCCGTTCCTCCTCGTGGCAAAGTCTATCCACTGTCGGTAGCGGAGAATGAGGCCATGGAGGAGTACGTGAGGGAGGCGCTTTCACGTGGACACATTCGCAAATCCTCGTCCCCGGCAGGGGCTGGATTTTTCTTTGTGAAAAAGAAGGGCGGTGAGTTGAGGCCTTGCATCGATTACAGGGGTCTCAATCGCATCACGATCAAGAACGCTTACCCGATACCCTTGATTTCCGAGCTGTTCGATCGCCTTAAAGGGGCCACGGTCTTTACCAAACTCGACCTGAGGGCGGCATATAACCTCGTAAGGATCAAGGCGGGCGATGAGTGGAAGACCGCGTTTAACACCAGGACCGGTCATTATGAATCCTTGGTTATGCCCTTTGGGCTGTGCAATGCGCCCGCAGTCTTTCAGGAATTCATCAACGATGTTTTCCGTGACCTGTTGCAGCAGTGTGTGGTGGTCTACCTGGATGACATCTTGGTATATTCTGAGTCCATGGAGACCCACATTCTGGATGTCAAACGAGTGTTGCAACGGTTACGAGAGAACAAGCTGTTCGGTAAGCTTGAGAAATGCGAATTTCACCGATCCCAGGTAACCTTCTTAGGTTACATCATTTCCGCTGAGGGGTTCTCCATGGATCCTGAGAAGGTTTCGGCTGTCTTACAGTGGCCCCAGCCCAGTGGTCTTCGCTCCCTGCAGCGCTTTTTGGGCTTCGCCAACTATTATCGGAAGTTCATCAGGGACTTTTCCATGCTAGCCAAGCCTCTCACGGATCTGACCAGGAAGGGCAGTAATTCCCAGGTCTGGCCGCCCGAGGCCATCCGAGCTTTTGAGGCTCTAAAGTCCGCCTTTGTGTCGGCTCCGATTCTGTCGCATCCCAACCCTGGGTTGCCCTTTGTCCTCGAGGTGGACGCGTCTGAGACGGGAGTAGGCGCCCTTCTGTCTCAGTGTAGAACACCAGAGGGTCCTCTGCTTCCTTGTGGGTTTTACTCCCGGAAACTGTCTTCCGCGGAGTGCAACTACCAGATTGGTGACAGGGAGTTATTGGCCATCGTGCAGGCTCTTAAAGAATGGAGGCACTTGCTCGAGGGTTCGGTGGTTCCGGTCCTCATCCTGACGGACCACAAGAATCTGACCTACCTCTCTGAGGCCAAGAGATTGACACCACGTCAGGCCAGATGGGCTCTGTTCTTGTCACGTTTTAATTACGTGGTCTCCTACCTACCCGGTTCCAAGAACATCAGGGCTGATGCCCTATCACGGCAGTACTCCGACCTGTCCAGGAAGGAGTCGATTCCGACTTCGGTCATACCTCCGTATCAGATCCTGGCTGCCATTCGCACCAGCCTGACCTCTCCCCTGGGTGAGCAGATTTTGGCGGCTCAATCTGGTGCTCCCTCTGGGAGACCCAACGGCAGATGTTTTGTGCCTGAGGAGTTGCGCACTCGGTTGTTGCGAACCTACCATAACTCCAAGACCGCGGGGCATCCTGGAAAGAATCAGCTGTCCTGGGCTGTTTCACGTCTGTTCTGGTGGCCTTCCCTACGTTCCGACATCGCCGCATATGTAGCGGCATGCTCCGTTTGTGCCCAGAGTAAGTCCCCTCGGCACCTTCCGTTGGGCCTTCTGCAACCCTTAGCCACCGGGGAGCGCCCATGGTCACACCTGGGGATGGATTTCATTGTGGACCTCCCTGCATCCCGAGGCCATACGGTCATTCTCATGATTGTGGATCGGTTTTCCAAAATGTGTCACTGTGTTCCTCTCAAGAAGTTACCCTCTGCACAGGAGTTGGCCACGATTTTTGCCAGGGAGGTCTTCCGGTTGCACGGTTTGCCCAAGGAGATTGTGTCGGATCGGGGGAGTCAGTTTGTGTCCAGGTTCTGGCGCGCCTTTTGCTCCCAGTTGGGGATTCATCTCTCCTTCTCCTCGGCCTACCACCCTCAGTCCAATGGGGCCGCAGAACGATCCAATCAGGCCTTGGAGCAATTCCTTCGTTGCTATGTCTCCGATCACCAAGACAATTGGGTTGACCTCCTGCCTTGGGCTGAGTTTGCCAGGAACACGGCGGTGAACTCTTCCTCTGGGACGTCTCCCTTCATGGCCAACTATGGGTTCCAACCTGCCGTGTTACCGGAGGTATTCTCTCCCCAGGATATTCCGGCTGTGGAGGATCACCTTTCCGTCCTACGTGCTTCTTGGGTACAGATCCAGAAGTCCCTTGTGGTCTCTGCGCAGCGCCAGAGACTCCAGGCTGATCGCAGACGAGCGCCTGCTCCTTCCTACCAGGCCGGAGACCGTGTATGGTTGTCCACCCGCAACCTCAACCTTCGAGTGCCCACTCCCAAGCTGGCGCCTCGCTTTGTTGGTCCCTTCCGAGTGCTTCGCAGGGTAAACCCGGTAGCCTATGCCCTTGCGCTTCCTCCTGGCATGCGGATCTCCAACGTGTTTCATGTCTCCCTGTTGAAGCCTCTGGTGTGTAATCGTTTCACTTCCTCGGTTCCTCGGCCTCGTCCGGTCCGAGTGGGCAATCGTGAGGAGTATGAGGTGAGCAATATCCTGGACTCACGCCTGGTCCGCGGTCAGGTGCAGTTTTTGGTTCATTGGCGTGGTTATGGTCCAGAGGAGCGTTCCTGGGTTCCCTCCGCAGATGTCCATGCTCCTGCCTTGCTCCGAGCCTTCCACGCACGCTTCCCTCAGAAACCGTTCTTTACTCCGCGGAGGAGGGGCCCTTGAGGGGGAGGTACTGTCATGGTCTTACCTTCTTGCTGTTCTCCTTCGTTTGACATGTGCTGGCGGCCATCTTGGTTTCTGGGTTTCTTGTAGCCTCCCACCCTGCGGCTCCTCCTTCCCACTGGGAGGAGCTGGATGCCTAGCTCATATATATAGGAGGTCTGTGGCTTCAGTTCCCTGCTTGGTCCTCCTGTGTTCCCATGCTACTAAGACTGCTGCTACTTCTGGTTCCTGTTCCTGGCTTCCTTCGTCTGACTACCCTGTTGGTTCCTGATCCTGGCTTCGTCTGACTACCCTGTTGGTTCCTGATCCTGGCTTCGTCTGACTACCCTGCTGGTTCCTGACCCCTGGCTTCGCAAAGACTCTGCATCGGTTTCGCCATCCGTTTGGACTTTTGCTTTATAGCTTGTTTTTCAATAAAGCTGTCTTATTTTCACTTATCTGTTGTTGTACGTCTGGTTCATGGTTCCGTGACAGTTATGCTACCCTTTACACCCATTTGTTGCTCACCCAGACCTCACATCACATATTTCCTGGACATGCTCATAGCAACTGTGGGGTGCTATACCAATCACTCAATTATTTTATCTCATTTGCCAGGAGCTGTGAATTCTGCATTTCCTTCTGGATAGTGTTATGCCCCTTGAAGAAGACTGGAGCAGAGAAGTTGGATTCTGTCTTTTCCCTAGTTTAAAAAGCAGGGGCTACAGCAGGAACACTAAGTAAGGGAACAGGTACAGATATGCAAGTGAGCAAGCAAGTGAGCAACAATGTTGGTAGAGGACAATGCAGAACCATAGGAAAGTCAGCACACTAGACCACTATGTTCAAATAGTAGTATAGTCAAGTCCTTACTAGGATCAGCACTAGTGGATCTCAGCAGTAGCATGGAGAGAAGTCAAGACCAAGCCAAGCCTTCAACTGAATGGTCAATACATCAGCTTTCAGATCTAGGCCAGGTAAGCAACAGATAGCCAATAAAAATAAGCACCATTTAATAACTTGAAATTTTGCCAAAATCTAGATATTTTGTAGAAATGTAGTCATTTTGGTTTAATGCAATGAAGTCCATGGAGTAAAATGAAAGTGGTTTTTGAGCATGCAATAAGCTTTAAATGGCAGCTCCTTTCAATGTTCAAAAAATAATCAAAAATGAAAAAAAAAACATCAACTACACTTAATGAAATAAACGAAACTACTCTAACTAGCAACAAATCCTCCCAAAAAGAACATCTACATAAAGAGTAGATTTTTTTTTTCAAGAGAATTAAAAGCAGCTCAGTGAGTGAAATTAAAAAAGTTTTCAGAAGACAATTTGGACAATCTGGTCTAGCACAAAAGACAGCAGACCAACTTAAGACAAAAGGAACCTGGATTGTACAAGGATTAGATTGGAAAATACTCTGAGAACAAGATTGATTATAATATCACTTAGAAGCTGTTCTTGCCAGGCATGGGTTTAAATAGCCTATTTTTCTAATGTTATACAAAAATTTTTGTTGGTGTAAGCCTCTACAAACCAGGATATATGATTGTGTATATGCCAAGGAGCACACCTCGTGCAGTCAAAAAACACAGCCAACATGACAGGTCTCTTGCCCCCTGGCAAAAGCAGGTATACAAACCCATTTATAGGAACATATAAAATACCAGGTCACCTAGCATGTATTAATGTAACCCAGTCTATGTTGAGGGCCCAGTTCTCAATTACGGTAATTGCTGGTCAATACTTGCATCCCTGCAATAAAAAAAATTAGGCCTTTGGGAACAAGATTATTTAAACTTGGGTTAATGTGGGGCTTTGTTTTAAAGGGCCATTTCAGGTAAAAATTATATTTTTGTTTTAGGTTTAATCTGGTTGGTTGAATCACAGGTTAGGGTCTCCAACAGGAAGAACTCCCCATCATACTTCCATCTACCTTGGATTGTTCTGACCCCTTCTATTGCATATTAATAGTATTTAATATTATGTAATAGGTGGGCTCAGAACACTCCAAGGTGGATGGAACTGTGATAGGGATTTAATGTATTAATAAAAATCCAGTGGGGAAGTTTAGATGCCCTCTTAATTGTTGTGGCAGAAGAACAGACCTGTGAACGTAAATTTCTCACCGAAAGGCACAAGAAACTATTCAATAATTTATGTACCAGGCATCAAGCAAAAGCTGAAACTGCTGTTTTGGGCGGACTGAACCTTTAAATTATTGTCATTCATTCAGCCTAAGCAAAAGATACATAAATACTTCATCCCAATATCTGGGAATCACTGCCAAATGAAATAAATAAATAAAATACAAACAATTCTATAAAACGTAGAGAAACAATAATCAATTTTGCTACAAACCTTGCAAGCCTATTTTTTTCTGTTTTAAAGATTTCACACCTATTATCAAAGAGCAGCTACATGTGGGAAAATTATCTTGGAGGCAAAAATCAATGATAATTCTGGAAACGGCACAGTACATAAAACATAAGATGCATTATTGTATTTTAGACCTGAACCCAAAGGATTTGGCTTTTGAAATCTATATTGCCTGAAAAAAATGTTTTCTTTATTAAAAATTATTTTCACTTGTAATATACATCAGACAAATAATGATTTCTGCCATAATACATAAAACAATATAAACAGAGTCAAAGAATCACTCACTACAGGCAATAGTAATAATAAGCACAGAAAATAATAATTGAAAGTTTGTCACGGCTGATTTTTATACGGCTGATCGGCTGTGTCAAGCGGGTGACATAAATATTGCTGTGGAGAAAACGGGACGCTAATCTATTCATCATCTACTTTCTGTTTAGTGCATTGACATTGTGTCCTACAGATGAAATTACTTTTATTGGAAAGCTTACCAACTGAATAGGTTACAATCCAGCAATGACATGTCCACTTTGCCATAATACTTACATGTTACGTGTAACATCTATAAGGAAGGTGTTCTGGGAGGAGAATACTCACCAAAGGAGCTTTCACATCACAACTATGCTTTTCCATAGTATTTAAATTCATTAAAGTGACCCTGCCACAAATTCTTTAAATCAAGTCATACCTGTAAAAGAGGGCAGTAAATAGCAGATGACCATGCTGCAAAAATATGCTTCGATCCTGAGAAATCTTCAGCTGAATTCTGAAGGAAACCAACACTTCTTGAAGTGTCGATCATCTGGGTCTCCCACAGCTCTCAGTGGTTCTTCCCTCTGACTTCTACCCTTTACAGGAGAGAATAGGCATAGAGGTTAGCCAGAGAAACCATTGAGAGCTGTGAGGGACCCAGGAGATCAACACTCTAGGAATTGTTGCTTTCAGTGAGGATTTAAGTAGAACATTGGAGAGGAGTTCGGCAATGCAGGCAGCAGGGATGGTGAGTATGTTTAATCTTCTTTTCTTTTATAGGTATGGTTTAGCTTTAAAGTGCAATGCCATGTTTTCAAGGGAAAAAAACCCTCTGGATGATCAATGTACATTGTAGGGAGTTTAGCAAACTTTGAAGCCACATTCCTACCTTTTGTTGAGTTGAAGACGTAGGTAGCTCTTTGTTTCACTAGACTGAATGCATACTCATTCTCAATGGGAGGGTCTTGTTCATTATTAATAAGCTGATTTACTTTATTTGTGTTCTAATGAGGAACGCTGTAGTGTTTGCATCCCTTTAGAAGTGTTTAAAGATGAATTCCAGGCATAGTATATTTTTTCCATTCCAACTTGTACCAATTTAACCATGTATATATTTTTATACCTTGTTGATGTCCTCGGAAGCTAGAAATCACTGAAGTAGACAGGGCTACTCCAGTGATCTCCACTTGCTTCTGGGTCCTGTGCTGAGCAGTTGGCCTGATGCATTGTGAATACAGGAGGTCGGACAGATAGCATGGTTGCCATTTAGACAATGCTTTGCATTTTCTGAATGAATGCAAAGCATTCTCTGATTGGACTAGGTGGAGAATGTGACATCACTGCCTCACTTCTTTACTTCGTCCAATCAGAGATCCCTTTCCAGGGAACTTGGCCAAGTATGACACATGAGTACTTACATTGGTCCAAGCTGGACCAATGTAGCTATGCAAAAAAGTCATACCAAATCTTTAGGTTTAAAGTGATACTTCTGGTGTCCCGTGTCTTTACATGCCACCACTTTGTTGTTTTCCAGTTGCTGCATGTATTTTACAGTTCCAGGTGTGATTCCCCTTTCAAGGCATATGTCCTGTAGTGACATTCACTTTAAATATACAGTTGAATATATATTTAAAAAAAAAAATGCTTGTGCCTTGCAGCACCAGGGTCCTCAATTTGAATCTCAACCAGGACACTACCTGCATTAGATTTGTATATTCTCCCTTTGTTTGAATGGGCTTTGTCCAGGTACTTGGGTTTCCTCCCATTCTTTAAAGGCATGCTGGTATTTTAATTGGCTCCTGTTTAAATTAGCCAAAGTATGTGTGTGCATGTGAGGTAGGGCATTGAAGGATGACAACATGTTCATAACCAGAAATTTTACAGACACCCTTAAAATGCTCCACAACACTAATGCTGCTCCGTCTGAGGTATCTTTCTCATGTAATCCCACCTAAATACACCCCCCTCCAATTCACATGTCCAGCTGCAAGCAGATCTCAATGTACAGTTGTCATCTTGCAGCACAGTATGAAAACTGATTAAGGTCATTTCATTAACTGGGTTAAGAAACGATTTCCTGGCTTTTCAGATAGTACAATAAGTGAAGTAAAGGATACCTTTAGGCTTTGTGCACATGGGCACATTTGCCCATGCAGCATAAACAAGCTGCATATTTTTGGTGTGCATCTGTTTCTACTAGCTTAGGGTAGTGCATGCAAACAGACATATTGTTTCAAGTACACCCTACCTGTGTTTGCGCACTACTTTACACTAATAGCAGAGCATAGCTTTGTACAACCGCCTTCACCCCATGATGTCTTTGGCCAGCTGTACACATCTGCAGGACACCTGGGGCACCAGAAATATGCAGCCTGTTTATGCTGCATGGACAAATGCGCCCATGTGAATGTAGTCAAATACATTTTCCCAGAGTTATTCTTAATTGTGTGTCATTTTTGACGTTGCCTTGTTTATACAAATGATTTCCACAGTTTTTGTAACTTTTTATTGTTAACCTCCTTATCTGCATGAACTTTTGTCTTTTTTACGCTACGTCTGAGGGGCCTTCTGAGGGTTGGGGACGTTCCTATACGTGGCAGGTGAAATTCTGTGTCCAGGCAACCTCATTTGCCTGAGGCTCCGTTCCTTCACACTCTTGTGCCCAGCAGTTGCAGCTTATTCCATTCTCTCCTCAGAGCTTCCTCTAATGTCTACAACACCAGAAAACAAAACAGATGGGATGGTGGAAAATGAATAATTAGCCTCTGCACCAGTGAGTTCAAGCTAATACTCTGAACCAGGTATGACATCAAATCTTTTCCGGGGGGACGAAAAATCACAAATGTCATGATGGAGATGAGAAATTTTCAGATGCCTCTTGTCACAAGCAAACACGAGAAAGGTTTTAACTCTTCCAGTCGTCTCGGCGTCCCTGAGGTTGTGTTTGTTGGTTACAGCCTGGAAGTCACCTCGTTTTCTCCACAGCAATGGCTGCTACTAGCTTCGCTGGCTCCCCCAGGACACACCATTCTTACTGGAGGCCTAAAGATGTTTTATTTCTTTTTTTTTTTTGCCTACAAAGTCTTGACAAATGTGGTGTTTTTTGCAAGAAAATCTTGCCGTTTCTAGGAAAAAGACTTGTTTCAAGGCTCAGAAATGGTAATTTTTTTTGTAAAGCTCCAGGCAGATATATAGGATGAAAATGAATACAGCACTGCAGTGATTAACTTCTTGTGGCCCACGTAATGCATATGTGTGCTGCATCTATGGGTGGCTGGGTTTTCTTTGCTGAAAGAATGCTTATTGCATGGTCCCAGAGCAGTGACCGAGCTGTCACAGACCAACAATGACCTCTAGTAATAATTGGAAGCTGAAGGGACCATTTCCAGACCATTTGACCACCATGAGAACTGATCGCAGAGGTCATGATCTCGGCTAGTTAAAGGGATGCTTAGACAGAAAGGGTTAATACATTCTTCAATGTATTTTTATTAATGCAAGTAGTGTATGTACCTACATTTAACTTGATATCAGTCTCTTGTAGTCCCTGTACAGCAGAACTTAGATTAAGAGAAGCAATGCAAGGAGCCAATCAGTTTTGTTGCAGTGCTAGGAGCATGCTCATAAGAAGGAGAGAGTGGAGTGACATAGAGATGAGCTCCTCAGTCTGTTTTTTGCTCTTTTACTGACCAGTTACAGGCTACAGGCTGGGGGAGGGACAAGACTTGTAAGTATTACTGAACTGCTGTCAGGCAGGGCTGAACTGCATGGCAGTTTAGATGGAAAGAAATACAAATCCTTTGGCAGGAAAACCAATTCCCATATATGTATTTCATCTGTAAATGTAATTGTTTGGCATGAGTTCCTTTAGGTGTGGATTGTTGGTTTCCAACCCCAAGACACAAGTATAAGGCCCATTTCATGCAGATGTTCCAAATGGCTCCACCTGTCAGTTTTTCTGGTGAAGCCGATCAGAACCTCCATTCTTCTCAATGAAGCCGAATGTCTGTGTATACCCGCCTACATCCAATCAGATCTGATCCGCCAACAACAGACGGATGGGGATACATTTGCCATCCATCTGGTCGTCTGTCCATTACATCTGGCGGCTCATAGAGGAGAATGGTCTGTGTATGCTTTGCATGAGCGGAACGGACATGGACCTGTTAGCAGGGATCAGTGGAGAGTTCCCCTGCTGAGCAAGCAGATCGCACCTGCAGTCTGCCCCTTGTTAAATGGGCCTAAAGAATAACAGAATTAGAAAGATATAGGTGCTTTTGTGTCAAAGCTTTGCAATCAGCAGGACATTAACTTCTCAGATTGCAAAGCTATAGCTCTGGCCCACCAGTGGATGTGTCAGACCTCTGCAGAGAGACCACTATTTACACACAGAGAGCAAGGGTGCTTCCTTACAACATGCTGGTAGAAAACTTACATTTTAAAGAAACTAAAACTTTGCACAGCTTTTGTTTTGATGCACCTGAAAAGTATTTAGCTGATTTAAAGTTAAATTGGGTTTTTAGGTAAACTGAATGGACTTTCTTTACCTGCAGTATCGTCAGGATAGCATTAGGACTTCACTAATTGACTTTACTTGTTATTTGGAGTTGCTCTTCAAGAGCAAATCTCCCTCTACTGACTTAATAAATTAAATCCTTTTCTTTGTCAAATGTCAGAAAGATTCTCTGTTGTCTTAAATAGGATAAGAGGTAAATCCTGAGCATCTGGTCCCTAATTGAGTTCACTAAAGTCTCTGACATTTCCCACTAGGTGATGTGAATCAACACAAGATGCCAACATGACTAGCTCATAATACATATCTCGATTTCAATGTGCTTGCTGTGAGCGCCCCACCTGCACCTCCAGTGATTAATTGCTGTCCATGAAGGCAGCACTCCTGAAAGAGTATTGAAAGAACTTCCAGGAACCGTGGAAGACTCATTTTAGTCCACGTGTACAGTTACTAAATCTTTGTTAAAGTTTTTTTTCAGGTCTGTGCCAGGTAACTTATCCAGATATGTTCTTTTTAAATTAAAGTATATCTAAAGTCAAAACCTGCATATCTTTTACAGACTGTGTTCCTGTTGGGTATATACACGCTCTCTCTTTGTACTGGTAACCATTGTCACTGGCAACTAAAAAGGGAAATGAAAAATGTTGAGCTGTCATTGAACAGGAATACAGTAAAGGGGAAATCTTTCAAAAAAGAATGCAAATTCCTTCTATGTACAGAATTATTATATGTTCAGATAACATGAAATAAGTCCCACATATCCAGTTTCCATACTACCATAGAACATGGAGGTACACTTCACCCAAAGGGTTGGCAAGTGGCTAAATGAATGGACAAATGGCAGCTCCAATCTTCATATGCAGACTCTGAGAGAGGACTGGAACACAGTGCAGAGCAACAATATAATGACAGGTAAAAATAACTTTATTAGCAAAGAATATCCTTTACATAAAAACCTGGAAGGTAGCATGGGGGGTTAACCCCGATCATGGAATGACTGTTCTTCACTTTACCGTGGCCAGCAGTGTGTGATGTTACAGTAGCTGTGAATAAAAGAAAGCAGACCCACACAATGATGGAGGGAGTCAGTGTCCTGCTTGCTGTAGCCTGGCTTTGCCTGCTTGCAAAGCATCTACTTCCAAGTGTGTGGTCTGCAGGGCAATCGATTGCAAGGAATTAGTCCTCTAAATTTTGTGCTATTATTTTTATTTTCTTTTTGTATGGAAAGTCTTTCAATGGGAACCCTTGTTCTGATGACAATTGTCTTCAACAAGTAGATTCCTCTTCCCTTGGTTTAATTTCCTACCATTTCCTACTGTGCCTATGGGAAAAATGACTTTAAACTGTCACCTATAGAAAATAAAAAAAATAAAAAAGTTTGGGCTTTCAATATCGTTTAAAGGTAGACTTTGGTTAAAACCGAAAATTAAGCCTTTTGATACATGCAATAAACAAAAACCTACTTGCTCGGGCCCTTCTCCAGGAGCATTGATGTGTTCCTTAAGGAAATATTGACATGGGGATCATTAGCATGCTGATCACTGTACTACTAGTTTTATGTGGGTTGTTGAAAGAAAGCCTGATAATGTCAAAAAACGATGTTCTCTTGTGGTGTGCTATTACTCAGCATACCTGTTCCTGTCCTTCCAGCTGCTGCCCAATGGCCTCATTATAGGCTCCATGGTGACAATACCAATGGTGACTGTGATGGAAAATGTAGAAAGATTGACCGCACTCTGGTAGAGATATTTCTTGAAATCAAAGATGTTTCCTTTATTGTTCCAATAAAATCAAGTGACAGACAGTGTACAAGCAGACAAGGTTGACGCGTTTCACGACATTACCAGTCGCTTACTCATAACCACACTGTGTGGTTATGAGTAAGCGACTGGTAATGTCGTGAAACGCGTCAACCTTGTCTGCTTGTACACTGTCTGTCACTTGATTTTATTGGAACAATAAAGGAAACATCTTTGATTTCAAGAAATATCTCTACCAGAGTGCGGTCAATCTTTCTACATTTTGCAAGCTTCCGGATTACGGCTCCGACCTGCACCAGGTTCTCAGACATACACCTGAGCGGCTACGCTTTCCTGCTTTCTAATTGTGACTGTGATGGACCCAGCAGGGACAGGGGCTTTTAGAGGAGACTATAAGGTAGCCTTACTGACTATGGGCCATGGCTTTTGAGGGGGCGCTATTCTTTGGGAGATGTGTGCCTGGGGGACTTTTGGAGTGGGTTTTCTGTGGAATTGGGTCCATGTCTCCCCAAAACAAAACACACAAAAAAAACAGTGTAGTGCTAAAATTATGATTGGCCTATTGTTTAAAAAGTCCAAAAGGAAAAGAACACCAAATTCCAAAGGAGCAGTCACAGCATGGAAGGAACCACCGGTGATGTCAAATGTGGAAAAATTAAGAAAAAGGGTGACTGAAAAGATAAAAAGAAAACCCAACCATACAATCCCATAGAGACAATCCTAAGTCTAGGGACCAACCCCAGAAGATGTTACCTGTGACTAAATGCGTAGGGCAGGGTCCACAACAGTCATGTCATCACGTTTTTCACATCCGATTGGTGGGATACCAATCTGAGTTTTACACACGAGCTGAAGCCCACAGGAACGCTGTTATGTGTATATACATGCTGAATACACCTTGGATTGTGTAAGTGCAACCTTATTCATCTATTAAAGAAGTTATCTTTTTAATACACTATGGGAGCGTTTTATATTTTATATCTTTTGGGATTTGATTTTGCCTGCTGAATGGGTTTGCCTACTAACATCTGTGAGAGGATTATCTGTATGACCGACTACCTTAGAGGTTTCTTGTCTAGATTTGATCCTGTCTGCTGTATGGGTTCCATCCACCAATACCAGTGAGAGGCTTTTTTTTCTATGCTGCTTTTGACCACCTATAACTTAGTGGTCATATCATCTTGTAAACAGATTATATTACTCACCTTGGGTGTGAAGTGAATCCTTTTCAGTCACCCTTTTTCTTCATTTTTCCACATTTGACATCACCAGTGGTTCCTTCCTTGCTGTGACTACTTCTGTGAACTTTAGTGTTCTTTTCCTTTTGGACTTTTTAAACAATAATCCAATTACAATTTTAGCACTGCTCTGTTTTTTGTGTTTTGATATTTTAGAGTGTATTTCTAGCTCTTAGTGTCTGCAGTTTTTTTTTTCTTCACTCTAGCACAGTGTTTTTTGCCTTTATTCTACCCAAAACACACAGACTCTAGGAACCTAGGACCTGGATACAGATTTGGGGCCCCTGTGTTTTGTTGGGGTATGGAGTCTTGACTGCTTCAACCCCCTCCTAGACTGAGAGACTCACACCAGAAGATTAGAATCAATTCAAACATCCTTATGCTGGTGTCTCCTGCTGCTTTGTGTAAATCAGATTATTAAAGTGTCTTTCTCTCATCATCCCCCTCCCCCATTGTGTGTCTCCTAGGTGTGAATTACCATTGTTAATTAGGTCACCTATTGTTTGTGTCTGTCTGCTAATACTCTTAAAGATGTGATAAGTATTGTGTCTACTTTACCTCGTTACTGAACCATTGTGGAATATCTAGTGTTTATGTTTATGTTAGCTGTTCATTAGATGTACTGTTAGATGTACTGGTGATATTACTGTTTAAAGTTTGCATTGTTTAGGATAATACAATCTAGCTCTTATCTGATTTTGTGTGTTATAACTTCTGTGTCAACTTACAATAAATAGGCCAGTTTGCACCTAAGCTAATGTCGGAGAATTATTGGTTTCAATATTCAGCTATAATACCTGGTTCCTGTTTCCAGAGTGGAGGAAGCTGTATCTTGGCGGAGTCACCCAGGTGGAGTGCCAGGAGGCTCATCACAGTATCATTCCCCAATCAAGGTATGAGGTCATCTTGCTGGTGACAGTCCACCCTTGTCACTTCATCATGCCCAGTGCTAGGGTTAACCCTAAAGCTGAACTCCTGGAACAGTTAAACACACTGATGAAATACATATATGGGAGCCGTTTTACCTGGCAAAGGATTTTTATTCCTGCCCAATAATGACATAGTAGTGACGTTAATGTCAGCAGGAAGAAGGAGTGAGACCACTGAGGGACCCAGAGGATAGATACTACCAAAAGTGTTTCCCAGTGGACTTCAAAAAGTATTTCCAATTGAGCTTCAAAATATGCTTGCCTGTGGACTTCAAAAAGTGTATTCCAGTGGACTTCAGGGGACCATTTTTGAAAATTGGCATCACAGGCTTCAGATAAGGTGAGTATTTTTTATTATTCTGTTACAGGTATGGCTTCAGTGGAAAACTTTTCAATAGCAACAAGGAAAGCCGTAAGGATAGGTTTACTTTAGAAATACACTTAAGCACCGAAAGTTGTATTAATTCTGCTTAAAGCACAAACTACTCCTTTGGCTGTAAATATTAATTTTGGAATCTCAAAAACCCTTCAGAAATATAAACCTCAGACCTGGTCTTTTTAAATAAATAAACATATATATCTAATTCCTTTAGCTGAGAGTCTTTTTTTTCTGTTCCAGCAAAATGGGGATAAAATTAGTAATAACACTGATTAAATTTAATGATAAATAGTTGTAAGGATCAGAGGCTGAAAAAAAATTAGAAAAATAAATGAAAAAATTGCCTGCCAGCTTCATATTACGGCACTTGGCCCTGGTCTTTATGGCCAGAGCTGCGTTGGTCCAGTTGGCAGATTTTGATCTGTGCATAAATACAGAGCGGTGTGATTATGTGTGAATTTCATTTCTGTGTTTTCCAATACTTGACAGAATATATCTCTGTGCATAAACTGCCTTTTCAGTAATGATTGGATATAGATGAAATTTTTTTTTCTTTTTTTTTTTTTTTTTAGGCATTAAGACACCTCAGTGTGTTAAGAAGCCTATTTCTAAGGACTGGTGAAATAAACACTTAATATTTTGTCACACTTTGACCTACTTCAGACAAATGTGCCACTTTTAGAAGACCTATCATTAAAATTGTCTCATAAATGTAAAAGCAACAGGTTCACTTTAATGTCTACCCCTGTAGCACATACAAAACTTCCCTCCTTTCCCCTCCCTGCTGTCTTCCCTCCCAGGAAGGATTCCTTCAACCAGTAGAATAGCTCACCCACTAATCTGATGTCTACAGTACCCCTTATATATGGGATAACGGGAGTAGGAGGGGGTCATTGGCCCCATAATGTCTAAAACTATCGTTATGCTTTCAAACTGCATGATAACAATTTTTGTTTTGTTTGCAAAGCTTGCTGGGTTTTCTAATGTGATTTTTTTTTAGGTTCTTCACATTACAGAAGTACAACACTGCAAAACACCTCCATGCAGCAAACTCTAGAGCTCCTTATTCTGCCTGCAAGTGATAAATATTAAAGATTTACAACATGCAACATTTTAAATATATATAATAAAAATAAATATTTTTGTTATAGTTTTACTTTTTTTCCCAACAAAAAATAGATACATAAATTAATAAGTATACCTTATACAGAAGCACTATCTTATCATATACATAAAAAAAAAAAAAATATATATATATATATATATATATATATATATTTCTAAAGGTGCTATTGACGTGAAATTTTTACCACATGTCAGTAACAACCCATGCAATCTATACATACAAAGAAACCAAAACAAATAAGTTCAGAAATGAAGTTATGTGTAAAAAAATGAAATTACAAGGGGAAAGAGGGAAGGAGGGAACACCCTAACTAAATTTTTTTTAATACTCTGCACAAAATCCTTTGTTGGTAAAGACAGCTTCAAGATGCCTTGTACAAACAGCAATTGACTCCTCCCCTAAAGGGGTAGCCTTGCGGCTAGTATCCCAAAAAATGTGATTTAGGTCTGATTGGAGTTGTTCCGGCTGAGCCCTGATGAAGGGGGAACACCCCGAAACACGTAAGTGGTTTTTTGGAGGTCTACATCCTTCCACGGCCTGCGGCAGCAGATGATGCCCAGTGGAGATCCTCGGTGGTCCCGTATTGCTTACCCTTGCCCATGTTTCACAATTGCCTTGTGAGTATAATAAGTACTTATGTCTACAATACATTGTTTTAAAAGACAATGCGCTAGGCTGGTGTGCCCTCTGTCCATTCCTTTTTCAAGATGCCTTGTGTATGGAGAAACTAGTTGCATGCATTGGGCAGGTGTGATTTTGACCCATTCTTCCACACAAACAGTCTTCAAAGATTTCAAAGTTTCAAGATTTGGGCCTTTTCTATGAACTCTGATCTTTAGTTCTTTCCATAGATTTTCTATTGGATTCAAGTCAGGTGATTGGCTGGGTGTCACGTACCTAGTCGGAGGCCGAAGTGCTGAGAGGGCTTCCCTTGCAGCTAAGTACAGAGCGCCCCTGAAGGTGGTAACAGGGAGTGCTATGCTCAGAGAAGCAGGGGTTGCCAGCTGTGACAGGCTGAGGTGATGCAGACATGCCTGCTGGATGGTGGCTGATGAGCAGGATGCACTGCTGGGCAGGAGTCCCTCAGGAGTACCGGGTGAGACTTGGCAGCAGGGAGAGCCAGGAGCAAAGTCAGGAGCGAGGCCAGAAGTCATTCATGGAAGGTCTGCCAGGAAAAAGCAGCCAGCAGGGTCAGGAGTAAGCCAGGGTCAAACACTGGTAATCAGGCAGTAGCAGAGTCAGAAGGGCAAGCCAGGGGCCAAGCACGAAGCAGCAGGCAGAAGCAGGGTCATTGAAACAAGCCAATAGTCAAAACCAGAAATAGAGACAAGACAGGTCAAAAGCAAGCTGGGTCGGTAACAAGAAAGCCAATAATGCTGCTGGTGCACTGGCGCATGGCTCTTTGTGGCCATTCTTGCCCATGTGCGCATGCGCATTAGCATTCGCAAATTTCACACATTTCTAATTGCCAATCTTCCATTTGCTGGGCATTTGCAGATGTGCCAATCTATGAACCGTTCTCTGACACTGGGCCATTCTAGCAGCTTTATTTTCCTTCTTTGAAACCAATTGAGAGTTTCCTTGGCTTTGTGTTTGGGATCATTCTCTTGCAAAAATGTCCACCCTTGTTTCATCATCATCTTCTTGGTAGATGGCAGCAGATTTTTATTAAAAAAATGTCTTGATATTTGCCAGTACCGTAAGCTGATAAACAGCCCCACACCATAATGTTCCCACCTCCAAACTTCGCTGTTGGTATGGAGTTTTTGGGGTGATGTGCAGTGCCATTTGACATTTTAATTCAGAACATGACGGTGATCTGTCTTTGATATCGGTCCAAGTGATCGAACGTGTGGTTGCTCCTGTAAGAGGGGGCGATGTGTTCCGCCTTCTGTGTAAGCGGGAGGTTTTCTGGATTCATAAACTCCAGACCCGCTTACCTGGCGGTTTAAACTTTGAATGGGATGTTACTCACTTTTATTCCCAGTAATGATTCATGTATCTATTCGTGGGTACATACATTTAACTATACATACAGAGAGGGCTACCTGTATCCCATACGCATACATGGTACATGTTTCTTTGATTGACCATTCTATGTCTTAGTGTTTCTTTGTTTGTTTCTTCTTTTCTCTTTTTTTTTTTTTTTTCTCATTTCTCCTTCCCTTTTGTCCCATTTCGGTCTCCGCAATTTTTTTTTTTTTTGGAATGCATGTGTTCTTCGATATATATGCATGTTGTTCCGTTCGGCTTGCCTCCATGGCTATATATTTATGCAATGTGTGGCTGATTCCTTTATGGATATTGATTGTGCTATATGCATGGTGGTTCACACATGTGCATGCTATACTCTGTGTTCAGTATGATCTAAGTCGTACACGTAAGCATATATATATATATATTTTTTTTTTGTTAGATCGATGTGGGATATGCCTGAGACGTTATCAATGTCTTGGGTGTATATCCATTTAAATGTCCCTATTTTTATATCTTTATAGGGGATAATAATACCATTATGCTGATAAAGACACACAGGACTTCTATGTTTATGCATTTATGTATTTATTATTATTTTTATGGTAATGTTTAGTGTTCTTGCATATCTCATTGGTTATTTTTATATTCTTTCGATTGGGTGGATTGCCCTATGTATGTGAACACAGTTGCAGATATACCACTCAATGGATGGGGTTATACGTTTTTGGGGGTTGTGCTCATACCTATTACATATGTGTACAATTCCCCCCCCCCCCCCCCCACTTATCTATTCGTTTCATATGCTATATGGACGTGATGTATGTGTTTGTGGTTACACTTATTAATTTTATGTGTACCACATATATTTACACATATATGCTCTTCATAACTATATTATACACCATTTCTTTTTATATCATAGTTCCATCTGGGTATGAACACATCTATATGCTTCCGTTTTACTGTTTTCTTTTTCTTTCTTTTTTCTTTTTCTTGTTTTTTCTTTTTCCCCCCCTTTTTTTTTTTTTTTCCCCTTCGTTTTTTTTTTTTTTTTTTTTCCCTTCGTTTTTCTTTTTTCTTTTCTCCCTTTACTTTGTTTTTGTTCGTTTTTTGGCTTCTACCAGCTGTCTTTTTATATTATCACTACTGTTTTTTCCTTATTTTTATTGAAAGCTTTTTCGCATATGCATTTATAGAACTTTTTTGCTATGCGTTTTTGGACAAAAGGTGAAGCAAAAACAAACATACAATTCCTGCTGGGCTGTTTGTGTGCCCTTAATTGGGATTTAGTATCTGCAGCTGTGTGGGCTCAATCAAGCACATTCTGGGAGGTACATGTTATTTGAAATGCCTTTTCCTCTATATATAGCAGTGTCTTGTATTGTACAGCATGGTTACGACTAAGCGGAAGACTCCGTGAAACGCGTCAACCGCCGTGCTCCCCTTTTTCCCCCCATGTCTCCGACTGTTTTGGTTTCATCTTGGATGATTTTATCTTTTTGCCTGCAAAATAAATTTGGATTTTAACTTTTTGCATCTTCAACCGGTTGTGCGGCTTTTTGTGCTCTTCCATTTGCTGCTATCAGGACTGCGGATCCGTGCCTGCACCTGGGTTGGATGTGTTTGGAACTATCCCCTCACTTGAGCGGTTCTTTTCCCTCTTGACCGTTTAGTGCCATTTGACCTCCAAACAAAGTGTGTATTGTGGCATCCAAACAGTTCAATTTTGGTCTCATCTGACCAGACTGTATTCTTCCAGTATTTCACAGGCTTGTCTAAATGCTGTGCAGCAAGAAATTATGTTCTTTCCACTTCCATGTTATGGCCCCAACAGTGCTAACTGGAACATTCAGAAGTTTAGAAATTCTTCTGTAAACAATACCATCAGTATGTTTTGCATCAATAAGGTTGCGAAGGTCTTGAGAGAGCTCTTTGCTTTTTGCTTTTACCCATCATGAGATGTTTCTTGTGCGACACCTTGGTAATAAGACACCTTTTTATAGGCCGTTCGTTGAGACTGAACCAGCTGATATTAATTTGCACGGACAAGAGGCAAATTGGCTTTCTAATTACTGATAGATTTCAGCCGGTGTGTTGGCTTTTATTACCTTTTTGCACCTCCCTTTCTTCATGTGTTCAATACTTTTTCCCTGTGCCACTCCTTTTTAACTACACGTAACTCAATTTCTGATTTGTTTTGGTTTCTTTGGAATGCATGGGTTGTCAATTGCACCTTTAGAAATATATTTACCTAGAAAAATGGTGATGTGTTTAATACTTATTTTACCCACTATATGTATATATATATATATATATATATATATATATATATATATATATATATATATATATATCTATATATATATATATATATATATATTAAAGTATCAAAGGCTACCGTATTCCAGAACCTCAAATTTTATCCTTCATTTCTTTAAAATTAGTATATGTTTATATTCTATATATTGGTCCTAAGTTTAAAAAAATATATATACATTTTTGCTTCACAATTTACAGCTTTTCATTGATTAGTAATAATATTCTCTTTCCCTTGTTGCTGTGCTGTGTTTGATCCACCAGCTGTCTAACCTTGAAGGTTACTAGTTGCGTAAACCCCCAAACTGGTGAGGATCAGATGGAAAGGACTGAATGATTTAATCACGACCCTTTCAACTGATGTTTTCTTATTTGGTCTGGTCAAGATGTCTTGCAGTATATAGAAGAGATGCTAATGCATATTTTATTGAGTCGATGTAGGAGAAGGTAATTGCCTGTCAAAAGTGCTATTACTGACCTGAAGAATGGGAAAAGACAGCTAGATGTGTACGGGTTAACAACAAGCCTGGTGTTAGGACAAGGTTAACTTGACTTCCATGCAGGCCACGTATCAGCACTGGAGGGTTTAGGATGCATAAAACTCTATGAGTTGTGGTGTGTTTCCTGTAACATATTGAAGCATATGTTTTCAGTAGGAAGGTTTAATAGATTTAGATTAGTTTTCAGTGCACTTTAAGTAAGTATCTCATGGTTCATTACATTGTGACATTTAGGATCACTTTTACAGGTGCACCAAGATGGATGACAGATGGTGCTTTACAAAGCCATGTGAAAAGTACTACAGGAAGTATATTGTTTCATCCTAATTTAGATTTACTCAATTTAGGGGAGGATCAAGGACAGGGGAGGAATCAAAGGAGATTGGGGTAACCTCTCACTCCAGTGCATGCTGGCCACTGAAGCACTTAAAGAGACTCTGTCACCCATTCATAGTTAGTGATAGGTTCAATCCCTACTTACTCAACTACTTTCATGCTTACCTTTGCTGTGATTCCTTGCCACTCTATTACCCTATAGGAGCCCAAGGTAAATATCCCAAAGTAAATTCCCACATCAGAACTCCTCTCCTTCCTCCCAGGATGTAGTGCTCATGGCTGAGCGGCAGCTCAACAGACTCAACACAGCTTTAACACCATCCAATACTGAGCTTACAACATGGTTTGGACCTTCAGCTCCAACAAAGGGAACATAGGGATAGGGGAGTTTGTCAAAGTATCAGTGGGTAAGGGAGGGTTATTCTTGCAAGAGAACACTTCGCTTTGCCCTGAATGGACAAAATGACAGAGTCTCCTTACATTTCTAACTTGGTCATTTATAAGCCCCGTGGCCTTTGCATCTACATTTCACTAAAGTTTTCCCACTGATGGAGACATGAAAAAGACCTGGAAAGAAGAAAAACTGTCCCATGCTAGCCATAGAGGACACCATCTAAGATGAGATTTTTGTCATGAAAATCATTATTGGACATTTTGGGACTAGTATTGCTTTCACTCCATAGTGCATCTAGGCCCTGGTCAAGTTACACAACCTGATTTACCTGAATAGACCACAATTTATGGGTCCCATTGACCTGCAGAGAGGTTTGTATTTTGTGTTGTGGGATTTTGGAGACATGTCTAAAGCTTGACTCCAAGCTGGAATTAGTCTCTAGTGAGCATCCGGGTTCCGGGACCCCCAGGAGGCACAGGAGATGAAAAAGAAAAGAAGGTACATTTAGCATATTATTACAGCACCTAGTGGCGTCCTCTATTAGGAGAATATACCTCTCTGATAGCTGTGTTGTAGCAGTGGGTTCAGATTCAGTGGCCTACAACAGTCTATCAGAATGATAAATAAGGATTATACCTGCAATGTAAAATCCAGGAAAACAAAGTCTTACTTAACACTTACGCAAGGTTCCCATCTGTGCAGGTGTGGAAGAATATGTAAAACACACGCATTCCCACACTCTCAGGCAGCCGCACAAAAAATGCTCTGCTTTTAGGAAAATGCATGGTGGTGCCCTTAACTTGTAATGAAACTCCCATGTACTGAAAAACACGGTACAGCTGCATTTCTAAAAAAAAGGTGCAGAGACCTTATTCCTGCAGGAAACACAGGTACAGTCACCCATTCAAATGAGGCAAACAGAGCCACAAAGATGTGAACCTAAGCTTAGAAAGCTTCTTTGTGTTGATTGGATGTTATGAAAATCCTAACTGCTGTTGTGTAGCGCTACCCCTGAAGGAGCCACTGGATTTCGGACCCATTCCCTCACACAGCAACCGCAGCCAGGCAATAGGAATTTCCACACTCTTCAAATGGCTCAAGAAGACAGTCTAGGGGATTTCGTTTAGCCTGTTTATTTAGGGAATCCTGAACTTGGATAGGGATTGGGGTACATGGGATGTGCAAAACTGAAGAACTCGTCAACTTTCAAAAATGGTTGAGGAACTGCTAAATTCTGTGGCTGCTGAACTCCAGCTGACCTATGTTGCTCGCTAGTGGGAATAATGAAGCAGTTGCACAAAAATGGCAAATAGAGCTATATTTTGGTGGTATTTGATCACCTCTGCGCTTTTTTTGCGCTATAAACAAAAAAAAAAACAGTACATTTTGAAAAAACTCCATTTTTTTTTGCTATAAAACATAACCAATAAAAAAAAATCACATTTCTTCATAATTTAGGCCAATATGTGTACTGCCACATATTGTTAGGTAAAAAAAAAATTCCACTCAGCATATATTGATTGGTTTGCGCAAAAGTTTTAGCGACTACAAACTATGGGATATATTTTTAAAATGTATTTGTATTTTTTTACTAGTAATGGCGGCGCCAACGAACAGCACCTTATAGCGGCACTACAATACTGCAATGGACATTCTGATACTTATTGACACTTTTGACACTTTTTGGGGACCAGCGACACTGTTACAGTGAACAGTGCAAAAAACTATGCGCTGTTACTGTACTAATGACACTGGCTGGGAAAGGGTTAACATCAGGGGGAATCTAAGGGTTAAATGTGTGCCTAGCTAGTGTTTCTGTGTACTATAGGAGATGCTTTTACTAGGGGAAGGCATGAAACCATGTCCCTGCTTTGCAGAAACACAGGATCCGTGTCTTCCCTAATGATAGGATGGTAATCTGCTGGTTACATAGGCAGACTGCCATTCTGCCTGTGTAATGAATGATCGGCGGGTGTCAGTGGACATCGAGCCCTGGCATGTGCTTGCCCCTTACCTGGAAGGGCTGGATCACAAATTTATACTTGTCTGTCTGTAGCAGTAAAACTTGCTGTCCAGTGGTTAGGTAATTTCTTTAGATCCAGAAAGCTGCTGCACCGGCCTCTCTGCTGGACAGGCTGTTTCTGGCTTGGCTAGGTGTCTGCAGCTAAGTCTAACTGTGACTGGACTGAGTGAAACTTGGGGCTTCCTACTTATCTCTCTTTCTTTCTTGCTCTTCCTTCTGCCCCATGGACAGAGACCCCAGCACAGGGCTCTCCAGATGACTGGATCCTGGACACTTCTCCCAGACTGCCAGACTTCTGTGTATTTACGAGTTATCTCCCCACATTTTGGGCCCTGCCTCCCGGGGATTGGTGAAAACTCCATAAATATTCAAGCTGCATCCTCTCTCTCCACCCACTATGTTCTGGAAATATCCAGAGAGCCACAGCCTTTAAAGCACTGCATAACCTCCTAAACAAAGTAATTTATGCCTACAGGGGAGCCAAACTAAATTTACCTACACTAGCAACAGTGAGGGTGCTACATGAGTTTGCTAAAAAGATTTCTAATAAATATCTCCAACATGCTTTTGACCATGCATAAACATATCAGATTTTAATTTTATGAGGACCCACTGGAAAAGCTGGAAAATACTGTAGCTATTGGATCAGCCTTACAGTTTGGGGGCTAGTATATTGGAAAGCAGTGGTTAGTATCCTCCTACCCCACTAAACATTTTCTTTAAAGTGACCCTGTTAGCAAACTGAAACTCAATAAGAAGATAGTTGTAGCACCCTACAGGTAGGTGCTAGGTAAATGCATAGTGGGCCTTGTTTGCCTAACAGCAAGGCCATTATTTATTTTTTGTCAGGGTGCCATGGCTCTCAGGTTTGTCTGCTGAGAGGAGAATTTCCCCACTGGCTCTGTGAGAGGCTTCTCATAGGGCAGTGGAGGAAACCCAATCAGGGACACATTCAGGCTTGTAACTATCCCAGAAGGCAGGTTTTGCCGCAGAGGATTCTGGGAGTGGGTATAAGTTTGAGGGGAGTGCATGACTCAGCATCTTTGGCGGGAAGCAGAGTCCCAGGAGGGAGAGAACAGCTGTCTCTTCTCCTGTCAGAGGAAGTGAATGTCTCGGGGTGCTGCCTGAGGATCCAGAGGGTGCTGAGTTGAGCTGAAGGGGATCCGGTGTGCTGAGAATCAGCGGACAGAGAGAGGGGTCCAGTCCCAGGAAAGCCTACAAAGGTCGTGAGTACTGTGGATTGCCCCTGGGGGTCTGCCTAGTGTCAGAGGGGACCACTCCGGAGAAGGTTCTGGGATCCAGAAGTCAGCTAGCTGTAAAGGGGGTGCCTAAATTGAGGACCCTGAAGTGTAGAGGTGGTACCTGCAGTTTGGGCCCTGAAGAGTCATTGTACAGTGTGGAGTGTACCAGTTGAGAGTTGCGGCAGCACAGGAATTTACAAAGAGCTACCTCAAGTGACTATTCAGTGACTTTTGAGCAAAGCAGTGTCAGGAGTCAAGTGTTCTACAGTCCTGGATCTTCTGGATCAAGGTCGAGGTTCCAGCGCAGTTTTCAGTGTTACAGTATATCCAAGCGTCAGGAAGCGTTGGCTAGCGTTGGCTGGCATCAAGACAGCACTGACAGGCATTTTTGTCTTAAAGAGTTCCGAAATTGTACCTAGTTGAGCCAGAGGAGTATCCCACTCATTCCCTTCTCCTATCCCCAAAACATAAGAAAACACACAAACCAAAGATGTCAGAATTGTCATTGTCTCAATTCTCACACCTGGAGTTACAGCTCAAATGGGCTAGGAGTGTTACCGGTAACAATGGCAGAACCTGTTACATAGTGGATACCTACCTCTCCTGCTTTCCATGCCTTTGACTGCTGCTCTGTTGAAGAGGAATGAAGTCTTCTTCAGAAACAGACATTTCTAAGACTGGTGCACTTCTGGACATTTCTTAGTGCTCAGTGGTCCCTCCTGCCAATCTTCATGACACTACTAGTGGTGTGGGCAACAGGGAATGTAAGTATTCACTATCTTTTTTGCAGGTACAGCTTTTATTGGGAGCCTAAAGTGGTTGTAAACCTCTAACATGAAATATGAACAAAGCATATTCCTCTATAGCGTGTACTTGTCTCACTCCAGAGCAGTAAGTGTCAGTTCTGTCCACTGCCTTGTTCCTCTGCTATCTGCATGAGTCAATTCTGACAAGTTTTTCAGACACCAAGAGGTAAAAATGGTGAGAGGGGAGGGAGATCCAGCACACGTACTGTGATTGACAGCCTTAGCTCTGTTCCTGTGTTTTGTGTAAAGAAGGGTGTGTCCCTTCCCTCCAATTAGCTCTCACTGAGCTTTGCAGAGTGCAATTCCTCTTCCCGCCCCTTGCTTTTTGAAAACTCAGACAAGATGTATAAATGTTGCACTTTGAACTGATGTAGAGGACAGGTGGCTGCAGATAAACAGGTACAACTTATGTAGGAGCATTTGTTTCATTTCTGTGTATCACCTGAGGCCAGTCTCTTCACTGGGTATATGTAAGGGTTTACAACCACTTTAAGTTATCTAACATGAACCCTTCTGAGGCTTGCAGTCTTTTAGTAATCCATGCTCTGCCCTCTTGGGAAGAAAGTTTTACATGCGCAATGTGCAAATACCACAAAAAACCTAAAAGCTTATACAGGTCCTCTTTAGAATGTCTAACATTATGCGTTAAAACAGGGGTTTAGTTTGCACACATTTGCAAATACATGCGTTAGCTACAGGGCCCCATCAGGGCACCCCGGTATGTTCTGTAGTCCTAACTCTAAATTTTGAGAGCCTCCATAGTGGAAGAACATGCATTATAATGAATAGGCAGAGGGCAGGTGAGCCTGGAGGGAGCCCACCCCTCCATGGCAGAAAATGTGTCCAGTGCATCCCCTCACCAGTATTCCAACACTTCAAACAAATGGCCACTATCCTCACTAGGGTTGAGCGGACACCTAGATGTCCGTGTTCGACGGGTTCGGCCGAACTTTAAAAAAAAGTCCGGGTCCGTGTCCCGGACTTTTACCGAACTTTTCCCGGACACCGAACCCCATTGAAGTCAATGGGGACCCGAACTTTAAGGCACTAAAATGGCTCTAAAACACCAAAGGAAAGGGCTAGAGTGCTGCAAATGGCAGCAAAACGTAATTAAGAGCATGGCAAGTGCTCTGCAAACAAATGTGGATAGGGAAATAACTTAAAACAACAAAAAAAAACAGAAAAATAAAACAATGTTCTTCTTCATCTCTGAAGGACGAGGCCCATATGGAGTAGGAGGGAGGTTGAGGTGGTGGTGGATGTGGCGGTGACATAGGCGTGCGCACAGGGTGTGCTGGGTGTGCCTGGGCACACCCTAATCACCTAGGGCACATAGCATTGCCAGTGAGGAGATGGGAAAGATCTCCCTGGGACCTGCTCTGCTCTATTTCTCCTTGCCTACAGGTACATGGCCCCGATACATTACTCTCCCTGCTGGCAAACACATGCATGTGTATTTCAACTTTGGGGTGCACACCTTAATGCAATAGGCTGCGCACACCTATGGGCGGTGTAGGTGGAAGCGGCGGTGGAGGAGGACCAGGGCCGGATTAACAGCATCATGGGCTTGGTGCTGAGGATTTTGAAGGGCCTTAGGGCCGTGCCTTGCCATGCACCCAGAGGAGGAAGGGTGCAGCCATGCATGCCTAATTCAACATGGGATGCTGTCTCTGAAGCCCATAAACACATCCATGCATCGCCAACTGTCCCTCCTTGTCCGGCCTTCACGCTGTGTGGGGAGGTTCTGAGGGTGCTGCCTGGGGAAGCGAGCATAGAAGCCAGACTTCTGTGTTTACAAGTGACAGAAGAGCGGTAACAGTGAATATGGCCAACCCGGGGCCTATATAAAAGGTAGGGGCCTGGAGCTGCAGCTCCAATAGACCCTACATTAATCTGGCCCTGAGGAGGAGGACGAGGTAGCCAACACTGCTTCTTTTCACAAATTTTAAATGAGGGTACACCCCAAAAGAGTGAGAAAGAGCAAAAATGGAACAATGGGTGGGTAAGGTCGGTATCCATTGCTATTCTGCATAAGGTACGGAAAAGTCCCGTGGGATCCATGCCTGGTTCATTTTAATGAACGTGAGCTTGTCCACATTGTCTCTGGACAGGCGGCTGCGCTTGTCTGTTATAACGCCCCCAGCCGTGCTAAATACCCGTTCAGATAATACACTGGCTGCAGGGCACGCCAGCACCTCCAAGGCGTAAAGGGCAAGCTCAGGCCATGTGCCCAATTTGGAGACCCAGAAGTTGAAGGGGGCAGACCCGTCATTCACTACATGTAGGCGTGTGCACACATACTGCTCCACCATGTTGGTAAAATGCTGCCTCCTGCTAAGACGTTCCATCTGAGCTGCTGGTGCTGCTGTTTGTTGTGGCGTGCTGACAAAGCTTTTCCACATTTCGGCCATGCTAACCCTGCCTTCTGAGGTGCTGGCGGTGCCCTGGTTGCGTTGGCGACCTCCTCCTCCTCCTCCTCTGCCTTGTGCTTCCACTGTGGCCCCGCTGTCAGATGGGAATGCCAGCAGCATGGCGTCTACCAGCGTGCGCTTGTACTCGCGCATCTTGCGATCGCGCTCCAGTGAGTGAATTAAGGACGGTACGTTGTCCTTGTAACGGGGATCCAGCAGCGTGGCCACCCAGTAATCAGCACAAGTTAGAATGTGGGCAACTCGGCGGTCGTTGTGGAGACACTGCAGCATGTAATCGCTCATGTGTGCCAGGCTGCCCAGAGGCGACGAAAGGCTGTCCTCTGTGGGAGGTGTATGGTCCGTGTCCTCTGTATCCCCCCAGCCACGCACCAGTGATGGCCATGAGCTGGCCTGGGTGCCACCCTGCTGTGAACATGGTTCCATCTCCTCCTCCAGCTCCTCCTCCTCCTCATCCTCCTCATCCTCCAGAACTGTGCCCCTGCTGGACAATTGCGTCCCTGGCGTTTGCGTGTGCAGGAACCCACCCTCGGAGCCCCTTGCGAATGACTGCCCTGAAAGCCTTGGAAATGTTACCTCTTCATCCTCCTCCTCCTCCTCATCCTGTGCCACATCCTCTTCCATCATCGCCCGAATTGTTTTTTCAAGGAGGCATAGAAGTGGGATAGTTAAGCTGAGAACGGCGTCATTGCCACTGGCCATGTTGGTGGAGTACTCAAAACAGCGCAACAAGGCACACAGGTCTCGCATGGAGGCCCAGTTATTGGTGGTGAAGTGGTGCTGTTCCGCAGAGCGACTCACGCGTGCGTGCTGCAGCTGAAACTCCACTATGGCCTGCTGCTGCTCGCACAGTCTTTCCAGCATGTGCAAGGTGGAGTTCCACCTTGTGGGCACGTCACATATGAGGCGGTGAGCGGGAAGGCCGAAGTTACGCTGCAGCGCTGCCAGGCGAGCAGCAGCAGGGTGAGAACGCCGAAAGTGCGCACAAACGGCCCGCACTTTCTGCAGCAGCTCTGACATATCGGGGTAGTTTTTAAGGAACCTCTGCACCACCAAATTCAGCACATGCGCCAGGCAAGGGATGTGCGTCAAACCGGCTAGGCCCAGAGCTGCTATGAGATTTCGCCCGTTATCGCACACCACCAGGCCGGGCTTGAGGCTCGCTGGCAGCAACCACTCATTTGTCTGCTGTTCCATGCTCCTCCACAACTCCTGCGCGGTGTGTGGTTTGTCCCCCAAACAGGCAAGTTGTAAAACTGCCTGCTGTCGTTTACCCCTGGCCGTGCTGAAGTTGGTGGTGAAGGTGTTACGCTGTCCGGATGAGGAGGCGGTAGAGGATGAGGAAGCGGAGTAGGAGGAGTTAGGAACAGGAGGCAAACTGAAGCGCCCTGCAATCCTCGGTGGTGGAAGGACATGCGCCAAATTGCTATCCGCCTCAGGCCCATCCGCCACTGCATTTACCCAGTGTGCCGTTAGGGAGATATAACGCCCCTGACCGTGCTTACTGGTCCACGTATCCGTAGTTAGGTGGACCTTGGCACAGATGGCGTTGCGCAGTGCACACCTGATTTTTTCCCCCACTTGGTTGTGCAGGGAAGGGATGGCTTGCCTGGAAAAGTAGTGGCGGCTGGGCACGACGTACTGTGGGACAGCCACCGACATAAGGTTTTTAAAACTGTGCGTCTCCACCAGACGGAATGACAGCATTTCAAAGGCCAATAATTTTGAAATGCTGGCATTCAGGGCCAGGGATCGCGGGTGGGTAGGGGGGTACTTCCTCTTCCTCTCAAGTGTTTGGGAGATGGAAAGCTGAACGCTTCCACGGGACATTGTGGAGATGGTTGTTGGTGACCCAGGTGGTGGTGTTGCTGACAGATCGTCTGTTTGCGGGGTGGCAGGTGCCGGTATCACTACAGATGTGGCTGGAGCGGCCGAGACTGCAGCAGAAGAGGAAGCAGGATGAGCCAGAGACGTTTCTTGGTTTTGAAGGTGTGTACTCCACTGCAGCTCGTGCTTTGCACTTAGATGCCTGATCATGCAGGTTGTGCTCAGGTTGAGAAGGTTCATGCCTCGCTTCAAGCTCTGATTGCACAGGGTGCAAACCACTCGTGTCCTGTCATCAGCACATTTTCTAAAGAACTTCCACGCTAGAGAACTCCTTTGAGCTGACTTTGGTGCGCTCGTTCCCTTGCTGCGTTGGGCAGTAGCGGGCGTAGTGTCTAGGGCACGGCCGCTCCGCTTCTGCACCCTGCTCCCTCTTCTGCTGTGCTGGTGGCTCTGTGCGACCACCGCCTCTTCCTCCAAACTACTCAGTTCACCTGCATGACGTTCATTCCATGTGGGGTCGAGGACCTCATCGTCCTCCACATCATCTTCCACCCAGTCTTCACCCCTGCCCTCCTTGTCGGTCTCCACAATGCTGAACGCCGCAGCAGTTGGCACCTGCGTTTCGTCATCATCGGAGACGTGCTGCGATGATCCTTGCATGTACTCATCTTGAGGAATAAGTGGTTGGGCATCGCTGCACTCAATCTCTTCCACTTCTGGGGCAGGGCTAGGTGGATGGCCCTGGGAAACCCTGCTGACAGAGTCCTCAAAAAGAATAAGAGACTGCTGTATGGCTTGGGGCTCAGACTGCTGGCCTGATTTGCAAGGGGGTGAGGTGAAAGACGGTTGGACATTGGCTGCAGGTGCCAACTCTGACCTTTCTGCAGTAGACTGGGTGGGAGACAATGTGAAGGAACTGGAGGCACTGTCAGCAGCAAACCAATCTACTATCGCCTCAACTTGTTCTGGCCTCATCACTTCTAGGGGCGTTTGATGCCCTACCAAATACTGATGCAGGTTCTGTCGCCTACTCACACTTGAGGAAGGTGTTTCACTTGTGCGTGTAGCTGGCACAGATCGACCATGTCCTCTCCTTGCAACAGGAGCTCTACCAGCAGCACCACGACCCAGGCCACGGCCCTTATTTGACGGTCTCCTCATATTTCTGTAATTTAAGATCTTGCCCTAGAAAGGTTTTTATTGAATAGCGGAATAGAAAATATGATCCAAAAAAAGTGTATGTATATCACACGTACACAACCACACTAGGCCCCAATTACTATTGTTTGTACCCCTAAAAGGCTAGATGAGGAGTAGGGGGAGTATGGAACAGGCAGCACCCTCAAACCTTCAGAAGTATGAGATGAACCCCAACAACTTGGAAAGGTGGATCTCTCTCACACGTACCGACACAGACTATCCCGCAATTCAATTGATCCTCAAAGGTTTTTATTGAATAGCGGAATAGGAAATATGATCAAAAAAAGTGTATGTATCTCGCACGTACACAACCACACTAGGCCCCAATTACTATTGTTTGTACCCCTAAAAGGCTAGATGAGGAGTAGGGGGGGTATGGAACAGGCAGCACCCTCAAACCTTCAGAAGTATGAGATGAACCCCAACAACTTGGAAAGGTGGATCTCTCTCACACGTACCGACACAGACTATCCCGCAATTCAATTGATCCCCAAAGGTTTTTATTGAATAGCGGAATAGGAAATATGATCAAAAAAAGTGTATGTATCTCACACGTACAGAAACACACTAGGCCCCAATTACTATTGTTTGTACACCTAAAAGGATGGATGAGGAGGAGGAGGAGTATGGAACAGGCAGCACCCTCAAAGCTTCAGAAGTATGAGATGAACCCCAAAAACTTGGAAAGGTGGATCTCACACGTACCGACACAGACTATTCCGCAATTTAATTGATCCCCAAAGGTTTTTATTGAATAGCGGAATAGGAAATATGATCAAAAAATGTGTATGTATCTCACACGTACAGAAGCACACTAGGCCCCAATTACTATTGTTTGTACACCTAAAAGGATGGATGAGGAGGAGGAGGAGTATGGAACAGGCAGCACCCTCAAAGCTTCAGAAGTATGAGATGAACCCCAAAAACTTGGAAAGGTGGATCTCACACGTACCGACACAGACTATCCCGCAATTTAATTGATAAGGTTTTTATTGAATAGCGGAATAGGAAATATGATCAAAAAATGTGTATGTATCTCACACGTACAGAAGCACACTAGGCCCCAATTACTATTGTTTGTACACCTAAAAGGATGGATGAGGAGGAGGAGGAGTATGGAACAGGCAGCACCCTCAAAGCTTCAGAAGTATGAGATGAACCCCAAAAACTTGGAAAGGTGGATCTCACACGTACCGACACAGACTATCCCGCAATTTAATTGATCCCCAAAGGTTTTTATTGAATAGCGGAATAGGAAATATGATCAAAAAATGTGTATGTATCTCACACGTACAGAAGCACACTAGGCCCCAATTACTATTGTTTGTACACCTAAAAGGATGGATGAGGAGGAGGAGGAGTATGGAACAGGCAGCACCCTCAAAGCTTCAGAAGTATGAGATGAACCCCAAAAACTTGGAAAGGTGGATCTCACACGTACCGACACAGACTATCCCGCAATTTAATTGATCCCCAAAGGTTTTTATTGAATAGCGGAATAGGAAATATGATCAAAAAATGTGTATGTATCTCACACGTACAGAAGCACACTAGGCCCCAATTACTATTGTTTGTACACCTAAAAGGATGGATGAGGAGGAGGAGGAGTATGGAACAGGCAGCACCCTCAAAGCTTCAGAAGTATGAGATGAACCCCAAAAACTTGGAAAGGTGGATCTCACACGTACCGACACAGACTATCCCGCAATTTAATTGATCCCCAAAGGTTTTTATTGAATAGCGGAATAGGAAATATGATCAAAAAATGTGTATGTATCTCACACGTACAGAAGCACACTAGGCCCCAATTACTATTGTTTGTACACCTAAAAGGATGGATGAGGAGGAGGAGGAGTATGGAACAGGCAGCACCCTCAAAGCTTCAGAAGTATGAGATGAACCCCAAAAACTTGGAAAGGTGGATCTCACACGTACCGACACAGACTATCCCGCAATTTAATTGATCCCCAAAGGTTTTTATTGAATAGCGGAATAGGAAATATGATCAAAAAAAGTGTATGTATCTCGCACGTACAGAAACACACTAGGCCCCAATTACTATTGTTTGTACACCTAAAAGGATGGATGAGGAGGAGGAGGAGTATGGAACAGGCAGCACCCTCAAAGCTTCAGAAGTATGAGATGAACCCCAAAAACTTGGAAAGGTGGATCTCACACGTACCGACACAGACTATTCCGCAATTTAATTGATCCCCAAAGGTTTTTATTGAATAGCGGAATAGGAAATATGATCAAAAAATGTGTATGTATCTCACACGTACAGAAGCACACTAGGCCCCAATTACTATTGTTTGTACACCTAAAAGGATGGATGAGGAGGAGGAGGAGTATGGAACAGGCAGCACCCTCAAAGCTTCAGAAGTATGAGATGAACCCCAAAAACTTGGAAAGGTGGATCTCACACGTACCGACACAGACTATCCCGCAATTTAATTGATCCCCAAAGGTTTTTATTGAATAGCGGAATAGGAAATATGATCAAAAAAAGTGTATGTATCTCGCACGTACACAACCACACTAGGCCCCAATTACTATTGTTTGTACCCCTAAAAGGCTAGATGAGGAGTAGGGGGGGTATGGAACAGGCAGCACCCTCAAACCTTCAGAAGTATGAGATGAACCCCAACAACTTGGAAAGGTGGATCTCTCTCACACGTACCGACACAGACTATCCCGCAATTCAATTGATCCTCAAAGGTTTTTATTGAATAGCGGAATAGGAAATATGATCAAAAAAAGTGTATGTATCTCGCACGTACACAACCACACTAGGCCCCAATTACTATTGTTTGTACCCCTAAAAGGCTAGATGAGGAGTAGGGGGGGTATGGAACAGGCAGCACCCTCAAACCTTCAGAAGTATGAGATGAACCCCAACAACTTGGAAAGGTGGATCTCTCTCACACGTACCAACACAGACTATCCCCCAATTTAACTGATCCCCAGAGGTTTTTGATTAAATAGCGGAATAGAAAATATGATCCCAAAAAAGTGTATGTATATCACACGTACACAACCACACTAGGCCCCAATTACTATTGTTTGTACCCCTAAAAGGCTAGGAGTAGGGGGAGTATGGAACAGGCAGCACCCTCAAACCTTCAGAAGTATGAGATGAACCCCAACAACTTGGAAAGGTGGATCTCTCTCACACGTACCAACACAGACTATCCCCCAATTTAACTGATCCCCAAAGGTTTTTGATTAAATAGCGGAATAGAAAATATGATCCCAAAAAAGTGTATGTATATCACACGTACACAACCACACTAGGCCCCAATTACTATTGTTTGTACCCCTAAAAGGCTAGGAGTAGGGGGAGTATGGAACAGGCAGCACCCTCAAACCTTCAGAAGTATGAGATGAACCCCAACAACTTGGAAAGGTGGATCTCTCTCACACGTACCAACACAGACTATCCCCCAATTTAACTGATCCCCAGAGGTTTTTGATTAAATAGCGGAATAGAAAATATGATCCCAAAAAAGTGTATGTATATCACACGTACACAACCACACTAGGCCCCAATTACTATTGTTTGTACCCCTAAAAGGCTAGGAGTAGGGGGAGTATGGAACAGGCAGCACCCTCAAACCTTCAGAAGTATGAGATGAACCCCAACAACTTGGAAAGGTGGATCTCTCTCACACGTACCAACACAGACTATCCCCCAATTTAACTGATCCCCAGAGGTTTTTGATTAAATAGCGGAATAGAAAATATGATCCCAAAAAAGTGTATGTATATCACACGTACACAACCACACTAGGCCCCAATTACTATTGTTTGTACCCCTAAAAGGCTAGGAGTAGGGGGAGTATGGAACAGGCAGCACCCTCAAACCTTCAGAAGTATGAGATGAACCCCAACAACTTGGAAAGGTGGATCTCTCTCACACGTACCAACACAGACTATCCCCCAATTTAACTGATCCCCAGAGGTTTTTGATTAAATAGCGGAATAGAAAATATGATCCCAAAAAAGTGTATGTATATCACACGTACACAACCACACTAGGCCCCAATTACTATTGTTTGTACCCCTAAAAGGCTAGGAGTAGGGGGGAGTATGGAACAGGCAGCACCCTCAAACCTTCAGAAGTATGAGATGAACCCCAACAACTTGGAAAGGTGGATCTCTCTCACACGTACCAACACAGACTATCCCCCAATTTAACTGATCCCCAGAGGTTTTTGATTAAATAGCGGAATAGAAAATATGATCCCAAAAAAGTGTATGTATATCACACGTACACAACCACACTAGGCCCCAATTACTATTGTTTGTACCCCTAAAAGGCTAGGAGTAGGGGGGAGTATGGAACAGGCAGCACCCTCAAACCTTCAGAAGTATGAGATGAACCCCAACAACTTGGAAAGGTGGATCTCTCTCACACGTACCAACACAGACTATCCCCCAATTTAACTGATCCCCAGAGGTTTTTGATTAAATAGCGGAATAGAAAATATGATCCCAAAAAAGTGTATGTATATCACACGTACACAACCACACTAGGCCCCAATTACTATTGTTTGTACCCCTAAAAGGCTAGGAGTAGGGGGAGTATGGAACAGGCAGCACCCTCAAACCTTCAGAAGTATGAGATGAACCCCAACAACTTGGAAAGGTGGATCTCTCTCACACGTACCAACACAGACTATCCCCCAATTTAACTGATCCCCAGAGGTTTTTGATTAAATAGCGGAATAGAAAATATGATCCCAAAAAAGTGTATGTATATCACACGTACACAACCACACTAGGCCCCAATTACTATTGTTTGTACCCCTAAAAGGCTAGGAGTAGGGGGGAGTATGGAACAGGCAGCACCCTCAAACCTTCAGAAGTATGAGATGAACCCCAACAACTTGGAAAGGTGGATCTCTCTCACACGTACCAACACAGACTATCCCCCAATTTAACTGATCCCCAGAGGTTTTTGATTAAATAGCGGAATAGAAAATATGATCCCAAAAAAGTGTATGTATATCACACGTACACAACCACACTAGGCCCCAATTACTATTGTTTGTACCCCTAAAAGGCTAGGAGTAGGGGGGAGTATGGAACAGGCAGCACCCTCAAACCTTCAGAAGTATGAGATGAACCCCAACAACTTGGAAAGGTGGATCTCTCTCACACGTACCAACACAGACTATCCCCCAATTTAACTGATCCCCAGAGGTTTTTGATTAAATAGCGGAATAGAAAATATGATCCCAAAAAAGTGTATGTATATCACACGTACACAACCACACTAGGCCCCAATTACTATTGTTTGTACCCCTAAAAGGCTAGGAGTAGGGGGAGTATGGAACAGGCAGCACCCTCAAACCTTCAGAAGTATGAGATGAACCCCAACAACTTGGAAAGGTGGATCTCTCTCACACGTACCAACACAGACTATCCCCCAATTTAACTGATCCCCAGAGGTTTTTGATTAAATAGCGGAATAGAAAATATGATCCCAAAAAAGTGTATGTATATCACATGTACACAACCACACTAGGCCCCAATTACTATTGTTTGTACCCCTAAAAGGCTAGGAGTAGGGGGAGTATGGAACAGGCAGCACCCTCAAACCTTCAGAAGTATGAGATGAACCCCAACAACTTGGAAAGGTGGATCTCTCTCACACGTACCAACACAGACTATCCCCCAATTTAACTGATCCCCAAAGGTTTTTGATTAAATAGCGGAATAGAAAATATGATCCCAAAAAAGTGTATGTATATCACACGTACACAACCACACTAGGCCCCAATTACTATTGTTTGTACCCCTAAAAGGCTAGGAGTAGGGGGAGTATGGAACAGGCAGCACCCTCAAACCTTCAGAAGTATGAGATGAACCCCAACAACTTGGAAAGGTGGATCTCTCTCACACGTACCAACACAGACTATCCCCCAATTTAACTGATCCCCAGAGGTTTTTGATTAAATAGCGGAATAGAAAATATGATCCCAAAAAAGTGTATGTATATCACACGTACACAACCACACTAGGCCCCAATTACTATTGTTTGTACCCCTAAAAGGCTAGGAGTAGGGGGAGTATGGAACAGGCAGCACCCTCAAACCTTCAGAAGTATGAGATGAACCCCAACAACTTGGAAAGGTGGATCTCTCTCACACGTACCAACACAGACTATCCCCCAATTTAACTGATCCCCAGAGGTTTTTGATTAAATAGCGGAATAGAAAATATGATCCCAAAAAAGTGTATGTATATCACACGTACACAACCACACTAGGCCCCAATTACTATTGTTTGTACCCCTAAAAGGCTAGGAGTAGGGGGAGTATGGAACAGGCAGCACCCTCAAACCTTCAGAAGTATGAGATGAACCCCAACAACTTGGAAAGGTGGATCTCTCTCACACGTACCAACACAGACTATCCCCCAATTTAACTGATCCCCAGAGGTTTTTGATTAAATAGCGGAATAGAAAATATGATCCCAAAAAAGTGTATGTATATCACACGTACACAACCACACTAGGCCCCAATTACTATTGTTTGTACCCCTAAAAGGCTAGGAGTAGGGGGGAGTATGGAACAGGCAGCACCCTCAAACCTTCAGAAGTATGAGATGAACCCCAACAACTTGGAAAGGTGGATCTCTCTCACACGTACCAACACAGACTATCCCCCAATTTAACTGATCCCCAGAGGTTTTTGATTAAATAGCGGAATAGAAAATATGATCCCAAAAAAGTGTATGTATATCACACGTACACAACCACACTAGGCCCCAATTACTATTGTTTGTACCCCTAAAAGGCTAGGAGTAGGGGGGAGTATGGAACAGGCAGCACCCTCAAACCTTCAGAAGTATGAGATGAACCCCAACAACTTGGAAAGGTGGATCTCTCTCACACGTACCAACACAGACTATCCCCCAATTTAACTGATCCCCAGAGGTTTTTGATTAAATAGCGGAATAGAAAATATGATCCCAAAAAAGTGTATGTATATCACACGTACACAACCACACTAGGCCCCAATTACTATTGTTTGTACCCCTAAAAGGCTAGGAGTAGGGGGAGTATGGAACAGGCAGCACCCTCAAACCTTCAGAAGTATGAGATGAACCCCAACAACTTGGAAAGGTGGATCTCTCTCACACGTACCAACACAGACTATCCCCCAATTTAACTGATCCCCAGAGGTTTTTGATTAAATAGCGGAATAGAAAATATGATCCCAAAAAAGTGTATGTATATCACACGTACACAACCACACTAGGCCCCAATTACTATTGTTTGTACCCCTAAAAGGCTAGGAGTAGGGGGGAGTATGGAACAGGCAGCACCCTCAAACCTTCAGAAGTATGAGATGAACCCCAACAACTTGGAAAGGTGGATCTCTCTCACACGTACCAACACAGACTATCCCCCAATTTAACTGATCCCCAAAGGTTTTTGATTAAATAGCGGAATAGAAAATATGATCCCAAAAAAGTGTATGTATATCACACGTACACAACCACACTAGGCCCCAATTACTATTGTTTGTACCCCTAAAAGGCTAGATGAGGAGTAGGGGGAGTATGGAACAGGCAGCACCCTCAAACCTTCAGTATGAGATTGTGTTCACTGTACCCCACAAAGATTGAGTTCACTGCACCCCACAATGATTGTGTTCACTGCACCCCACAAAGATTGTGTTCACTGCACCTCACAAAGATTGTGTTCACTGTACCCCCCAAAGATTGTGTTCACTGCACCCCACAAAGATTCTGTTCACTGTACCCCACAAAGATTGTGTTCACTGCACCCCAAAAAGATTGTGTTCACTGCACCCCAAAAAGGATGTTGTTCACTGCACCCCAAAAAGGATTTTGTTCACTGCACCCCAAAAAGGATGTTGTTCACTCCACCCCAAAAAGATTGTGTTCACTGCACCCCACAAAGATTGTGTTCACTGCACCCCAAAAAGATTGTGTTCACTGCACCCCAAAAATGATTTTGTTCACTGCACCCCAAAAAGGATTTTGTTCACTGCACCCCAAAAAGGATGTTGTTCACTCCACCCCAAAAAGATTGTGTTCACTGCACCCCAAAAAGATTGTGTTCACTGCACCCCACAAAGGATTTTGTTCACTGCACCCCAAAAAGATTGTGTTCACTGCACCCCAAAAAGGATGTTGTTCACTGCACCCCAAAAAGGATTTTGTTCACTGCACCCCAAAAAGATTGTGTTCACTGCACCCCACAAAGGATTTTGTTCACTGCACCCCACAAAGATTGTGTTCACTGCACACCAAAAAGGATTGTGTTCACTGCACCCCAAAAAGATTTTGTTCACTGCACCCCAAAAAGATTGTGTTCACTGCAGCCCAAAAAGATTGTGTTCACTGCAGCCCAAAAAGATTGTGTTCACTGCAGCCCAAAAAGATTGTGTTCACTGCAGCCCAAAAAGATTGTGTTCACTGCAGCCCAAAAAGATTGTGTTCACTGCAGCTCACACACAGAAAAATGGATGTGGATCACTGACACCTGCCTATCTCCAATCCCACACCACACAGCAATATCGATTGTAGTTTGTAGAACACAGTTTCCCTAAAATTCAGCAGACTCTGTCCCTAACAGGATTGAGAAGAGATCGTAGATCAGGATTGAGTGCAGATTCACCCCACCCCCCACACAGCAATATCGATTGTAGTTTGTAGAACACAGTTTCCCTAAAATTCAGCAGACTCTGTCCCTAACAGGATTGAGAAGAGATCGTAGATCAGGATTGAGTGCAGATTCACCCCACCCCCCACACAGCAATATCGATTGTAGTTTGTAGAACACAGTTTCCCTAAAATTCAGCAGACTCTGTCCCTAACAGGATTGAGAAGAGATCGTAGATCAGGATTGAGTGCAGATTCACCCCACCCCCCACACAGCAATATCGATTGTAGTTTGTAGAAGACACTGACCCTATATAATTCAGCAGACTCTATCCCTAAAATGCCTACAACTCGCCCTGCCTAAACACTCCGACCTGTCCCTCAATTCTATCCGGACACAAATGGTTTTTTCCTGCCTATCTTTCCCTAATCAGCAGCCAGCACGTTGATGTGTGCTCTGTCCCTGAATCTAAGCAGCATAATGACGCCGCTGCGGCTGCCTCGAACTTATAAAGACTTGGTCACATGCTTCAGACGGCCAATCACAGCTACTGAGACATTTGCAGGCATGGCTGGGATGGCTTAAGGCACACCAGTTAAACGATTGTTGATTGGCTGTTGAAAGCCCGCCATGAAAAGAGCGCCAAAGCATGCAAAACCCGGAAATAAAACGACCGAACACGGATTTTTACCCGAACATACAGTAAAGTGTCCGTGTCCGTGTTCGGGTACAAAAAATCCAATTATTCGGTACGAACACGAATAATACAGTCCGTGTTCGCTCAACACTAATCCTCACCTATAACTGGCCTTTGCAGCAAGCAGGGCTGGCCTTTGGGGTGTGCGAGCTGTGCGGCTTCACAGGGCGCCATTGGCAACAGGGGCATCGTGCGGCCATCACAGCTCGCAGTCACTCACAGGATGAGTCAAGGCAAGTCCCCCCTGCCCTGGGGCTGGCACCACGACAACAACAGGTACACTGCGCATGCGCATTCGCCTCTCGGAAAAGCCCATACATGCTTTGCTATTCTCAGGCAGATGATGCATGTGTTGTGATGTGTTGCTGCCGGGTGGCGCCATTTTTAAATGCAAGGCACCTCACCAAACAGTAAGCGAGACCCTTCCGCAGCCCCTGCATCTCCTCAGAACATGCAGTGCTGTGGGCATGGTACAGGAGATTCTCCAGGAGAATCTCCTGTACCATGCCCGCAGTACTGCCTCTCCTGCAGGCCCGGATTGGCCAATCGGGAGGACCGGGAGGATTCCCGGTGGGCCGGTTGGGTTGAGGGCCGGTGTCTTGGTCTTCAAATACAGTATCTGTGAATTTCCTACCTGTTCCTGCGTTCCAGCAGCCGAGGAGCGGGCCGATGACGCAGTGGCGGAGCTAGACTTTTAAAACAGGGGTGGCAAATGGGTGGCAAGGTATTATTTTGGGGGGTCAATATACGTGTGTGTGTGTGTGTGTGTGTGTGTGTATGTATGTATGTATGTATGTATATATATATATATATATATATATATACACACACACACACACACACACACACACACACACACACACACACATATACACACACACACTTTTATAAATAAATGTAAACAAACATCCTTAGTGCCGGTTCACACTAGGGCGACCTGTGAGGCGACCTGGTCGCCTCACAGGTCGCCGCAGGTCGCCTCCCATAGGGAAGCTGCGGACCCGTTCTAATAGGAGCGACACAAGTCGCTCCGACCTAGAAAAAGCGTCCGGAGCTTCTTTGGGGCGACCAGGAGGCGACCACCATAGACTTCAATGTTATGAAGTCCGTGGCGGCCGCTCCGAAGTCGCGGTGCGAAGTAGCGTCGCTGCAATGTGAACCGGCGCTAAGTGGTATTAAAACATTTTTAATTAAATAAACAATTATCAAAGTAAACATTATTCTTTTAAGGCCGCACACCGATCACAGGGCTCTGCTCTAAAGGGGATCTATGGGGACCCTGCTCTAAAGGGGGATCTATGGGGACCCTGCTCTAAAGGGGGATCTATGGGGACCCTGCTCTAAAGGGGGATCTATGGGGACCCTGCTCTAAAGGGGGATCTATGGCATAGATCCCCTTTAGAGCAGGATCCCCATATATCCCCCTTTAGAGCAGGCTAGGGCAGGTCCCCCAAAGATCCTCCTTTACAGCAGGCCAGGGTGAGGTGAGGTCCCCTATATAGATGCCCCCTTACAGCAGGCCAGGGTCCTCCCCCAGACAGTCCCTCTCAGTCTCCGCACCGACAGGATTGGGTTCGGGAGCTGAGTAGCCAGGGGCAGAGAGCAGCAGACACAGCGGCGGTGGCCATGGCAGAAGCACTGCATGGGGGTGATTAGGGTGTGCCTAGGCACACCCAGCACACCCCGTGCGCATGCCTATGAGTAGGGCTGCACAATATTGCCCCCCATCAATGTAGTGACCAGCATGCCCCCCCCATCAATTGACAATGTAGTAACCAGCGTACCAACCCATCAATGTAGTGACCGCCAGTGTACCAACCCATCAATGTAGTGACCGCCAGCGTACCAACCCATCAATGTAGTGACCGCCAGCGTACCAACCCATCAATGTAGTGACCGCCAGCGTAGCAACCCATCAATGTAGTGACCACCAGCGTACCAACCCATCAATGTAGTGACCAGCATGATTTCCAACCTATCAATGTAGTGACCAGTGTGATTTCCAACCTATCAATGTAGTGACCAGTGTGATTGCCAACATATCAATGTAGTGACCAGCGTGATTGCCAACATATCAATGTAGTGACCAGCATGATTGCCAACATATCAATGTAGTGACCAGCATGATTGCCAACATATCAATGTAGTGACCAGCATGAATGCCAACATATCAATGTAGTGACCAGCGTGATTGCCAACATATCAATGTAGTGACCAGCGTGATTGCCAACATATCAATGTAGTGACCAGCGTGATTGCCAACATATCAATGTAGTGACCAGCATGATTGCCAACATATCAATGTAGTGACCAGCATGATTGCCAACATATCAATGTAGTGACCAGCGTGCCGTGCCCCCTTCAATCATGCAGAGACCAGAGAGAGAGACTTACCTAAGGTTACAGGTAGAAGAAGTGAACGAGAGGGCCCCTGTGTAGCTAGTTCTCTGTGACTGTCTGTGACTGAGCGCGGTGAGCAGCAGCGGTGCCGTGATTTGCTGCACAGCTAACCAATCACGCGTGCCTGCACACCTGATTGGTTCGCTGTGCCGCCACTCACCGTGAGTAGTGGCACAGCGAAGCAATCAGGTGTGCAGGCACGCGTGATTGGTTAGCTGTGCAGCGAATCATGGCGCCGCTCCTGCTCAGCTCACCGCGCTCAGTCAGAGTCACAGAGAACAAGCTACACAGGGGCCCTCTCGTTCAGGTTCAGCTATGCTATGTAATGTTATAAGCATAAGCGAGCGTGAGCGGCAGGGGCATTGCTAGGTGGTAAAAAGACCACTCTCGTGACCAAGCAAACGAGCCAAAAAACAATCCCATCCACCTGGACAGATGACACGAGCGATGGATGTGCTACTAAGATGTGAGTGCAACATTATTAAATGTGGATGTGAATAAAGTTGTTTAAACGTTATCACACTAGTGAAGCTCTTTTTTCTTCCACATGATTTGGAGCACTGTGAGATCACACATCATTTTGGCTACCCAGGATCTGTCCAGGTGGATGTGATTGTTTTTTGGCTCGTTTGCTTGGTCACGAGAGTGGCTAAGCCAGTAGTGTTTGCACTTTTACTCCCCCTCTGAGCATAGTGGTGGCATGCATTGGTGATCCAGTACTACATCTGCACGTTTAGTCATCATCCCAGGACTCTTTAGCAGTTATGGACTTTTAAGCTAATTCTGCTGTTTTGGTGGATTTTATTTATTTTATAATTCATTTTATGATATTTTAATGACAAGCTTTGTTCATATGAGAGACTTATGTGGACAGATTATGCTATAGACTGTGAGTTTATACACATGTGTATGCATTCCTGGTGGTGAGAGGAGTGGGGTAGTGAGAGAGAGGGGGGAGGGGGTGGTGGTGAGGGGGGGGGGTAGTAGTGAGAGAGGGGGGAGGGGGGCAGAGCCAGTAACACTTACCAAGTCCAGGAACCGGCGCTGACATCATCCATCCATCCTGTGGCTGAATCCTTCCTGCCCCATCCAGCTTCAGTCAGTTTCTCTCTCTGATTGCAGGGAGGTGGGTGCAGGACTGGCCCAAGATATTATGCTAACTGGGTCCAAGAATTTGATGCTGCCCCCCCCCCAAAAAAAAAACAAAAATGGAAACTAAAATAAATTTATCAGGAAGCAACCCTACTTCACATCAGGAGTCCCCCCTTAACATCAGGAGCTCCAAACGTAGCATGCCTACATCACCTCCTGTCTCCAGCATCTTCTGTCTCCATCACCTCTTGTCTGCATCCCTCCATCACCTCCTTCACCCATCACCTGTCTCCATCAATCTATCCAATTGTCCATCCCAGTGGCGTAGCGTGGGGGGTGCAGGGGGGGCCAGCCGCACCGGGAGCAACATCTGGGGGGGCGCATCCACAGTGTCACTCTGTCTGTCAGACATACACAGTTCACACACTGTCTGCGGCTGCCTCCATTTTTAGGCTGGGCGATGTCCAGCGCGGCCATCCTATGGATGAAAATGGCAGGTCGGGAGGGGGCTGGACTGTGCCTCACCTGTCCATTGGTGCAGGGTGGGGTGGCGTTGCAAGCCAAGCCCCGCCTATGCCCCCTCTCCTCAATGCTCAGTCAGTTTAGCAGCGAGTTAATCAGCAGCCTGACGCTGTCACAGAGTGGGGTTTTTTTTTAATCGCCTGATTAGAGCCAGAGGCTCTGATAGGCTAAAAAAAGGGTGGACCCAGGGCGCAGAGCAGTGCGCCCGAGCCCACCCATTGTGTAAAAATAGCGAATGAAAATTCGCTATTGTCACACAGATCCTCCTCCTGGCCAATCAGGAAGAGGGTCCGAGACCCGATTCCTGATTGGCCAAAAGGCGAACTCATGCCATTGGCCGAGGAGGAGGTGGGAGGACTCGAGGAGACGCGGAGGACTCTTGAAGATGTGGGGAACTGAGGAGAAGCCACCACTGCAGGTAAGTCTCTCTGCAATGAAAGGGGGCACACTGGTCTCTCTGCATTGAAGGGGGGCATGCTGGTCTGTCTGCATTGAAAGGGGGCACACTGATCAATCTGCACTGAAAGGGGGCACGCTGGTCATTCTGCATTGAAAGGGGGCACGCTGGTCTCTCTGCATTGAAAGGGGGCACGCTGGTCATTCTGCATTGAAAGGGGGCACGCTGGTCTCTCTGCATTGAAAGGGGGCACGCTGGTCATTCAAACTTGTATTTAGATGCATTTTACTTTAATTACATCAGTATTTTCATAACAAACAATATATGTGCTTAGGGGGTAAGGGTTTCTTTAACTAATCTAATGGAAGAGACTCGAGTGCTAAAATCTCGCGGTTGAGGGGGCGCAAATTACTTGCCTTGCCCCGGGTGCTGACAACCCACGCTACGCCACTGGTCCATCCTACCATCCCTCTGTTGTAGGTCCCTCCAACCTCTTCACCCTCCATCACTCTCATCCCTCTGTTACTCTATCCCTCCCTCCATAACTCCATCACAACACCCTTTTAGCTCTTACTCCATCCCTCCACCATACCATCCATCCAATAATCCTTGTGCCCCATTTCCCTCCACCCTTTCTATTCTCCATTACTTTCATCCGTATATTATTCTGTCTCCTTCACCCCATCCCTCTATCCCTTTCTCCATCACCCCATCCCTTTCTCCATAACCCCATCCCTCTATCCCTTTCTCCATCACCCCATCCCTCTATCCTTTGCTCCATCACCCCATCCCTCTATCCCTTTCCCCATCACCCCATCCCTCTATCCCTTTTTCCATCACCCCATCCCTTTCTCCATAACCCCATCCCTCTATCCCTTTCTCCTTCACCCCATCCCTCTATCCTTTTCTCCTTCACCCCATCCCTCTATCCCTTTCTCCATCACCCCATCCCTCTATCCCTTTCTCCATCACCCCATCCCTTTCTCCATAACCCCATCCCTCTATCCTTTTCTCCTTCACACCATCCCTCTATCCCTTTCTCCATCACCTCATCCCTCTATCCCTTTCTCCATCACCCCATCCCTTTCTCCATAACCCCATCCCTCTATCCTTTTCTCCTTCACCCCATCCCTCTATCCTTTTCTCCTTCACACCATCCCTCTATCCCTTTCTCCTTCACCCCATCCCTCTATCCTTTTCTCCTTCACCCCATCCCTCTATCCCTTTCTCCATCACCCCATCCCTTTCTCCATAACCCCATACCTCTATCCCTTTCTCCATCACCCCATCCCTTTCTCCATAACCCCATACCTCTATCCCTTTCTCCTTCACCCCATCCCTTTCTCCATAAGCCCATCCCTCTATCCCTTTCTCCTTCACCCCATCCCTTTCTCCTTCACCCCATCCCTCTATCCCTTTCTCCTTCACCCCATCCCTCTATCCTTCGCTCCATCACCCCATCCCTCTATCCTTCGCTCCATCACCCCATCCCTCTATCCTTCGCTCCATCACGCCATCCCTCTATCCTTTTCTCCTTCACCCCATCCCTCTATCCCTTTCTCCATCACCCCATCCCTCTATCCCTTTCTCCATCACCCCATCCCTTTCTCCATAACCCCATCCCTCTATCCTTTTCTCCTTCACACCATCCCTCTATCCCTTTCTCCATCACCTCATCCCTCTATCCCTTTCTCCATCACCCCATCCCTTTATCCATCACCCCATCCCTCTATCCTTTGCTCCATCACCCCATCCCTCTATCCCTTTCCCCATCACCCCATCCCTCTATCCCTTTTTCCATCACCCCATCCCTTTCTCCATAACCCCATCCCTCTATCCCTTTCTCCATCCCCCCATCCCTTTCTCCATAACCCCATCCCTCTATCCCTTTCTCCTTCACCCCATCCCTCTATCCTTCGCTCCATCACCCCATCCCTCTATCCTTCGCTCCATCACCCCATCCCTCTATCCTTTTCTCCTTCACCCCATCCCTCTATCCTTTTCTCCTTTACCCCATCCCTCTATCCCTTTCTCCATCACCCCATCCCTCTATCCCTTTCTCCATAACCCCATCCCTCTATCCTTTTCTCCTTCACACCATCCCTCTATCCCTTTCTCCATCACCTCATCCCTCTATCCCTTTCTCCATCACCCCATCCCTTTATCCATCACCCCATCCTTTGCTCCATCACCCCATCCCTCTATCCCTTTCCCCATCACCCCATCCCTCTATCCCTTTTTCCATCACCCCATCCCTTTCTCCATAACCCCATCCCTCTATCCCTTTCTCCATCCCCCCATCCCTTTCTCCATAACCCCATCCCTCCATCCCTTTCTCCTTCACCCCATCCCTCTATCCTTCGCTCCATCACCCCATCCCTCTATCCCTTTCTCCTTCACCCCATCCCTCTATCCTTTTCTCCTTCACCCCATCCCTCTATCCCTTTCTCCATCACCCCATCCCTCTATCCCTTTCTCCATCACCCCATCCCTTTCTCCATAACCCCATCCCTCTATCCTTTTCTCCTTCACACCATCCCTCTATCCCTTTCTCCATCACCTCATCCCTCTATCCCTTTCTCCATCACCCCATCCCTTTCTCCATAACCCCATCCCTCTATCCTTTTCTCCTTCACCCCATCCCTCTATCCCTTTCTCCTTCACCCCATCCCTCTATCCTTTTCTCCTTCACCCCATCCCTCTATCCCTTTCTCCATCACCCCATCCCTTTCTCCATAACCCCATACCTCTATCCCTTTCTCCATCACCCCATCCCTTTCTCCATAACCCCATACCTCTATCCCTTTCTCCTTCACCCCATCCCTTTCTCCATAAGCCCATCCCTCTATCCCTTTCTCCTTCACCCCATCCCTCTATCCCTTCGCTCCATCACCCCATCCCTCTATCCTTCGCTCCATCACCCCATCCCTCTATCCTTCGCTCCATCACTCACAAATACTATACACCAGCACTTTTCATCTAACAATCAGCCTGATCTGTCATATTGCTGCTGCCTCTCCTCACCTGGCATGCTTGGATTTGTAGTGCCCCAGCCCCAGACACATGAGGCGGTCATACAGGAGAGGAGAATGTGCCTGTGTACTGGACTGGTTAGCAGGTAGTGGGAAGGGACTCTAGGAAGGTGTAATAGAGATTTGGGGAGATCTTAGAAAACCTCTTCTCTTCAGAAGCAGACAGACACACAAAACAAAAAAAAACGATCTTACAGCATCAGTGAAGTCTGCTACAGAGAGGCCCCCCTCCTCCCCCTCTTCCTGCCCACTAAGACAAGCCACCGACATCACTACTACATTCAGCCCAGAGGCAGCTTACCTTGTGCTAGGCTGAACTTCTTCCTCCACTCACTGCAGGCTCCACTCCTCCCCCTCCTGGCATCTGCTGTGATGAAATCAAAAGAGGCGCGCTGGGCAAGGGGGAGGGAACAAATAGCAGCAGAAGCACAAGAAATGTTCATTGGAGACTCCACCTCCCTTCCCAGCCAGCTTCTGTTTCTCCACGAGCAAGGGGGCGGACCCCCGCCTCCCGCATACGGCCCCGCCCACACCCGACATCAATGCCTAAATTTGACAGCTGCAATCACTCTCCTTGCAGCTGCCCCCCCCCCCCCAATCGCTCACTTATCACTGGCTTGAATGTTAAAATGCTGATATGTAGCCCGAGTTCCCGGCCAAACCCCCCTGCCACTGGTGAGCGGGGTGGCAACAGGGGTGGCAAGGATTTCGTCTGGGGTGGCAACTGCCACCCCAGCTAGCCCTCTGGCTCCGCCACTGCGATGACGTCATCCGGCGGGATCGGATTGGCTGCTGGTCTCTGCATAGGCGTGATTGGTCCAGCCCAGGAGCCGCTGATTCTCATTTGCAGCAGCCGAGGCGCGGGCCGATGATGTCATCAGGCGGAATCTGATTGGCTGCTGGATTCTGCTTAGCCGTGATTGGTCCAGGAGCCGCCGATTCTCATTGGCCGGCGGAAGGCGCTCTTTTTTAAAGCTGTAAAGGTGAAGCCTGGAAGCATCTGGCACGCTGCGCCCGCCCTATGGTAAGTTTTATGGAGTTTTAAAAAGGGGGGGGAGGTGTGATGGTGCGCCTCAAGGGGAAATAAATTAAATCAAATTAATTGGGGTGTTTACAGGGGTTGATTTTCCAATTGTTATTTTGAGACTTGATTAAACTCTCTTGGGTAATCAGGTGAATTTTCATAACTTTAAAGTACAAATGTGTTTAAATACATAGATACCATAAAACTGTGATGCAAATATTGTTCTTAAGTGCTCAGTACTTAAATTAATGTGTTAACCACTTAAGCCCCGGAAGATTTTACCCCCTTCCTGACCAGGGCCTATTTTGCGATTCGGCACTGCGTGACTTTAACAGACAATTGCGCGGTCGTGCGACGCTGTACCCAAATTAAATTGATGTCCTTTTTTTCCCACAAACAGAGTTTTCTTTTGGTGGTGTTTGATCACCTGTGCGATTTTTTTTTTTTCTTTTTTTTTTTTTTTTTGATCATGCGCTATAAACAAAAAAAAGAGCGTAAATTTTGCAAAAATAGCAATATTTTTCACATTTTTTAATATGAAATTCCCCCCAAAAAAATGTAAAAATCAAAATTTTTTTACATTTTCGGTCAATTTGTTTTCTGCTACCTATGTTTGGTAAAAAAAATTGCAAAAAGCGTATTTTGATTGGTTTGCACAAAAGTTATTGCGTTTACTAACAGGGAAAGATTTTTGTCATTTTTGTTGTGGTTTTTTTTTTTTTTGCGGTACTGTGACATTGGGGCAGACGGATCGGACCGTTGACTGACATTTTTGACACTTTTGGGGTTACCAGTGACATTACTGCAGTAATCAGTGCTATACATATGCATTGTTACTGCAAAATGACACTGGTAGTGAAGGGGTTAACTTTATTTGAGAGGAAGGGGCTGTGTGTGTCCCTAGGGGCGTGCTTCTAACTGTGATTGGCTGTGGCTTGAGGTGTAGAAACAGTGATCAACGGTCCTACATAGTAGAACCGTGTGATCACTGTTTCTACACAGTGGAGAATGACAGGCGGCTTGTTTACACTAGCCGCCTGACTTTCTCCCTCTGCAGCCGCGATCGCAGAGTGACCGGCGGATATCGGGTCCGCCGGTCACACGCGCGGGGGGGTCCGTGACCACGTGGGAGTGGGAGCGTGCCTCCGGGGGCGCGTGCTCGCTCCCTAGACCCTCACAGGCTAGCGACATAGATCTACGTCACTGTGAAGCAAAACTTAGGCTACTGTATTTGCACTAAATTGGAAATAGTTTTTTGAAAAATACAATGAATTACAAGGCTGTAGAGAACAGTGCGCCATTGCAAACTTATATTCTGAGGTTTTAATTACATTATTTTAATATAGTCAGTCGCGAACTAGAGTGGGCTGGTCTAAGGCATGAAACTCCAGGGCTGAAAATGAGTCCCACTCCGGCCCTGCTCTCCTGTACCATGCCCATGGCTCTGCATGTACCAGGCCCACAGCCCTGCACCACAGCCCTGCACCATGTCCGCAGCCCCTGCACCATGCCTGCAGCCCCTGCACCATGTCCACGGCCCCTGAACCTCCTGCACCATGCCCGCGGCCCCTGCATCTTCTGCACCATGCCCATGGCCCCTGCATCTCCTGCACCATGCCTGCAGCCCATGCAACTCCTGTACCATGCCCACAGCCCTGCACCATGCCCGTGGCCCCTGCATCTCTCATTTGTTACAAATATTTTTTTTCCTCTTTGTGTATGTTTAGGTGACCAGGGGGCAAGGGGCGAGGATGGGGGGGGGGGGCGCAACAAGATTAGCTCGCACAGGGTGCCTGAACACCTAAGGCCAGCCCTGGCAGCAAGGAGTACATGGAAGGGCAGTGCATGCAAACAAAATCTGAGAAATTCCCTGCTCAACTTACTGACCAGCCTGCAACCAACCAAATTCTCTTGTCTATCAGTATGCATTAAAAACAGGGGTTTAGTCTGCACACATTTTCATAAACAGTTAGACAGGAGAATTTGGTTGGTTGCAGGCTGCTCAGTAAGTTGAGCTGGGAATTTCTCAGGTTTAGTTTTGCATGTACTGCCCTTCCATGTGCTCCTTGCTGCAGAGGCCAGTTATAGATGAGGCAGTGGCCATTTGTTTAAAATCTAAAGCAACTAGCATGCGGCAAATAACAAGTCAGTGAAAGATCAGAGCTCGTATTTCCACACAAGTTATAGAGAAACTCATTATGGAAGGCAATACAGATATAATAAGCAGGCAGCTAACATTTTCAGTTCAGCAGTGACTGCCTACATGCTTCTTTCATGGCAGGGATCCTTTAAACTTAGGACTTAGTTCTAAAGTGCCATATAGTCAAAGATGATGACCAGTGTATTTTTTAGGAAAGACAATTTGCTGTTTACATCAACAAGTTCAACAAAACAGAGTACCCAAAACGTACATGTAACATACACATTGGTCACTAAATGAAGATGACATACATACTGTTACTTGCAGCCTTGGTACTGTGACTTGGTACTTTTTTGGTATTATAACAGGCAGTGAGGAGGTGACATAATGTCTGCTCATCACCTGCCAAAAATGCTCTGAAAAATCCCAACATGTTTCACCGAATGCGGTTTCTTCAGGGGATATATTTAGTGCTACTTCTATGGTCAATTATCACAGACTCTAGACAGTGCTTTAAGTGGCCCAAAAGAGGTGCCGGTACTCTATTATAGCCTATAAATGGGCTGGGACTCCGGAGCAGGGGGACTCACTGGTGGTGACTGGTCTGGCTCTGGAGTGGGAAATATTCTTGGGGGGGACAATTGAGGGCGCAGATTTCCAAAATGAGTGTACTGGTACGATAAGGCGCACGGAGAGGTGGTGGTATGCTCAAGAGCCATATTTGGAAGTGGCGGTACTGAGTACCAGTGCATACCGCCCACTTAAAGCACTGACTCTAGAACAAAAATCTGAACTGCCCATGCTTTAAATGCAAGTAATCGGCTGTTTTACTTGAGATCAGAATGAACCCCAGCTGGTCTTGATAGTCAACAGCAGGAGGGATAATTAGAATAGTAAACTTGAATTTTACAAGTAGAGTCAAATACAAGGAGCCCTATGATCAAAGTCAGCCAAAAAGACGTTTTGTATATCTGCATATAATGGAGGACATCAGTGAGTCCAGCTTTGTTGACTCAGATTTCACATGCAGCCGTCCATGTCCTGCAGTTGACTATCAAGACCAGCTGGGGTTCACTCTGATCTCAAGTGAAACAGCCAATTACTTGCTTTTAAAGCATGTGCAGTTCAGATTTTTGTTCTACAGTCTGTGATAATTGACCATAGAAGTAACACTAAATGTATCCCCTGAAGAAACCGCATTCGGTGAAACATGTCGGGAATGCTACTCTGCGACCATATCGCAAACAATCTATGTGACAAATTTTGAAAAAATTGTCACAGGCAATTTGTAAATACTGTGGTCTGTTTATGTATTTTAAACTTTTGATCAATAAAAATTGATATTTTTTAGATGAATGTTATGACCAGAGTTATTTGGCACCTTTAAAATCCCTAGCTCTCCTATTTATGGAGGCTTCTTTTCTTGTATCCTACAATTGGGATGCGGTGCCCTTGAGCAATTCTCCTAGCATACCTCTCTCTTGTCCTCTGAAAAATGACCCACCATGGATCTCTCTTCAGATGGCACTGCTGATGTATACGAGCCCTAAGGTGAGTGATCACATGAAAACCTGAATCCTGTTGAAATAGGAACTAAAACTCTTTTAAAAAAGGAGAGGCCCCTTTTAATTGGAGTTCACTGGTGCACAGTGTTATTTCTTGAAGCATATTTGTATGAATCTTCTCTGCGACATATGGGAAACCTCACAACGTATCTTTGCTCTGACAGCTGTGCCGTGTTCAGTATTAGAGGCATTCTAAGACATTATCTTATCAGCATGGCAGAAACTTTGTCTTTTTTTTTTTTTTTTTATTAACTTGCTTAGAAGGGCACATTGAGTCATTTGCTACCTATATGAAAATGAAAGAGTTATTAGATTCGAGCTGATTAACCACACAGTTAATTTATATAGGGGCCCAATTATGAGCCGGCTACACTTTGGTGGTTTTCTTGTTAAATAGATGCCTTTTCTCCTCCATTTGCTACGACAACATAAAGAGTCGCTGCCAAGTGCAAGTATGGCTGATGTCAGGGGGAAGAAATAACTATTTCTGATCAGAGTAGCATCGCTGCAGCCTTTTTCACCAAAGGACAGAAACTGCTAAGGGCCTTTTAATGGCTGCAGAGCATCTGAGATGGATTGTCACTTCAGGGTATGCAGATTGCAGCTCACAGTAACCTCAGGGAAAAGCAGCTTTTGTTAAGCATTCTTAAAGCTGAACTATAGGCAGATATAAAAGACACAAATTAATGCACCCTGCATTTTTTAATACAAGCAGTATAGGTACCCGAGTATGACCTGGTATCAGTCTCTGTACAGCAGGGATGGGGTGTGAGAAGAAGAAGGAACCAACCAGTTCATGTGCTGGAAATTTATGCTGATAAGAGAAAGCAGAGTGACAAGGAGATTAGCTAATTGTGCTGCTTCTCCTTTCACTGTCTAGTCATGGGCTGGGATGAATCCAGGACAGCCTGGGCTCAGAGGAAAAACCATGTTGGCCATGCCATGTGGGCTAAACCATGTTGGCCATCAGGCCATGTCGCCCAAGATGAAAGTTAGAGTAAAGCCCCGTACACACGCACAGACTGTTGGCCAACTGATAGGCCAACTTTTGTCCAGTGTTGTTTGTTGGTTGAAATGTGCTCTAGACTTGCACTTTTATTGGCCAACAAAAACCAACTTCAGAAGTGATGTCATGTTCTGGTTGACTTTCCGTGTGTTTTTTCTTCTCTGAGCATGCCCAGTTTTGCTCATCTGATTTTTGTCTGCCGAAATCTGTACTGACTGAGGAACAATCGGCCGTTCTTTGTTGGCCAACAAAAATTTTATAGCATGCACACCAGATTTTTTTCGGCCGAAAATTCGCAGTTGGTTGTCGGAAGCATCATACTAACAAGCCAACAATCGGCAGATCGGACGTTGGCCAACAATTTACGGCCAACAATCTGTGCGTGTGTACGGGGCTTAAGTGTAAAATTTTAGGTTGTCATTGGAAGCAAGAAAGTCTTTAAGTAGGTACACTTGTTAAGTTATTGCATTGAAAACAGTCTAAGGCCTGGTTCACACTTATACATGTGGCTGTGGGAATCGTAAAAAAGCACTGCTCTGCAAATGAATTCTGAATGGAACCCCCACGCATATAAAATTGCAGTGCGCGTCCGGGAACCACAGGGAAATCGCATGGTCAAAAAAACCATTAGATTTCCCTGCGGCTGCATTTTTCAAAAGGTGCATGCACCTTTTTTTTTTTGTGGAAACGCAGGCACAGCAGACCATTCATTTGAATGGGCTGCCATGCCTGCGCAAGCGTAGCCTGCAAAAATGCATTGGTGTGAACCTAGCATAGGGGAGGATTTATTTCACCTACTGTTGTGTCTACAGAACATAGACAGAGGGATATGGCAAATAAAAAATGAAGGCGATTTAACCTTTACCCATTCCATCCAAAAATAAACTGTTTTTATATATATATTGTAAAATTGAAATGCAGGTAAACAGCAAGATACGCAGCTAAAATACATATGCAGTATGTGAACTCTTTTATTGGCCAGGATTTTTAATTCTGCTCAGTCACTCTTGTAATCCAGGCATCCTTGCTGCACTGCATAGCCAGATCCTCCATTCAGTAAGACATCTTGCACTGCAGGTAAGGTGTAACATGTATAAGGGAATATGGGTGTAATGTGTAACATGTTACAAAAGGTGAACTTAACCTTATTTTTGTTTGCTTGCCTGGGGCCTGAAGACCAGTTTTTATTGGGAGGATGCTATTGCAACATCTAGGGCCACCAACAGCAGTGCTTAAAGGATCCATTGTCATTGGGAGGCCACCAGGGCTGCTGTTAGAAATCATGGGGCCCTGTGCAGTCTGACAGGGCACCCCCCCACTCACCCTGAAACCAAACCCCCTGTGTGCCTGCAGCAGTTTCTGGCTGGAGAGGAGAGGAGAGGAGAGGAGAGGAGAGGAAGGAAGCTGGCAGTAGGGGAATGGGGCAAACAAGGTGGTCCGGACAGCAAGGGTGTGGGGTCACACATATTAGAACCGAGGATCAGTTTCTTTAATAAGGCAGTACAGCTAGCCCTCCTGCTCAGCAGGTGCCTGGGCCCTCCTTTTAAACTGATGGTACCATGGCCCAGTACAGAAAGGCCAGCTGTACTGCCTTATCAGCGGCCCTGAAGGCTACTAGTAAAGAATTTAAGGCCACCAATTAGCTGTTCCTAAATTATCCATTTGTAACTCTTTTACCCATTTCTTGTCTACATGCACCCACACGAGGGTCAACTGCAAATAATTGTGCATGACCGTCTTCCTGATAGTGACAACAGTGAGCTATGTCTGTGCAATGTGTGTCAGCACAGTTGCTTGAAGTCTCCACCAAGGACACAACAGCACAACTGGGAGACAAGTGTTGTCACTCTATAACAGGAAATACCTTAACACAGACCTCCATGGCAGGACCTCCAGGTATAAATGTATTACAAGCTACAGACAGAAATCTAGTGATTGGGTGGTGTGACAAATGAATTTCCGGAATGCCTGCGGCGTAGCACTATGGTAGTGAGTCACACAGCCGTTCACACTCGAGCGTGCTCTGACATGTTCTAGCTTTCATTCACCTGGGTCGCAGATCAGTTGACTTAGTCTTTACGGAGTAGTAGAAGAAATGACACGTGTGTAAGAAGTGACAGGAATCTGGAGCAGTGGATTACTATTAAACTTTGTGTGGAAATTGACAAAAGTGCCAGTGAAACTTTAGCTCTAATACAATAGGCTTTGGGTGAATATTCCATTAAGAAGTCAAGTGTTTTTGAATGGCACAGACAGGTTAAGGAGGGGTGGGAAGATGGTCACGGTGATGCAAGAAGTGGGCAGCCACACGGATGCAAATGTGTGAGTGCGAACCCTCGTACACTCATGCTGGTGTGTTTTTTGAACACAAGGAGATAGTTCACTACAAGTTCATAGAACATGGTACAACAGTCAACCAACATTGTTACTTGGAAACTCTGAAAAGGTTACTGGAATCTCTTCAGAGGAAAAGACTGGGACCCTTGGCCCGACAAGTAGAATCTCCACCACGACAATGCTCCTGCACAAACAATTTTTTTTTTTACAGTCCATTCCAGAAATTACATTTTCACACCTCGTACTTTAAACTTTCAAAAATATTAGCTGATTGGTCGCCTTGAATTTCTGAAAATGATTGCTTTCAATGTATTTAAGAATGGAGTTTAATCTATATTTTGCTTTTCCTGGTTTCCCGCCAATAAGACGCTAATTAAATTTTTAAATACATCTTTCAATTTTCATGTTTGGATGTCAGTCTGGAGGAGTTCCTAAGTGCTCCATGATTGAAAGACCTAAAGTCCAATGAATGAAGAGGTAGACGAGGAACAGTCAGACTAGGAAAGAAACGGCTGGATGATGCTAGGTGCTGTCTAGCCAGGTAAATGTGGCAAGCTATATCTGATCGACTGCAGCTTATAATGCACACTATGAGAAGCTCACAGTGTGCACTGATATCAGAGTAAGCAATTTCAGTACAGGAGAGAAACCTGCACAACTATTGAAGACTAAAAGTGAAGTTGGAGTTCAGCTTTAAACAGCCATTATTAACTTTGCACTTTGGCCTTCGTTGAAAACTTTTGGGAATGATGAGATTTTGAGACCAACAATAACTGGGAGAGAAGTAGAGCTCTAGCCATTGATTTATGATAACAAGATTATTACCGCACTGCCCAAAGTGGCTTTTTCTTAATGTATAATCATGTAGCAGATCATGTATTCATTTGTATTATTAAATAAAGACTAACATAGTTGTACACCCAGTAGAGCATACGGAATGCACAAAGGATCATGGGTTCCCATAATCCCTTGCTCCCTCTTGGAAAGCTTGTGACTCATTCCCTAAGCAATCAGTGTTGTGTGCCATTACAAATGGGATGGTTAATAGGCCTGCATCCATTATCATTAGTGCATCTCAGCATGCAGGTACATGATGGGTCTTGCCAGAACGTTTGCTCCAGCTCACTGAGCCAAGGGCCATGCTCCATTGCAAATGAGGATGAGGAACACCTGCTCCAGGGTTTTTCAGCAGACCGGCGTCATCCTTCACATCTCATGCAACACTTGTTCTGTCAGAATGCAAGGTTGGCACAGGCCAAAACAGCGATTTGCCAGCCGTCCAACTAAATATTATAGACTTCCCTGTGGTCTTCTGCCGAAGTTCAGCTTTGAATATTTTCAAGCAGACCTTTTTAAAAATTTAGCATCTCCGGTATTAGGAATTCAGTCATTATGTTAAAAGTTAAAAATAAATCACCTTTGTAATCCAAACTTTTTTTCTTTCTTATCTTTTACCTCTTCTTAAACAACTTTTTTATGTTAGCTTTTATTCACACAGAATGTATTAATTTCTTACAAAAATATAGAGTCACAGAAAAATAAATTTACAAGACTGATGGCAAAGAAACACCATGTGGGCCACTGAATCTGCCCTTTATTAACTTTATTTTTCTGTTCTCGTTTTTAAACATTTTATGTCTGAGTATACTTTTAAGACAAACATGTTAAAAAAAATCTAATAAAAAATATTTAGTGAAACAACAATAAGGCATTTTTTGTGTTTATATAGTATAGTCTTAAGGCCCGTACACACGTACCGATCGTCGGCATACAAACGTCGGTGGACGAAGGATCTGCCGATTGTACGTGTGTTAGTATGGTGCCTCCGACAGATGTCTGCGCACAATCCGCAGACAAAAGTCTTTCGTGCAAACATGAAAATATTTGTATGCCGACACCAGAACGGACGATTGTTCGCCTGTCAGTACACAATTCGGCCGACAGACCGCAGATTTGCAAGACTGGGCATGCTCAGAAAATAGAAAACACAGGGAAAGTTAACCATTACATGACATCACTTCTGCAGTCGGCGGACAAAATTCTTGTGCTGTCCTTGTGCTGTCTTTGCACTTTTCAGCAGACACCGACATCCCGGGGAGAAAAGAGGAACATTTGTAAGCCGACCATCGGTACGTGTGTACGGGGCTTTAGTACACACAGCACCATCACCGATATTTACTGTTTCAACCTAGGTTTATGCTTTTTTGAAATAGCACCAGTCACTTTACCCTTGCACCTTACCACTTATTGATGTTTTTTACTTCTGTATTTTACTTATTTATTGATTAAGTGCAATTGCCCCCATTAGGCGGGTGTCTACCAATTTACACCATTTGCATATGTGACTGTGTTGTATTTTCTACATTTATTTAGTGTGTATAAGGAACACATTTCTCCCACTGAATTATTTATTTATTTGGCAGCGCCAACTTACCCTATCCCTTCACATTTTTTGTGTTTAATTGCATGTCTGGTTGGTATAGATGATAATATAATATCATAAGAAGAAATTTACTAGATTTACAAAGCAAAAAATAAAAAACCCACACACAAAAGAAGTAAAAAACAACAGAAGTTCTAGTACATCCAGAAGATATATACATATACTACATGACAGTTCTATACCCTAATTTTTCTTTTTCTACTTTTTTTTTCTTTAATTATTGGACTTTTACATTCCTGAACCTTTTTTTCCTCTTTCCTTTTATTTGCATTCCTTTTTTCAGTTTTTTTTTATCTTTTTATTTTTATTTTCATGTTGCCCTTTTATATACTTGATTTCTTTCCCTCCCCCACTTCCTTTGCTTGCTTTTTTCCTATTTTCTCTTACTCTCTCTTTATTTTAGTTCCCTCTTTTGCTTTACTCTTTTTAATAACATTTTAACTTTCTTTGCTAAAGTATTCTTTAAAATATATTAACATATCATATATATATATATATATATATATATATATATATATATATATATATATATATATATATATATAATATAATATAATATACATAATATGTTAAAAAGAGTAATATAATATGTATATAAACTATATATATGTATATAAACTATCCAGTACAAAAGTACTGGATAGTTTTTCTGAATAATGACCCGCATTCTTGTATCACTCTGTTTGATTTTAGCGCTTTATTTACATGTACATTTAATGTTGGGGCACTTATAATTATTTCTATCCTCTCCTGCTTTATGCCACCTGGGCCCAGACAAATAAACATCAATCACTGAGATACCACACGAGGAGGATTTAAATGGATTCTACCCATTCCTAAATTCTTTCACAAATGATTCTGGCTTGGTGCAGCATGTTGGCAGACTATCAGATGGATGATATTGTCCTCCCTGCTCTCTAAAACAAACAATATTGGTGAACACTGGAACATCTCGCAGATTACCTCACACAGCAAAAGAAAACAATGTGCAAACTTCAACACTTCCAAATCGAATAATTATGTTCATTTTATCAAATAGTGATGGGGATTAAAATATAACACACAATAGAAATAGTAGGGAAACTTAAAAGTATAACTAAAGGGAAACATTTTTTTAGCTTTGGATAGAGCAGAGAGGAGTTAGAATACCTGTCAGTTTTTATTGCTGTCTGTGCCCCTGTAAGGGAGATTTGCCCTCTCTACTTGTCTTGGTTACCATTATCATTGAAAGTGAAGGTAAAAGAAAATCCCAAATTTTGGGGTGCCCCCAGAAAAGTAATAGAGGGGAAATCTTCCAATGGGAACACTAGTTCTGTTGAGGGCGGTTCTAAGGAATTTCTTGAATTTACGGGAATTTCCTCTCATTTCCTGTCTGGCTATGGGACAGGAAGTGAAGGCAAATATCCGCAATGGGACACAGATGGCGAAATAAAATCTGACAGGGGTTATTTTCCTCCCTTGCTCTATCCAAAATGAAAAAAAAAAAAAGTTTGCCTATATGTAGCACTGCCCCCTTGAGGACTGCTGGATAATACACTCTCTAGTCCCCATGGGTTACCATTAGCAACATTGGCATCCACAAATTAACACTTTACTTCTTTGGCTCAGTCAATGATCAGTCCAGAGGTATGTAGCTGTTTTTGGTATTTTATTTTAAATAGGGATGGGAGAAGGGAAGAGTGGGGTACTCCAAATTAAACTATTCACAATGGATGAGGACTCCTGTCTTGAAATGCAGCCAGGCTGCAGATTTACCTTGCCACTAGATGAATTTAGGTCAAGTCTGTGTTCAGACGACTTAGTTAGATAGATTATCTTCAGGATACCTGCCAAGTATTCCCTTTCACTCCACAGACTGACACCCGTCCTTTGACTATCCTACACCGGGGATGGCCCCCCTCAGGTCATGCCCCTAGATATGATCCCCTGTACTCACGATACTGTTTTTCGAGGGTCTCCGGTGTCTCTACCCCTCCAGTCAGTTCTCTTGGACCTCTGGGTTCAGTTCCTATCCTCTGGTCCCCAGGCCAACTGCCTGTGACCGCATACCACTGCTCCAGAGGAGGAGGCAGCCTGGACTCTGCTCACCAGCCAACGACCCTGCTGCACATGTTCTCCTGGCTTTTATACAGTATCCCATAATGTACTGAGACAGCCAGTCTCTATCAATCACTGGGACTGTATCAAAGCCTGTGTACCGATTGGCCAGGTTTCCTCCACTGTTCAACATGCCTCAGTATTGGACCAATGAGGAGACTCGCCAGACCAGACGAATCACACACTGAGCACCATGAGCAGACCTAACTCACAGATCCTGCTCTCTGTTAAGCAGAAAGCAATATAGAATTTGCCTGCTGCTCCTCTGATAGGCAGACAGAGCCAAAACTATACTCACTCTCTAGCACCTACCTAGGAGGGTGCTACATATAGTTCTACTTTAAGCAAGTTTATTTTTAACTATTTGTATTGATTGCAAGCCTAAGCATAACTGCCCTGAACGTTATAAATCTTTGTTTAGCATGTCATTTTAGACCCAGTGCTATAAGCTGCTGTGCATGCATAAACCTAAAGCCTCCATGGAGGGCACCTATGCATGTGCATGTACAGATGGATTTGTATGTTCATACTCATGAATGTGTGCATGTACAGACAGCAGATGGAGAAGCCACCAATGAATCAGTCACACTCTTTGCAAGGTTGGTGTCCATCACAGGCCCTTACTGACAGATCTTCATCTCTTGCTTGACTTTCTGCTTCTGTGGTTCAGTATCCTGATATCTGTTGTGAACCTGATTACAAATTAAAGCAGAACTTCACTGCATCTGAGCACCAAAAACCAAAAATGCTGTTTACTTAATTTTTAATATTCAAATCAAACTCTCCCATCCATCAATGTCACTATGCTTTATTTTGCTGAGAAATCCCTTTGAAAAATGCCCCCTTAGCATTTCTGGTTATGCCCATCTTGAGTAAGGGTAGAAGATGCATGTACCATTTACTTCCTGGAATCCATCTGCCCTCAGCTCAGGCATGCAGGCAGGAGGGTGTGCTTAGCTAAGAAAACCCCCTCCTCACCTCCTGAAAACACCTGGGATTTATGTCATAATTTGCATGGGCATGGGAACCAGGAAGTACCGTAACTAATAAAATGTTAAAAAAAAAGTTTGAAAACAAGTAAATATGATATACTTTGCTATCTATTTACTAATGCTAGCAGCATAATGATTAAAAATAGTCAGTGTTGACTGAGAGGGTGAGGTTCCCCTTTAACTTCAGCTTCTGTTAACTCCTTAGCTTGTTGCTTTGATTTTGGTACTGATAAACCATGATCTTAGCTCTCTACCACCAAGAAATGGTATTTACTCATCAAAATTGAACACAGGCTACATGTTTATGTCCTGGTTCATATCAGACATAGACGAGTGGCTGGGTTTTAGCGGTCTTGCTGTCCGCTTCAAATGGCTGCACAATACAGTTTTAACATGGCCTGGAAACAGCTTTAATATGCAGAGAAAATCGAAGCGCGCCAGGTAAGATGTTAGATATAAGAGTAAGAGTAATATTTATTAATGTACTATCAGTCATAATAGCCAATAATAAACTATGCGAAGAGAAGGCAGTAGAAACTTCAATACATAGTGTGAAGGAATATACATTGTTGTATCTATTACCCTAGGCTAAAATGTAATTTAAGGACAGGGGCAGAGGTAAGCCAAAAGGGCCACCAGTTAGGCATCATTACCTCATAGAACTGATTAATGGTTAACCCAGACTTGGAATCAATAGCTTCTTTGTCTGCAGGCCACACACGTGCCCCTTGCAGTTGTACAGCCGAGTATGATACAAGGGACACACTTACATGGACATCAGTAAAGACTTTGACAGTTGAAGACATACCACTAAATAGAGTATACCAAGCTATGACTAGAAAACACTTTTCTTAAGTTAAAAAACTATACACAGTGCAGTCCCAAATGGTATACCGTCCCATGGTGGCCCGTCCATTAGGGTCTGGCTCTCTAATCTCCCTGTCAGTCTTGCGGAGCAAGGTAAGTAAACTGGCATGGGGGGGGATATGGTGGTGCGGGCTGGAGTGATTGAGGAAGGGTCCGTCTGCTGCCCCCCCCCCCTCAACTGATGGAGCACCAGCCACAACTGATACAGTCTATAAAAGCTTACTCCTGGTGCTGCCAGATAAACAGTCTCTCCACCCACAACCCCAAGAAGTTTCCACCTGAATGGAGTCTTGATGACATTCCTCTGTGAGCACTTCTCCTTGTCCTTGGTATTGGTAGCAACTCTGTGTTGCTTTCTCAGGCATGCTCAGGCATGCTTTGATGTCCACTCACTGGCCCTCAACTCCTTTTCTGGAGACCTCATCACCAAAGAGCTTAAAGATAGATTCCAATGCCGTCAGGGAAGACCTCTGAGCCTCACCCACTTCACACCCACATTTAGTATATTGGATCTACCACACTCGTGTATGCCTAGAACTACAATATTTAGTCTAGTATAGTCTTAGTATAATCTTTAGTGCACTTACCTAAGATTTCAAAGAGACAGAATAGCTGAAACAAACAATAGGTGGAGTAAAATGTATTCCTTTCTTGCTCTTAGGTATTTCCTAAAAGTTGGATTTTGTTAAAGCTAATGCTTAGAAAAAAATATTTATGGGTCATTGTCCTCCTACCCACCTTCAGCTCCCATTAACGAAGATTGTTTTCCTTTGCTCAGTTTCCTTAGTCATACTCACACTACCCATGGCTTGACTCCAATGAAAAGTCCTCCATAGGATCTTACTAATATATTTTGTGCAAAATAGATTCTACTATCATGAGTAGATACCAATTTACTTTATATTTTTTCTAATAAATAGGTTGAAGATATTGTGACGCTCTTTAAGTGCATCCATCTATATACTACATGCATCACAAAATAATGTACTGCAGATGTTCATGTGCACACGTGCGTATGGGCACACTGATTTGGTTGGAGGGATTTTTTTTCACAATGCTGTTGGGGGGCTTTGGTGAGATATCAGGGTCTAAGCAGGCCCCTGACATCTCATGTTTTAAACAGAGAAAGTAATTAAGGACACAAATTCTTTATTTCCTTTCTCTGTAGTCTCAGCTACACTGAGGATGAATGAATAGAACACATAGGCTCCTGTTCAATCATAAACTGAAGCAAAGTAAACACAGTTGAGTTTACTATGCTCAGTTATCAATGGACACAGAAGTGATTTCTACTGATAACTCACTTTCCCCATTCACAAACAGCCCCTTCCTTTGCTCTGCATCCTGTCTTAAGGCCTGTGCTTGTGGTAGCCGGCAGGGGAAGACTGCAGCGCCGCAGAAAGGGGCAGGAGGGGGTGGAACAGTGACAGGGGGGCACCCAGAGGGAGTCAGAAGCAGGCAGAACAGGGAGAGGGATCAATGCAGGGGAATCAATTACAGGAACAATGCCCTGTGTCTGTCCCTGCAGCAGCTGAAAGCAGGTGAGAGGGAGAAAAAATGGTTTCAGATGCTGCAGAGAGCCACACAGGGCATGCTTCTGTAATTGCCCCTCCACCCGGCCGCACTGATTGCCTCTGTTATTCAGGCCCCCCTCTGTGCATGGGTATACTGTCTTACTAGGTCTCAATTCCTACTCCATAGAAGCCATGATTTTCATACACTGTACTGATGATGGCTAAAAGGACTGAAATGGCTGTATGCAATTTGGAATAAATGGCTCTATAAATGGAAGGTGGAAGAGCACAAGGTCTCTAATATCCACCAGCTCTGTGATGTCGTCATGGAGGAGTGGAAGAGGACTCCAATGGCAACCTGTGAAGCTCTGGTGAACTCCATGTCCAAGAGGGTTAAGGCAGTGCTGGAAAATAATGGTGGCCACACAAAATATTGACACTTTGGGCCCAATTTGGACATTTTCACTTCGGGGTGTACTCACTTTTGTTGTCAGCGGTTTAGACATTAATGGCTGTGTGTTGAGTTATTTTGAGGGGACAGCAAATTTACACATACAAGCTGTAAACTCACTACTTTACATCGTAGAACAGTGTCATTTCTTCAGTGTTGACACATGAAAAGGTATAATAAAATATTTACAAAGGGGTGTATTCACTTTTGTGAGATACTGTACATATATATATATATATATATATATATATATATATACTTTTTTTTCTTTCCTGGGAGGTCTGAGATCTAGTAAAACTGGAACAACATTCTTCATTGTACAAGTACTTACCCTTTAGTGAAGTGCATTGTTGACACAGAGAGGTTTTATAGATGAGTCTGATTGCACAGGTGGACACAGCTCCACAAGGATGCTCACAAAAAACAGAAAGCTCCTGTGTTCGAGATTTGTACGAGGAGCCACAGGGAGCCACATCTGTAAAATTATACAGGAAGCTTCCCTCAACAACTGATTCGCCCTGACAGTTTTACTGGAGTATATGAAAATTAGTATTAAAGATGTGATATGTAGGCTTCCTTCCAAGAATTCCAATCTGGTTTCAATAAAATGGAGAGGATGATTAGAACTGAAGATACCTCCTGGTTTTGCCTTTGGCTATTATGTGTTCATTCGTGAAATGACTGAATGCTGCAACTCCTTTTAATATTCACCTTTTTAGTTTATCTTCCGTCCCGGACACAGTGGAATGATTAAAATAGCACTGCCAGCCCATTCCGATTTTTCCTTTAATTTGAAGCAGCCCTTGCCGGAGAAGAAAAATGACTTTGCCTGTGAAGTCCATCCTGTCTTTTCATTCACTTTCTCTGACACTCTCTGGGAGTGCTGTATTCATTTGAAGGAGGTTGTTTTGTGTCTGTAGAACTTACTATAAAAATGAAGGATTGTTATTTGCTCCTAAACAGATGTTTAGCAGTTAAAGTAACACTTTTTTTTTGTTCTTGTTTGGAAATGGGCAGAGATGGCTGCAAGTTTTTTTTGAAATATAAGCAAACTTGGCACATGCCGAGTATATATTGACAGATCTGATTTGCAAAATACTGCTAGCTTCTGCATAACTCCAGAGATCCACCTTCACAGTAGCAACATCTGACATCAGTGTTTCTTCCCTTTTGTTGTAGGCATACGCCTTTACCTTTTCGAGACATAATTAAGTATACTTTAGACCAGCGGTTCACAACCTCAATCCTCAAGTACCACCCAACAGGTCATGCGTTCAGGATTCCCTTCACCTTGTACAGGTGCTTTAAATCACTCTGCCATTCTGTTGTGAATGCAGATCATGGAATCTTGCAATGTACAGTTTGCTTGATCACATGACAGGACATGACATTGAGTAACCACTACAATTTTTTTAACAAAAGCCAGTATTTAAATGCTGCAATAAGCTATAAAACTAAAATAAGTTAATTCGAAATATATTTGAACAGTTAATTTAGTTCATCTGTTCTAAAAATGGGCTAACAAATGATTGCTTTAGTTTAGCAGTAGTCTCAAAAACTTTGTATAGGGCAATTTTCACATACATTCTAGGGAATTAACTAAGCTTTCTAAGCCATTTCAATGGCACAGGAAACTGTCAGAAGTGGCGTGCGCCACATTAACTGAGCAGATAGATCCATTACAGGTCTACCTGAGTCACTCGCACTAGTTTCTATTGCAGAGTGAAATAGAAACTAGCACAGGGCAGCACCTGATTAACAGAGGGAATAGGGCAGTTTTCCATATAGAATATAGATTTCTGCCAGGTGTGACGTAGTCATGTAGGATGTGATCCGTCAGCAGACAGCTCACATCCCTCTCTCTGCTGATGCAGTGATTACACAGCATAAGTAGAGATTGCACAGGCATAACACTCTCCTCCCTCTGCTCTGACCTGAGTGGGGCGAGGTTGGCTGTGAGAATGGAGAATGCAGCTAAAGTTCTCCATTCTCTGTACTGTGTCATGTGCATGTCACAGCCACAGAATAGAGAACTGATTGTGCCCCTTTTGCTCATTAGAAGCAGCATCAATTTCATGTTCTACGTTTCTCATCAGGGCTGGAGACGGCGCTGGACTGACTTAGTTACTGGTCATAGATGAGTGATAGCCTGGGCGAGCAAGAAGAAGTCACTTCCAGTGGTTTGTGCCCAGTCTGTGGAAGGAGATGGTTAGCCCTCTTGGGGCTTGGGCTGCTGCTGCTGCCTTTTGGTACGGCCTTAAGGTAATTTTGTAAACTTAGAAAGGTAGGTAAAGAAAAGAGCGCACAGTGTTCAATAATAAGCAAGTTAAAGCATGCCTCTGCAACCAAAGCCACTCTGACAGTAACCTTTCAGATCCTTTCCTGTTAACACACTTAATTTTGAACTGTCTCCACCTTTTAGCATGCAGCAACAGCCCTAGAGAAGGAGGAGTCCCTGTTCCCCTGAAACACATTGACTCGATGTACTTGTTTCCATTTTCAATAAATGCCTTCTAGCTCACCTTTCAACTTACATAAACTCCACCTACCTTTCCATGTTCTATGTCTAAAAGAGTTGCACAAGCATTGTGCTTGCACAACTCTTTGTTAATTCCACCATTGCCTATTAAAACTTTAAGAAGAGCCTTTCTTATAAGGGAATCGTTTGCTTTTCCCATTCAGGGCAAAGTGACACCCACCCATACTTATTTTATTGTGCTCTCCCACTACTCCATTCATTGAGAAGTGGGACATTATTGGCATTTCCAGGAATGGGGTAACATTTGACCTTCACTACCTCTTCTTAGGTTGCAGTGCCCAGGCCTAAGTGGCCAAGTCAGGCTCAAACACTGTCACATGAACGTAGACAAAAGAGAAGAAGGTAGAAGAAAATTCAAACACTGGCCATGAAGAAGCTTACACATGGTTAAAGCAAAGTGATCACACAGAGGAACGGAGCAGTAGGCCACCGTGAGAAAGGCAAGTATTTCTGGTTTAGGGGGGGGGGGGGTCTTTTTCTCCCTATAGTTCTCCTTTTAGATCAACTCTAACCAAGAACATTTCTGTGATTTGGGTGGAGTGGGGCAGAGTAACTATTGAGCCCCAATGAATGCAGGGAAACTGTATCACCTTCCCTTTGCTACATAGTCCCTAAGGTCGTTGACAATAATAGCTTGATAGGGAGGTTGAGTCTTGGCTCACACCCCATACATTCCACACAACATTTGAAAATCCATTTTGTGAGGAGTTGCTCTTTAAAACAATTAAATATATAAAACCACATTCACTCTATAAATGTTTGATTAAAAAGAAAAAGAAAATTTAAATATCTCTATTTGTATGGGAAAAGATGTTTCAACCAGGCAGAATTTATCTTTCAGGAAGTATACATTATTCAAAAAGAGAAAGACAAATGACTCTGTGAAAAGGGAAAAAAGCAGAAGGTTATGTCAGGTTTATTATGCTGACAATATTTCATATTAAGTGCTCCTGAATAGCAATCCAGTGTTACAAAGACGGAATGGCAATACACAAATTTTCCACTTCTTTAAAACTGATTTTAGCTCTCATCTCTTTACCCGATACCTCAAATTGTGGGTCCTTTACAATGCAAAGTGAGCCTGCTATTCTGTAGAGCTGGATTAATAACAATTCAAGGTCATGCAGATCTTTTCCTAGACCTTCCTAACTTTACTAACCTAGAGGACCGCCAAGCAATGGCCAGTTAACCACTGTAAAAGGCTTCTTTACTGAAGAATGTCGATAACTCTTGGAGCTTGTAAAGGGCTGGAAATCCAATACTTTTTTCTCCCAAAGTGGCCACATCAGAAGAAAATTTCCTTTGTACATAAAATAGCTGCTTATGTCTAGAATTAAAAGCAAAAATGACACTGAACTCTTGAAGAAGATAATCTTTCCCCAAGGTTTTGGAAGGATATCTTCATAGAATCATTAGATCTTTGTTCTCATGTTAGGAAAAAACAGATGTAGAGCTTAAATATGTATAGGCCACAGTTATCATGTTCAATTATGTAGAGGTTAGAAGCTGCATTGACCTGACTGTGTACTATAGTGGAGAAACAGGAACATGGGGCAAAGAGGCAGCACTCATGACTGTAATAAGACCCCACTGGTGATGTTACCCATCTACCTCTGCACAATCGCTCTTCTTTTTTCTTAACATGAATCTTGTGGAGTTATCAATTAAATTCAATAAAGTGACCTTAATAAACCAAGTTTCATAGGGTGTTGGTGGATACACAATGCAAAGTATGCATTTACTCCAGAGTTAATTCGTCCAGGCTTCAGTTGTAGATCCACCAATGCCACCTCCCTTTCTCTTCTTCCAGGTCTCGCAATGCTTCTCTTCAGTCATTAGATAGTCATTGATGGTATATTCACATTTACATAGGGGATGGATTGTCTGCAGAACAAAGCTGTATTCTCTCCAGAAGGACAGAATGAACTGGAATGGACACTGCATGATGCATGCACTGTATGTTGTGAGGAGCATTGGGCAAAAGTTTTTTTTTGGATGCGATCTCTGTGTAAGGCAATATATAGCAGAAAGTGTTACACCTACAAATGACATAGTGTGTATACATTTAACATGATGAAATATATCTGACGCTACGTCCACTTTAAATAAATAACATACTTTAATAAAATGCTAAAATAGTTAGGTTGAAAAAAAACACCAAAACCTAACAACCATCATCACAACAGCGAAGTAAAGTTCTACTTCCCCCTAGCAATGACAGACTAATACTGTAGGGTCAAACCCATATACATGTTCTGTTACAGAGAATCTCAGGAATCAACATCAGAATCACATATTGATTCTATTCCCACCACCCATTAACCATCATGGATTCCTAGTATTCCAAACATCCTGTTCTCTCGCCTGCAGAGCCTTTCGTGCGCATAGCTCTCCTGTACACATTTCTATATTGCAGTGTCAGAAAAAACTGAATTTCTTTCTTCCATAAAGATTTAGGATACAGGTTCCCATGACATATTGATCCCTTTTTCAACTCATGATGACCAGCAGGGGGTTTACTCTGCTCTGTAGGAGATCTCCTTTATATAAGGCTAGACAAGCCTTTTACATACTGCTGTCTATGTCTTCTCTCTCAGGCCCCTACAGGTACATGTTTGTTTTCATGACCAAAGTTCGGGACACTTTCAGGATAGGCAGTACTGGAAGTTGCATCTAAGCCCACCCCCACAAATTACGATTGGCCTATTCCTATGATGCTCATCCTTACTGGCCAAAGGAAATGAACAGGAGGTAGGAAGGGTCTTTAGTACTTTTAGGAAGTTCAGAAGCTTTGCCTGTTAGTACAGCCTGGGATTTAGCCATGAAAGAAGGTTTGGAAGGCTTCTGCACGCGTTTGTAGTCCCACCTTCAGAGGCAATGACAAAGGTTGAATTTAACACCCTTAAGCCCTAACCATGAACTAATACTAACCCCTAGTTGGCTGGATATTCATCTCGCCCAGCACCAGGAGCATAGGTATTAAAACAGCACAGTGAAATTTTGCAGCACCAAAATTCCCAGGGCAGTGATAAACTAATCCTTTAATTGCATTAGTATGTCAGGGGACAGTAAACGCCTGGTGCCCAACCTCTGGCACTTTCTGTGCGGCTCTATTGGCCCCTGCATATCGTATTCTATGTTCTTTTTAATTGGGTTCTTACTCAAACCAGTAAAGAAAACATATAATTTAGATTGGATTCCAGTAATACACGTTTTGTATTCCTTTTTCTCTTTTTATATCTCTTGCTTTGATCATATAAAGAATCCTAATGAGAGAAATATCAAATGCAGTAAAGCAGGGCCACTGTTAGAAATCACGGGGTCCTGTACCGCCTACCTGATGCCCCCCCAGGGGCCGCCGCCACCTCCAGCCCTCCCCTCCCCCCCCATGCAAAAACATCAAAACAATATTTTCACAAAAAATACATGAAAATCATTATTAGTGGATACAAACATTCCGTCATACATAAAAAAACACATACATTTCATCTTCATGCTAAAATTCTCCCCAATCAATATTGCACATATTGCACCAACTCCCAGTTCCAATCTCCCCTCCCAGCACAAATCTTTGCCCCCATCCCCCAATCCCGCCCCCCAGCTCAAATCCAACCTTAACCGCCCTCCTAGCACACATCCCCTTTCTTCTGAAACTTTCTATCCTAGCACAAATTTTCTCCCCCAAATCCCCCAAACCCTCTTGTAAGCCCAAATTTCCCCACCCTCTCCTGGCACAAATCTTCTTTCTTCAATCCTCCTCCTAGGACAAATTCCCACAAATCTCTCCTCCATCCCACCTCAAATACCATTCCCAGCACAAATTCTTCCTCCCTACCCAAATCCCCCCCCAACACTAATTCCCCACCCCCTCTTAGCTCAAACATCCCCTCTCATGGTTCAACCCCCCCCCAACCCTCCTCCTAGCACATATCACCCCCCATTCTTCCTTCTACCACATATCCCCCCCAATCCCTTTTTCTAGCACATATTCCCCCTCCCCAAATCCCTATTACATTTACCAACACAGATAGCCCCTCCATTCCCCTCACCCAACTTACAGAGGAAAGTCACTAAAAGCCAGGAGGAGGTGCACTGTGTTTTGCTCTCCCTTCTGTAAGAAGAGCGTTCATCTATACAAGACAAGAGACAGGATCGCTGTTACTGTAGATCGCATTGCACTGCACACACACAATACCCCCTATCTCCTCCAAGGGCTGCTCACCTCCCGCCAACAGGAAATGTAGATAGGCGGCGGCAATAAAACTGTGTGTGCAGTGCAATGCGGTCTACAGTAGGAGCAATCCTGTCTCATGTGTTGTATAGATGAGCGCTCTTCTGACAAGAGGGAGAGCACAACACAGCGCACCTCCTCCTGGCTCTTTCCTTTCTGGCTCTTCTCTCTGCTCCATCCTCCCGTCTCCTTGTACTGACTGTGAGTGCGGGTGGGAGCGGGGCCAGGGAAGTAGCTCAGCAGGGGCCAGCCAGGGGGGCAGAACTGAAATCTGGGTGGGCAGAAACCTCCCCAGTACCCCCTAAATCTGGCCCGCTGTGTCTTGCACCCAGCAACTGAAAGCCGGCGAGGGGGGTAGGAAAGGAGGGGAGGAACTGGCTTTCAGTTGCTGGGTGAGTGACACAGAGGGTATTGTTCCTTTTCTGTTCCACTGAACCTCCTGTTGCCTGGGCCCCCTGTGTGTCCAGGCCCCCTACAGAAGGACCGGCGTTCCCCCCTATCAGCGGCCCTGAGTACAAGTCATTTTTAAAGGAGCAGTAGGGAGTACAATTGGGGTTGAATTCATTTGTAAAGAGGTGGTGAGAGCAGTGGTCTCTAGCAATATATATTTGACCTGTTATTTTGCTTTGGGTGCCGCTCAAATTATAGGTAAAAGTATATCCCTTAAAGGAATTTAAAAAACGTATATCCCTGTGTCCCAGAACATGGGGTGCAGGCTTATCCTGATACCAATCCAGAGGGCTAGTAAGTGAAAATAAGAAAGGATCACCACTACTCCCAACCAGCCCAGGTGTACAAACAATAAGGAGTGTTCTCAACATACATATCTACACCACACACCCTGATCCATTTTGCCCTGCCCACCCGGGCTTAGTCATAGGGCCAGTGGACGGGGCGAAATGCATCAGGCCATGTGGTGTGGTGGATATATGTAGGCTGAGGCCACTCCTTGTCATTTTTTCACTTGGGCTGATCGAGAGTAGCAGCAATCCTTTTCTTTCTTACACTTACTAGTCTCATGTAAAGTGCCTACAGTTCATGACTATCTTCTGCAGTATGTCCCCAACCTCCAACAACTCCTTTGTCATGTTCACAGTCTCTGACCATCTCCTTTGGCATGTCTGCAAACTCTGACCATCTCTTCTATTATTAGTCCCAATGTGGGTGAAACAAGTCCAAGGAGTGTCACCTTTGGGTGAGGATTTGAGCTGGAGCTAATCTTTCATTTATTTCACATCAGAGTTGAATACAGTGTGCGGCTATACTCTCTGCCCCTGCCAGCACCTAAGTAAAGAGTGTAAACCTAGGGGACTGATACTGCGGGCTTGGAGCAGCGCTGATATGTTATGGTTCAATGCAAACAATATTTGGGATGGGACTTTGTGTATAACTCCACAAGTAATAACACATGTATTTTATTAAAAAGTCAGATTTTTATTAAGTATCAAAAAAACACAAACATACAATGACATTTTACTAAAAATGTGTCATAAATCACATGCTTGTACTTAGTCACAATTGTCTGGAGAACCTTCCTGGGACATTCTACTGAAGGTATCTCAGATGCATAACAGGTGAGGCCGACTCGTTTCACAGGAATGCCGCTTTCTCAGGACCTCTTTGACCTTTCTTTTATTTTGCATATGACACAGAGCAACGTTAAAACTATAATCAAACACAATATTGTGATTAATAATATGTAAACAACACAATTCCATACAATCATAATCACAAAGAGTTCAATGAAGTGAGTGAGCGGAGAGACAAATATGTGATAAAACATACAAACCCAATTCCAAAAAAGTTGGAACACTTTACAAATTGTGAGTAAAAAAGGAATGGACTAGTTTACAAATCTCATAAACTTATATTTTATTCACAATATAATATAGATAACATATCAAATGTTGAAAGTGAGACATTTTGAAATGTCATGCCAAATATTCGCTCATTTTGGATTTCATGAGAGCTACACTTTCCAAAAAAGTTGGGACAGGCAGCAATAAGAGGCCGGAAAAGTTAAATGTACATATAAGGAACAGCCGGAGGACCAATTTGCAACTTATTAGGTCAATTGGCAACATGACTGGGTATAAAAAGAGCCTCTCAGAGTGGCAGTGTCTCTCAGAAGTCAAGATGTGCAGAGAATCACCAATTCCCCCAACGCTGCGGCGAATAATAGTTTAGCAATATCAGAAAGGAGTTTCTCAGAGAAAAATTGCAAATAGTTTGAAGTTATCATCATCTACAGTGCATAATATCATCCAAAGATTCAGAGAATCTGGAACAATCTCTGTGCGTAAGGGTCAAGGCCGGAAACCATACTGGATGCCCATAATCTTCTTAGACGGCACTGCATCACATACAGGGATGCTACTGTAATTGAAATCACAACATGGGCTCAGGAATACTTCCAGAAAACATTGTCGATGAACACAATCCCCCGTGCCATTCGCCGTTGCCAGGCCAAAAAAGAAGCCATATCTAAACATGATCCAGAAGCGCAGGCATTTTCTCTGGGCCAAGGCTCATTTAAAATGGACTGTGACAAAGTGGAAAACTGTTCTGTGGTCAGACAAATCAAAATTTGAAGTTCTTTTTGGAAAACTGGGACGCCATGTCATCCGGACTAAAGAGGACAAGGACAACCCAAGTTGTAATCAGCGCTCAGTTCAGAAGCCTGCATCTCTGATGGGATGGGGTTGCATGAGTGCGTGTGGCATGGGCAGCTTACACATCTGGAAAGGCACCATCAATGCTGAAAGGTATATCCAAGTTCTAGAACAACATATGCTCCCATCCAGACGTCGTCTTTTTCAGGGAAGACCTTGCATTTTCCAACATGACAATGCCAGACTGCATCAATTACAACATCATGCCTGTGTAGAAGAAGGATCTGGGTACTGAAATGGTCAGCCTGCAGTCCAGATTTTTCACCCATAGAAAACTTTTGGCGCATCATAAAGAGGAAGATGCGACAAAGAAGGCCTAAGACAGTTGAGCAACTAGAAGCCTGTATTAGACAAGAATGGGACAACATTCCTATTCCTAAACTTGAGCAACTTGTCTCCTCAGTCCCCAGACGTTTGCAGACTGTTATAAAAAGAAGAGGGGATGCCACACAGTGGGGTAACATGGCCTTGTCCCAACTTTTTTGAGATGTGTAGATGCCATGAAATTTAAAATCAACTTATTTTTCCCTTAAAATTATACATTTTCTCAGTTTAAACATTTGATATGCCATCTATGTTGTATTCTGAATAAAATATTGAAATTTGAAACTTCCACATCATTGCATTCTGTTTTTATTCACAATTTGTACAGTGTCCCAACTTTTTTTAAATCGGGTTTGTAGATGGTACCTTAAAAAGTGTATGTATATCACATGACATGTGATAAGCTTTGCAATAAGAATTATACTTAGGAAGGGGAAGTACATATGTACCATAAAGTGCGTGGTGCTGAAATATATGTGTGTGCTAGTGATAATGAATTCACTCAAAGTACATAACAGGTGAATGGTGCTTGTGAAAAATAATATATAATATAAACAAAAAACATGTGCAAAATTAAACAGCAATTTTACATACTCAGAATATGCTACATTAAATAAGTCCTTCTGTGGCAAAAAAGTGACTGGTGCTCTTTAAAAGTGCTTCTCAATTGTGCATATGCATAGAAAACTGATGATGAGTAAAAAATATATATTAAAAATATACATTAAAAACCCCCTTCATTTGAAAAGTTCATCATAAACTCAAAAAGTGACAGGTGCTCTTTAAAGTGCTCCAACTACTCCTTAAATTAGCGCTTGTTGCTGGTGTTCCACAAACATGCTCCCCCTCTTGTACCTCACTCACCAAAGAACCAACATCAACAGCACCCAGCAGCTGAGACAGCAGACCTAAGATCCACATCCGAGTAGCATCCGGTGGCTGAAGCAACAGACCTTAGGTTCACATTCAATGGTAATCCTTTTCCTTTTGCCTCATTTTACATGTGGAAACATGAAACGCAATATACCATAGTGCAAAATTGTTTGGTTCCTTTATTTCAAACACATCCCAATATATTTACAACAAGCCAGCGTTTGAACAGCATAAAAAAACAGGAAATCTGGGCTGTGATGCATTCCATGGACTCTAACCGGAAGTGATGCAATGAAGCTGGTAGCTCCGCCCTACGCGTTTCATCACAATGATGTCATCAGGAGCGGCACCGTCTTGCTACACTCAATGCTTAAAAAGAGTATATATATATATATATATATATATATATATATATATACCATTAAAATCAATAAAAATGTAATTACAATTGGAAATACACTACAATTTAAAAATAAAAATAATAAAAATACAATTAATAATGTAAGAGGAGGAATATGAATATATATTAGACTTATGTTAGGATGCATAATAAAGTGTGTAATAATTGTGGATATATGCCTTTAATTACATTGATCAACCCCTAATATTATGTGATCATGCATTAGTAGGATAAAACCTTTATCAGCTAACCACCTGCTAGCATCAACCAACTTTTTGTTTACATTTACACTTTTTTGGGGAACAGTTTCTGTTTATGTTGAAGAATTTTCTTACACCTCCTTTTTTCTACACCTCTTGTTCCAATATATCCACTATTATTGCATACTTTATTATGCATCCTAACATAGGTCTAATATATATTCATATCCCTCCTCATACATTATTAATTGTATTTTTATTATTTTTATTGGTTTTAATAGTATTTGTATATATATATATATATATATATATATATATATATATATATATATATATACTCTTTTTAAGCATTGAGCGTCCACCACAGTATGTATAAAATGTATTTTATGGTAAATTGTTGAAACATTCATCCACTTCCATATGGACTATTGCTGTAACATGTATGCCCCTGCATTAATATTAATGGGGCTGGCTGACCATATGACACCCCAAGACCAAAATGATGAAGTGAGCCTGGGGATGAAATATTAAGTTTTTCAGGAGTGATACATATATTCCCCCTTTTTAATATCAGTTCTGGAGCATATACTGCTATAATATGGGATCTTTTTAACACGTATTATGGGCTTGTTATATTATAAAGGATATTCAGATTAGCGAGACAAAACTATCTAAATATGGCCGCTGATCACGTGACTCTGGGTTGCCAGGTTACCAGACCATATAAATACCGATAAGTGTAGCAAGATGACGCCCCTTCTGATGACGTCAATGTGATGAAACGCGTAGGGCGGAGCTACCAGTGTCATTGCGTCACTTCCGGTTAGAGTCTGTGGAACGCATCACAACCTGGATTTCCTGTTTTTTCCTGCTGTTCAAATGCGGGCTTGTTGTAAGTGTATTGGGATGTATTTGAAATAAAAGAACCATACAATATTTCACTATGGGATATTGCTTTTCATGTTTCCACATGTAAAACCAGTCAAATGACTGGGGTTTTTATTGTACATTTTAATATATATATTTTACTCATCAGTAGGGTTGAGCGGACACCTAGATGTCCGTGTTCGACGGGTTCGGCCGAACTTTAAAAAAAAGTCCGGGTCCGTGTCCCGGACTTTTACCGAACTTTTCCCGGACACCGAACCCCATTGAAGTCAATGGGGACCCGAACTTTAAGGCACTAAAATGGTTCTAAAACACCAAAGGAAAGGGCTAGAGTGCTGCAAATGGCAGCAAAACGTAATTAAGAGCATGGCAAGTGCTCTGCACACAAATGTGGATAGGGAAATAACTTAAAACAACAAAAAAAAAACAGAAAAATAAAACAATGTTCTTCTTCATCTCTGAAGGACGAGGCCCATATGGAGTAGGAGGGAAGTTGAGGTGGTGGTGGATGTGGCGGTGACATAGGCATGCGCACAGGGTGTGCCGGGTGTGCCTGGGCACACCCTAATCACCTAGGGCACATAGCATTGCCAGTGAGGAGATGGGAAAGATCTCCCTCGGACCTGCTCTGCTCTATTTCTCTTTGCCTACAGGTACATGGCCCCGATACATTACTCTCCCTGCTGGCAAACACATGCATGTGTATTTCAACTTTGGGGTGCACACCTTAATGCAATAGGCTGCGCACACCTATGGGCGGTATAGGTGGAAGCGGCGGTGGAGGAGGACCAGGGCCGGATTAAGAGCATCATGGGCTTGGTGCTGAGGATTTTGAAGGGCCTTAAGGGCCGTGCCTTGCCATGCACCCAGAGGAGGAAGGGTGCAGCCATGCATGCCTAATTCAACATGGGATGCTGTCTCTGAAGCCCATAAACACATCCATGCATCGGCAACTGTCCCTCCTTGTCCGGCCTTCGCGCTGTGTGGGGAGGTTCTGAGGGTGCTGCCTGGGGAAGCGAGCATAGAAGCCAGACTTCTGTGTTTACAAGTGACAGAAGAGCGGTAACAGTGAATATGGCCAACCCGGGGCCTATATAAAAGGTAGGGGCCTGGAGCTGCAGCTCCAATAGCCCCTACGTTAATCTGGCCCTGAGGAGGAGGACGAGGTAGCCAACACTGCTTCTTTTCACAAATTTTAAATGAGGGTACACCCCAAAAGAGTGAGAAAGAGCAAAAATGGAACAATGGGTGGGTAAGGTCGGTATCCATTGCTATTCTGCATAAGGTACGGAAAAGTCCCGTGGGATCCATGCCTGGTTCATTTTAATGAACGTGAGCTTGTCCACATTGTCTCTGGACAGGCGGCTGCGCTTGTCTGTTATAACGCCCCCAGCCGTGCTAAATACCCGTTCAGATAATACACTGGCTGCAGGGCACGCCAGCACCTCCAAGGCGTAAAGGGCAAGCTCAGGCCATGTGCCCAATTTGGAGACCCAGAAGTTGAAGGGGGCAGACCCCTCATTCACTACATGTAGGCGTGTGCACACATACTGCTCCACCATGTTGGTAAAATGCTGCCTCCTGCTAAGACGTTCCATCTGAGCTGCTGGTGCTGCTGTTTGTTGTGGCGTGCTGACAAAGCTTTTCCACATTTCGGCCATGCTAACCCTGCCTTCTGAGGTGCTGGCGGTGCCCTGGTTGCGTTGGCGACCTCCTCCTCCTCCTCCTCTGCCTTGTGCTTCCACTGCAGCCCCGCTGTCAGATGGGAATGCCAGCAGCATGGCGTCTACCAGCGTGCGCTTGTACTCGCGCATCTTGCGATCGCGCTCCAGTGAGTGAATTAAGGACGGTACGTTGTCCTTGTAACGGGGATCCAGCAGCGTGGCCACCCAGTAATCAGCACAAGTTAGAATGTGGGCAACTCGGCGGTCGTTGTGGAGACACTGCAGCATGTAATCGCTCATGTGTGCCAGGCTGCCCAGAGGCAACGAAAGGCTGTCCTCTGTGGGAGGTGTATCGTCCGTGTCCTCTGTATCCCCCCAGCCACGCACCAGTGATGGCCATGAGCTGGCCTGGGTGCCACCCTGCTGTGAACATGGTTCCATCTCCTCCTCCAGCTCCTCCTCCTCCTCATCCTCCTTATCCTCCAGAACTGTGCCCCTGCTGGACAATTGTGTCCCTGGCGTTTGTGTGTGCAGGAACCCACCCTTGGAGCCCCTTGCGAATGACTGCCCTGAAAGCCTTGGAAATGTTACCTCTTCATCCTCCTCCTCCTCCTCCTCCTCCTCATCCTGTGCCACATCCTCTTCCATCATCGCCCGAATTGTTTTTTCAAGGAGGCATAGAAGTGGGATAGTTAAGCTGAGAACGGCGTCATTGCCACTGGCCATGTTGGTGGAGTACTGAAAACAGCGCAACAAGGCACACAGGTCTCGCATGGAGGCCCAGTTATTGGTGGTGAAGTGGTGCTGTTCCGCAGAGCGACTCACGCGTGCGTGCTGCAGCTGAAACTCCACTATGGCCTGCTGCTGCTCGCACAGTCTTTCCAGCATGTGCAAGGTGGAGTTCCACCTTGTGGGCACGTCACATATGAGGCGGTGAGCGGGAAGGCCGAAGTTACGCTGCAGCGCTGCCAGGCGAGCAGCAGCAGGGTGAGAACGCCGAAAGTGCGCACAAACGGCCCGCACTTTCTGCAGCAGCTCTGACATATCGGGGTAGTTTTTAAGGAACCTCTGCACCACCAAATTCAGCACATGCGCCAGGCAAGGGATGTGCGTCAAACCGGCTAGGCCCAGAGCTGCTATGAGATTTCGCCCAGGCCGGGCTTGAGGCTCGCTGGCAGCAACCACTCATTTGTCTGCTGTTCCATGCTCCTCCACAACTCCTGCGTGGTGTGTGGTTTGTCCCCCAAACAGGCAAGTTGTAAAACTGCCTGCTGTCGTTTACCCCTGGCCGTGCTGAAGTTGGTGGTGAAGGTGTTACGCTGTCCGGATGAGGAGGCGGTAGAGGATGAGGAAGCGGAGTAGGAGGAGTTAGGAACAGGAGGCAAACTGAAGCGCCCTGCAATCCTCGGTGGTGGAAGGACATGCGCCAAATTGCTATCCGCCTCAGGCCCATCCGCCACTGCATTTACCCAGTGTGCCGTTAGGGAGATATAACGCCCCTGACCGTGCTTACTGGTCCACGTATCGGTAGTTAGGTGGACCTTGGCACAGATGGCGTTGCGCAGTGCACACCTGATTTTTTCCCCCACTTGGTTGTGCAGGGAAGGGATGGCTTGCCTGGAAAAGTAGTGGCGGCTGGGCACGACGTACTGTGGGACAGCCACCGACATAAGGTTTTTAAAACTGTGCGTCTCCACCAGACGGAATGACAGCATTTCAAAGGCCAATAATTTTGAAATGCTGGCATTCAGGGCCAGGGATCGCGGGTGGGTAGGGGGGTACTTCCTCTTCCTCTCAAGTGTTTGGGAGATGGAAAGCTGAACGCTTCCACGGGACATTGTGGAGATGGTTGTTGGTGACCCAGGTGGTGGTGTTGCTGACAGATCGTCTGTTTGCGGGGTGGCAGGTGCCGGTATCACTACAGATGTGGCTGGAGCAGCCGAGACTGCAGCAGAAGAGGAAGCAGGATGAGCCAGAGACGTTTCTTGGTTTTGAAGGTGTGTACTCCACTGCAGCTCGTGCTTTGCACTTAGATGCCTGATCATGCAGGTTGTGCTCAGGTTGAGAAGGTTTATGCCTCGCTTCAAGCTCTGATTGCACAGGGTGCAAACCACTCGTGTCCTGTCATCAGCACATTTTCTAAAGAACTTCCACGCTAGAGAACTCCTTTGAGCTGACTTTGGTGCGCTCGTTCCCTTGCTGCGTTGGGCAGTAGCGGGCGTAGTGTCTAGGGCACGGCCGCTCCGCTTCTGCACCCTGCTCCCTCTTCTGCTGTGCTGGTGGCTCTGTGCGACCACCGCCTCTTCCTCCAAACTACTCAGGTCACCTGCATGACGTTCATTCCATGTGGGGTCGAGGACCTCATCGTCCTCCACATCATCTTCCACCCAGTCTTCATCCCTGCCCTCCTTGTCGGTCTCCACAATGCTGAACGCCGCAGCAGTTGGCACCTGCGTTTCGTCATCATCGGAGACGTGCTGCGATGATCCTTGCATGTACTCATCTTGAGAAATAAGTGGTTGGGCATCGCTGCACTCAATCTCTTCCACTTCTGATGCAGGTTCTGTCACCTACTCACACTTGAGGAAGGTGTTTCACTTGTGCGTGTAGCTGGCACAGATCGACCACGTCCTCTCCTTGCAACAGGAGCTCTACCAGCAGCACCACGACCCAGGCCACGGCCCTTATTTGACAGTCTCCTCATATTTCTGTAATTTAAGATCTTGCCCTAGAAAGGTTTTTATTGAATAGCGGAATAGGAAATATGATCCAAAAAAGTGTATGTATCTCGCACGTACAAAACCACACTAGGCCCCAATTACTATTGTTTGTACCCCTAAAAGGATGGTTGAGCAGTAGGAGGAGGAGTATGGAACAGGCGGCACCCTCAAATCTTCAGAAGTATGAGATGAACCTCAAAAACTTGGAAAGGTGGATCTCACACGTACCGACACAGACTATCACGCAATTTAATTGATCCCCAAAGGTTTTAATTGAATAGCGGAATAGAAAATATGATCAAAAAGAAAGTGTATGTATCTCACACGTACACCACCACACTAGGCCCCAATTACTATTGTTTGTACCCCTAAAAGGATGGTTGAGCAGTAGGAGGAGGAGTATGGAACAGGCAGCACCCTCAAATCTTCAGAAGTATGAGATGAACCCCAAAAACTTGGAAAGGTGGATCTCACACGTACCGACACAGACTATCACGCAATTTAATTGATCCCCAAAGGTTCTAATTGAATAGCGGAATAGAAAATATGATCAAAAAGAAAGTGTATGTATCTCACACGTACACCACCACACTAGGCCCCAATTACTATTGTTTGTACCCCTAAAAGGATGGTTGAGCAGTAGGAGGAGGAGTATGGAACAGGCAGCACCCTCAAATCTTCAGAAGTATGAGATGAACCCCAAAAACTTGGAAAGGTGGATCTCACACGTACCGACACAGACTATCACGCAATTTAATTGATCCCCAAAGGTTTTAATTGAATAGCGGAATAGAAAATATGATCAAAAAGAAAGTGTATGTATCTCACACGTACACCACCACACTAGGCCCCAATTACTATTGTTTGTACCCCTAAAAGGATGGTTGAGCAGTAGGAGGAGGAGTATGGAACAGGCAGCACCCTCAAATCTTCAGAAGTATGAGATGAACCCCAAAAACTTGGAAAGGTGGATCTCACACGTACCGACACAGACTATCACGCAATTTAATTGATCCCCAAAGGATTTAATTGAATAGCGGAATAGAAAATATGATCAAAAAGAAAGTGTCTGTATCTCACACGTACACCACCACACTAGGCCCCAATTACTATTGTTTGTACCCCTAAAAGGATGGTTGAGCAGTAGGAGGAGGAGTATGGAACAGGCAGCACCCTCAAATCTTCAGAAGTATGAGATGAACCCCAAAAACTTGGAAAGGTGGATCTCACATGTACCGACACAGACTATCACGCAATTTAATTGATCCCCAAAGGATTTAATTGAATAGCGGAATAGAAAATATGATCAAAAAGAAAGTGTATGTATCTCACACGTACACCACCACACTAGGCCCCAATTACTATTGTTTGTACCCCTAAAAGGATGGTTGAGCAGTAGGAGGAGGAGTATGGAACAGGCAGCACCCTCAAATCTTCAGAAGTATGAGATGAACCCCAAAAACTTGGAAAGGTGGATCTCACACGTACCGACACAGACTATCACGCAATTTAATTGATCCCCAAAGGTTTTAATTGAATAGCGGAATAGAAAATATGATCAAAAAGAAAGTGTATGTATCTCACACGTACACCACCACACTAGGCCCCAATTACTATTGTTTGTACCCCTAAAAGGATGGTTGAGCAGTAGGAGGAGGAGTATGGAACAGGCAGCACCCTCAAATCTTCAGAAGTATGAGATGAACCCCAAAAACTTGGAAAGGTGGATCTCACACGTACCGACACAGACTATCACGCAATTTAATTGATCCCCAAAGGATTTAATTGAATAGCGGAATAGAAAATATGATCAAAAAGAAAGTGTATGTATCTCACACGTACACCACCACACTAGGCCCCAATTACTATTGTTTGTACCCCTAAAAGGATGGTGAGCAGTAGGAGGAGGAGTATGGAACAGGCAGCACCCTCAAATCTTCAGAAGTATGAGATGAACCCCAAAAACTTGGAAAGGTGGATCTCACACGTACCGACACAGACTATCACGCAATTTAATTGATCCCCAAAGGTTTTAATTGAATAGCGGAATAGAAAATATGATCAAAAAGAAAGTGTATGTATCTCACACGTACACCACCACACTAGGCCCCAATTACTATTGTTTGTACCCCTAAAAGGATGGTTGAGCAGTAGGAGGAGGAGTATGGAACAGGCAGCACCCTCAAATCTTCAGAAGTATTAGATGAACCCCAAAAACTTGGAAAGGTGGATCTCACACGTACCGACACAGACTATCACGCAATTTAATTGATCCCCAAAGGTTTTAATTGAATAGCGGAATAGAAAATATGATCAAAAAGAAAGTGTATGTATCTCACACGTACACCACCACACTAGGCCCCAATTACTATTGTTTGTACCCCTAAAAGGATGGTTGAGCAGTAGGAGGAGGAGTATGGAACAGGCAGCACCCTCAAATCTTCAGAAGTATGAGATGAACCCCAAAAACTTTGAAAGGTGGATCTCACACGTACCGACACAGACTATCACGCAATTTAATTGATCCCCAAAGGTTTTAATTGAATAGCGGAATAGAAAATATGATCAAAAAGAAAGTGTATGTATCTCACACGTACACCACCACACTAGGCCCCAATTACTATTGTTTGTACCCCTAAAAGGATGGTTGAGCAGTAGGAGGAGGAGTATGGAACAGGCAGCACCCTCAAATCTTCAGAAGTATGAGATGAACCCCAAAAACTTGGAAAGGTGGATCTCACACGTACCGACACAGACTATCACGCAATTTAATTGATCCCCAAAGGTTTTAATTGAATAGCGGAATAGAAAATATGATCAAAAAGAAAGTGTATGTATCTCACACGTACACCACCACACTAGGCCCCAATTACTATTGTTTGTACCCCTAAAAGGATGGTTGAGGAGTAGGAGGAGGAGTATGGAACAGGCAGCACCCTCAAATCTTCAGAAGTATGAGATGAACCCCAAAAACTTGGAAAGGTGGATCTCACACGTACCGACACAGACTATCACGCAATTTAATTGATCCCCAAAGGATTTAATTGAATAGCGGAATAGAAAATATGATCAAAAAGAAAGTGTATGTATCTCACATGTACACCACCACACTAGGCCCCAATTACTATTGTTTGTACCCCTAAAAGGATGGTTGAGCAGTAGGAGGAGGAGTATGGAACAGGCAGCACCCTCAAATCTTCAGAAGTATGAGATGAACCCCAAAAACTTGGAAAGGTGGATCTCACACGTACCGACACAGACTATCACGCAATTTAATTGATCCCCAAAGGTTTTAATTGAATAGCGGAATAGAAAATATGATCAAAAAGAAAGTGTATGTATCTCACACGTACACCACCACACTAGGCCCCAATTACTATTGTTTGTACCCCTAAAAGGATGGTTGAGCAGTAGGAGGAGGAGTATGGAACAGGCAGCACCCTCAAATCTTCAGAAGTATGACATGAACCCCAAAAACTTGGAAAGGTGGATCTCACACGTACCGACACAGACTATCACGCAATTTAATTGATCCCCAAAGGATTTAATTGAATAGCGGAATAGAAAATATGATCAAAAAGAAAGTGTATGTATCTCACACGTACACCACCACACTAGGCCCCAATTACTATTGTTTGTACCCCTAAAAGGATGGTGAGCAGTAGGAGGAGGAGTATGGAACAGGCAGCACCCTCAAATCTTCAGAAGTATGAGATGAACCCCAAAAACTTGGAAAGGTGGATCTCACACGTACCGACACAGACTATCACGCAATTTAATTGATCCCCAAAGGTTTTAATTGAATAGCGGAATAGAAAATATGATCAAAAAGAAAGTGTATGTATCTCACACGTACACCACCACACTAGGCCCCAATTACTATTGTTTGTACCCCTAAAAGGATGGTTGAGCAGTAGGAGGAGGAGTATGGAACAGGCAGCACCCTCAAATCTTCAGAAGTATGACATGAACCCCAAAAACTTGGAAAGGTGGATCTCACACGTACCGACACAGACTATCACGCAATTTAATTGATCCCCAAAGGATTTAATTGAATAGCGGAATAGAAAATATGATCAAAAAGAAAGTGTATGTATCTCACACGTACACCACCACACTAGGCCCCAATTACTATTGTTTGTACCCCTAAAAGGATGGTTGAGCAGTAGGAGGAGGAGTATGGAACAGGCAGCACCCTCAAATCTTCAGAAGTATGAGATGAACCCCAAAAACTTGGAAAGGTGGATCTCACACGTACCGACACAGACTATCACGCAATTTAATTGATCCCCAAAGGATTTAATTGAATAGCGGAATAGAAAATATGATCAAAAAGAAAGTGTATGTATCTCACACGTACACCACCACACTAGGCCCCAATTACTATTGTTTGTACCCCTAAAAGGATGGTTGAGCAGTAGGAGGAGGAGTATGGAACAGGCAGCACCCTCAAATGTTCAGAAGTATGAGATTGTGTTCACTGTACCCCACAAAGATTGTGTTCACTGCACCCCACAAAGATTGTGTTCACTGCACCTCAAAAAGGATTTTGTTCACTGCACCCCACAAAGATTGTGTTCACTGCACCCTAAAAGGATTTTGTTCACTGCACCCCAAAAAGATTGTGTTCACTGTACCCCCCCAAAGATTGTGTTCACTGCACCCCACAAAGATTCTGTTCCCTGTACCCCACAAAGATTGTGTTCACTGCACCCCACAAATGATTTTGTTCACTGCACCCCAAAAAGATTGTGTTCACTGCACCCCAAAAAGGATGTTGTTCACTGCACCCCAAAAAGGATTTTGTTCACTGCACCCCAAAAAGATTGTGTTCACTGCACCCCAAAAAGGATTTTGTTCACTGCACCCCAAAAAGATTGTGTTCACTGTACCCCCCAAAGATTGTGTTCACTGCACCCCACAAAGGATTTTGTTCACTGCACCCCAAAAAGATTGTGTTCACTGTACCCCCCAAAGATTGTGTTCACTGCACCCCACAAAGATTCTGTTCACTGTACCCCACAAAGATTGTGTTCACTGCACCCCACAAAGGATTTTGTTCACTGCACCCCAAAAAGATTGTGTTCACTGCACCCCAAAAAGGATTTTGTTCACTGCACCCCAAAAAGATTATGTTCACTGCACCCCAAAAAGGATTTTGTTCACTGCACCCCAAAAAGGATGTTGTTCACTGCACCCCAAAAAGATTGTGTTCACTGCACCCCACAAAGATTGTGTTCACTGCACCCCACAAAGGATTTTGTTCACTGCACCCCAAAAAGATTGTGTTCACTGCACCCCAAAAAGGATGTTGTTCACTGCACCCCAAAAAGGATTTTGTTCACTGCACCCCAAAAAGATTTTGTTCACTGCACCCCAAAAAGGACGTTGTTCACTGCACCCCAAAAAGATTGTGTTCACTGCAGCCCAAAAAGATTGTGTTCACTGCAGCTCACACACAGAAAAATGGATGTGGATCACTGACACCTGCCTATCTCCTATCCCACACCACACAGCAATATCGATTGTAGTTTGTAGAACACAGTTTCCCTAAAATTCAGCAGCAGCAGCCTCTCCCTAACAGGATTGAGAAGAGATCGTAGATCAGGATTGAGTGCAGAGTCACCCCACCCCCCACACAGCAATATCGATTGTACTTTGTAGAAGACACTGACCCTATAATTCAGCAGACTCTATCCCTAAAATGCCTACAACTCGCCCTGCCTAAACACTCCGACCTGTCCCTCAATTCTATCCGGACACAAATGGTTTTTTCCTGCCTGTCTTTCCCTAATCAGCAGCCAGCACGTTGATGTGTGCTCTGTCCCTGATCTAAGCAGCAGAATGAAGACGCTGCGGCTGCCTGGAACTTATAAAGACTTGGTCACATGCTTCAGACGGCCAATCACAGCTACTGAGACATTTGCAGGCATGGCTGGGATGGCTTAAGGCACACCAGTTAAACGATTGTTGATTGGCTGTTGAAAGCCCGCCATGAAAAGAGCGCCAAAGCATGCAAAACCCGGAAATAAAACGACCGAACACGGATTTTTACCCGAACATACAGTAAAGTGTCCGTGTCCGTGTTCGGGTACAAAAAATCCAATTATTCGGTACGAACACGAATAATACAGTCCGTGTTCGCTCAACACTACTCATCAGTTTTCTATGCATATGCAGAGTTGCTAAGCACTTTTAAAAAGCACCAGTCATTTTTTTGCCACGGAAGGACTTATTTAATTTTGAATATTCTGAGTATGTAAAATTGCTGTTTGATTTTGCACATGTTTTTTGTTTATATTATATATTCATTTTTCACAAGCACCATTCACCTGTTATGTATTTTGAGTGAATTCATTATCACTTGCACACACATATATTTGAGCACCACGCACTTTATGGTACATATAAACCTCCCCTTCATAAGCATAATTCAACTTGCAAAGCAGTGCCATACCCATTACACACCCTTTTTATCACCAAAGCATTCCCCTCTCCTCTGGGCTGTTTTTAGGGGAGGCAGCAGCTTTGGTATATTGCACAGTACCTAACATTGCGCGGAACTAGCTTCAGCTTCTTTAATCTCTTGTAGATTGCCTTTAGTCTCTGACCATCTACTGTGGCATGTCTACAATCTCTGACCATCTCTTGTAACATGCCTTTAGTCTCTGACCATCTGCTGTGGCATGTCTACAATCTCTGACCATCTCTTGTAACATGCCTTTAGTCTCTGACCATCTACTGTGGCATGTCTGCAATCTCTGACCATCTCTTGTAACATGCCTTTAGTCTCTGACCATCTACTGTGGCATGTCTGCAATCTCTGACCATCTCTTGTAGCATGCCTTTGGTCTCTGACTATCTACTGTGGCATGTATGCAATCTCTGACCATCTCTTGTAGCATGCCTTTAGTCTCTGACCATCTACTGTGGCATGTCTGCAATCTCTGACCATCTCTTGTAGCTTGCCTTTGGTCTCTGACCATCTACTGTGGCATGTCTGCAATCTCTGACCATCTCTTGTTGCATGCCTTTAGTCTCTGACCATCTACTGTGGCATGTCTGCAATCTCTGCCCATCTCTTGTAGCTTGCCTTTGGTCTCTGACCATCTACTGTGGCATGTCTGCAATCTCTGGCCATCTCTTGTAGCATGCCTTTAGTCTCTGACCATCTACTGTGGTATGTCTGCAATCTCTGACCATCTCTTGTAACATGCCTTTAGTCTCTGACCATCTACTGTGGCATGTCTGCAATCTCTGACCATCTCTTGTAGCATGCCTTTAGTCTCTGACTATCTACTGTGGCATGTCTGCAATCTCTGACCATCTCTTGTAACATGCCTTTAGTCTCTGAACATCTTCTGTTGCATGTCTACAGTCTCTGATAGCTTTCTATTGCATTACATTCAGTAAATGTTATGTGTGGCCCTTTGGTGATGTCAAGGGTGGCCCCCTGTATCAAGAAACTTGAGCACCACTGCTGGAAACGCTTGTCCTGTAGCATACAATAAGTGTAGTGTGTCTCCTTTAATTTCTTAAAAATAAACCTTAAAAACATTGACCATATAAAATAAAATGATAAAATACCTCCTAAATATTGATTATTTCCATTGTTATCTATATTGCTAGCATGCTATGAATTCTCTCTTCCAATAATTCTAAAACACAGCAAACGTATTAAACCCTCAACATTATTTTCTTAAATTATTTCCATAAACAAAGGGAAAAAAATGCTTTTCTCAGCAGGCAATTAAACAAGTGTATCTCATCTTGTCACGTCTTTGGTTCATCCACAGTAAACACGGCTAACTACCAAGTCATAAAACATATCAGCTGGGTTCATTACTTTTAAACATCTTTCCAAATGTGCAGTAAAATAAAGGCAGCTGCCATTTTAAAATCTTATTATTATCAAGGGCCAGCTCCTTCAACAGCACCTGCTTTGCAGCAATCTGCTAGGGAAGAGACGGGATCATTATTTTATGCATGTATTTTCTTTTAAATTTTTTACATCAACGGTTTAAGGTCTTCTTGCTTTTGTTCCTGAGATCTCTCCTTGGTCTTTGGTAGGTAAGTCCTCTCCACCGTCCATTGGTATTGAGCAAGGGTCGCGGGTTCACCTATGATGTCTGCTTGACAGCTTCGCCACACACATCAGGCCCTGCCAAATGCTCCGCCATTAATTTATGATTTAAAGTAATTAACTTTTGCTGATTAAAGTAATTATTTCGAGTGCATTGCACTCAAGCCCAAATGATGCACGCAGCCCCCTCTCCAGTTTGAGATAGCAGCATGCCAAGTGCTTAAAAGCTGCACCAGGGAGCATGTCATGGCTTCTGCCAGTCTAATAGATATGCCATGTTTATGGCTGAGTTGTACTAACTGCTCATTTTAATGCTGAACGCTGGCAGAACATTGACACAGTGTGAAACCTTCATACGGTAAACAAGACAAGCTTCAAATCGGTGACACCAATGACAGGGCAGAATGCTTTAAATGAATCTTGCCTGCAGCCTTCCAGAGGTGGTATGTTTTGACTGCAATATATTCTGTACCTAGTTTGACGAGTACAAAATACACAACTTCATTCAGGTTCCTGACTTGTAGATGTTCTTATGAAATTTTTTTTTTCTTTTCACATGTATGACTTAGAATAAAGATACAAAGCACACAGGGAAAACGACTGTCCACAGGAATGACACAGATTGTCCTAAAGGGGAATTCCAACAGATACCTTGATCTAAAATGATGGAAAACTGCAAGAACTTCCACACTTGTGATCTATGTGTAGAAAAAAACTGAAAAACATATTATTCTTCAGATCCATTTGTTAATAAAATTGACCACCTTTGGATCACAACTGGCACTACCCCACTTAAAGTGATTGGAAAGTCTGTTTTTTTTATTTAAAGTACTTTAATACAGGGCACTTTCACCCCCCTTTCTGCCCTGTCACATTTTGAATAACAATTGCGGGGTCATACAGCACTGTACCCAAATTCATTTTTATACCATTTTCTTTACACAAAAAGTGCTTTCTTTTGGTGGTATTTAATCACCACTGGGTTTTTTATTTTTTTCTAAAAAAAAAAAACGAAAAAATTCCAAAGATTTAAAAAAAACAAAAAAAAAAAAGATTTTCTTAGTTTCTGTCGGAAAATGTTGTAAATAAGTAATTTACTTATTTGCACTGATGGGCACTGATGAGACAGCACTGATGGTCACTGATGAGGCGGCACTGAAGGGCACTGATGGGCGGCACTTATGGGCACTGATGGGCAGGCACCGATGGGCACTAAGAGGCAGCATTAATTGGCATAGCTGATGGGCACAGATTGGCATTACTGATTGGCACAGGAAGCACTAATAAGCAGCACTAATGGGCACTAATATGCAACAATGCTGAGCACTGATAGGCGGCACTAATTGGCACTGATAGGCGGCAATGATGGGCACTGATAGGTGGCACTGAGGGGCACTGATGGGCAGTACTGATAGGAACTGATGGGCGGCACTGATGTGCGGCACTGATGGGCAGGCACTGATGGGCACTGAAAGGCAGCACTGATTGGCATAACTGATGGGCACAGATTGGCATCAATGATTGGCACAGACTGGTGTCAATGATGGGCACATACAGGTGTTACTGATGGGCAAAGAGTGGCATTACTGATGGTCACTATTGGGGCTGCATAGTAATCAGGGCACTGATGATCAGTGCCCTGAATACCTTTACACGTAAAACCTGTGAGGAGATGCCGCTGATCAGTCTGTCAGTGTGAGAGAGGAAAAGCTGATAAACGGCACTTCCTTGTTTACATATGATCGGCTGTGATTGGACACAACTGATCACGTGGGCATGGCTCTTTGCTGAGATCAGGATCGCGCTGTGTCCCAGGAACACGCAAATGCGGGTAAACTGGGCACCGTCATATGACATTGTCCCAGAATGAGAGCCGCACCGCTCCGCTGTCATTTGCCGGCGGGCGGGCTGCAAGTGGGTAAATAGCAAACATGTTATACTGATCTGCTCTGTGCAATAGAATTGCACAGAGTGGCCCCGGTCCTCCTCTTCTGGGGAACCCCATTGGCTCTCCTGGCTCCTCTTCTTCTTAGTGTGCCACCTTCTATGGTGGCACACCTGCATGCTTGGCCCGACCCCACTTCCCTCGTCAAAGGATTTGACTGACAGCAGTGACAGCAAATGGCTCCTGCTGCCTCAGCTATGAGGAAACTGGCGTCTTGCCAGTGAAACGCGTCAGAGTTTGCGTCACCTGCCCACGTCTGGACTAGTGCACGTCTGCTTCCTCCTTGCTCCCCCGCCTCCAATTCTTCACGCGGGACGTGACGTCAGTCCATATCCGACGGACCTGGGCTTCTTACCAGGAAGCACATAGAGAGAGTGCGGAAGGAGAGCGCCACACGAGGAACGGCATGTTCGGCCATATCAACACAGCAGTACAGACATCCCCGGATCCTTCCTACGGTCTGCATCTATGACATCTGCATGGTAAATTAGAAGATTTACTTCTTACCTTTCACTTGCATATACCATTTACGGCTGTGACTGGAACCTGTTACTGACTTGAAGGCTGACTTTTTTGTTTTTCCACCCCTGCTATCTAATTCCTTTGCCCATTCACAAGGCTTACTCCAACATTAGTCCTTCCCCAATTGGGGCACCTGACTGCGGTTTAATCATATTTTGATGTTCTATGCTATTTGAGACTTTGTTGGATTTCACCGCTCCACTTGCTTATTTCAGCTATTGATTATCGGCATTCTGGGACAGTGCAATACCTAGCTTCTTCAGCCATTACAGGTCCCGCTGTGGATCCTTACCAGCTTTTTGCAGCAATCAGGGTTGATGGTGGTCCATTATTACTGTTTGTTTTTAATTTCTCTTATTGTACATTGTTGTGCCACATCTTTTCACGTGTATATATTTCTCTATATTGGCATAAGTGCCTAATAAAGCTTTTTCACATATTTTTGTAGTCTGCCTCTTGGGTGCCCATAGTTGATTTCTTTCTTTGCGGAGGATTCTCTATCTTCCGCAAGTTCTTTCTATATAGTTGCTGCCTCAGCAAAGCCTGTGACAGCGAGGAGAGCCCCCTCAGATGGGCACAGCGCGGGATCGAGTGAGGATTCAGGTACTGTACGTATAAGTGGGGGTGAGAGGTTGATACAAGTACTGGAAAATTTTAGAATGCATTAAGGTAAAACATGTTTAGGCTTTAGAACCACTTTAACATTCTCAGCCACAGTATTACTACAGGTTCTAAAAACATTCATTCCTTACAGGTAAATGTAAAAACAATGAAAGAATATTATATTTTTTGCCCCATGTTTAAGTTGCCTGTCCACCACTACTAGAGGGAAGGAGGGTAAACAAATGGAGGGGTGTTGTATAAGAAAACCCTAAACAGAAGATCATCTTTTTGTTACTACTGAGATGTGTTTGAGTGAATTGAAAAATAATAGATACAATAGACAGCCTTAAAAGTGGACCAATCACTACATAGTGGACAATAAAGGGAAGGGGAGTAGGGACAGGGGTAGATTTTCCACTATGCTTTGGACACACACAATTTTAAGGACTCAAGAAGGAGAGATAATAAAAATAATTGGAGCTCCTATCATCCTTCTCCATGTTTTTTTTTTAAATATTCGAAAAATAAGAACCCTCGCTTTTTTAATGTTTACAATTATTACAAATACTTATATAGGGATGTGTGTTTTGTTTATATAGTTAACTTGGGTCAGTTCACCCATGACTGGTATTTTGGGTTGGGTGAGATCTCCATGCTATGATTCCTAACTCTACTCCCACCCTTTATGTATTCCAGACCCTCCCATTTATTTCTCTGTATAATGAATAAATATTAAATCCAACAGAGAGAGTGAAGCCACAGCTACAGCAAATGTGTAAATACAGAAACTCAATAATACTTACCTCACTCAGAGTATTTGAGAAATATTAGAAATTATCAAATGGTTTTCAGCAGCTTCTAGAAACAGAAATATCTTATTTTGAGTGTAATAACTCATGAAAAAATGAATGAAGTTTCAAATAAAAATGACTCCCACACCAGACTCTGCATCAATATAGTCCACACCCTGGGCTGCGGTTGTCAGGGTCTGCAGGCAGGGGGCTTATCAGAATCTGAAAGCCCCCTTTAACAAGGGTGTCCCCAAATTCCACCCCCTCTACATTGTACCCCTACTCATTCACCAAAATAGTGTCAAAAAGAAATAAAAACATACACAGTTTTTGACAATTCCTTTATTAAATAATAAAAAAACAACGTTCCCTCGATGTAGATCCATCATCAATCATGACACCAGCCACACCTCCTGAACCGAAAAACAGAAACAACAACAAAAAAAAGCTCCGCCCATGACAAAGGCTAATTGCCAACTGCCTGCTCCGACATTTGACTGTTCTTAAATAGGTAAGGGGCAGGGCCACCTGGTAACAACACCTGGTGGTATCACCCCATGTGACATGATCAACCCAGTATGCACCAATTAGTGACATCACATGGAGGCAGTGCCACCAGGTGACGTTGCCAGGTTTCTCTGCTCCTTACCTATTTAAGAACTGTCAGATGGCGGAGCAAGCAGGCAGTGATTAGCCTTTTTTTTTTCAGGTTTGGCGGTGTGGCAGGCAACATGATTGATGATTGGATCTACTTTGGAGGGTTTTGTTTTTTTAATTTAATAAAGAGTTTTTGTGTGTGTTTTTTTTTTCCTTTTGACACTTTTTTGGTAAATGGGTAGGGGTATCCATGCACCTTATACTCATTCACAGAGCAGGAGGCTAGGTTTTGGAGGCTGCCTTGTTAAAGGGGGTTTCCAGATTCCGATAAGCTCCCCATCTGCAGACCCCCACAACCAACAGCAGCCCAGAGTTGTCGGGAAGAGGCCCTTGTCCTCAAAGCACCCCCCATGATGAGGGAATGTGGCCTGGTGTGGTTCGGGGGGGGGGGGGGGCTCGCTTGTCCTCTTCCTTTTGTGGTCTGCCAGGCTGCATGCTTAGATAAGATTCTGGTATGGATTTTTTTATTTTGATGTGCGGTTCCCCTAAAAATCCATACCAGACGCAGAGGGTCTGGTGTGGAGTGGAGGGGACCTCCACACCATTTTTTTTTTTTAAACATTTTTTGTAATGTCGGCAATGGCTTACAGCCGGGAAAATCTATTTAAATGTCATTTTTTTTCTTTATATATGTCAGTTTTGCTGCAGCAGGTTCTATACACACGTAGACTAAGGGGACCTCCGCAGATACTATATTTAAAGGAATTTTCATTTTTATTGTTTCAATGCTCCTGTAAAAACTATATTTTTTAAATAATTTTTAGCATTGATACATGTCCCCCAGGGCAGTACCAGAGCCCCCATACCCTTATTGTGGCCAATAACATGCATATAAACCTTCAAAATGGGGACTTTAATAGAGTTTGCAGCTCGAGTCTGAGCTTTTTACATGTTCGTGCATTCTGGTGCCAAACGAACTGGGGGGGGGGGGGGATTCCGGCCCATCACTAGTGATGGGCAGATCGTAACAGATTTGATTGAGGGTTCATTGAATCTTAATCAAAATTTGTTGAACCCAAACTTAGAGGTGAATCCCATTAAGGTCTATTGGTAAGGGTAAGGAAGAATCTTGTTTTTTAGCGATTTTAAGTCCTAATTAGGGTTGAGCGAACACGGACTGTATTGTTCGGGATCGTACCGGACTTTTGGGTGTTCGGTACCCGGACACGGACCCGAACATTTTACTGTATATTCGGGATACAGTCCGTTGTTCTGTAATTTTATTTCATGTTTTGGCGCGGTTTTAATGCCACGGTTTCAACAGCTGCAGGGCAGCCAATCAACAAGCGTTTAACTAGTGTGCCCTTGGAAGCCATCACAGCCATGCCTACTAATGGCATGGCTGTGATTGGCCAGTGCAGCATGTGACCCAGCCTCTATATAAGCTGGGGTCACATAGCGCCGCATGTCACTCTTCTCTAACTACTGTAGGGAGAGGTTCCTGATGCTGCTGAGGGAGAGATAGGAGATTATTGTAGGGGCAGGCTGGAGATTGCTTTCAGGGAAAGAATAGGAAGAATCTTATTTAATCAGACAGCGATCTACATTGATTTTATTGTGTGGGGGTGCAGGGCACAATCTTTTTGCCCTGACCTGAGCCCAGTGAGGAGGAGGAAAAAAAAAAACTTTTATCAGTCTGTTAGGTGGGTGGCATGCGGAGGGTTTAGACACAGCTGTTCTAATCTGCTATTCAAAAATCAACAATTTAAGGGGAAAAAAAGTATTTTTCAGGTTTTCATTCAAATGGGTTTTTTTTACTCAATAGCAGAATAGAACAACAACAGTATCCAACCTGTTAGGCGTGCGGCATGTAGCAGCCATGTAATGCAAGCTCAGTGCATATGTGTCTGCTTAATATGGATTTAAAAAAAAAAATTTCCTTCATATTTTACAGTGACATACAGTGTTTAGACACTGCTGTTCTAATCTGCTATTCAAAAATCAACAATTTAAGGAAAAAATAAAAAATTTTCATTCATACGTTACTGTGAGATACACCCTTTGGATACTGTTGTTCTATTCCGCTATTCAATAAACACCCATTTAGGGAAAATAAATTAAATTGCGGCCTAGTCTGCATATTTTACTGTGAGATACACCCGTTGGATACTGTTCTAATCCGCTTTTCAATAAAAACCCATTTAGGGAAAAAAAAATTGCGGCCTAGTCTGCATATTTTACTGTGAGATACACACGTTGGATACTGTTGTTCTATTCCGCTTTTCAATAAAAACCCATTTAGGGGAAAAAAAATTGAGGCCTAGTCTGCATATTTTACTGTGAGATACACCTGTTGGATACTGTTGTTCTATTCCACTTTTCAATAAAAACCCATTTAGGGAAAAATATTAAATTGCAGCCTACTCTGTATCTGTACGTGTGTGATACACCCTTTGGATACTGTTGTTCTATTCAGCTATTCAATAAACAAACACCCATTTAGGGGAAAGAAGGATATTAAATTGCGGCATAGTCTGTATCTGTACATGTCAGATACACCCTTTGGATACTGTTGTTCTATTCTGCTATTCAATACACACCCATTTAGGGGAAAGAAAGATATTAAATTGCGGCCTAGTCTGTATCTGTACGTGTGAGATACAACCTTTGGATACTGTTGTTCTATTCTGCTATTTAATAAACATACACCCATTTAGGGGACAGAAAGATATTAAATTGCGGCTTAGTCTGTATCTGTACGTGTGAGATACACCCTTTGGATACTGTTGTTCTATTCTGCTATTCAATAAACATACACCCATTTAGGGGAAAGAAAGATATTAAATTGCGGCTTAGTCTGTATTTGTACGTGTGAGATACACCCTTTTAGATACTGTTGTTCTATTCTGTTATTCAATAAACACCCATTTAGGGGAAAATTAATAATTTTGCAGCGTTTGCTGATTATGTTACCGTGAGATACACCCTTTAAATTTGTTTGGCGCATCTCCTTCCACCACCGAGGATTGCAGGGCGCTTCAGTTTGACTCCTGTTGCTAACTCCTCCTACTCCGCTTCCTCATCCTCATCCACTACCGCCTCCGCATCCGGAGCAGTGATAATTTCCAAGGCTTTCAGGGCAGTTATTCACAAGTGGCTCCGAGGGTGGGTTCCTGCACCCACAAATGCCAGGTACACAATTGTCCAGCAAGGGCACAGTTCTGGAGGATGACGAGGTGGAGGATGAGGAGGAGGAACCATGTTCACAGCTGGGTGGCACCCAGATAATTGATAACAACAGATACTACACTTGATCTTAGCCAAAAGGTCGAGAAGCGATGCTGGTGGCATTCCCACCTGACAGCGTTGGCACAGTGGAAGCACAAGGCGAAGACAGAGGAGGTCGATCACGCATGCCAGGGCACCGCCAGCACCTCAGAAGGCAGGGTTAGCATGTATGAAATGTGGAAAAGCTTTGTCGGCACGCCACAACAACCAGGACCACCAGCTGTTTTTTTTTTTTTTTAAGCCGTGGTGTGTGAACACACTCAGACTATCACCCGGTGGGTGCATAAAAAAGTGCACACCAAAAAAGTGAAACACAAAAAGTGCACAGGGTGTACACATGGTCCCTGACCCTGATCCCCCTGGGCGCAAGGCTCCTGACAGGGACTGGGGTACTTACACTGGCTAACCTGGCCGAAAACCAGGCAGCCCCGTTCTTTAGGAGGTCTGCTTATACAGACCACCCCAACTACTAGGTGGGGCTCTCCCCCGAAGAGAGACCCCATGAGAGAGGGCAAACCAAGCCAGAAGGTCATATCCACCCCCTCCCAAGACTTTCAGGGACAGGCCCAAGGACCTACACCCTACTAATCACACTGTGCAAAATAAAGTGTACCGCCACAATAAAAAACACAAAACGTGAGACACACAACACATAAGAGTGGGGAAAGGGAAAGGATAGTGAAGAAGAAGTGCAAGGTTAGTGCCACGGTGCAATACTATGGCAGGCCCTTTGGCGAAGGAATAAAATATTCTTCTGGTCCTGACTCCTGACTCCTGACCAAAAGACCGGGCCCTAGAGGCAGGTGTGAAAAACATGTATAGGAAGTGCAGTGTCCTTGGTGCCGTACTCATAGTGTTGCCATCCACCGTGAATTATGGCACCCCTGGACTGTTACTCCAGGGGCACATACACCACAGGCTTTTCAGAATCCTGGTCCCTGGCAAGACCAGTGCAGCCCCGTCCCTACCAGAAGGCCTCAAAACTTAGACAGCTTTGGGAGAGCCCGGCCCACAACCAGGGACACATACCTTTCCAAAGGCCAGACTTAACCCAGAAGGGGGAAAAAAGCCCCCCCGCCACCAATCACCATTCCTTACCATATACCATATACAGTTCCTTACTGTTCCTTACGTACTATACACGTACTGAATGACGGGTCTACCCCCTTCAACTTCTGGGTCTCCAAATTGAGCACATGGCCTGAGCTTGCCCTTTACGCCTTGGAGGTGCTGGTCTGCCCTACAGCCAGTGTATTACCTGAATGTGTATTTGGCACGACTGGGGGCGTTATCACAGACAAGCGCAGCCGCCTGTCCAGAGCCAATGTGGACAAGCTCACGTTCATTAAAATGAACCAGGAATGGATCCCACAGAACTTGTCCGTACCTTGTGCAGAATAGACATGCCTTACCCAGCCATTGTTGTATTTTTGATTTTTCTCACTCTTTTGGGGTGTACCCTAATTTAAAAAGAAATTTAAAATTAAAAACAAAAACCAGTGTTGGCTACCTCGTCCTCCTCCACTGCCGCTTCCACCTACACCGCCACATCCACATCCACCGCCACCTCAACCTCCTACTCCATATGGGCCTCGTCCTCCTAGATCAAGATGATTATTTTTATGTTTTTTATGTTATTTTAAGTTATTTCCATATCCACATTTGTTTGCAGAGCACTTGCCATGCTCTTAAGAAGATTTTGCTGCCATTTGCAACCCTCTAGCCCTTTCCATGTTTTTTTTTAGAGCCATTTTAGTGCTCAAAAGTTTGGGTCACCATTGACTTCAATGGGGGTTCGGGATCGGGGTAAAGTTTGGGTTAAGTTCGGGTCACGAACCTGGACTTTTTTTTTCAAGTTCGGCCGAACCCGCCGAACCCGGACATCCAGGTGTTCGCTCAACTCTAGTCCTAATAGGCATATAATGTCAAAAAGGCATAGGAAATGGAAACTGCCACCAGGGACATGTACCGATTTAAAAATTATTTAAAAAAAATACTATATAGTGTGGAGATGATTCAGCGTATTAATCCATATTCCAAACACAGGCCTAGGCTTAGCCCTCTCATTGCAAGACCTCCCAAGTGACTTAGCCTGCAGCTAAATTATTTAAAAAAAATACTATATAGTGTAGAGATGATTTTTCATGTGGCTTTGAGGGTAACTTTAAAAATACAGAAATCCTTTAAATAGGATGTTTGGGGATGCCTTAAACTGTATGTAGTGTTATGTAATGGTAGGATTTTCATGGAGAGCGACAGCTGCAGTGCATATTTGGAATTACTTAAAGAAATTCATGAAATAAATACAGATTTTTTTCCTTTTTCAAGTATACTAGCTTATGTAACCAGAACCACTGTTACCTAATTATGCAGAGCCTTAAATTCAATATATGGAGTGAAAATCTTCTTTCCTGCCACAAAGTGGGAATAGTGGATATGTTCTATTACTGAACTCTTGGAACATAGAAAGCTGGGAGATGTAGTCTGAGCCATAAGTGGTGACATTACAATTGCTTGACAAAAGAACTACTAGGCCCAATGTACCTGCAGGCAGGAGGAGCCAGAGAGATGGGGGTATAATATAAAAAGCCTGGCAAAGAGCAAGAGCAGTTGGGAGATTGCTGCCAATCAGAGAGGAGTTCTTGCCAAGAGAAAGGAGAGCTATTAGCAGTTTTACTGCTGAGAGTAACGGAATAGCTGCATTATCCAGGGAGCCGTTAGTTCTGATTGCATCTCACTTGGATTGTGCTTTTCAGGGTTTCTGCACTACCCTGCTGTTCTAGCTATCTGTTGTTCTGCTGATCCATCCATCCATAACTGGGTAAATGGCCTGTGTAGCACCACATAGAGATCCAGTCTGCTCACTGTTTGGGTCTGCTTCAGGGATGCTAAATGTTGACTATTGAGACTTCCTAGATCACCTTTCGCCAGACTGCTGAAGGAGGCCAGAAAGCACTAATTGCACACCACTCCAACTATACAGCTGGCTACAGAGGATCCGCAGGGGGAGAGTGGTGAGAGGATCTTTAACCCACATTTTATCCTAATTGCTGACATAGTATATATCAATTTTGAGAACTTGTGCTTCACCTGCATTCATCATAGTTACACTCAATTACCCCAAAGAATCACTTGTTCTGGTTGTCCAGGCCTAAAACGCCAAGCTGACTTATAATCTAGCCTTTCCTGGTGTTTTAAGGACTCTTAATACTCTTGGGTCTATCCCACCAGGTGCAAGATTACACACATTTATATACATGTAGCAGTATTTCCATGGGAGACGCTGAGTGTGGGTTCCCCTGGGTTACCATTAGCAACAGTAAGACATTTAAGCATGTTTCCAAGTGTGATTACCTCAGACAAGAACCATCCAGCTTCTTTGGTTTTTAGGGTTTATTGGGATCTTGGCTAAGAGAAGGGATTAATGGGATACTCCAACAAATGAACTATGCACAAAAATAGGCAGGGACTATACAGAACTGCTGATTGACGCTGGTTAGCGCTGACTGACGCTGATTAACACTGACTGATGCTGGTCACAGCTATGCCGCTTTCTTTAGCTTCACCTTTGACTGTGAAAAGTCATTTAAGCTCCCTAAGGTACTCTTTCCTGGGGTAGCTGACTTGTAGTGCAGACTGTACTGCTGAGACACTTCAGGGCCCTTCCTGGCGTCCTCTTTACTCCCTATTCTTCATGGTTTCAGAACTTGGCACCCCCTTTACTGTGACATCCTGGGTTAGCTGGCTCTCTGATCCCCTTGACCTCTTTTGAGTGGTCCCCTCTTTTAGGCAAACCCCCTGGGCAGATCTTGAGTACTCACAACCGCTGGTGTTCCAGAAGAATCCTGCCCCACTGCTCCACTTGGTCCGCATACACTGGATCCTCCACAGCACAGCTCATCCCCTGGTCCCAAGGCCGACTGCCTGGACCACCTTCCTTAACAACAGGAGGAGAGACAGCTGTCACCCTCCTCCTGGGACCTGGCTTCCCGCGCAAAGACACCCTGTCACATGTTCCCCTCCAATTTATGTGCAATCCCAGGATGCATTGCAGGAATGCCCTCCCACTGGAACTGACATAAACCAGAGTGTGCCACTGGATAGGTTCCTCCACTGTCCAATGAGCTCCCTCATTGGTTGCAGTGAGGACACTCCCTCAGACCCAGTGAATCACACTTGGAAACATGTAACAGGCTAAGCTAACAGATCAGACCCTCCTGATAAGCAGAACAGGGTCACATATAGGTTTTACCTAGCACCTACCTAGTAGGTTGCTACATCCATAAAATAAGGTTTTCACTACATGTGCCAACATCTTCAAGGGCCCCAAAATAGCTGGCAGAAGAGCAACTTTTATAACTATATATGGTTTTGTTGTTGTTGATGGCATTCAGTGTATTAATCCATATTCCAAACACAGGCCTAGGCTTAGCCCTCCCAAGTGACTTAGCCTGCAGCTAAATTGATACCCATTTCTGTCACTTGCTGCTGCTCATTGTATGAGGAGGGTCACAGAGCCGTCTTTAATTCGGGGCAAAAGGGGCAGCTGCCCAGGGCCCTGTCACTGCTTTGGAGCCCAAAGCAACTGCCTCATAAGCCCGCACTACCTGCAAATCGAGAGCCCCATCGGTGCTGCAAATCCACTGGTCTAGTGACAGTCCATCCACTGTGCACTCAGGGACAGCAGCAATCAGTGTGCTGTGATGCAAAATTCTGGAGCAAGGAGGAGTAGGCGGGGCTGTGAGCTCCACTGAAGCTCTGACCCTGCCATGCATTCTGCCTGACTGTATATCGGAGGCCTCAGGGTAGGACCGTGTAGTGGAGCTGATGTCAGAATGCTAGTGGCAGACAACAGCACAGGTGTGAGCCGGCAGTCCGCGGATGATGATCAGAGCTTAGCTGGCTAGGACCAGGTAGATCTTTCTCCTCCCCTGGTTCCCCATAATATATGAGTGAGTTTCAAAACCCTGACCCAGCTGTAGCTGTATTTATTAGAGAGCACACAGCATGTGCTGATATCTTCAACACATAGACAGTGCTATTTCACTGCTTAATAGGCTTATTTTAGGCCTGGTTCACATGTATGCGGGTTTGCACAGGCACAGCAGCCCATTCATTTGAATGGGCTGCCATGCCTGTGTTTCCTGCAGGAAAAAGGTGCATGCAGCATTTTAAAAATGCAGTGGCCTTGAAATCCATCCTGCTTTTGCACCATGCAATTTTCCTACAGTTCCTGCACCGGCAAATGCTGCATTTTTGGATGTGTGGGCCACGCAATAAAAAACAGTGCACTTGTGTGTGCAGGAACTGCAGGTAAGCCGCATGGTGAAAAAGCAGCAATTTCAAGGCCACTGCATTTTTAAAATGCCAATTCAAATGAATTGGCTGCTGTGCCTGTGCAAATGTGGACTGCCAACCCGCATACATGTGAACCAGGCCTAAAGTAGTAGTAAAGTCATTTTTAAAAATAAAAACACTGGTCCTCCTGCAGATTTAAGTCATAATGCACTAGTATGCAAACTCAACCCTTCATGGCACCCATTTGTCCTTGGCGCATCCCTCTTCTCCCAGTCTACATTCTACATTCTAAACCTTTGACCCCCTGAATGGACAGGCTGCAGTGATGTCACTCCTGCGTATGTGCACGGGTGGGGGGGGGTGTGACATAGCCCCAGCACACAGAGCCTTCTCTAATTGTTATGTGAGCTGCGCATGCTTTGTGATAAGGGGTACTGTAATGTGTAAGGCTCCGTTCACATCTAGGCATCCCGAATTGCGGGTGAAATCTCTGCGATTCTGCCTGCAATCCCAAATGGTTGTAAATCGCTGGACGCCCTTGTTATCCCCATCACTTTTATTGGCACTCTGATTGCGGTGCAATTTTGCCACGATTGTCGCCTAACGAATCACAGTAACATCACGCGAACAGAATCGTGGTATGCCTGTCGCTCAAAAGAAGTTCTTTTGGGCGACAGGCATACTGCAATTCTGTTTGATTTTACCGTGATTCGTCGGACGACAATCGCGGAAAAATTGTTGTGCTATTGGAAGTGACAGGGGTCGCAAGGGCCTCCCACGTTTTGTGGAGATTCGGGATCGTGGGCAGAACCCGTGACCCGGGATGCCTAGATGTCAATGGAGCCTAAAGGAGCAGTGTGATGGGAAAGGGGGCACTGTTATGTGTAAAGGGCACTATGATGTGAAAATGGCTGTAATGTAAGAGGGCGCTGTGATGTGATAGGGGGTACTGTGATTGCAGGGGGGCCCAAGAAAATGTTTGCCCAGGGTCCAATCCATATTAAAGATGGCCCTGGAGAGTTATAGTTTATGTTGGTTAACGTTACAGTTCTTGCTGGGACTTAAAGTATCATAAACCCTGAGTGCATTGTTTATACTGTTACAGTCTCCATTATTGTACTTTACCTTGATTGATCTTAATTTGATAATATACTTTGCTATTTACTATAGATTCTGGTGTATACTTTCTTTTTTTGAAAATTTGTGTTTATTAAAGTTTTGCACAAAAAAAACAGACAACACAATGCCACGCAGGGCAACACTCACAAACAATGACAGCAGGTCAAACCCCCCGATCCACCCCCCCACACCCCCCCCAGGCTCCTCCCAGTAGGTCCATCACAGAAACAGAAGCCTCCAGCAGTAATATAAATACCCCTCAAGTCTGTCCCAACAAAAAAAGGTTCATAGGACAAAGAAACTAGTCCAGCACGTAAACAGTAATCAGCAACCTCATGGCCTATTCAAATATCGGAGAAACTTCTAAGCATATGAAAAACAATTGTTCAGCAAGCACATGATGAGCAGGAGAATATCGTCAACAGTCATTACCACCCCCCCCCCCAGGCAACCCAGGGCAGCACCACATAAAAAACTCTAAGGCTGTTCAACGGAGGTCGAGGCCGGGGAGTCTATCCATATCTTCCACACCTTATCAAATTTGCGAGGACACCCCCTACTGAGATACGTAGCCTTATAGAGCGGAGTCACTTTATTAACCAGACCCTTCCAAAAGAGGATCGTGGGAGCCAAGGGGCTTTTCCAGTGTAGGAGCAGGGCCTTGCGAGCATAGAAAAGAAGCAGACTGACCAGAGTATGAACGGCCCTCGCAGGGGCCAAGCCATCCACCAACCCCAAGAGACAGACCTCTATGGAATTGGGGGCCGGAATCTTAACCACCTCCGCGATGCAAGCCAACACAGATGCCCAATAGTCCTTGACCACTGGGCACCGCCAGAAGATATGGCTGAAGTCTGCCGGAGAATGCGAGCAACGCCAGCATTCCGCCGAAGCCGTCTGATAAATGCGTGCCAGCCTCGCCGGCGTGTAATAGATCCTATGTAGAAATTTAAAGTGAATCAGGCGGTCCCTCGCAGAGACTAGGTAGGCGAAGGGGGAGCTCCACATATCATCCCAGTCATCACCATCCAGGTCAGGCACTTCCTCCACCCAGCGTTCCCTACACCTACGTACAGCTAGCGGAGTGGTAACAAACAATTCTTTATACAACTCCGAGAGGGGTTTCCGCATATCCGCCGCCTGTACAGCCATTTCCAGAGTTGAGGCTTTAATCTCCACACGGGGGGAACCGAACTGTGCCAGAAATGCATGGCGGAGTTGAAGATAGCAAAAGAAATACTGATTCGGTAGATCATAATGTGCCTTCAGGGCATCAAAGGTGCACAGCTCTCCACCGGAGACAATATCTCCCAGCAACTTCACCCCTCTAATCGCCCAGATAGCAGGATCAGGGATCGAGGCAAAATGAGGAAACTTAGGGTTCCACCACACCAGTCGCTCCTGGCTCCACCAGCGCCCGCATATGGTCCCAGGCTTTGATGGTGGAGCGCATCGTTCCCGTCAGCCTAAAGTGAGCCTTGGACCCTCGATGTAAAAGAAGACGAAGGCTCTCATAGGAGCCTAAAACAGCCGCCTCCAGCACCGTGGCAGAATCCCCATCGTCCCCCTGAAGCCAGCGACGTGCCACCACCCCCTGACCCTATGGGCCCTCTCCACCACATATGTTGGGGGAGGGGGAGGCAGATGGAGCAGATCGCAAAAAAACTTTTCAGCAAACAGTGTAGAATTTGATTCCTCAGCCTTCTCCGGTAATCCCACCACCCTGATATTGTTGCGACGCTGCCGATTCTCTGCATCCTCCATTTTGTCTGCCATAGCATTCACCTGGGCCTGTACAGCAATAAGTTGCGCTGAATGGGAAGCAGTGACATCCTCCACCTCAGAAATGCGACTTTCAGTCTCAGTCAGGCGCCCCCTTATCTTGTCTAAATCATGCTGGATCAGGGTACATTCAGAGGCCAGATTGTCAATCCGGAGCATTAAGGCAGTTTTACAGCCATCTATAGCAGCCAGGATGGGAGCTGTAATATCCCCTCCACCAGGTGACCCCCCAGGCTGTCCAGCGGTTCCCAGCAATGACCCTGTGGTACCTGAAGCCTTAGACTGGTCCAGAGGAGGGTTCCCAGCCCCCGCAGACATCCTTCCCGACTTAGAGGAGGCTCGGGTGCCTGTGGCTGCCGATGGAGAAGAGGAGGCCTGCACTGGCAAGATGGCTGCGGCCGCACTCGCACCTCGCGGCGGGACCGATCGCTGAGGCAGCGGGGTCGGTATCGAAACCCCGGATTTTCTCCCCGGCATCCGTGCCCCACCTGTGCCCGATGCGGAGGAGGGCAAAACCGACGTGATCCGAGGCACAGGGGCCGCGGATGGAGCCAGATAAGATCAGGATGAAGAGGAGCTCTGAGAAGACACGTCCGGCGCCTTCTACATCCCGGCCACACCCCCCTGGTGTATACTTTCAAGGTGACCCTAAGGTATGAAGAAATCATTACTCTGCATTTAATAAAGTGGTATAACTGGTGGGGTCAGTGTGTCTGAGGCCTTGAGCAGGGCTGAGGTAAGAGCAGAGGACCTGATTCAACCAGCGGCTCCTACGGAGGTGATGCTACACCTATTTATAGCATCAGCACTCTAATCCCATTCAGATCGGTTTGAACAAAAAAATCTTTTTAGGCAGCTTTAGCAGTAAAACCTGTTTTTTTATCAAATAGCAGTAGACCCGCTTTGACACGAAGATAGAAATTGGTGAGAAGTTCACTGTTGCTGTCCCTGTTCTTGCTGATGCAAAACTGTCCTAAAACACTTAAATCAAGCCCTCATTAAGAATTAAGAGAACACAGATGCTATAGCAGTGTAATATTGGTCAGCAGTAGGACATTTTTGATGAGGGAGAATTGGCTGAAATGTACTAAATTATAAAAGTAAAGACAGGTAATACTACAAATAGTGTGGGTAGCAGGTAGAAAATTTTGCTGAGCAAGGCTAGGTCCAAATTTACTAGAGATCAAAGAACACAGACTGGGGCTTTTACTACAACAGTAAATATACTGCAGAGAATACAGCAGTGTAAAACTGGCCAGCAGCAGCAAAAGTTCTAATGAGGCATAAAAGGCCTAAATGGTATATTCCTAATATTGTATCTATAGAGATAGGAGGCTGTTGTAAACATGAGCGATATAATGTGAGGTGGTTTAGGTGCACACCGTTCTTGCACAGTTTTTTCTTTCAAATAATGCAGCAGTGATACTATAAACAAAAGTAGCTTGAATTCCTTATGGTAAGTAACAGAAGAATGCTGCACTTTGAGCACCCACAACTTAAAGTGGATCTTTACCCTTTCAAACAAGTTTTTTCCTCTTCATCCTGATTCTACCCCAACCTCTCCAATACACAAGTATCCTTTTTAATGATTAGGTTTCGGCCCTCTGCCAAACCTCCCTCCTGCCTAGGCGAATGATGTCAGTGCCCCTGTTGCTTCCTGGGATATATGAGGTGCATATCCCAGGAGGCACCAGTAGCACTAAAGTCATTCCATTCACTAAAGGAGGAGAGGGATGAGCTAAGCAGCGTGTTATCAGGAGGCTGTGCCTGAACCTAGAGGAGCCTGCAGCCTCCTCCTGATGATATGACAAGGGATTATGACAGTAAGATCGGCGACAGCAGAGAAGAGGATCTTAGCAGGACAGCACTGGATTCACTGGGCGAAAGAGTATCTGAATTAAGGACAACCCAGCATCAGGTAAACAGGGGAAAAAATTAATATACCCCAAAATACATGAAAGATCCCCAAATTTCCGCCCCTGAAACAAAGGCCCATGTTTAAAGGCAAGTCTTGCTGTAGTTTTTTTAGGGAAGATAGAGCAGCCAAAAGAGCCCGCTAACCTCAAATCAACCATAAAAGATGAGAACAAAAAAGCAAGAACAACAGAATAAGCAGTAAAAGGGAAGCAGTAATCTCCCTAGCTTTCCCTCTAACAACTACCAGTTCATTGACACTGAGGCTGCTTTGTGACCTCTTTTATAGTGGGGAGGCTGGCTTACCAAAAACAACCTTATTGACCCTTCTGCTGGGCACAGTTCAAAGACCATGCAGTGCAATCGGGTATGAAAACATTCTCCCAAGCAGATTTGAACATTTGCCAGGACTGTAAATCTCAAACCCGCAGGATTCACCTTGATCCTGAACCTCATTCCTACTACAGATGCAATAATCATAGAAGTGTCTGCTTTCCAAAATAGATAGACTGGTCATGGCAACTGTATCTGGCACTCCCTGGGGGGTGTGCAAGAGACCCAGCCACTCAGGAGCGCAGGATACAGTTGATCACCTACTCAACCACAGCAGCTTGACTGCTCCAGTTCCTGATCCTACTCTGCAGACTATGAGGAAACTCTATGGAGTGTGACTTAGAGTCCTTGAGTTTGGAGCTGAAGCACCATGAGTGGAAGAAAGGGAGTGAGATGATTTCCCTTCTTTAGAGTCAACCTATACTGAAAAGCAGAGAGGAGAAAGAGAGAGTTGGCTTGCTCTGTCAGTTGTCCCACCTGGAATCTTCTGTACTGCAGCCCAAGCTACCCAGCAGTGCAGTGGCAGGTAAGTTGTTGTGGCCCAGATTGATGGGACTCGAAAATTAATAGAGATTTACTAGGGGTGAACATCTAAGAGGGGGGAATTCCGATGTATCTTGAAAACTACAAAGGTGAAGGTACTGGGTGAGGGGAAGAGGTCTTGCTGTCCAATACTTGCTGGGCCCATCTTTAGTTTTGGCATGTGCCACCTTGGGGCAGTTCAGCCAGCAATTACAGCAATTTTCTGCAGCAGAATGTTTGGTTACAAAATACATTGTTGATGAAAGGGCAGAGGGGATGAGAAAAGTGCATTTATTCTTTAAATAAGCCAAATCATGTCAAAATTATTATTTTTTACAGATAATTTTCTGATTTGTTAACATCTTAATGTGAAAATCATGTAAGAGTGGTTTAAAAAAATGACTACAAGTTTGTCATTGTCAAGATTTAGATGATATATTTCTCCAATTAGCAAACTAACCTTTGTATATTAGACATTAATATGGCTACAACATTGTAACAAATCAGTTTGGGGTTGAGCTGTTGAATTCCAGTGCAGCAACTAGTGAGGGGATGTTAATTTAATCGCCCTGTTAATCAGAGGCAGATCAAGTCAGTATAGAGTGTGAACTCATTAATATAGAACGTGATACACTGAAAGGAAATTGAACCCAAAGGAGTTTACATGAAAACACTGCAAACATTTTACTATTTCCACTGGGCTATTCAGATATGCAAATAGGAAAGTTTAATAAAAACTCTCTGTAGACCGTGATATAGTAAGTTCCAGTACATGATTATGTCGCATGGGGGTCTCATGTTGAGTGACATGAAGGCTGTTTAATTAACTGCAGCACTTACAGTAGGGTAAGAGTACGATTTTTCTATATGTTCATTTAGAGGAAAAAATGCATAATTCCAGCAAATTCACGCAACATTTATTAGCAAGCAAGGAATTTTTGACTTGTTCTTCACATTTTATGTGACTGTGTTTTCTTTTTACTGCTATATATTATAAATAAAATGGTGATAAGAGGAGGGCACGTCTATCTGTATGTTTCTTTGCTGAATAGGTGCTATTAGCACATCAATCAGTAAACGATTAACATAGAGAGAGCACTACCATTATAGAAAGACAGACGACTGACTGCACAAATGAGATCCATCAAATTTGCCTTTTTTTTTAATTTTCTGTTTGAAGATTTAGCCTCGGGTTAACACTAGGGCGACCTGTGAGGCGTCCTGGTCGCCTCACAGGTCGCCGCAGGTCGCCTCCCATAGGGAAGCTGCGGACCCGTTCTAATAGGAGCGACACACCTAGAAAAAGGGTCCGGAGCTTCTTTGGGGCGACCAGGAGGCGACCGCCATAGACTTCAATGTTATGAAGTCCGTGGCGGCCGCTCCGAGGTTGCGGCGCGCTGCTCGCACCATGATCTCGGAGGTCGCCCCGGGAAGTAGCGTCGCGGTAGTGTGAACCGGCGCTTACCCTACTTATTCAAGGGATGCATACACACAATGTTGATTGGCTTACTGTGCCTGCATTTACCACTTTATTTGTAAAACCATACTTCCTAATGTATCTCATGAATGTTCCTCATGCTAGTTGAAGGTCATAACACAAAATTGAAAGATTTGTTTGCTGCAAGTTCCAAAGATTTAACTGTCATGGATGAGTTGGGTTACTTGTAGAAAGCCTTATTGCAGGGAAATCCGTGTCTGAAGGATATGATGTTGTGTGGGTTTCTCCAAAGCTATAGAACATGTACAGTACAGATATGACAAGGTATCCAATACTTAACAATTTAACATGTCTTGTGATAATGCTTATCATTGTGACAGAGTTGCAACCACCTGGATGAGGATGTTGCCCTCAACTAGGTGTCCCACCATCTTTTTATATACTAAAAAACACCCATTGGCCCAAACTCTAGTGAGCAAGATTGGATAGCACTTCTGGGCTCACACTCAGCAAGGGAACTGCTATGGGTTCCTTTAGAGGCTTTGGCAGACTACTGAAAGGATTGGTTTTCCCAGTGGTGAATCATCAATCTTTGCTTATATTGTATTGCCAAAAAATCAACTGAATTTGGGGGAAATCCTAATTCAGGCAAATCCGTCTACTCATCACCAGTTGTAAAAAGGCAGCTGTCATTTGAAATCAGGTCACAGGCCAAAGTTATGACTTGATACACAGTTCCTCTACACAGAGCATTGCTTCCTGGCAAAAGGAATTACTGAAAATGTATTTTTAATGTGCTACTAAAACAGAGGCCTCAGCTGGGAATTAGAGCTTTATTTTAAGTAAAAGTTGGAAACAGATTTTAAATGTCACTCTCCTTTGCTGGCTAACATGGCTGAGTGCTGGGTGTTTTTATTTTTTTATGTCTAAAGTGATTTTCCCACCTAATTTTATATCTATAGAATGATTCTCTGCTTGTGTTTATTACACATATGGGAAGTTTTTATCTCTCTGTAAGTTCAGAATTGTCTCATGTTTCCCTTAAATGAAGTATATTGTAACCTTTAAGTTATTTAGAACAATTTTGCATGAAACACATCAGAAACCAAGGTATGGGCAGCCAATTAATTACATTTTGCATACTAAGCTTTGAAGTGTATTTTAAATAAACTCTTCAAATGCTGCATGCACTGTGGAGAAATTCTATGCAAAACTTCCCAGAGTGACTTCTGTGATTGTACCCTGTAACCCATTTGCTCCCTTTCCCATCTGTGACACTGCATCCTATTTATCTCACATCTATATATTTTCATGCAATCCTCCTCCTGACACCTGTGTAATGTAAACTGAGGCTGCTAAAAGAGCAAGCTGATCAGCTATGACTGACTGTGTGTTTACAGGGTTTCTTTGATATAGCAAACAGAACTCTCCCAGAGAATCCAACATTGAGATGCCCACAGGGCTGTTCATATAGCAAAAATCTCCCATTAGGGCAGCAACTGGTGATTTAGTGGTCTGGCACAGGTTTACTTTAACCCCTCAATCCTAGAACGGATATACTTACCTTTACTTCACTCCCCCATTGCTCTATTCAGCTCTGTGGGCTTTCAGGTCTTTTTAATAAAGTCAATTGTCTAAATGTAGTACATTCGAGGGGGGAGACTCCAGAAGGGGTTTGTTCCTAAACAAAGAAAAATGCTGAATATATGGTATGTATCCCATCTTGCTTGCATGCATCTTGGATTGTGGAGCAGGGACAAGCTCTGTTGTGGTTCAGCACTGATGTGTCAAAGATTGATGCTGGACAGGGCTTTTGCTTTAGATAAAGTAAATACAGTACCTGGTAATTCCAGGTATGGAGGAGCATGTGACTCATTCCATATCATATGACAGTGATGGGCTAATCAGCAATGTCACATGGGAGTCCATAACACAATGTGAGCTGCTACTCCAGGGCTCGTAGCTTGCATAGGGCCTTCGCTCCCATCAGTTTAACAGGGCAGTGGGTAAGTAAAAGGAAATTTAGTATAACCATCTGTAGTGGTCTTCATTAAAATGCACGCTACCATACTACCAATGGCTAAAGGCATATGTGCTTTAAACTTCTATTGGGCAGGCACCATGTGGTCCATGTACTCCATATTATAAGCAATTAATAAATGTAGTAGAGGGGCTGGACAAAAAACAAAAGTTTTAGGAAAACTAAAGGAGGTCAAAGTGTAAGCTAGTTATATATTTTGACTCCACATATTACCAATATTTTGTTTTCCTATCAGACCAGAATTCCACATAGAATCATTGGTTATAGGTCTCTCCTTTAGATTACTGCCAACTTTCTTTTTTACACAAGGAATTTCTGTGGTCCTGTGTAATGAATTAGTCCATTTCCACGGCAGCCATGGCCTCCAGCCTACAGGAGAGAGCCTATTAGAAGTCATTTGCAGTCGACAGGCAGGCTTGTTTCCGCTCAAATATTATCAATGAGCTTGTCAAGGCGTGCTTTAACCTTCTCCGCTCACTTCATCTGCTTCTCCTTTCAGATGTCTGTCCTGGTCCCCACAGCCCCCAAATGACTAGCAACAGGATGTCATACACCTGTTTTGCTTAAGGCTGGGATTCGGAGCCCGCGTGCGATTTTGTGTACGCCTTGGCTGGCTTGCTGCTTTTCTCGACGTCTATGTCAGAATGTCAGATGATCGTTGTTGTATGTGCAGCTGTTGCATAAGAACAGTGCCAGGGGCACAAATTTCCTGCAGCGAGCTTTAATTTGCTCTGTCCTCCCCAAAGAGATCCCTCAATTCACCTTGCTGAATTTGCTGTTGCTGAATAAAAACTATGGCCTGTACGTATCTTAGACAACCTTCACAGAAGGGGTGAGGTGTCTAAAGTGGAAAAAAAAAGACTGAACAACAACTGTGCGGCCATTGCATTCAGATGAGACAGGCTTCCTGGTAAAGGGGAAAAAAAAGACGCTAGCCATCGTTGGGTTGCGAAGAGATACAAACGACAGCGGTGGCAAACACACAGGGACTTCTGAGGCAGTCAGTTTGCATTAGATTTGGATAATAGCAGAGGACAGCTCCTTGTAACCTGACTAAGCCATAACCTGACGAGATATTCATGAGTGATTTGACTAGCTCTCCTCACTGGTACAGAATTAGGTTGACAATCAAAACAGCTGTAGAGAAAAATTGCAACCAGATTGCCAAAGGCAAAGAAAGGGCCTGTCAAATTTCTTAAAGGAGCAGAATGACAAGAGGCTCTGATGTACATTCATACGGGACATTACTGGCTGCTAGGAAAGACCTGTACTCTTATGGTGATGGCGATAATTTGTTATTAATATATTATGTGATGCAAAATGCTTACTATGAGTGCAGGATGAGCAGGCACAGGATGATGTGTTGTCTCTTTAATAATGCAGCATGAGTGGGCATTGTTAGATGTATATATCACAGCAGTCACATGAATATATGTAAAATAGGCAGTAAAATACTGTATATGATCAGATTGGGTGAGTTGTTATACCATATATATTTGAAGAGCAGTGATAGTACTAATGCAAAAATACAGTTTATATTTCAAAATGGTGGTTGGTTCACTCAAGAAGTTGTAATATGCTGTCTTAAAAAAATTCCAAAACTCTGAAACAACCCATGGAATGCTTAATGAGATCTGAAATAACGGAAATTGCAAATGGCTTGTTTACTGGTAGACCCTGATATTAGGAGACAAAGTGAATTCTATTAATGTAAGATTAAATGTGAAAATAGGCACAGACAATAGGGAATCTATCTTCCTTTTAGCTATTCAAGTGTTATAGATTTTCTTAAAGTAGAAATGAAAGCAAAACTTTTTTTTTTCATTTTGAATAGAGTAAGTGATCTTTTTATTCAAAAAACTCATCAACAAATGATAAAATGATTGCATGATAGAAAAATACATTCCAGATACAATGGTTTCCCTTAGCTACAACCGGATCATAACATACAGAACGTATATGTGTTATGGATATCAACAAACAAAAATACATGTTGAACAGAAATATGTATACAGTAAGTATAGAAGCGCATGATTAAGATAAATTTGCATCAACAGGCTTGACGCGTTTCGTGGACTTCCCTCCACTTCATCAGGAGAAGATGCATGCATATGTACAGAAAATGTATGAAGAACAGTAAATCTACTAAATAATATCAGTATAAATAGGCAAGGTGGGTGTTCTGTTCTCACTACACGTTTGCCCCTGGCGTGTATGTAGCTCAACATACAGTTTAAACCTTCAAGCCTATAATAACCAGTCTGTCTGTAACTTTAGGCTTTATTACGATGAACAGATGGTGGTCACATTAAAATAGGATATACAAGTGCGAATATGGTGAAACTAGAAATAAACAGATAAGAACATACAATAAGTACATGAACATAAGCAAGATATGCACTGGATAAACAGCTAAAAGTCCTCAAGCATACCAGCGATGCTTCCTAGAAGGATTCAGGAATTTTTTCCTGAACATGAGGTACAGGCCTAGCTTCCTTTATGTGGTGTGCCTGAAATGGAGACCGCAAAAGGAAATTTTCCAGTAAAAGGTGGAGCTAGTTACCAGTGATAAAGAACAGGAAATGTGCAATATCATAGAATACTGTCCATCAGCAGTCTTTTGTTATAGTGGAATCTTGTGGCCAATATCGGTATTGCAAGTTCCAAAAATATTATTTCTTCCTTAGGCTGAAGGCATTACAGTGGGGCAAAAAAAAAAAACACTAAATTAGTGGAGTACCCTACCCTGATTGGGGGTGGTCTGGGGATGTCTCCACCGGGAGCTGTGGGAGGTGGATAGACCTAAGAAACCAATAGTGGGATATGGAATGTGTGATTGAGTATACACCCGAAAGCTGGGGGAAGAAAAAGGACAATATGAGGGATGTAAGACTTGGTAAAGTGAGTCCAAAGGGAATAATATATGTCACTCCTAAATTAAATGCAGGAGAAGGCAATCAGCAATATAGACCAAGTGAATTACTGCATAGTATAGCCATTGTCCAAGATGCAGAGTAGCCCAGCATGGAGAAGAAAAAGAAAAGTTGATAGGGAGTGTATCATTCTCAACAGGATGGTATATATACCATCAATGTGGCCACGGGTGATTCTCAACGTCACGCCAGCATGCATGAGGAGGGAAGGTGCCACACCTGAGCGATCTGGTTTGCGCAAGCATTGGTGCCAATGTTCCCTCATGTAGTGAACGGCAGAATAAATTCCAACACTCCGGCGTAGTGACGGCAAAAATGTTGATGGCGTGGGGGGGCGTGGCGTAGATGCGATGTGGGGAAAGCCCGCCCCAGCCCCGCAAGGCAACCACAGGTATACCAAGGGAAACCAAAAGAACTGTATATCGTGGATGTGAAACATGTAAATATTAGTACACAGTATTACCATGGGTTAACACTTGTCTCTATTCATATTGCAGATCACCACACAAGGGGACTTGCCAGCTGTAAGCTATTTGCAGGGTTACCCACTGTAATCACGTTCCTCGATCCCTGAATTAATAGTACAATGGGGAAAGGTTTGGGACTTTAAATGAGGCACCTCCTGACTTAGGCTTGGTACCTCTATCCCTATTATTCGAAAGAGAAAGGGGAATTGGGACTTTAAATGAGATGCGTGACTCTCAGTGGTTATAAATACAACTAATTACCTATGGTAATTCATGGTAATTTAGATATGTACATGTAGGTAGGATGGTAACATACACAGTAATACAATATAAAAGGTGGTAATGTTGAGAGCAACTCTCTACTCATTCTCTCTCTCTCTCTCTTAGTTATACTTTAAAGTAGACCTGTAATGAATTAATTTAGTTGCTAGGTTCTACAAAAAAAAGGTGGGGGGGGGATATATTTCACAATTAGTGCGCTGATCACATAAGTCCAAGGATAGCTAGTGATTTGTGAATATTTCTTCTTTAATCACAGTCTGTAGATTAACTGTAGTATAATTCGTTTTTTAATGCCCCCCCCCCCTTTTTTTTCTTTTAAATGGTGTGTCCAAAAACTTTTTGGAGGTTTTTATATTTGGATAGAAAGTTTTTAAAGTAATTTTTAAAGGTTTTTATATTATACTATGTATTGTTGTTTTGTCTATGGCTACCTGTAAATGCCTGCTCATGTCCCTATGTTTATGGGGCCTCTCCTAGTATGGCCTCTTTAAGTGGAGGGGTGGAGGAGGGGCCAGTACATATAAAATGACATTGGGTATGGGTATAGGTGTGACCTGAAGATGGAGCCCACGCCTCAGAAACGCATCCTCAAGCAAGAGGCTTACGTGTGACATTTCTTCCTTTCTCTCTTCCTTGCTGTGATTTCCCCACATTTACCGGTCTTCCGGCCGGGTCTGGGCACGCATGCACAGTAGTAACTGTGCAGGGCTAACAGGGGGCAGGCGCAGGAGCTGGACACTCTAGGAGCTCAGTGAGGGCACCGCACACCCAGAAGACCGGGAGGGATCACCACCTTACCATCCAACTAGGACACAGGAGCATAGATCGGGCTCCCTGTCTGACATGAAGAGGCCATAAAGGAAAGGAGGTTGCAGATATGCTCAAAACCGTTTGCCAGCATGTGAGTGCATGTACTATTACAACTTATACCTTTTAATAAACTGTATTATGCTAGGTCGGATGTGCGCTTTTGTCTTCTTTTGTTTTGTCTACAAAAAAAGGTACAGTTTGTCACCTTTTGCTAAAAAATTATTTCCAAAAAATAAAGTATGGCAGACTGTACTCAACTGCGTTGTTGAAAGTGTACCAATACAGCTATTGTCATCTTAAGCATAGTTATTTTTTTTTAGCTGTCTTAGCAGTGTAGATTTATTGCCCTTAGACCTTCGTCCACGCCCCAGCCACTATGAAATAATTCCTATTAGGGATGGGCAGAACACCCCCCTGTTCGGTTCGCACCAGAACATCTCGAACAGGGAAAAAGTTCTAGCGAACATGCAAACTCTATTAAAGTCTATGGCAGGACTCAACAAACCCCAGGCACCAGGTCGCATTGGTGACTAGAATTAGTGGCCTGGCACCCGGGCCTGGTATAGATTTTGGGGAGAACCCCACGCCGTGGCAGCTTGGCATGGCACTGCTCCCTGTCTAACATTGGCATCTTAGGGAAATCTTGGTCAGCTTGACATGGTACTGCTCTTGATTTATAAGTGACAGGGACTAGAGATGGCCTTGCGGTTCGCCCAGCGGTCGGTTCACGGCAAACTTTGCTTGTTTGCTGTTCGCTGAATATGCGAACATATGGCGATGTTCACGACCTCCATATTCTTTTACATTGTGAAGAACTTTGACCCATGACACATCCATCAGGTGGTACAGGACAGCCAATTGAGACATTTCAGCACATGGACATACCTTATAAATAGACCTGATCTGGCTGCCATTTTACATTCTGCCTTTTGTCAGTGTAGGGAGAGGGTGCTGTGTGGAGCAGGGACAGACTGTTAGTGACACAAATCGCTAGGTAATAGGTGCACAAAAGTCCTTTTAAGGACTGGTATAGGTATACTATTGTTTTGCCTATATTCTGTCTTTTGTCAGTGTAGGTAGAGGTTGCTGTGTGGAGCAGGGATAGACTGTCAGTGAAACAAATCGCTAGGTAATAGGTCCATAAAAGTCCTTTTAAGGACTGGTATAGGTGTACTATTGTTTGGCCTATATTCTGTCTTTTGTCAGTGTAGGGAGAGGTTGCTGTGTGGAGCAGGGACAGACTGTCAGTGACACAAATCGCTAGGTAATAGGTCCACAAAAGTCCTAATAGGTCCACGACAGATTGAAGCAGGCTGTTATATAACAATATACTTTCATAATAGTGTATTTGGGTACTACAGAAATTTTGCCTTTTCTTTGCTGTCAGGTGAACGCCTGTGGGCTAATTTTTGGGGCCTGTAATGGCCGACACATACTTCTGTATCCTGCGAATGCCTAATGTACCTCCAGCCACAGAATACAAAGTTCTTTGCTGTCAGGTGAACGCCTGTGGGCTAATTTTTGGGATCTGTAATGGCCAACACTGTATCCTGTGAATGCCTAATTTTTCAGACTGGAATTGAAAATCAATGGGTCTGTAAACGTTCTGCTAAATTGTGGAACGGATGCGGACCCATTTTACAGACGTGTGAATGGACCCAATATGTATTTAACATGTATTTACCGGCTGCTGTCAGTTCTGGCTGATTTAGAAAAAAAAAAAACATTTTTTTGCTGGAAGAAAAAAAAAATTTGATGGCAACTTTTCCAATAGCAATACTTCTGGTATGTCAGTGTCCATGTTGTGGGACTATGTGTGCACAGCTAGTAAGTATTTTGTGGCTGCAAATATGACCTGGAGGTTTTTCATGTTTGCCTGCCATTAAAATGAATGGGGTCCGCCGCAAAGCTGTGGTTCGCGAACATTTGAGCGAGTTCGCCGATCACGTTCGCGAACCGTCCCGGCAGATGTTCCTCCATCACTACTAACAATTATGTAATCCTATGAAATATCCTGATGGTTAGAATTGCTGCTACTAAGTTTAAATGGTACTATGTTACTCTTCCTGGACAACTTCTCCCTCGTAGTGTACTAACTTTGCTTACAGCTGTCTTGCTGCCCATTCTTGACTTAGACATATTTTATATTAAGTTCAATGACAGTATTGTCACGCTTGACACTGCAAGGTGTCAGATGCCATGAACATTTTGCCATGGGGCCCGGCCCCATGATCTACAGTTATACCCCTACTCGGAGGAGTAAGGGCAGTAATACAGAATGGTGTCACACTCTTAAAGCAGAATTAAACCTCTGCATATTTTATTTTTTCAATGGCCCCCGGGAGCTTTATGTGATAATCTCTATTAGTATGCACCACATTTTAGCACGTTATAGGAGGCCGACCTGCCAAGCGATCCCCTCCAGTGCTGCGGTGTCAGCACTCCTGGTCCTGGCTGTCATGGGCACTTCCACCTTCTCCTGGCCTTCTTTCATGGTTTGAACTGATTGGCAAGGCTGGGACCAACAGCACTGTCTTGTCAGTGCTCTCGACTTTCATGAGTTCCTTCATCTTCTCCCGGTCTTCCTTCTGGGTTCAAACTCTCTAGTCTCTTGATTGGCCAGGTCATGATGATACCACTCTGGTGCATGTATACAGGAGGCACATCATCGTGGCACAGAGCAGAACTGTAAATGTATGCTGAGCCGTGAATACGTGTGCATTAACACTGACAAACAGGGAGAGGCAGGTAAGACAGATCATACCAATAGACTCACTTCTTTAATAAAAATCCTAACTGCCAGCATTTTTCTTTTTTAACTTTCAACTTCTACTCTAAGACTAATGCATTATAACAGGGAGAACAAGGACAAAAGTTTGGACTAACTGCAATAAAAATGTAAAGATTTTGATATTGCTGTTATATTTGTTTGAAGAAGTATTTTTGACTTGAGTTTCCCCGTAACCCATACCTTAAACTGCTTTTCTTAAACTTAAAGCATGTTTGCATTATAGTATTTATAGAATTGCATTTTTTTAATAATTTGCATCCACAGAGCCATTGTTCAAACCACTTAATAAATCTTAGCAAGCCTTGATGTATTAATAAAACATTCACAAGAGTCTGAATTTGGAATTTCAATGACAAGTATGCACCAGTGCACTAAAACTTAATAAGAGTATAATCAATTAAGAATCTGTAAACCAAAACAATAACCTCCATTTTTATGCCTTCTGACTAATTTAAAAGCTATTATTGCGTGCATACTTCATGGCACGCGCGTTTGATGCATATTTCCTACTGTTAATGAGTAAAAATGAATATATTCCAAGGCAGACTTGTATTATGTACTTCCATGTTTCCTCATTGCACTAAATTACTACTGACAGCATTATAATTCATACTAGACAACTTAGCCCGAGCAGGTGGTCATAATTTTCAAGGAACAACGTGATTTCAGATTATGCCTACAGGATTTTCAATATAATGGTTGATTCAACCTCCACAATTACACAAGAGGATTTCTGCAACAAAGTATTATATGTCAAATTTTACCAGCTGCACTACAATGGCAAAAGTCTGAAACAAAAAAAAAGAAAAGAAAAAGATATAGTGTATCACTGATTTCAACTTTTGTTAAGAACACAAAAGGGGGGTGACGTAACAAAACAGCTCACATACTAAAAATGAAAAAGACCACTTAGCAGTAGTTGAATATTGATTGACTATTACCAATCAAATAATAGCTTTCAATTTCTGCCTTGCATTGGGCATAACATAATTTGAACCTGGCCGACTATCGTATTCCAGTTTTACACATTTTATAAATGGTCATACATTCTTATTCCAACTGCATTGTTCCATCATCCATATGTAAACGGTAGCTGCCAGTTGCAAGTTTAAAAGTGCCCCTTGGATCTGTTGAAGTTTATGGAACCCCTATCACTAACATCTCATATAAGTTTTACCATGTTGAGAAGGTAAACCCCAATAATGAGATTTTTTATAGCGCTTGCTAATATTAATCTAAAAATAAACAGTATAAATTATCAAAGTGATATGGTGTATAACAAGTGGATGTGTTGTGTGGGATACACAATAAATAAATTACTAAAGTTAATTTGCACAGAAATTTCACAGTATTATTCACAATTAATTAAAGTGTACATTGTGATATCAATAATAGTACCAGCAGTTGGACTACTGGAGGATTCGCACCCAGCACCTGCACTTTATTTATTTGACACCGAATTTACATGCACTAAAGTCACTTATGAACTTTGTTTTTTGGACATTTTTTGGCACAACCTTATTTTTATATATTTATTGATATCACCATGCACTTTATTTATTATTGATATCACAATGTACACTTTCATTTATTGTGAATAATACTGTGAAATGTCTGTGCATATTAACTTTAGTAATTTAGTTATTGTGTATCCCACACAACACATCCACTTGTTATACACCATATCACTTTGATAATTTATACTGTTTATTTTTAGATTAATATTAGCAAGCGCTATATAAATCTCATTATTGGGGTTTACCTTCTTAACTACTACTTACTCTATAGCAGCTGCTACCACTTAATTAATCCACCCTTTACCAACTCATCCTTATAATAGGAATACCATAGGCGCGAAGGATATACACCTATTTGGGGTATATAATCTTCTCAAGTTTTACCATGTAATGTAATTTCAAAAATAATTTTCAATATATTAAAATCAGGGATTGACCAATTATCGGCAAAGCCGATATATCGAGGGCCGATCTGCACTTTCCCTGATATATCGGAATCGGCCCCTGAGGTTACCAGGAAAGTGCTGTACCAGAGTGATGCCTGCAGCTAGAGGCATCACCCCGATACTGGCGTCCATAGCCGGCGGTCGGCTGTCTTGTAATGACAACCGATGCGGCTGAGAAGCCGCTTGGCTGTCATTACAAGGAGCGGGAGGGGATGTCTCCCCCCTCCCGCCGCCTTCCGCGGCTCACCCGGGTCTCCCGTCCCACCTTGAGACCCGGGCATCCTACCTGTATGGCCGCTGAAGACCCGATCAAAGTCAGCTCTGATTGGGTCTCCTTGTAAAAACCCGGAAGTGATGTCATGACATCACTTCCGGGTACTCGGCGCAAAATTCAATAAAATGACAGCATTCACAACAGCAAAACTTGGCGTTTTGAATGCTTTAAAGTGCAGAGGAGGGGTTTGGGGGTCTTTTAGACCCCCAGATCCCTCCACAAGAGTACCTATAAAAAAAAAAAAATGTAAATGTCCAAAAATATCAGCCGATACCGATATGCGATGACCAAAATATCAGTATCGGCAATAAAAAAATGATATCTGTCGATCACTAATTTAAATCTGTAGTTGTCATTAAAATAATTCCTTGTAATCCTGCCATGACTGTCCCTGTTTAGGCACTTCCTTTTATAAGGTAACAATGCTCTGTCCCTGTCTTCAACTCTACTGTCTCCCTTGTTCTTGTTGTCACCCTCTCACAGGACTTGTGATTGAGTTCTACACACATTGCATAGCTATGTTGTTACCCTCAGGATGCCTGCTCTGACAAATGCCATGCAACCATCACTGGAGTCCATATAGAAGGTGGCTGCAAGGAGGCTTTAGGAGATCAGCAGCACTCAGACACAACAAAGGATGAAAAAAGGTGAAACGATTTAAAAATGGCAATTGTTAAGGATATAAAGAACTTTGCCAAACTACATGCAATTTATTTTTATTTATTAGTTAACTCTAAGTTTTTTAGCTAACATTATAGCTAGTGATAACTTTTTTAAGCTCCACGGTGCAGTACACATGATCTAAACTAATACCCAGTGCAATAAAAAAGTAAGCGCACACAAAAAGTGAATCACCAAAAAAAGTGCATAGGATGTACACATGCTCCTCCTCCAAAGAGAAAGGACCTTGCTTCTGATGTCCCAGGGCACCAGACTCCTGGCGGTTACTGGGGTACACGTGGCCCACCTGGTCAAAACCAGGTGGACTCCATTCTTCAGGGGACCTGTCGAGGCAAGGTCCACCCAAGTTCTAAATGGCGCTACTCTGAAAGGGGACCCCATGGGAGGGAAAGAACCTAACCACAAAGCCATGTGCACACAGTGTTGCCCATCATAAGGCCAGGTGCCCACAGTGCTGCCCACCATAATGCCATGAGCCCACAGTGCTATGCAAAAAAGTGCAAAATAAATACGCGCAAATGTGTGGAACAATGCTAGCTAGGGATAAACAATGAACCAGATTCTGGCCCAGATTGGTGTAATTTGGCGTAAGCACATATTCACTATGGATCATGTTCTTTTGGACCACTTGATAGATATTTGGGTAAGACAGAGCATGGTCTTCTGTCCCCTCACTCACAATCCTCCTTGAACCCTAATTCCCTAAACCCTCCACAAATGATCAAAATCTGGGCCATCTATGAACCAAAGGGAAGGTTCTCATTTTACCTTGTAAGGGACCTCTTTATTAGGTCACCCCAAGCAGGACAGACTTCACATATCTACTCTGCAATGTGGATCCCAGCTTCCTCACCATGGAATTGCTGGTGAAGTAGATTTGCTGAAATATGTTCATCACTGATTACAGATTATTATAGTCTCTACATGTTCCTTCGCCTATCCAGCAACATGTGGGAGTGTTGGGACTGGTCCTGACAAACAGGCACAATGTGCCTAATTATGTGTGAAATTTGCAATAACTATGCAAATGCTATTGTTAAGTATGCAAATATTAGAAAATAAAGCAAAAGTGCCATCGTGAATTTCTCACATTTGCTAAATAAAGACAAAAAAAAACACCTCACAACTCAATTTTAAAATGCCCTCATTCAATCCTGAGTTTGACTTGCATGGCACAAGTGCAGAGCAGAGTTCCAGGATGGAACCCTGGCATATAAATACATCAGACTTTCCACGTCCTGAAGACACCACGCTAGTGACTTGCTAATTCATTACGGTGTTGTAATGCATGCAGAATTTATGGCTGCAGCCTACAGTACGTTAATAATTTTTACTGATTGACAGATTATAAAAGGCATGAAACTACTAATAATGAGCCAGTGAGCATAGTGGAAAGGCAAATCTATCTTACTGAAATGTTAGATTGTTATAAAGTTTTAAATAAGATTCAGTACAAGTCATTTGTATAATATTCACAGTAATGATTACCATACTTATTATCATTCTTATTTATTCCATATCCACCAGGCTTCGGTCAATTAACCTGCATAGTATAAAATAAAAAATAAATTCAGGATTTCATATAGAATGGGTCCAGCTAATAATGGTGGTAGTATATGAATACGTTTAAGGGCCCACTTACAGTGTTTTAACTCACGGGTTCTAACGTGCTAAAATGCATATGGGGTGGTCCCTCAGTAAAAAAGAGTCTGTTACCATCTCAGTGCTGCAGTGCATTTTGAAAAATACAACAAATGTTTTTAGTGCATTAGGAGGCTGTAGAAGTCAATAGCAGCACATCAAAATACATATAACATACATTTTGACATGTTGGCAGCAGGTATTACCGAGCCTTAGTCAATGACTGTTAACCCAATCCCCTTGTGGGTGTTCATTCAAAGGCAGCTCTTTAACCACTTAAGCCCCGGAAGATTTTACCCCCTTCCTGACCAGGGCATAATTTGCGATTCGTGACTTTAACGGACAATTGCGCGGTTGTGCGACGCTGTACCCAAACAAATTTGACGTCCTTTTTTTCACACAAACAGAGCTTTCTTTTGGTGGTATTTGATCACCTGTGCAATTTTTTGATCATGCGCTATAAACAAAAAAAGAGCGACAATTTCGCAAAAATAACAATATTTTGAAAAAAAAATTATATGAAATCCCCCCCCCCCCCCAAAAAAAATGTAAAAATCTAAATTTTTTAACATTTTAGGCCAATTTGTTTTCTGCTACATATGTTTGGTAAAAAAAAAATCACAAAAAGCATATTTTGGTTGGTTTGCGCAAAAGTTATTGCGTTTACTAACTAAGGGAAAGATTTTTGTCATTTTTATTGTATTTTTTTAACGAGCAATGGCGGCGATCTGCGATTTTTTTTGCGGGACTGCGACATTGCGGCGGACAGATCGGACCCTTGACTGACATTTTTGACACTTTTGGGGGTACCAGGGACATTACTACAGTAATCAGTGCTATACATATGCACTGTTACTGTAAAAATGACACTGGCAGGGAAGAGGTTAACTTTATTTGAGAAGGAGGGGTTAAGTATGTCCCTAGGGGCGTGCTTCTAACTGTGATTGGATGTGGCTTTTCATGTAACAGCAGAGATCTACGGTCCTACATAGCAGGAACGTATGATCTCTGCTGTTACACAGGGGAGAAAGACAGGCGGCTTTGTTTACATTAGCCGCCTGCCTTTCTCCCGGTGTAACCGACGATCGCAAGTGACCGGCGTACATCGGGTCCGCCGGTCACTCGTGCGGGGGGGGGGGGGGGGTCCGTGAGCAAGCGGGAACGTTCCTCCGGCGGTGCGTGCTCGCTCCCTAGAGCCTCACAGGCAAGCGACGTAGTACTACGTCACTTTGCCTGTGAGGGGCTGACTGCCGCAGTAAATAGTGCGGCGGTCAGCAAGCGGTTAACCACTTGCCGACTGCCGTCAGTAATCCTACTGCGGCAGTGCGGCTCCCCTGGGTCCAGCGACGTAGACCTATGTCGCTGGACTCCTAGTGATCATGGCGGCGCACTCCCGCTGTGTTTAGACACAGCAGGAGTTGGGCCGGAGGAGGAGAGGCAGCGATTGCCACCTCCCTTCCCCGATCGTCGGGGAAAGTGTGAGAAGACCCGCCTGCTTATGTAAACAAAGCAGGCGGGTCTTCTCAGTGACAGACAGGGAGAGATCACAGGATTCAGCTGATCCTGTGATCTCTGTCTGTGTCACAGAACCCCCCCACATGTCAATAAGCATGAGGCTCACATTTAACCCTTTGATCACCCATAGGGTTAACCCCTTCCCTGCCAGTGTCATTATTACAGTAACAGTGCACATTTTTAGCAGAATGTGAAAAATATTGTTGTTTTTTTTTAAATTGTCTCTCTTTTTTTGTTTATAGCGCAAAAATTAAAAATTGCACAGGTGATCAAATACCACCAAAAGGAAGCTCTATTTATGGGAAAAAAAGGACGTCAATTTTATTTGGGTACCACGCCGCATGTCCGCGCAATCGTCCGTTAAATAACACAGTGCCGAATTGCAAAATAGGGCCTGGTCAGGAAGGGGGTCAAATCTTCCGGTCTTAAAGTGGTTAATGAACTTTAGTCCATCAAGTGAAGTGCATTTCTGGGCTTTTTGTCCACTTTTATTTAAAAGTAAAGTTCAAAAGTTTACGCAGAAAGTTACCTTTTTCAGTGGCACATCAACAAATGGAAATTTTCTAGGCTCCTGGCTATCCAGACGATGTACTCCCTGAGTCTGTCTCTGCACAGGCTCACCCTATTATCTCATTCAAACCAACTGCCCATCTTGGGCTGCACAGGCTCCTGCCTAACTACAGATCAGCTATACATGAGGCTGGACAACACACACTCCAGGGGAAGGAGCCTTAAACCATAGGACGATGTAGACATTCGCCAGCACACTAAGGATCTTCAATTTTGTCCAATTATAGAAAGATTACATCACAAAACAGTGTGGTGCTAACGTTTCGGAGTCATGCTGGACCCCTTCGTCAGGCCTGTGATAAGTGCATGCAGTTGTGCAGAAGTATTTCAGTGAAAATCCACTAATTAGAACCAGAGAACAAATGACCCCTCCCATCCCATAACAGCATATGATGTCATCAGTCCCACCAAAAACATATATACAAATATCATGTATGTTCAGGCTGAGTTTGTCAGGTATGGCTGGGGAAGTATGGCAGTGTGGCAGTGCTGGGGGTTCCTTTGGCCCTCTAAACTTTTGTACATGTACTTTGTGCTCTGATCAGGCGCATCTGCCCAATCGGCAGATGCGCCCGATCAGAGGAATCAGGTTGGCGTTGCTGGTTGCCAAACAACCAGCCGGGTAAGCCAATCAACTAAAATAGTTTTGTGATATTTTGTGATGTGATCTTTCTTTAAATAAAATCCATTTGGACAAAATTGAAAATCCTTGGTATGCTGGCGAATATCTACATTAATGTGCATGTTCCAGTATCCAGCTGGTGGTCCATATAGCACTTTTAGAGCTTATTTCAGGAATGTGTGCGATGGGAATGTGAACTGTGTTAAAACATAGACAGTTCCTATATTAAAAAAGGTGGCGTACACCTTTGATGATGCTGGTAAGTAAAATATGTACACAGTGGGGTTGATTTACTAAAACTGGAAAGTGTAAAATGTGGTGAAGATCTGCATAGTAGCCATTCAGCTTCTAACTTCAGCTTGTTCTAAGCTTTGACAAAAAAAAAAAAAAAACCTAGAAGCTAAATGGTTTCTATGCACAGCTTCACCAGATTTTGCACTCTCCAGTTTTAGTAAATCAACCCCAGAGTTTCAAGCTTTATCCCTGCCAAGTCTCTACAAAGCCTCTGGACTCCAGATCCCAATCCAGGAGTTACCAATGTTGAGAAGACTGCAAAATGTATTTTCTCCACTCAGAAAAGACATCCTGGAGCCCTTTAACTTGCATAAAAGAGAGTCCTTTCTGACACTGTGAAAAGGCACAGCACTTGTGCCAAATGCTAAATTCAACTGATTTTTCTAAAACAAAATACACTGAAAATGTGGGTCAAAGCAAGTCAAAATGCATGCCACTGCACAAAAAAAATGCACATGGTATGCAGGTGCATGACAATTGCATAATGCTACAAAAACACTCCTCTACGCACATGTAAAGGTCTAAATTGGCCCTGAGGCTGGCTTTACTTAACACCCAACTTATGCCCTGTAATAAAGTGTGGCATAACACTTGTTTTATTAGCACTCTGTGTGATATGTTGCATTGACTTTTTCTTAGAAAGACACCCCAACACTTAAGTAGAGTGGGTGCAAACAGACCTGAACTGCAGAGCAACACAAAAGAAAAATGCAAGCGCAGTTTTTCTTCCTTAACTGTGGCAGTGCATTCTAAATGGATAGGTTGCCTTAAAGTCCAACTCCAGGCTGCTAAATATACCTATGCAATGGGGTCCCCCCTCCTTGTTTCAGTGCATGGGTTTATTGCTCATTTGAATGGGATGAAAGGCATATGAACAAAGCTCTCTGACGTCATAATGTACAATATAGGATCATCATTACCAGTTCTTGGGCCTATACCTATATTATATACATTACCTATATGTGTGTATTGATTTCACTTCCCCTCTGATCGTCCAAAATATCATTAGGAATGGGAGAAAATTGGATTCCATCAACATTTCACTATTTTGGTAATATAAATGGCAGTCATAAAGGAAAGTAAAATTGAGGGTTTTTTTTGTTTTTGTTTTTAAAGCGGAGTTCAGGGCACAAAAACTATATATTTTTTTTTGTGCCCCTCCGCTAGTTCAACATTACCTGAAAAGGAATTGGATAGTTATTTTTTTTTTGTTTACTTACCTTTTAATTGAAGATCGTAAATACTCACCTCAGAGTACTTCCTCCCTCGGAGCCGCGGCTCACCCCGTCACTTCCTGTCTCGCTATGATTCCTGGGAGCTGAACGTCATCGCTCCCAGGAATCAATGCGACGGCACCGGCCCCGCTCGTCACTTCCGGGCGACGCCGCATTCCCCTGCTAAACAGCTTCTGGGCATGCCCAGAAGCTGTGGAGGAATGCGGCGCCGCACCGGAAGTGACGAGAGGGGCCGGTGCAGGCGCATTCTGGGACAAGAAGACGCGGAAGAGGACACAGAAGAGGATCGCGCCGGCTTCAGCTGCCCACAAGAGAGATGGAAACGCTGTGGAAGAAATTTTATAAGTAAGTATTTCTTCTAAAAGGTAAGTGCGAACCGGGACAGATCAGAGGCTAGCCATTGTGGAATGTGCTAGCCCTGACTGTCCCGGGGGTATGTTTGTTAAAAATTGACTTCTGTGCCCGGAACTCCGCTTTAAGGTGTAATGGGCTTTAACCCTTTAGTTGCCACCACAATAGCTATCAGACTGGCAGTATGTATTTAAATTCCTGGCCACTATAACATCCGGGAGTTCACCAAACATTCCCACCGCCTGTGTTTTGTGCCTTCTTAGCAATTGGGATAGCATATTTCAGTATGGAGAGCAGTGGGAGATCAGTAAACATCCATTTGCTGATCTCCCCTGAGTAGTATGAACCTGGAAGAGCTCAGCGCTGAGCACTTCTGGACCCACAGCTGTCAAACCCTGGTGGCTCTGGACAGATGAGTACCACAGTCTATGCTTCAGCAGAATGCAGGGGTGAAATTAAAGGTCTAATAGATGTCTCTCGAAAGAGAACCTGTCACTTGCACTATGCTTTCACATAGGGGGCTTTGTTGGCCTCTTCATAAAATCAAAAGTTAAATCCCTGCTTCAGGATATTTTTTAAATCCAGCTCAAACCCATGTACATTCTCATACAAATGCAAACATCCACATCATGCCACATATATTAGGTAGTTGTGAATGCCAGAGTAAGGGCATTAATTCTAAGGCCATTATTCATGGTTAACTCGAAACTGATGAGCTGTAAAGGCTGTTAAGTTTTTGTGCGCATATAGTTTAAAGTTTGACATATTTGGTATTTATAAATGAACTGTGTTTTCATGTACAATGTGTGCATCTTGGTATGTGTGTGCAAAATGAATGAAAATTGGTTCTTTCAGTCAAAGGGTTAAAAGGCTCCTGAGGTTACAGAAACTTCCCTTATCTATCCTGTTCATGTGTCAAAAAATGGCCTCTCATTAGCATCATTATTTTATATTTTAAATATTTTATTTATTTTTTTCACAAAAAAAGACAATGTAAAGAAATACACAAGAGAAAGGAAAAAAACACAAAATACACTAACTAAAACAAAATAAAATAAAGTAGACTAAATGCCCAAATGTCCCCTCAAAAAACACTTTTAAAATAAAAATTCAAAATTTGGACTGAACAAGTCAATGAGTGAAGTTGGGGGTTTCAGCTGTGGTGAAATTTTGACAAAATCACTCCATTGATCCCTAATTATTATCATGAGAAATCATTTTTTTTGTAATGTATTACCATTTTTAAATACAAACTAAAATAAAATAGTATTTATATTTTTGCCCAACTCTATTTAAAGAATTCTTACTGAAAGTTTTACAACATTCTGTTTTCTAAGTGTTTTCTAATTCCGACCAGCCCAAAGCACCCGGTCCTTCTAAAGTCTCTGATTTCAAGTGCTAGCACAGTCAAGAATGCGGAGAGTGAAATATAGCCTATTACATTCAGAGATTTACTTATTTCCAACAAAGTTAAACTGTTATTGGGTTGTAACAGGGAAATATTAACTTAACCAACTAGACAGCCCTCTGGAATTTCCTCTTTCCCCGAAAAGAGCCAGGAATCTAAGACTTTAAAGAGCAAATATTTAAAATTGTCCCACTTTTATTAACTGTGATTTCAGCATAGATAAAAATTCAGTGACTGGGGGACAGATTTATAAGCTGAACTTTCCATAGACATCTACACAGCGATTGTACTTTAACTTGTAGTTAGTGTGCGCCGTTAAACGCCCAAAATATTTTGACAAGTTGTATGCGAAGACTGTACTGCTTTATAGCTCTGAATGGCACAATCTGTTTGCTTAGAAAATAATTTAGGGCACCCTTACATGATCCAACATCAACAAGCCGTATCACTAATCTAAGAATAGCTTGTGATAATTTGGCATTATAAAAGGATAAAGTGTGTCTATACTCAATAAAGTCCTTAAAATGGCCTCAAGATTCAGGTGTCCTTAGGTTCACTCGTTCCCCATGCTGCTGCAAGGATGTGAACTTTATACTTATTAGAAGCATCCATTTTAAAGGCGAATTCTGCCATTTTAAAAAAAATAAAAATACATAAATTATAAATAAATGCACTTACAGTATTCTGCAAAAAGCAAAAGAATGCTTTTTTTTTTTTTTTAAATTGCATTGAAGACTCCAAAGTATTGTTGCTGTGATCAGCGGATTCATTAGTGCAATGTTCTGGCTCTGCAGATTCTTCTAGTGAAGAACAGAGCTTCATTTATAGAGCTGGTTGAATTATCCATCCACTAAAAGTGCCAAGACATCACCACAATTGTGCTCCATTGAGAAGTTCCTCTGCCGTGGTGGCAAATTTCTGTGTATAAATGATGCAGCTGGTCCATACACAACAACACCAAATTCAAATATGATAGGAGCCAGTGGGAGAATAGGGGGTGATATGAGGGAGAGAGAGCCCTACAGAAAGTATGGGTGTATGGGTTAGAAAGATAGCCTTAGCTTTTAAAGTGATTGTAAAAACACAGTTTTATAAAAAAAAAAAAATGATGTATACGATGCATACTAACACATTGGGGTTGATTTAGTAAAGGCGAGAAGACTGCGCACTCTGCAAGTGCAGTTGCTCCAGAGTTTAGTAAATGAGGTAAAGCTTCACTTTACAAACAATACCCAAACACGTGTGTAGCACCCTCCTAGGTAGGTAGGCGCTAGGCAATTGCATCTATCGCTCCTTCTGCTTATCAGGGGAGCCTGATCTATTGGGTTGCCTGTTGCATGTCTCTAGGGGTGATTCATTGGGTCTGAAGGAGTGTCCCCACTGTATCCAATGAGGGAGCTTGTTGGACAGTGGAGGAAACCCAGCCAGTGACACATTGGCTTTTGTGGAAGTCCCAGTGTGAGGGCATTCTTGCAATGCATCCTGTGATTGCCCATAAAAGCTGGGGGGACAGGTGACAGGGCGTCTTTGGCGGGAAGCAGAGTCCCTGGAGGAGGCTGATGGCTGGTCTCTCCTCCTGCTGTCTGAGGAAAGTGGTCTTAGGCAGTCGGCCTAGTGAACCAGGTGTGGAGCTAAGCTGCAGAGGATCCAGTGAAGCTGACAGTGGAGCTGCTGGCAGAGTCTCTTGGGAAAAACAGTGTCCATGAGCACCAGGAGATTTGCTAAAGGGTCTGCCAAGGAAGGGGGACCACTCCAATGGAGTCAGGGGATGAGGGAGCCAGCTCACACAGAGAGTTACAGTAAAGGGGGTACGATGTAGAGAACCCTGAAGAATAGAGATAAAGGGGGTACCAGGAAGGGCCCTGAAGAGTGTTCCACAGTACAGTACAGCTTATCTAAATACTTCTTCACTGCATAGTCAAGGTGAAGCAGCAGCCTTGCCGCATTCAGTTATTCAGCAGTCCCAGCAAATTGTGTATATTTTATTCAGGTTGGAGTATCCCACTCATCCCTTCTCCTATCCAAGTTCTCAAATAAAACCACAAAAAAAAAACTCCTAGACTGTTTTCTGACTGAGCCAAGCACTTTGAAAATGCTAAACTGTTATATTGTTGCTATGGGTAACCCAGGGGAACCCATAACCAACAACTCCCATGGGAGTAGTGCTACACATGCAAGAAAAAAAAAAAAACGGAATTTTTGCTTGCACATGATTGGATGATGGAAGTCAGCAGAGCTTCTGCTAATTTACCTGGGACGTTATCAAACACCTTTGATAACGGCACAGGAAGTGACGAAACACGTCGGCTATTGGAACGCACGCCGTGACGCACCGCACATTTGGAACGCAAGCCGGCACACTCCGCTCGCTACTCTGCATGTCCGCGGTTGTTCGTCGTTTTGGAGTTATTTCTGCTATGTTTTTAACCCCATGTGGGAAATAAATTTTTATAAACTTTCTACACCATCTTGGAGCATTTTCTTTTTTACATAAACCTGGCCCTATATCCTGAGGAGTGGATATAGTTTTAAAAATCTACTTTTTTTGTCACCTGATGGACTTTATAAAATAATTCTGCACTGCTTGCCAATTATTTATTTATTATTTATTAACATTGTTTGATGTTTTATTGCACCAAAACATAGTATCTATTTATATTTATCACGAGTATCTATTTATTCATAATTTATATTTTTCACTCATTTGTCACATTTAGGCCACCAGCAAGCGCTGTAGATAGTCCCCTTCGACTATTTTTTGGTACCCATTTTGTCCTATAGCTGCTGCTGTAATATCAAAAAATCGTTGTTATACACAGTTTTATCTGTCACATAATTGTACCTAGGCGCAGGGGGATACACTATATTTAGTGCTATCTTTCTTCTCTCAATTGCTACAAAAGCCCATTTTTAATTTAGTGTTAATTAAAATGACCTTTCTAGCACAGTCTACAGCCCGATATAATTTTCTGAAATCGGGAAAAAAAAAATCAAATATGGCTTCCTTATATGAGGGCATTCCTTACACTGCTAGTATAGGGAACTCTAACAAAAAAGTCATTTCTTGCTCAAGTGATTGGCGCACTTATGACAACACTAGGAAGAATGTCCCTCCTATATAACACACAGGAAATGGTTGCAGGAAGTATGAATTGAATAGAATGCATATGCAAGCCTTATACAAACAGAGCAGTAAAGCTCGCTAAAATCCTTTCAATTAATGTAAATGTTCACGGGAGATTTTTTTTTTCCCCAACAAAAGTGGAGTTGCATTTTAAACAGAAGCCATGCATTGCGAATCCATCAGTAGGGGGAAACAAGGTAAACTGAAAAAAAAAAAGGAGCAGCAGATCAGGTTATAATGGGACAGAGACGCACAGGTGTGAGCCACCATAGGGGTCAACTAAAGACCAGAGAAAAGAACCAGACTGACATTGTTTGGTTTTATTAACTCATCCATAATTAGCCCATAGCTTAGATACAATTTAGCCGCTGCCATATGGGCTAATGTAGCAGTGAAAATGACCCCCCATGCAGACAACAGTCTGTCGCAGTAGCGGAAGATCAGAATAAACCAACATTGAACCCTTAATATTTACACTTAGCGCTATTCCATGAAAGAAATACATTGCTTCTATACAAACAGCGTAATACGTCCTTTGAGCAATCTGTCCGAAAAAAAAAATGACAATATTTGGTAAAACAAAATAATAATAGTAATAATGTTTACTTAGACTACACTTGCCATTTGCAGGTTTCAATCAAACTGATTGCAGTTATGTAAACAGGAGATATAATTTTCTCGCTTGCAGTGACCATTGATGTGGCACTGAGGATTGTAATGTTTCGTTGCTTCTCGCTGCCAAATGATCTGTCGTTTAATAATCAGCAGCATACAGAGCACTTTTCAAAATGCCACCAGGCTGAGCATCTGTTGTTATTAGGTAAAATGGTCAGGCGCTGCACACTGTTTTAATTTTTGCTGTTCACACTGGAGAAATTGCGGTTTGTGTGCCCACCTCGTGTCCTTGGGCTGCCATGGAGTACAGTAGATGTGAGCAGAGATATTGCTTTGATCACAGAGAGGGTAAAGCTGTATGTGTGCAGGTGTCTTTACAGGTAAACCACATTGGTTTTCAGTCATAATTTTTTTTATTACAATACCAGGTTGACACCCTCTCCGTCACCTCTACTCTTTGGTCTTTTTTCATACTTACCCTTTTTGGGAAGTCTTGGGGACAGTCACCTCTTCTCCAGCACTGAGTGGTTCTTGTTAAAAGAACTTCCCAAATTCTGATGAGGGTTGTAGGGAAGAGGCCCTTGTTCTCATCAACATGGGGACAAGGTGATTTGGGGTGGGAAGGGCGCTCGCTCATCCCTTTCCTCTCCTGAGCTGCCTGGGTGCATGCTCAGATAAAGGTCTGGTATCGATTTTGGGAGGGACCCCACGCCATTTAAAAAAAAAAAAAAAATTGGCGTGGGGTTCCATACCAAACCAGACTCAATCCACTAGTATGGGTTAGGGGGGCACACCATTTTTTTTATTTTTTTTACCGATGTTTTTATTGCCGGCAAATCTTTTTTTTACATGTATGACTCATTGGTTGTTAAGGACGTAGTGGTTGGCTTCACGGTGTTCAGTGAAAAAACCCTACCCGTGAAAATTTCCTCCCCTCGTCACTTCCTGTGCACCTACGTCATTGAACAGCTGAGCAGCTTCCCACTGCGCATGCTCACAGCTCCGGAGGGTAGGGAATTTTCACGGGGTAGGGTTTTTCCACGGAACACCGCATCAGCTGTTGCCACAGGTACATTAAATCATCTCCGCTCCAACCCCTCTGACTTCCATGATCTCAGCTCCAAAATGTAAAAGCGGCGGCGGATCTATGAAAATATAAATCACGGAGCCGAGAAAATAACAAAATGCAGAATCTGTTTACTGTCTCTCTTTTATGTCTCGTACACACAATCAGATAATCATAGGAAAAAAATTGCTTTCGAATTGATTGCACGATAATCTGATCATTAGTACACAGCTTTTGACAGCCGATCACGACATTTTGTCCAACAAAATCCATAGGGACAAACACGAAAAACTTTTGTTATATGATAGCCTAGCGAATGACAATTGTTTAATTAGTACAGTATGCGTCCGCTAAAAATCGATAGACAATGACCACGCATGATCAGAAACACGAAAATAACCCGGAAAAAGCCTGGCTGCCATTGTTTTTGTTTTGTGCTATCCGACACGTAGCTACGCAACCAGGAGGCTTTTCCAGAATCGTACGAAAAAAATCATACATTTAGTACGCATTGCTGAATTCGATAGTATCATGCAACAAAAGTCGTCCGATTATCGGATCGTGTGTACGAGTTATTAGACTCCATTCACACCTAGGTGATTTGAATCGCGGGTCCAAAACCTCCATTAGGAGTCATTTGAACAGACAGGCCCGGGATTGGAGAGGGGGGAGAGGTCACCGCTCTGACTGTGTAAATTTTAGTTTGAGAATTGTATACAACAATAAACATTTTTTTCAATCTTACTAATTTATCACTATTCATCCATAAATTTTATATCACAAATGTTATTGTGTGTTAACATTTATGGCAACTCCTTACTAACTCTTCAGTACCCATAATTCTCTGCTGAATGACATCTCTGCAAACTGAAAAGCCTGGATAAGTGATTGACATATGCCATAGTTTCTTTACACTTTACAATTTTACTCATTGTCAGAAAAATATATCTAACTTTATTACTAACCAACACACCATGGCTACCAGAACCTTTAAAGTGGTTGTAAATCTCAGACATGAAAAATGAACAAAGTACATCCCTCTAATGTGTGTACTCACTAAGAAATGGCACTAGGTGTCTTTTCTCTCCTTTGCTTCATTCATCTGCTTTTCCTGACACCAGGAGAAAAAAGTTTTTCTAACACAAAGAGAAAAAAAAGTGACAGGGGAGGGCGCTCCAGCACATAGCCTGTGATTGTCAGCCACAGCTCTATTCCTGTGAGCTGTGTGAAGGGGGGTGTGTCCCTTCCCGCCAATCAGGTGTCAGAGCTCTACTCACTGAGCTCTACAGGGTGTAATTTCAGCTCTCCATCCCCTTTTCTTTATGACAGCTCAGACAAGCTTTATAAATTCTGGACTTTGAACAAATGTAGAGAAGAGAAGAAAATACAGATAAACAGGTACAACTTATGGAGGGCGGTTATTTAATCTCTGTGTATCACCCAAAGCCAGTCACTTCACTGGGTATACCTTAAATGGTCAAAAGTATTGTGACGCCTGCCTTTACATGCACATGAACTTTAATGGCATCCCAATCTTAGTCTGTAGGGTTTAATATTGAGTTGGCCCATCCTTTGCAGCTATAACAGCTTCAACTCTTCTGGGAAAGCTGTCCACAAGGTTTAGGTATCTATGGGAATGTTTGACCATTCTTCCAGAAGTGCATTTGTGAGCTCAGGCCTTGGCTCGCAGTCTCGGCTCTAATTCATCCCAAAGGTGTTCTGTTGGGTTGAGGTCAGGAATCTGTGCAGGCCAGTCACGTTCCTCCACCCCAAACTCACTCATCCATGTCTTTATGGACCTTACTTTGTGCACTGATCCAAATCACTTGATGGAAGGGGGGGTTAGTTCAGGGGTTGGGCTTGGCCCCTTAGTTCCAGTGAAGGGAACTTTTAAGGTGTCAGCATACCAAGACATTTTGGATAATTTCATTCTCTCAACTTTGTGGGAAAAGTTTGGGGCCCCTTCCTGTTTCAACATGGCTGCACACCAGTGCACACCAGTGCACATTTAGGAGATATTCCTTGTACCTACTGTTGGCAGCAGTGTCCAATGGAACTTTACTACCACTCTAAGGAGACCCTGCTTCCAGGCCATTTATTTCAACAAGAATCTTCTCATAACATGAATTTAACATGTTTTTAGCATTTAGTGCATGGGGGGAGGGGCAGCAACGCTATCCCATGGTACGTACATAGTCTACAATGTAACTCAGGCAGGCTTGATGGAAAACCTTGAAAAGTTTATTTATAAAAAATATATATATTGATGATTAAAACATAATAGAATGTGTTCCAAACCAGATCACAGGTCACAGCATACACTTTAATTTTATAATATCAGCATTGTAATACAAATACATACAATAGTTATTTTTGATAATCCAACATAAGCATATTTGAAAAATCTCCTTTCATGTTTGGAGAGCTGCCTGTCTTCTGGCCATCTCTTTCCACAACTTCCTGAATTCCCTGCATGATTTGCAGCTTCTTCTCTGCTGCTTACTTTCAATGTCCAAGGACTATATATCCCATGGTACCCTGCTGCCTGCAAACAGTGACATTTTTGTTATCAAGCGCCCCCAAAAGGCAGGTGTTTACCTTGTGCATGTACATGGGGACAGGTCAAGCTCTAATCTTAATTTCTTAGTGACAGGTTCTCTTTATTGAGACATCAAGGTTTTTTAGACCCCTGATGGCTCATGTGCCCTAAATTGAAGATAATGAAGTGTAGATTGCAGCAGCATTACAGTTTGGTTAAGACCCACAACACTACAGCAACAGCCACTCTCTTTCCTTGTAGACACATGTGAATGCAGATTGCAGAACACCTGATTGGCTCCTATTGGTGCCCCTTCCCATGCCAGTCTGAGCTCTGCTGTACAGGGACAGTATTGCTATGCAAAGCATGACAGGAGGCTGATATCAAGACAGGTTTAGCTCCTTCCACTAATTGTCTTTCCAAATACATAGATTTTTTTTTTTTTAATTGAATATATAATTGCATTTAATAGTAATTTTATCCTTCTTATCTCCAAATGTCCTGTGTAGAATAAGGTAGGTATGTAAAATTCACTCATTACCTGTTCTGAAATAGTTGACAAATCAGAAAAATCTGTTAATTAAATTTGTAAGTTGTTTTTTTTTGCACTTTCACCTTTTTGTTAATAACACAGAGTACTGGAAAGTTCCAGCACCTGGGAGATGATATGGGCAGTTTATATAGTAAAATGATTAATGTTATTAATATCATACAAAGCAGCAACATTTTTCAAAAAAGGGCTATTAAAATAATTTTCCTCTTAACACGGCGCTCTGTCTATTGTTGGAGCAATTATCCTGTAATGGTTTTGACCTTCACTTTGAGGATTCCCCATATGCCCATCCGAGGTATTACAGGCAGGGATGAGCAAATGTGCCCAGGTTCGGTTTGCCGGGGGGGGGGGGGGGGGGGTTGAATCCTGCATGAAGCCTGAAAATTCCGAACCTAAAACGAACCCCACTGAATTCTTAAGGGGATGAATCTTAAAAATAAATTCTGCCGATTGTCAAGGGATTGTCAAAAAAAGAGTACGGGGATCTGGCACCGCCAGGTACCAATACAAAAGACATGTACCAATGCAAATGGAGGCCTTTCAGCGGTATGTAGTGTTACCAAATAGTACATTACTCATGGACAATGTCAGAGAAATCATATTCCGCCATCACATGCTTTAGATTTAGTTTTAGATTTTTTTTACTTTTATATTTAGCTTGTTTTAAGGAGGAACTAAAGGCAGAGATACTCCTTTTTCGGATGATCCCTCTGGTGCCGGCATTTTCTCCTGTGTGCCAGGTTTCGGGCTTCTTCATGGTGCCGACATTTTCTCCTGTGTGCCGGGGTTTCGGGCCTCTTCATGGTGCCGGCATTTTCTCCTGTGTGCCAGGTTTCGGGCCTCTTCATGGTGCCGGCATTTTCTCCTGTGTGCCAGGTTTCTGGCCTCTTCATGGTGCCGGCATTTTCTCCTGTGTGCCAGGTTTCGGGCCTCTTCATGGTGCCGGCATTTTCTCCTGTTTGCCGGGTTTCGGGCCTCTTCATGTTGCCGGCATTTTCTCCTGTGTGCCAGGTTTCTGGCCTCTTCATGGTGCTGGCATTTTCTCCTGTGTGCCAGGTTTCGGGCCTCTTCATGGTGCTGGCATTTTCTCCTGTTTGCCGGGTTTCGGGCCTCTTCATGGTGCCGGCATTTTCTCCTGTGTGCCGGGTTTCGGCCTCTTCATGACCAGTGTGGGATGACGTCACACTGGCACATGTGCAGGAGCTAGTCATCTCGGCACACAGGATAGGGCCGGCCGCTGTAAGCTGAGCTGTACATGTGCAATTCATCTTCCATTCTGGGAACTGCTGTGATCAGGCAAGTAGGTGTAGTTTATTGCAGAAGAGATATTGCATGCCTGCTCACGCTAACTTGCAGTAGAACTTTAGTTCTGCTTTAAATACCTTAGCAGCACACCAATCTAATTCATTTCAACTTGAAAAAAAGTATTTTTAGCTCATTTTGGCTGAGACGCCTGCTTGCAGTAACAGGCCTCAGTAGAGCAGTGGAAAAATGTGCACAACAGATAAAAGACTATGGGAAACTAACCTTAAAAAAAAAAAAAAAAAGTCTAAAGTGTATGTAAACCCCTACCTTGTAAAATAGCCTGTTCTGTTTAAATAAGAAATGAAAGGCAAAACGTCTGTGCACAGGGGCGTAACTACAGAGGTTGCAGGGGTCACAATTGCAACTGAGCCCCATGCTTCAGGTGGCCTGTGCGGCTCCCCTGTACACCTGAATAGGAGGGGTGGCGAGGGAATCATGTAGAGAAATCACTGTCCTACTTTTTCTCCCTGTAGCTGCAGGAGGAAAATGGAGGAGATCGGTTCCTCTGTATGCTGCCCCCGCCACTCCTCCTATCCAGTTCACTTGTGTTCTGCTGTCTCTGGGCCCCTGTGTGCTTCCCTGCCTCCCCCCCCCCCCCACATTGTGCTCTCTCCCCCCTCCTGCCGGCTGCTGCAGAGGATGTGTCACAATAGAGAACCAGGAAGGGGTCAGTAAATATGTAATTTACCAGCTCCTTCCTTTTCTGAATGGACAGAGTCATAGTCAGTGACAGTGTAAAAAAATAAAATAAAATGATAAAAAATAATACAATTAAAATCCGAAAAAATAAAAACTACTGACACCAGTGGGTGAACTTCCAGGATTGCAAAGGTCACACTTGCGACCGGGCCCTGGCATTCCACCACCGTGGAGAGGCCCCAAAATGGTAGGAAGGGGGCCCAATGCAGAACTTGTCAAAGGGTCCCGCTGCGGGACTGTAATAAAGGGCCCCGCAATGAGAATAAAGGGCCCCGGGGTCAGTGAGAAGAGCCCCAGGCTTGAAGGGAAGGGCTCAGGCCAGGGATCAGGGGGGGGGCCTTCATGGTTTCTTGCACCGGGGCCCTGAAGGTTCTAGTTACGCCTCTGTCTGGTTATATATATATTATATTAAAAAATGAAATATCTTTATTTTTCTTATAAGTGATCATGTAATCTCTGTTCTCAGCTGGATAAGGGGCTTGGAGGTGGAGAAACAGCAGTACACTAATCTTCCCAATGAATGGCTCTGCAAGGGGGGAGTGTCAGTAGACATCTGATCATTGAAGGACAGGCAAGCTGTTTTCCCAGAAGCCAGAAAACTGATCACGTTGGGATGGACGTGCTCTCATGCCTACTTTGCCTAGTGTGGTCAGTTTTAAATATCAAAGCAAAGGGACTGGCAGGAACACCAGGTATTTTCACACCAAGAAAACAATACTGAGTAATAAGAGAACAGGATACTTTTTAACGCAAGTACATGGTACAGAAGACGCATAGCAGAAATATGAAATGTAGGGGTAGCATATGCTTTAACCCCTCAAATTTCTGCAAATTGGCCAGTGGTAAGTTTCATAGCATAGAGTGTGAGCTTATTTTTTCTCAGTATCACACTGCATTGTGTTAAAAATGTTATAAAAAGTCAACACTTCTAACCCCATATTTCATGAAGCCGTTCCCATATTCACAAGTATTCCGAAAATTTTCGCAATGTGGATTTCAGGTATGTGTTTGCTAGAAATTGGCTAGCATCTGGGAGAACACAGGCTGCTGAATAGACATCAAATAGAAAGAGAAATGCAGTGTGGGCCTTTTTCAGTGTACAGTATCTGCTGCCAACAGCTCTGATGTGGTCTGCAGCCTTTGCCTGCAGGGTATCAGATATGGTGAAGGTGTTAGCCATTTGGGTACCACATGCATGAGGAAACACAGGACTCCATGCATCACAGAGCTCATTGAGACAAGGACCTCGATGAGACAAGTTGGCAACAAAAGGCTTGCACTCCTTTTTCATCACCTCCCGCATCACGTCTCTTACCCTCCAGAACATTCTTTTGATGCATTCTCTACAACAACTGCAGCCTTCAGTGATGGAGAGAAAAAACTCACATGAGGTTTCAGATGCTTAGGAAGTGCACCATCAAACAGGAAAGAGAGTCAAGCCCCGTACACACGTACCGATTGTTGGCCGTGAATTTTTGCCAAAGTCCGATCGGCCGATTATCGGCTTGTTAGTATGATGATTCCGACAACCGACTGCGACTTTTCGGCCGAACGAAATCTGGTGTGCATGCTATAAAATTTTTGTTGGCCGTCACCAGAACGGCCGATTGTTCGTCAGTCAGTACAGATTTCAGCCGACAAAAGTCAGATGAGCAAGACTGGGCATGCTCAGAGAAGAAAAAACACACGAAAAGTAGACCAGAACATGACATCACTTCTGCAGTTGGTTGTTGTTGGCCGACAAAATTCGTGTGCAGTCTAGAGCACATTTCAACCAACACAACAACACTGGACAAAAGACGGCCAACGATCGGTACGTGTGTACGAGGCTTCATGGGGCACAACTAAGGAGGGTCAGGAACTTCTGCAGTATTCTGAGTCCTCATCCTTATCTCCGGCCAATTTTCTCTGACTCCTTGGAACCAGCTGTCACTCCCCCCCCCCCCCAAGTGCAGAAGAGCATATGAAAAGTCTGAGGATAAATGCTGCTATACATTACCAATTCCTGCCACGTCTCTTGGCCTATTCTGGTGTTCCAGGTCAGTAATAGTGCCATATAATTTTTCAGAGGCAACACCTACAGCCATTGGTTGCCTGCCCTTGCCCATCAAAGGGGGGAGGGCAGGCAACAGCATATAGAGGTTAAGCATTGAGTCCTATGGCCATAGTCTACCACCATTCCTCTAATCCTTCCTTGAAGTCAAACATATCATAGAGGCAATCTCGAGAGGCTTGGGGGAGTTGGGTTTGTTTGTCAACCCCACCAGTGGTGAATTGCGGAAGGGGTAATAAAGTGTCTGACAAAGCCAACACAGCCAAAAATGTTCTTACTTGCCTGCAATTATTGCTAATGTGCCCTTTCCTTCTCCTCAAGGGCACAGAGCAACCGCTTTCATTTAATAGTTAAGTTAATGCAATAATTTCCTCTTTCTACTCAAGGGCCTATAGCAGTTAATTTATTTTGAGGACTGCTAATGTACCCTTCTCCTCCTCCTCCTCCTTTAAGAAAGCATAGAAGCCATTTTTTAAGGTCTTGTAATGCACCCTTTTCCTCCAACTCCTCCTCAAGAGGGCATAGATGGCAAATGTTTTTGAGGACTGCTAATGCAATCATTTCCTCTTTCTACTCAAGGGCCTATAGCAGTCAATTTATTTTGAGGACTGCTAATGTACCCTTCTCCCCCTCCTCCTTTAAGAAGGCATAGCAGCCATTTTTTAAGGTCTTGTAATGCACCCTTTTCCTCCACCTCCTCCTCAAGAGGGCATAGATGGCAAATGTTTTTGAGGACTGCTAATGCAATCATTTCCTCTTTCTACTCAAGGGCCTATAGCAGTCAATTTATTTTGAGGACTGCTAATGTACCCTTCTCCCCCTCCTCCTTTAAGAAGGCATAGCAGCCATTTTTTAAGGTCTTGTAATGCACCCTTTTCCTCCACCTCCTCCTCAAGAGGGCATAGATGGCAAATGTTTTTGAGGACTGCTAATGCACCATTTTCCTCCTCTTCTAATAATCCTGCCATAGCCCTACAAACTGGTAATAGGAAGCTGGTGGAAATATTTTAATGCTACTATACCCAGGGCAAGTCCCTGGACCTTCTCAGGTTTTCTGGACTTTTTTAATGTATTAGCTTTATGGAGCAGGAAAACAAAATGTCCCTGAAAGCCTTCATTCTCAGCGTCATAATGCCAGCTTTACCAACACCTTTATATGTGAGTTTGTGAGACTGCAGTGTCAGGTACCCATTATTTTTTTAGAAGGCAATGTACTGTACCTGCCACCACTAGTTTCCACTCAAGGGCAACCCTGCCCTCCACCAGCATGTAGAATGCAATGAGGCAGAGGCAGAGGAGGAATAAGAGGAGTTAGCCAAATGTATTAAGCATTAAATCACAGAAATTCACCAATTAAAGTATTATTTCCTGTCAATGTACAGCTAGATATAAGGAACTACTATTGTTTTATTCAACCTCTCTTATTTCTTTAAACATAAAAATGAATACAGTAGTTTAGAATAAATAGTTAGAGAAAACAAAAGCAAGAGCCAGAATAGTCCTAAATGTAATTGAAAGCGGAGTTCCACCCTAAAGTGGGACTTCCGATTCAAGGACTCCTGACCCCCTGATATGGAACATTTTTTTTTTTTGGGGGGGGGGGGCATCTAGTTTTGACAGACACCCACTCCTACTTCTGCTCAGGCCGCTTAGGCAGCTCGTGCGGAAATTCTTCTCTCCAGCTGCGAAGCCGCAAGCTGTCACAGCCGGCTGCCCACACTAGTGATGCCGGTGCCCGGGAGAGCCGAGGGAGAGAACCGAGGGTTTGGACGGCCTCATCGCTGGATCGTGGGTGCAGCTGCCATTCAGATATCTTCTTTTTCAGCCGGCTTGATTGTTTTTACAGGCGGCAGGAGGGGACAACCCCCCCCCCCTCCCGCTGCTCTCCAGTGATTCTACCCGGTCGCCCATGCAATCGGCGAGCCAGAGAAGGAATCGGCTGGTGGCTGCATTTACCATAGAGCTGACCGAGGACCAGATGGTCCCAGGTCATCTTTATTACCTTCAAGGGCCTGGGCGCGGTGGTATGATGTCACATCCGGCTTTGGCAGTTGTAAAGACTGCCGTTGTCTCAGGTGGGAAGCCAAAATCGTTTTTTTTTTTATTTATTTATTTTTAGGCTTTCCAGCCTAGAGAAGAGATCTGGGGACTTATAGACCCCCACATCTCTTGGTAAAAAGGTCCTGTCATGCCCTATTCCTAATACAATGGATGTTTACATTCCTCGTAATAGTAATAAAAGTGATTAAAAAAAAAATAAATGTCAAGGGAAAGTGTCAAAATAAAAAAGTAAAGTAAACATTAAAAAAAAAATGTAAAATGCTCCCGTGCTTACATCGCGCCCACATTTATGCATGGCATTCAAATCACACGTGAGGTATCGCCACGAACATCAGAGCGAGATAAATAATTATAGCCCAAGATCCTCTCTGTAACTCTAAGTATGTAACCTGTAAAGCAGTTAAATAGTGCATTGTGCATTAATTACCTGAGGGCGGAAAACCCATGTGAAAGGACCCTAGACCTTCAGTCTGGATTCCAAACACCTCTTCCTAAGCCATCTTGCAGTGTAATTTGGCAAAGTTACAGATTTCTTTATGAGCTGAGCTAATAGCCTTCTCTGGGGACCAGACATTGTTCCCTGTGCCATACCTGTGGGATCCCTGTTGAAGCTGGAAATCACTGCTAATACAGAGATCATCACTGTCTTTTGGGTCCCATGCTGAGCAGCTGGCCTGCTGCACATGCACCATTCAGGAAACACTTTGCGGTTACTCAATGAATACAAAGTGTTTTCTGTTTGGACAAGGTGGAGAGGCAGGGCAGTGACATCACAATCCCCAACCTGTTCAATCAGAGAATGCTTTACCTTCATTGACAAAATGCAAAGTTTTTCCTAAATGGCGCCCATGTTGAGCTTGAGACCTCCTGTGTTCAGTAAGCATTAAAGCAGCCGGTTTGCATGGGACCCCAGAAACCAGTGGCAATCACTGTAGTAGCATGTCCTATCCCACAGCTTTTACATAGATCCCACAGATGTGGCACATACATACTTAAATTGGTCCAAGCTCTGGATACCTGGATTTCATCTTTAACTACTGTCTATGACTAACAATTCCCATTTTATTTCCTTCATAGAATGCGTGATTTCATCTTTCCATTCACCCTTTGTTGCATCTCAATGCTGCTGATGTCTTGGCATTTCTCAGGAAGGGTTTCTAATGATGACTACAGTGGTTCATGATAGCATAATGTGTGTTGAAATGATCTCTTGTAGTTGCTATTGAATGCCAATGTGACAGAGTGAAAACACAGTAGCGCTTGAAGACAATCTCCTAGATAGGTGCTAGGTTAGGTACATTTAGTTGTAAGCTCCACTGTAATCAGTTCACCTGCTTGCAATTGGTTTGGGCTGTTCTGTATCTCATTGGCTGCAGGATTGACTGTATCACCCCCACCTTTTGGAAGGTTCTGGGAAGCTGTGGGCTGGGAGAGTCAAATCGGCAGCTAAATATTGAAGCAGTCTCAGCCAATGCCTAGGGAAGGGTGCCCAGATGGTGGCTGGGAGGGAGCATAAATAGTATGTGACCTGGAACAAAAGCTTTTGGTCCAGGAGGAGGAGATTCAAGCCTGAAGGGCTACTGCCCTTCTGGGCAGTCCAGCTATGGTTTTCTACGGCTCATTGAGGTCTCAGTTATGCTGGCTGAGAGGCCTATTCTACTGAACTTTGCTGGAGCTGACTGAGGGACTTCTTTTGAGATCTGGTCTGGAGAGTTCATGGGAGAGGTGTCTGGAAGATATTGGAGGGAGGCATCCAACTATCCAAGGACATTAGCGAGTACAGGCCGGTATGTGAGATCCCAGTGACTGTGCTGTCCCTCTTGCATTAGAGTCAGCCTGTATTTGTGGACATTGTCCATGATAACTCTGTGCAGCTCTGCCTATCATTTGCTGTTGAAAAGACTTTGCTCAAAATCTTTAAGAAGAAAAAGGTGTCCTCAAGTTACTACTTAACATTGCTGGAGCATCCCATGGTTACAACTGCACTCATCCAAGTTCAAGTTTTTTTAATGAAGCAAGAAATTGAATACCCCTAGACTAATTAATGAGTCGAAGGAGTGACTGAGACATCCGGCTGCTAGAGCACTTATTGGGGAAACAACCTTTGGGCCAAATCAACAGGCCCTTTGGGGGGTGAGCGCTACAAAAGGACAGAGCATTGTCACCCTATAATGGGAAATGCCTAAACAAGGACTCTCATGCAGGGATTATATTATGAAAGTTGCAGGTTTAAAATAATGAATCTTATTTCTGAAATGATATAACATGGTAAAGCTTATGTGTATGTTATTGAAGTGATTAGGTTTCCATGTACTTTAAGACCAGTCAATGTTTTTTCATCTCATATAAAAGTGTTTCAAACAAAAGTCTCCAATGACAGCTGCATCCATAATCTGAGGGAGGAGGACCATGATGAGGGTCAGGATCGTGTTGAAAACTTTTATATGTTTCTGATCATCTTATAAAAACAGTGCTCACCTATATAATATAAGGCTAATTCCCAGGGCGGGACTTGAAAAGAGAAGTTTAAACACTGCACAGTAACAACTTAATTACATACTGAGGGATGTGCGCAGTATTTGGCAGCGCTGCACAGCTTGGACCGGCTGCATGATCTCCGACACATAATAGGAATTAATCACCATTAGTCTTACACACCAACAGCTGCATGCTCCCTCCACAGTGTCAGTCTCCAGCTGCAAGCCGCTCCCCACTGCTGACAGCGACTGATTACAGCTGCAAATAGACCTATGTAAATATGACAGCACACAGTTTTCTTAATGTTTTATCCAGCTAATTAACTTCAGATAGCTTGATTGATACATTGCAAAATTTCTCAGCAAAACTTAGAAATGTGTTCACATCTGGATCATAAGCCCCTCATGCTAAAGACTAACTCCACCTGACGGCGCTTTAAAAATGCTAGTACTCGCAGGTTTTAGGGGAAACTTTAGTGATTTTTGGTTTTTAGGTTTATGGAGTCTATGTATAAAACGTTAGCTGAATGAATGTGACAGCTGTAACAAAATGTGCAATATTCTATGTAATATAATTATCCCCATTGAGCGTACACCCCATCTAGTGGCAATATACCATTTTTTTATCCTTGTTAAAGCGGTAGTATATCGCCATGAAAAATAAAATTGGGCTGCCTGCAGGTTTAAGTCATAATGTACTAATTTGCAATGCATACTAGCACATTATGACAGACATACCTGCACACGGAGCCCTCCAGTGCAGGACTGTCATAGCACCCCAGCACTTCCATCTTCACCCAGTCTGTGACAGACTCACCCGGGGCAGAGGCTTTTGGAGCAGACTGCAGGCTAGCTTCTTGCCTGGTATTCAAAGAGAAAATTTGACCGCACTCAGGAGTAGATGAACTGGAAGTGTTTATTCTCATAAACTTAAATACACAGGTGCATCACACAGACATGGGACAGGTTGACGCGTTTCACGATTCTACTGATCGATTACTCATAACCAAATCAATAGCCTCTTGCCTACTGACTATGGGCCCTGGCTTTTAACCACTTTACGACTGCCCACCGCAGATATACTGTGGCAGGCAGCTGCTCCTGGGCAAAGTGATGTAGGTATACGCGCTCCTGCCCCCCGCTCATCAGCGGGGAAGCCGATGCATGTGTCAGGCGGCTCTGATTGCCGCCTGACACCCGCGATCGTTCCCCGCTGAGAGAGAAGAACGGTTAGCTGTTGTAAACACAGCTGACCGTTCTTCTTCCTGCAATGATCACAGAGCCCCTGTGATCCTTCTATATAGGATCACATGTCTCTATGGTCATTTCAGAAGCCCCCCCCCCACAGTTAGAATCACTCCCCTAGGCTCACATTTAACCCCTTGATCACCCATAATGTTAACCCCTTCCCTGCCAGTGTCATTATTGCAGTAACAGCAATTTTATAGCACTGATTACTGTAATAATATCACTGGTCCCCCCCAAAAGTGTCAAAAAATATCAGTCAGGGGTCCGATCTGTCCACCGCAATGTCACAGTCCCGCAAAAAATCGCAGATTGCCGCCATTACTAGTAAATAAAAATGACATAAATCTTTCCCGTAGTTAGTAGACGTGATAACTTTTGCGCAAACCAATCAAAATAAGCTTATTGCGATTTTTTTTTTTTTACCAAAAAAAGGTAGCAGAAAACAAATTGGCCTTAAATGGTAAAAAATTTTGATTTTTAAATTTTTTTTTTTGAGAATGTCATATAGCAGAATGTGAAAAATATTATTTTTTTTTTTCAAAATTGTCGCTCTTTTTTTGTTTATAGCGCAAAAAATAAAAATCGCACAGGTGATCAAATACCACCAAAAGCAAGCTCTATTAATGGGAAGAAAGGACATCAATTTTATTTGGGTACAGCATTGCACGACCAGCAATTGTCCGTTAAAGTAACACAGTGCCAAATCGCAAAATAGGGCCTGGTCATTAACCTTCCTAGCGGTATTCCCGAGCGTGACACGGGGTTACATTTTAGAGCCAAAAGCGGTAACCCCGAGCCACACTCGGGGTACCGCTAGGAAGATCACTGGATCCTGGTAGAGGTTTTACTTACCTTTTCTCCGGGATCCAGCGATGTATGCGGGCGGTGAGCGGCGGCGGAGCTTCCTCCCGATCGTCTGTCAGCCCCGGCTTCCGTCTCCGGCGACGTGACGTCCGCCGGGGGGTGGAACCGGCGGCAAATTCAAAATGTATAACACACAAACACACTGATACACTGTAATCCTATTGGATTACATTCCATAAATAAAATAAATTGACCTTTGATTGCCCCCCAGTGCTTTCTCCATTGCACTTCCTGCATTATTCCTATACATTGTATCTGGATCATTGCAGAGCGACCATGGCCTCAAACAAGCGCGCCGCAACATCAAAAGCGATGTATGACCTGCTGGGCGAGAGCGGCAGCGATCCCGAATCGCATGCAGAGTGGAGTGACAGCGATTCATGGGGAAGCTCGTCATCCGACGCTGAAAGTGAGTTCAGTGATGATTCTGTGACTGTGCCGAGCGATGTGCGTACTTGGTGCGTGATCGACTGCGGTACGGAGCATGTAGCGCCCCCAAGGTTCCCGTTTACCGGAGCACCTGGTCTCAAAGTCGATGTTGAGGAGGACAACCCCTTGGCATATCTGCAACTTTTTTTGACTGATGAGGTTATCGAAAAAAATTGTTGTGGAGACCAATCGGTACCAGGAACAACAAGCCGCAGCACATCGACGGTTTTCCAGGAGCAGGATGTGGGAACCCGTTACCAGTGCGGATATCTGGAAATTCCTGGGCCTAATTATTCTGCAGGGAGTGGTGGGGAAACCCCTGCAGAAGTGGTATTGGACCACAAACAAATTATTGGCCACACCTTTTTTTGGTACCGTTATGTCGGAGTACAAATTCTCCCTTATTATGAGGTATTTGCACTTTGCCAATAATGAGGATTTTGATGAGACTTCTCATCCGGCTCCGAAGCTGAAAAAGATCTGGGACATTTACCAATTAATTTTAAAAAATTTCCAGTAGTCCTATGTCCCAGAAAGAGACATTTGCATAGACGAAAGTCTTATGGCATATAAAGGGAGACTTAGCTGGATCCAATATATTGAACTGTTTGAGTTCCTCCTACAGCATAAGACAGATGCGTATGGGACCGTCAGAGCAAACCGGCGTGACATGCCCCCCAGCTTTGCCAACAAAAAACTCAAGCCCGGAGAGTTAGTTGCCTTGCAGAAAGGAAAAATGTTGGCACTTAAATGGCGCGACAAAAAAGATGTCTGCCTGATGAGCACCATCCATAACACCGCTACTGTCATGGTACATACAAAAGGGGGAAAAGATGTTCTGAAACCGCAACTGGTCCTTGATTATAACAACACCATGGGAGGTGTGGACAGAGCTGACCAGGCCATGACTTTCTATCCGGCAATGCGGAAACAGCAGAAAAAATATTATAAAAAAATATTCAGACACCTCCTGGAGCAGTGTTTATGGAATGCCTTCATTCTGCTAAAAAAGAAAAGTGACCGGCCTGTGCTCCATGCGGACTTTGTGTGGAAAATTGCTGAGCTCATTTTTCTCAGGCACCAAACACCAACAGTAAGTAGATCCGGACGCCGTGCTGCTGGTGTTGTGAACCCCGAACGACTGACCGGTCGTCATTTTATGGATCACATTCCGCAGACGGAGAAGAAGACTGCACCCACAAGGATGTGTGTGGTTTGCTGTTCCAAGCACGACGACACCGGGCGGAAAATAAGAAAGGAAACACGGTACTACTGTCCAGACTGTGATGTTGGACTTTGCGCTGTACCCTGTTTCAAAATTTTCCACACCCGGGACGTTTATTGAAGCAGTATGACCAGTAATATTGCATCCTTTTTGGGAAAAAAAAAAATATATTGCATCCTTGTTTGACAAAAAAAAAAATGTTAGTGTTTTTGATTACATGATTTACTATAATTTATAGAATAAAAAGTGTTATTTTTTGGAAAAAAAAAGTGTTATTATTATATTATTATTTTATAGTTATTTATTATATTATAATTTAGGATTTTGTGTTTCAAACTTTATCATACTTGGGATGTTATAAAGAAGAACACACGGTAAAAAGAAATCATATGTAAATAGTTGGTTTGGGCTGCTCATTCTCAAGAATTGCAAGCAAAATAATGGTACCGCTTTCAGCACCTAAAATCCGAAATAATCATACCGCCAGGGAGGTTAAGGGGGCAAATCCTTCCAGTCTTAAAGTGGTTAAGGGAGCACTGTTCTTTGTGTGTCTCCTAAGGGCTCTTTCACACAGCCCGTCCGTCGGGCGGACTCCGTTTATCTCAGCGGGGGATCGATCCGCCGATCCCCCGCTGAGCAGGAGAGTGACAGCTGTGTCTCCGCACTGTGTAGGGAGACACAGCTGTCAGTTCCCTATACATCTCTATGGGGGAATCGGATGGGAACGGACCATTCTCATCCAATCCCATCCGCTGGACGGATGGAAAATAGGTTTTCCATCCGTCCAGATTTGATGGATCAGATCGGATGTCAGCGGACATGTCTCCGCTGACATCCGATGCCCCATAGGGATGCATGGGGGGACCGTTCAGATCAGCCAAAAAAACGGATAGGCGGATCTGAATGGTCTGCCTGTGTGAAAGGGGCCTTAGTGTCTTTCACCCATTGCTATTATGCTAATTTTCTGTTCTTAAGTTTCTGTAGTTTTGCTGGCAATCTATTGTGGGATGTTATGTGATGTGTAATGTACTTTGTTGTGACCTTGGGTCCAGGCAGTCTTACCCGAGATCTCTGATTATTCATATCATTGTCTGGGTGGCTAGTTGTTTAATTAAAGTGGATGTAAACCCTCTCCTATACCCAGTGAAGTGAACAGCTTCAGATAGTACATAGAGATGAAACAAATCTCCCTACATAAGTTTTACATGTATATCTGAAGTCTCCAGCTTTCTATATTCTTTAGAATGTGCACATTGTGTTACAAATTTTGTTTCCTCCTTCAGCAGCGAGAGGAGAGTCTAAGCATAAACTGTGTGGGAGCTGATTGGAGGAAAGGCACCCGTCCCCCTCCATATTTCACTATATAATTTATGCAAATATATTGTGGATGGACTGGGCACTGATAATCACATATGCACTTTATATAATCATTTTGCATAGTGTTTATATATTTTACACGGGGGAATGAATTTAATGAGTTATTAAGTAGATAAGATATTTGATTTACATAGTCACTTTGCACTTTAAAATATTGTAGAAATAGGCACATTTAGGAAGCGCTGTATGTGTTGGATGCATCATATATTGTCTCTTTGAGTAATGCATATGTAGTGCTTACCCCTGAAGGAGCCGCTAAGAATATACCCAGGTCTCTCAATGTAGTACAGAGGCCACCAGTGACACAAGCACAAGTCCCACACGCCACTTCAATTCAGGCTCAGGCTAGGGGATGCCTTTTTTAATATTTACTGCTAAAGAACTTTAACAGGAGAGGGGTTTAGGGACACAGGCTACTTCAAAATGACCAATAGCAATAATGGGAGGACACACTTCTCACTTATCTTCTCTACAGCCACCTTTCCTAGAGGTAATAGAGAATGGCCAATACATTTAGGACCCTATAGTAGCAGCCCCGGTCCTAATAGCAGTTTAGGGCACTTAGTTCCCTTCTGCCACTTAGTTTACTTCTGATACTTGCATAAATATTAGTCCACAGCAAGGTCTTTACTGACAGTGTCCCAGGAGCTTTCTGCCTCCACAGGTAGATCCTTAGTGAGGGACACAAAAATATCCTTCTCCAGACTTTTGGCAATCTTCTCCAGGCCCTCAGCCAACCAGCTGCTGAGAACCCATCTGCAATTTCTTACCTCAGCAAGGCCCCTTTCACACTTGTGCGACTTGTTCTGTGACTTGAGACTGCAAAGTCACAAGACAAGTCGTACTCCATTAATTACAGTGAGTACTGTTCATATCTGTGCGACTTCAAGTCTCAATGACTTCAAAGTTGTCACTGCACTACTTTGGTCCAACTTTGATGCGTTTTGAGGTCTATAGACCTCAAGATTACACAGGCATTGCTTTATTCCAGTCAAAATCGCTGCAAAATCGCCATTAAATCACGCGAATTTTAGGTTTCACAAGTTTGAAAGGGGCCTAAAGTTGTCTCCAGGGGCCCCAAGCAGCCCCAAAAGAACTGGAACCTTCCCTTGACAGGAAAGAACACTCTGGAACGGCTTTCCTAAACATTTATCACCTCCCCAGCCACCTTCTGGATGCCTCCTTCCAGGCATTGGCTGGGGCATAATAAATATTCACACTGGTCATTTGAATCTCCCATGCTATACTCTGGAAACATTTGCAGAGGCAGATGGGAAGAACCAAACCCTCAGCTCAAGCTCAAACCCTAAACAGACAAAACAATCAACCTTACTGCAGTGAAGCAAAAAACTAAATTTAACCTAGGAGCCTGACTAGAGGGGGAGACTTCACATATAGCATATGAGTGAATATGGTTAGGGAACTGAAAAGAGAGTGCAGACTTGGACTATAACCTTGTACTAATAACAATTCCATGCATAGTAAAGAGTTCACAGAGCACAATGGATTAGATAAAGAGACATAGAAGATTCTCTGTACAGTAAATACTATGGGTTTATCTCAACTGTAGCTGAGCCGTTTCATAAAAAAAAGGGTCATTGCTCTAATTAATTTGCTTCTGTGTGCGTTAATATTATCTTGCACTAATGATCTCTGTAAGCAACACATTTTTTTCAACATGTGGTCATTGGAGAGAGCAATAAAAGTAAAATAGAACTCCCCCCTGGCAGATCAAAAAGTTACATGATTTTCTCAAGAAATATCTAATATTTTTAACCAATTAATAGAGAAAAAAAAGAACGTAGAAAAGAAGTAACAAAACATAGAAACATCCTAGAATACTACCACCACAAAATTCTGTAAACACAATATAACAAAAAAAAAAAAAGAAGGGGTTTGAATGTGGCAATGATGAACCACCATCAAGATCATGTGTATAAAAATGGTATCAAAATTGTATTATATACAAAGCCATTAAAAATTCATAATTACATTATAAAAACACAATGGCAATCTTATACATGAGGCACCCCCATTCAGCTGACCATATATACTGTATGTATGCGTTACCATACAGCTGTACGTATTTCATCACTCACTGTCAAGTAGCCATGAAACGCATTGATATGGGTGTTGTAAAATGCAGAGCTGTACAGAGCTGGGTACCATATCTAAAGCCTGATATATGAGAATGCCCTATGTATACACTTGGCATTGTATTTTCAAAGTACTGTAACTTTAAATTGTTAATACATATAATACATGTATATCTAATTAGCTTTAGATACAATTTTATACATATAACATTGATGGTTGTTCCTTCTTACTACAGTTAAAGTACCTTCTTTCTTTTTTCTACATTTTCTTTTTAAAATATTTCATGTTTACCTGCCAAAAACACATATATATATATATATATATATATATATATATATATATATATTTATTATTCATAACCATAATAATAAAAAAAAAAGACTAGAAAATATATACAAGACAGGATTACATTCCTTTAAAGGAAAACTGGAGGTGCTGACTTAACGGACAGACTATATACTATATACACTGTATACGTTAGTCGCCTGTTTGTCATATTGCACCAGTGCCTTCAATACTTTAATACTTTTTACATGTTATCAAACACGTATGCTGCCACAATATAATTAAAATAGGCTTGTTCTAGGAAATAAAAGAAGCAGGAACTAAAAGTGTAGAAGAACCTACCTGATATTACATTATCGGATCTTACAGCGCTGCACCCCATAAACATCTGTCCAGTTATAGATAAACTAGTCACTGTTTGTCCATAAAATGTCTCCTAATACACAGTCTGCTCCTTTATAGGAGAAGTGTTGTTGTATCTGTAAAACTTGTGTATGGAGAGCAGTGATATCTTCACTTGTGCTCAGTAAATAACGCTATCATGTGTGCCATATGATTCCTATTAAATCTGTTACATGGCATGATGGGGTTCAGTACAGACATGGAGGTAAAAGCCACCTGGACAGAAGAATTGGTTCTAGTGAGCAATTTACTTTGTTTGGAAAGTTTATCAGAATATTGAACCTCTACACGGAAATATCAAAGTAATAAGCAGTTTTTGAAATCTAAGAATATTATTTGTCATCACTGAAAGTCATGTCCTGTCCAAAAATGTGAACATATGGTCCTACTTGGTATCTATCTATCTATCTATCTATCTATCTATCTATCTATCTATCTATCTATCTATCTATCTATCTATCTATCTATCTATCTATCTATCTATCTATCTATCTATCTATCTATCTATCTATCTATCTATCTATCTATCTATCTATCTATCTATCTATCTATCTATCTATCTATCTATCTATCTATCTATCTATCTATCTATCTATCTATCCATCCATCTATCCATCTATCCATCTATCTATCTATCTATATATCTATCTATCTATTCTTATCTATCTATCTGATGACTACATCTGTAACATTCTTAAGCCAGCCATACATGGATCAAAATTTGTGTGGTGCAGCAGGGACTGGCTGAATGTCCATCCGCGTATGGGCACTGTAGTTGAACAGAAGTTGATCTACCAATTGTCCTCTGTTCAACCAGCCTGATGGAAAATTTCTGCTTGAGCACTAGAGACTATAGGTGTCAAAGACAGCTTTTGGTCACCATAAATGATCGGGAGCCATGGGAGCAGCTCCCGGATCATGTGATTACTGTGACAGCCATTCATAGCAGCACATATTCAGGAACATCCCCTCCTATTATTCAGACCCCTAAAGGGCCAGGGGGAAATGTCAGCACGGGGGTTAATACCAGCCTTTACATTGTCAGGTTCTGTCTGTATTTTGTATGTAGTCTTCTATTTAGTCTTGCATACGGGTATGTCTCCATTTGCTCCTGGTTGGCCGCCATAGGTCTGGCTGTACCTCGTCTTCTGTTATTTGTACCCTCATCTACTAATGGTTGTCTGGTTAACATTTGATATATTTCTCTTAGCTAGTTAAGCAATTTTATAGTAAAGTGTACCGGTCTTAGAACCTGTGCCGACAGGCTTTTGTTCTCTTTAGAAATGCTTTTCTCTGCATACAATTCTATGTGAATACAGAGGTAGTTGAAGCAAGTCAATGGCAGGTCTACTACACCTGCAATAAATTCTGAACCATCTCAGGGGAATCTCAGATTGATGTTAAAGTCATGCTGCATTTTCCCCAATAAGTCCTTAAGGCCCATAAGGCATGACAATGATTTAACCCCCTTTGAAACTCATAATTCTCCATACACAGCCCACTGCTGGCTTTTGGCTCTACACAGCCAGGTCACTGCAATGACCATTCATTTAAGTTATCCTAAGGCTTTTGATGTAATGAAATCCATTTCAAATTGAACCTACACTATGGAGTTGACTTACTAAAGGCAAATAGACTGTGCACTTTTGCCAGTGCAAGTGCAACTGCTCCAAATATTAGTAAATAAGGCAAAGTTGTGCTGGCTTCCATCATCCAATCAAGTGCAAGCAAAATTTCCATTTACTAAGCTCTGGAGCAACTGCACTTGCAAACTGCACAGTCTATATGCCTTTAGTAAATCCACGCCAATGGAACTTAAACCCCAAATCCAGCCAAAACGTTTTCTTTAGATTTGGATAGAGGAAGTAAAAGTTAGAATCATTGTTGGGTTTTAATTACAGGTTGTGTCCTTACTGGGAAGATTTTCCCTCATTTCCTGTCCTAGAGATGAGGTGTAACTTCTACAGGAAGTGAGTGGAAGTCTCTCCAATAGGTACAGAAACAATAATAAAACACTTTTTAGTATAGTGGGGAAGGGTTAGAACCTCTGTCCTGTGTTTATTGTGAGAATGCACAACAGCACTAAATAACAAAGCCCCAACGTTTTTATAGCTCTAGCTGCTTGCCTATTTCATTTGATACAGTTACTGTGAGATCAGAGGAAGAAACTCAGCTATGACTTGTACTCTAAAAGTGTCAGAGACAGACAGCATAAGTCAAGCTAAGTAAGGGACCACTTCTTTTCATAGATTAGTCTGTACAATTATAACCAATTAGAAATAAATATTTAGGTCCTTCCATAAGCCCGGTCTTTATTGGTGCTCTGACATTTTTGGAAAAAATATTTTTGGGTATTACAACTCTAGCTATGCCAGTCCATCCATCCATTCATCCATCCATCTATCCGTCCATTCTTCCATCCATCCACCCATCCGTCCATCCATCCATCCTTCTGTCCTTATATACATCCATTAATCCATCTGTCTGTCCATCCATTTATCACTTAATTATCCATCCATCCATCCATGTTCATCTGTCTGCCCCTCCATTCATCTGTTGATCCCCCTGTCCATCTTTTGTATCTGTTTATCTATCTATCTATCTATCTATCTATCTATCTATCTATCTATCTATCTATCTATCTATCTATCTATCTATCTATCTATCTATCTATCTATCTATCTATCTATCTATCTATCTATCTATCTATCTATCTATCTATCTATCTATCTATCTATCTATCTATCCTTTCTTCCTTTCTTCCTTCCATCCATTCTTCTGTTCATCCATCCATCCTTTCTTCCATTAATCCATCATTATGTCCATCTGTTAATCCGTCTGTCCGTCCATTCACTCACTTCCTTCCATCCACCCACCCCTTCATCTGCCTGTCTCTCCCTCTATCCATCCGTCCATCAACCCATCCATCTACTCGTCCACCCGTCCATCTGTCCACTTGTCCCTCCCTCCATTCATCCAGCCTCTGTATTAACCCTTTATTTATTTAAACCTTGTGGATTTTAGTCTGGACTTTAGTCTGGGGATGGATGCAGTTAGTGTCCTTCAAGGAATATCCTGTTGTCTGTAGTAAAATAGAAACTTTATCAAATATAAAATGCATTTTAGATTTCTAGTGGAGTGTATGTGAGCGGCCATTTTTGGCTTGGGAGAGGCTGGCTACCACAGTCCTTCAATGGGTTAATTCAAAAGGAATTTAGGTGTTTACTGCAAATATAAGACTTAAGCCCCGTACACACGTACCGATCGTCGGCCGAACGATCGGCCGTCTTTTGTCCGGTGCTGTCTTGTCTGTGGAAAAGTGCAAAAGACTGCACATGAATTTTGTCGGCCAACAACAGCCGACTGCAGAAGTGATGTCATGTGATGGTTAACTTTCCGTGTCTTTTTTCTTTTCTGAGCATGCCCAGTCTTGCAAATCTGCTGTCTGTCGCCCGAAATCTGTACTGACTGGCGAACAATCGGCCATTCTGGTGTCGGCATACAAAAATTTTAATGCTTGCACGACAGATTCTGTTCGGCCGAAAGTGCGCTGTCGGCTGTCGGGAGCATCATACTAACTAGCCGAATATCGGCCGATTGTTCGGCGGCCGAACATTTTCGGCCGACAATCGGTACGTGTGTACGGGCCTTTAGTAGCAGCTTTATCTGAGATGTTTTCTGTGCTGCTGAGAACCCAAAACTTCTACAACTATTTCTAAAATATAATTATTAGCTGTTTTATTCAGCCATGTTGAGGTTCAGTAGTCCTTTAAGGAAGCAGTATTGTCATTCTAGAATAACACATTCAAAAATGAAACCAGGAAAACCAGATCTGTTTTCTTTGCTTCAGAAACATCTTTAATTTTTTTTTTTCCTCTAAACAGCTGTGTTTCATATTTTATGTATGATGATTTTTGTAGCCCCATCTGCTGTCTATTTCTGGAAGTGATTGTAAAAGAAATAAAAGATTTACACACACGACTTTCTCGAACTTGTACGCATCTGCGTTTTATGTAACCTCTTTTCTGCTGCTGGGGCTGCTGATGGATGGAAGGGCTCACACAACTCTCCGACACGCCATTGCAGAAACACGAGAGATCCGTCCAGATTTCCGCTTCTAATATTGCCAATGTTTAACATCAAATGAAATGCTGTATAATATTTCCCTGTTGCCAAAGGTCCTTGATGAATGGGATTTTGATTCCATATCACAGTAAAATAATAAAAAAGCTAAAGTAAAACTGTCACAAACCTGGGCAACGCAAACTGAGCACAGGATGAGAAAGTCAATAAGCAGAGGTGACCTTCAAATGAAAATGGTAAGTAAGTCCAGACATACGGGCTGCATAAAGTTATATGCAAATACTGACTTTCCCTGTAATAATTAGGATTGGCTCCATCCCTTCATAGGCCTCCTGATTTGTTACTTGAAAATGACAATCATTGTAGAGGACCAAAAGCATGGCTTCGGGGCAGGAGAGGGTGGGACAAAGCTTGACTTTTACAAAGGGAGTCAGAATTTGCTTGCAGGTTCTGCCATGTATCTCCGGATCTAGTTAGTTAGTTTTGATTTGTGTTTGTTTGAGTGAAGGTATAGTCAGGTTTATTTTAGTTGTCACCAAGAGGAAGGTAAATAATATCTATTATATAGTCAAATAAACCAGAGGATGTGGCACAGGATAGTTCCAGTTTTAGGTTACTTCAATGTTGCAAAAAGTATATAGACTTGGAACTGGGTAAAGCTAAGAGGAAGGCCAGCATTCCAGCAGCAGACTGGGATGAGCATAAGAGGTGGAATTGTACAGTGAAAACAACAAGAGAAGGGCACTACGACTTTGTGCATTACCACTTAAAAGTTTATTAAAGTCAAAGAAGGGTAGGGTACAATATACTCACAAACGTAGCATATGAACAAGCATATAGGAAATGGGCACCACTCGCTTCCATGACACTTCTCTACTGCTGGATAGAGTGATGGCGTCCTCAAAACCTGATGTGGCTTACGCGTTTCGAGGACCCGCTCTCCCACCCTCCGTCCCAGGGATATATATTTTTTTGGTGTTATTGTTGATTTTCTTAATGCCGATTTTTGTTTGTCTATTTATTTGCCTTTTGTGGGTCTTTTTGTGCTTATTTGGTTCATAGTTGGGTGTTGTGTTCATTTTGTTCATATTTTATAGCAGCAGGCAGAGATCTCTGGGTCTTTGAAGGTGGTGCTGTCTTGAAATTTTGAAGGGCTATGGGTTGGACCCATCTTAGGTATGGGTGTCCCATCCCAAAAATAGGTCTATGTTGGTAACATTAAATTTATGGAGGTAGGCTATTGTCCCCAAGGTGGTGTAGTAGCGGCTGGGGGCCTTTTCACTGGGTGCAGATACATCTTTGTTGGGTTATAAGTGCTTTTAAAGACCTTGGACCTGGTAGGATCAATTGCTGTTCTGTTAATTTTTGATTGTATGTTATGCATTGATTGCATTATTCACCAATATTGTATTACATTTCTTTGGTTGTGTTAAAATAAGGGTCTGCTATAGCCACTCAACTCCAAAATTGATATTTGTTGTCTAGTCATTTGGGATGGAGGAGAAGTGTTGTATTTTGGGTTACTGGGGTAGGGATATAGGCAGAGGTACTCTGAAAATCCCTTAGTCATTAGGGATGATCAAACTTTTTTAAAAGTTCAGTTCGGCCAGAACAACCGAACTTCCCGAAAGTTCGGCCCGGATTTCAGAACCCCATTGAAATCAATAGGACCCGAACTTCGGTAATCAAATAACACCATTTTGAAGCCCTAAAACCCAATAAATGCCCCTAAAAAGTGCCTAGGGTTCTGGGTCATACCCTAGGGACTATTAATCACACAAAAAAAAGTTCTTACAAATTGTCATTTTTGATAGAGAGCCAATTATTGAAAAAATTAAAAAATAAATAAATAAAAAAAAAAAAAACTTTGGATTTAGTACCTGGGGGTCTAAAAAGTGTACCTGTGAAGTTTCAGCTCTGTAGCATGACCAGAACCATAAAAAAAAAAAAAGATTTTTTGTATTACGTCACTTATAGAACAGGATAGTGGCTTCTCGCTTTTCACACCTTGCCGGTTTAGTAGCAAGCGTTTTTTTGGGCATTTTTTGGGGTCTTTTGAGGCAGGCAAAACATCTGAACTTGTGTATACGGGTATATATACACACACATACTTATATGTATATATACACCTAGACATATATAGGTGTGATAGTAGCAGAAATATATGCTTGCGCTAATGAAATCATTTACACTAATATGGCTCCGCTCCTATCACACCTATATATGTAGTTTTTAACACTGTGTTTTTACACTGTTCTGATGATCACTGTTATAATCAAAAGTTTTAACAGTCATATTTAGCTTTCATTCATGACAGCTTGATTACTATTGTATGCTGTGATTGGCTACAGCTAGTTATATGGTACAGGGTGCTGTGATTGGCCAAGGTACCATGTAATAGCTGTGGGTCAGTCACAGCATCACAATAGTATGGAAGCTGTCATGAATGAAAGTCATTCATGACAGTTTTGCTTACATTTAATCATGTGATCACTTTGATTGGTCATAGCGATCATATGATACCTTTGCCATTCAGAGGGGTCGGGTACCAATCACTGTGATCCTCTGTGTCCAGTGGACACAGCAGGCATGGGATCACACTGCTGCATACCCCAGGGGTACCCTAGCGCGCATGTGCTGAGCTACGTACCAGGACCTAGTTCAGCTTGGGGCTGCTGCCCTGCCGCAGTAAATGTACTGTGGGTGGGAAGCAAGTGAATAAAAACAATAAATGAATGGAGGAGGGGAGACCTTTTAATCATCTGCTCAGCCTCTATTGAAATCCTCTTTTAGGCTTTCTTTATGAGAGCCTGTGACAACCCCTTAGTTCAATTAACCCTTGCCGCAACAAACAATTACAGCGGCAGGGGTATTGAGGGTGAAGCATGGACAGAGGAGGATTTCACCTAAAAGAAGAGGCATCAGCACAAAGGATACATCTTACTGACTGTAAGTTATATACCATGTGCTGATTTTTCAGTTTTTCATTTTGCCTGCACTTAGGCTTTAAGTAGACCTACAGTGTAAAATGGCCTTCACCTATCCTGTTACCCCTGTCCTCCAAACTAATCTCTGTAATTATCTGTAATATTCACCTAACCCTCTGGTTGCAGGTTTATGAAGACTCTCACAACAGAAGAGTTATATGGTCTCTGTCAAAAGCTTTCTGTTTCTGGACTCTTCCTTCTTGCAACCCTAAAATTGGAACATGTCCTGGCAACTTATAAGAGTGAGAGCTGCAGTGTAGGTCTGAAACTGTGAAGCACAGCTGTAAAATGCAGGACAGAGCAGACAACTCTGAGGGGTAAGCTAAGGAAAAGGGGTTGAACCTCAGGAGCTGTCATATGCCCCAGATGCCCTCAGGGGCCCTAGTTCAGAGTATCCAGTGTGCTTGGAGGACCACGTCCTTGTCCAAGCATGAATGCATGAGTACAGGTGCTGATCACACAATCACATAATCAAGCACAAGGCAAACCAACATACTACACAACAACCCCAGTATGGATATTTTAGGTAGAATTCCAGTAAGGCTACTGTGCAGGACAGCAGCATTACAGACCACTGGGGAGGATAAGATCTGCGTGTTCATGAGATTCAGAAGAGTGGGGAGCCAAGGATCCAGGGAAGGAGGGATTGGGGGCTCAGCAGAGGGTGTGTTATCATCAGCATGATCTTATAACCTCTAAAGTCCTTGTAGCCTTCAGCACTTGCAAGCTGGTTCCAGAACACCCTGCCACACATTCAGGCTGTAGTGTGGATGGTGTTTTCCGACTAGCAGGTTTCTGGTAACAAGGGACGTTTAGTAGCAGGAAAACAGAAGCACTGGCCCCTGGGCAGCTAGCTACTTCCCTTTATATGCATCCCAATGATAATATTCAATTTTGTTTGGTGTGAACATGTAAATATTTTATTTCTTGATTAATTAAAAAAAACACCAATGTTTTCCTGTGAATATAGTAAAACATAAGCGAGTTTAATGAAAATTGTATTTATTATGTTTAACTTGGTTAGATATGTTATTATAATAACATGGCAGTGTAAATGCAGCTGCTGTTGTTTTGTGCACATAGGAGTTTTGCCTGTTGACAAATGGCCCACGACAAGGAGTAACATGTGGGCAAGGGTAATAGAACACTCCAAGAGCAGAACAAAATTAACTAAACATACCTGGGAAAAGAAAGAATGGAAATTTAGGTCAAAATTATGATATGGTATTTATATAGAGCCGACATTTTACATCAGTCCTTGCCCTTAAGGAGCTTACAGTCTAAAATCCCATATGTACACTACTGTGCAGAAGTTTTAGGTAGGTGTTAAAAAAATTCTGTAAATTAAGAATGTTTTCAGAAATCAAAGTGTTAATATTTTATTTTTATCAATTACCAAAATGGGAAGTAGTTGAACAGAGGAGAAATTCAAATCAAATCAATGTTTGGGATGACCACCCTTTACCTTTAAAACAGCATCAATTCTTCTAGGTACACTTGCACACAGTTTTTGCAGGTAGGTTGTTCCAAACCTTTTGGAGAACTAACCGTGGATGTAGGCTGCCTCAGATCCACCTGCCTAAAGCTCTGAGTCTTCATGTGCCTTATATTTGTTACCTGCTTGGCCTGAGATTCATTTGACAGTTGCCTTGGTTGAGTCCCTCTGGCAGTGTGTTGTTCCTTTGGCTCCAAAGTCTGGTGGTTGGGACATATCCTTGGTAACTAGTAGCTGCAATTGCCTTCATGGTCCTAGTTGTGGTAAGCTCCCAGAGAATGGGAGTAGTATCTGTGCCTTGCCATGATTCGGATGCGATTGCCACAGCTCCAGGTGCACTAGGGGACCGGGGTTGGGTAACCAGTGCTTCAGAGAGACCTAGGTGGCTTTTGAAGTGCAGAGTAAGTCCTGGAAACCAGGCAAGCTACATGGGTATCTCGAGACACTTTGGTGTCAAAGTTCCAGTATTATCCCATGACCCCAGGGCTAAGTCTGCAGATAACTTGTGGGACCCCAGCATTGGGGTACCTGCTGTTTTGAGGGACTTGGAGTATCAAATGCTGTACATCTCAGAGGATCTGGACAGCAGGACACCCAGCCAGTTGCTTGACCCCAGCGGTTGGGTACCCAGTCAGTCACCTGACCTAGGTGGTGGGACACTTTTCCTATTGTTGGAACTTGGTAGTAGGGCCTCTCGCTTGGAACCTTGCACTTCTTCAGCTTACGAGGATCTTTTATGGAGTTGGCCAGCTATGGCTGTTTGGAGCGTCCAGAGGCAACTCCTTAGAGGGGGGTACTGTCAGGAAAGTGCTCATCTGCTGGTGGAACTGTGGCTCCCAGATCCATAGGCTGCAGCTCCGGTATCCACCAGTGGGTGTCTCTCAGCAGCCAGAAGATCGTCTCATGTAATCAGTCATCACCTGATAAAGTAAAAAATACCCCACGCCCCTGTTGATACTAAAGCAGCAACCTCCAAACACTGGAATGATAGAGATATAGCGTATAAAAACGGAGTTGTGCTAAAGAAAGCAAACCATGAAAATCAACATATATATTAAATTGCTTAAAAATATATAGGTTTGCAAAGAATGACAACATGCAAAGATGATAAGAGTCCACATATGGTTAAATGCTTGGAAATGCAGGCATGTACATTCGATAGGTTATCCACCCAGGTGTTTCATCAACTTGAACAAGTGTGAGATCCCAGCCACCACATACTGACTCTTACCAGATAATGATGGAAAAATAGCAGTGAGTGGTTAAGGACCACTACAGCCTTTCTCCTGCATGACACAGCTCCAGAGACTTTCAAATCCCAGTTAGTTAAGAGCAATTGTAAGGCAATGGACACCTGATCCCTTCTGAGTCCTGATGACACCGTATCTCAAGAATAGGGAACATCAAACAAAAAGGTGTAGGCCCATAGTGCGTTATCTTAAGACATCACCTGATGCTTGTTGCAGGATGTGTATTTAAATCCTGTCCATGCTCTTCATTCCTGCCCTGGTGTTGTCTCCATGTACCCCTGACCTGCAATTCTGTATCCTGTATCCTGTCCCTGGACCCTGATCCCAGGCCTGCAGCCTGATCCCTTCTCACCTGCTCTTGCCGTCTCCTGTTGCCCTCTCCCTGTCCTGCCTTGCCCCCAGCTCCCTCTGCTTGATCTTCCATGTATGACCTTGGCTATGTTGCGATTACACTTTGCATTCCCCATTTGCTGTCTATATTTGATTTAGGCAGTTGTTCATTGTGTGCCACTATTTGTTTAATTTTCTGGTTTGTTTTACTCAGTTTGGTATTTTGGAGGTGCGTTTATGTGTATGTTGTTCACTTACCTATTAAATAAATGATATTATTTTACACTGTATTTGTGCCTGATATTCTCTGTGCCAGTCCACACATTTCTGGACACACCAGCAGCTGACAGCAGGCTATTGATGGTTGAACTCCACTGGCTTCTTCCCAATGTTTGTGAATGTTTAACTTGTTTTTAACATTATTACATTCACATTTTTTTATTGCAAAGGATCTGTACGCCCTTGTCTAGTTTGGTAAGTAGCGACAGCAGTAGCAACTGTGACAAGGTTGTAGTGATTTTTACTGCCGAAGGAAGAGTGTTATCTTATCAAAGGAAATGCTTATCTAGTGGTTCTACTGGCAGGATTAACAAGTATTTACAAAATATTCCAGAAGGCACTTTGAGATCCAAGTCATACCGGTATGAGCAACCTACATTGCATACTGTATGTGATTTTATAGTTTTACCATAGATCTACTTTATTGCTGAATTCTTAATAATAGCTTTTTTGACTAGTCAGACAGTGCCTACATAGTGGAGTTTAATAGTAACCACAGGCAATCATTTCCTAATCCATTTGTTATTTTTTTAATCGTGAGTCAATCAACTCATATCTATGGGTATACCTCACTACGTTTAGATGGGACTTTTCAGGCATTCTGCATATACACACACTTGTACACTAAATCTATAAAATATACTTTATTTGAAACATGTTAAAATAACATAGATACAAATAAAAACAATATATAAAAAACCATGATAATGATAAGAGCATGTTGGGTAAAATTCTCTTCACTTCCAACGTGTTTCGAATAGACTATATTTCTTTCTCAGGAAATCGAGAATCTGTAAGTGATCATGGTAAATATATGGGCAAAATTATTGGTGCGATGAGAAGCCACCCGGAAAACCCCCCAGCAGGACCCAAGACGGCATTATCAACAGGGAAGAAATTACTCTGCATCATCGAGCACCATCGAGCCCGAAGTCCATTTTGGACTGATTGATTGTCCCAACCACTCACTGGGCTGTTTGGTATCAGGCCATTATTTGAAGTTTGGGTTGGTCATGATTTCAAAGAAATACCAATATAGAAGAAGTAGTGCCTTGGGTCCTGCTGAGGGAGGCACTCCTTGGAGTTTCGCTGGGGGTTTGCCGGTTGGCTTCTCAGCAGAACAATGATGTTGGCCATATGTTTACCATGATTGCTTGGATCTCTTACAGATTTTTCATTCCCCTGAGGAAGAAATGTAGTCTATTCGAAACACATTGGGATTGAAGAGAATTGTACCCAACATGCTCTGATCATTGTCGTTTTTTTATTTTTATCTAATGTATGTTATTTTAACATGTTTCTTATAAATGAAAATTTTTAGATTTACATGTGTGTGTGTGTGTGTATAAGCAGAATGCCTGAAAAGTCTCATCAAACATAGTGAGGTAAATTTAACGATTTTAGGAATGTTGGCATTCACAATTGAGAATTGACCAATTGGTTATTATTTTTTCCTCATATATATGGGTAGTCTAAAACTGGCCATAAATGGCCAAATTTTAATTCAAACATTTGTATGGAATTTGTAAAAAATCGTGGACATCAAAACAGTCCCCACCCTCGACCAGGCCGCTGATGCACTTCACCCAGATCGATTAAGCCCAATTTGGGTGAAATACATCAGAGGGGTGTGGCAAAGGGTGAGGACTGTGCAGAAGCTGGTGGATTAGGAATACATTTGAATGGTTGACACCATTAGACTGTGGCCCTGGTCTTTACACTATGGCATTCATGTGGATCGGGACGTGCTCCTTTTTTGGAAACAGCACCTAGCACAGATATTGAACCGAGAGGCAATACACAGGAAATTTGGAGCGGCACTCTCTGGTTCTTCTGGTCTTACACATTTCCATTTTTGTTCAAAGGTTCGTAGAACAATGATTCATCAGAACTAAGGTAAAAAATGAATGCCAATTTGCCCCTATTACCATTCGAAAAAAAAAAAAAAAAAAAAACCTAACATTCCAAAAATATATAATTTTTTTTTAACAAAATTCTACTGGTATATGGCCAGCTTAAGACCTTTTGTACCATTGCTCTCTCCTGTCTATTAAATGCCTGTATATTCTTGTACTTAATAAATACCCAAAGATACATGCAAATTGCCAACCGATAATTTTTGTTTTGAGGACAGAAAAGCCAGTAAGACTGGACAACCATCCATATTCCAATTTACCAGCCTTCCCAGCAATCTAAACCTTTTGCTTTTCAAAACTGTATTTAAAAACTGTTGTTACAATGAGAAATGTTTCATTTCTCATGAAAACCCTTTCCTGATTGTAGAGGGTTTTTCTTTCTATAACTACATTTTTTTTCACTTTTGGCAGTTTTCCTATGATAACAACGAAAATATTATTTTTATTCAAAGATTCTAAAGAAAAAAATGGTAAAAAGGCTGCGATTTAAAAGGCGTGAAAGAGGCCATTTCCTGCATAAGACAGAGATCCTTTCTGTGCTTGTTAAAGTCCCTAGGTGTTAGGAAAAGAAAAAAAAAATAGATGGAATTAAGTAACTGCCTTTTCAATGTTAAGGAAACATCATGATGTATGAACATGCCGTCATCTCCCATTCGGGTAAAAGGGGGAGCTTTATCAGAGACGTCCCTTACATACATTGTGTATTCCCCATCTTTTTATCTCTAATCATTGAGCATTTTGCTTCAGCTAGTTGGTAAACAAGTAGTCCCCATAGTATCTACACAAATGCCAACCTATGGCTTAGCCATTAAGAGGCTCTCAGAGCAAAAGCTGCTCCTTACGAGAGACTAAGCATATACCCAACATGAAGACCTAAGTTGCCATTCTATTGGTCTGGGCACCCTGGGTCTCTTTGCGTTGTGCATGTCCTTTAAGTAATCCTTCATTGCAATACATCAAGGAATATATCTTTTGCTTGTTAAAGGTCACTTTTGAGGCTGCGAAGAAAGTTTTTAGGAAAACTCTTTAACTCGTAGGGCCTAATTTTCGAAAGTTGAAGTTAAACTAGCAGTGGGAGCGAGTAATGTTTATTCTTCTTTGCAGGAAATATCCGTAAATTCCCTGCATTGGTGAACAAGGCCATAGCCAGTGTAGCTCTAGAATGCAGATTACTAGGAGTTATCAATCCATAAAAGATTAACCTAACCTAAGAATAGGCAATTATTTAAACTTAAATCTGGAACCCCCCCCCCCAAAAAAAAAAAAAAAACTCACGCTACCCTTGGCTCCCATGGGCTGTATTTGATGTTTTTTCTGAAGTCTTAACGCTGGTCATTTGACACTGCAGGGTCTTCTTAAGTCTGCGTAGTCCTTACTGATGCAAACAGCTTCACTGACATAGTTACATATTTAAACAGGTTGACAAAAGACAAAAGTCCTTCTAAAACCCAGTTCACACTAGCACAACTTGTCAGGCGACTTGGTCGCCTGACAAGTCGCGGTGGGTCGCCTGCCATAGATTAGCACAGGACCCGTTCTAATAGGAGCGACACAAGTCGATCCGACTTAGAAAAAGGGTCCTGCACTACTTTGGGGCGACCTGGAGCAACCTGCATAGACTTCAATGATATGAAGTCCGTGCATATCTCTCCGAGGTCGCCCCAGCAAGTAGCGTCGCCCCTATGTGAACGGGGTCAGTCAACCAAAAAAAAAAAAAAAACTCAAATAAATAAATAGAAACCCTCTATATACCCACAGTTAATCCAGAAGAAAGCAAAATAAAAAAAAGAAAAAAACTCTATAAAGCATGGTCCAATTTAGTCCAATCTGGAAAAAAAAAGTCCTAATCCCCTGAAGGCAATAGGATATCCCGTGGATCTACACTCTCTGGTGTTATTACCTATAAATGCTAATATAAAGTTATATTTGGTGCATTTAGGAATGTATCCAGCTCTTTTTCGAAATAATCTATTGAGCTGGCCAGAACTGGTTCTTGAGGGAGTTTATTCCACATGTCCACAGCTTTTATTGTGAAGAAGCCTTTCTGTGTATGGGGGGTTAAAGGATAGATTCACCTTTAAAAAATAAATAAATAAATGTACAATTTTTTTGCAGGTAAAAACATGTGCATTTATTATTTTTCTTCTAAGGAGCCTGCAGAGCATTGCAACCACAATCAGCAGATTGCAGGTGCAATGTCTGGCTCCTGCAGACTCTCAGCATAGCTGTCTGCTCATACCTCATTCATGCTGGTAGTTACCTGCGAGCAGGAAGATTAATGGACTATGAGGACGCTCCCCAGTGCCCTCGCAGTCTATTGGGAACTACAAGCCGTCAGCCGCAATGGCTGACAGTACTTGTAGGCATTCATACACAGGAAACTGTGAGTGAATGATGCGGCTGTGTGGGCAGAGCCCCTCAAGGCCACGCTGTTTTCAATTTGTGAGAGTGGATGCGAGGAGAGGATCCCCCACCCGCTGTCAAAGGGAGGCGGAATGGGGGGGGGGGGGGCTGCAAATGCTAAAATCAGGTGGAACATGTAACATGTTACAAAGATGAACTTATCCTTTACATGTATTTTCTTTTAGATGTAAAGAGACATGATGATGTCAGCACCACTCTCTGCACCAGTAAAATTTAAATGAAGGGTACTGTGGTGGTGCCCCCTCAAGGAGTAGGGCCAAAACACTGTGCACCCATAGTATGGCGCTTAGTCTTCCAGATTGAGTAATGCTGGGTGAATTCAACCCAGAAAATTGTGGAAACTTTGTGATGAAGTAGATATACCGTGGGGGACAGCTCCGGAATGAAGGTGAGTATTGCAGTCTGAGCTGCTTTTTAAATATCACTTGGAGGAACTTCTAATACAGATTTTGGCCTGGAGTTGCACTTTAGTAATCACAAGAAATTTACAAAAAGTGTTAAAATAAGAATATATTAAAAGCAGTTGAGGAGTACAAAAATATTTTTGATGCATTTACTAATATTTAAAGCGGTTGTATACTGCCGAAAAAACAAAAAAAAAAAAAAACCCTGCAAGACAAAGGCATAATGAGCTAGTATGCATCGCATACTAGCTCATTATGAAATGCTTACCTTAAAACGAAGCCCCGACACGGACGCCTGGACACCGCTCTGGGAGCTGTCATGCTCCCTCTCTGTCTCTTCCAGGTTTGGCGGCTCCGGCTCTGTGAGTTGAAGTCGCTTTCCGGCAAGTAGCCGGCAAGGAACTCTGAAGGTCCGCCGGACCTTCAGAGCGCATGCGCCGCTAGCTTTAGCGGCTGCAAGCAGGGCAAATATCTCCTAAACCGTGCAGGTTTAGGAGATATCAATTGTACCTACAGGTGAGCCTCATTATAGGCTTACCTGTAGGTAAAGGTAAAAATGAGTATACTACCGCTTTAACTGTAATTATACATTTTTGAAATAGCGATTTAAGTATATTTAAGTGTATTTAATTTTGGTTAGAGTGGGAAGAAGTTAAAATACTTGTTTTTCTATCTGTGTCCCATTCAAGACATTTCCCTTTTTTTCACAAGATATGATAAGAAATGTCTCCTAAGTTACTGTAAATAAATCCCCATGTGGGTAGCTGTCACATGGACAATAATACAAATCTGGCAGGGATTCAAACCCCTCACTAAGAAGCTTTTCCTTTAAACACAGTTTAAATGTAACAGCATTTCCCACTTGAAGAACTCTAAAATCTGGGTGATGTTGAATATTAGTGGAACTTTTTGGGGCGTTTGAGTATTTTGGTAATGACGGAGAACATCCTTTATAAGCAGTCACCCAATGTATTGTATATCTTGGATGAATTTTCATACTTTATAAATATGTTCCCTAAATTATTTGTTTTACATACCTAATTTGATGCTTGTTTTATGGAATTGTTTCTTTATTTCTTTGCCATTTGCATGTATAAAACAATATGTTCTCTCATCATCTTGAGTCAGTATCTACACCAAAAGTATTGGGACGCCTTCCTTTACACGCACATGAACTTTAATGGCATCCCAGTCCATAGGGTTCCACATTAAGTTGGGCCACCCTTTGCAGCTATAACAGCTTCAACTCTTCTGGGAAGACTGCCCACAAGGTTTAGGAGTGTGTCTATGGGAATGTTTGACCATTCTTCCAGAAGAGCATTTGTGAGGTCAGGCACTGATGTTGGACGATAAGGCCTGGCTCACAGTCTCCGCTCTCATTCATCCCAAAGGTGTTTTATCGGGTTGAGGTCAGGACTCTTGATAAAATGTACAGTTGTTTCTGAAAAATGAATAATGGTGCTCAATATTAAGACATGCCAGGAATATGTTCATGTAGACTTGTAAATATACTGGAAAGTCTACTTTAACTCTTTCAGTCTCTTTTCCTAATTTTTAAAGGAGCTCCAGTCTCCGTAAAAAAAAAGAGGAAAAGTCAGAAGCTACAAGTACACTTACTTGCCCCTAGATCCAGCACTGTCCTCAACCGAGCCGATTCATCAATTGGCTTCAGATACAGGCGCCAGCATCTTCACTAAGGGAAAATGGCAGTGAAGCCTTCTGGCTTCACAGCCGGCTTCCAGCTGTGCATGCGCTAGTTGTGCTGGGCTTTCTGATTGGTCCTGCAGTCTTTCTGGGACTTGTGATGTTTCCCAAAAGGTTGCAGGGGAAGGAGGGGAGTCCAAACTTGTACTCAGATCTCCACTACTCAGAATCAGGTTCTGCTCCCCTCTACCCAATACAAAAAATGTGCCAAATGTAAAGGGGGGCGGGGGGGGAGCAGAACCTCCCTTTTTGTGTGAGGTTTCCGCTTTAAGTTAGTCCCCTGAACCCTAACCCTAAACTTTTACACTAAAGGTTAAAGGGTAACTCCACTTTTGTGGGGAAAAAACAATATAGCGTATACAATTGCAACACAAATAATATTGTAATTGAATGTTATTAAAAATTACCTTTCCTTTTCAATCTTCAGCCGCTGTAATTTTCTGAAAATGCAATGCAATATGGCTACCTGGAGGTGTTCTGTACACAGAATGTATACTGACCACACCCCAGAAACATATTTTCCTGCTTCTGTGATTGGCTCACCAATTTTCCCAGAAGTCTGCCTAAGATACAAGTCAGATTTCTGGCATCCCCTGCAGCACAAAGTCACTTTGGTGAGATACTCCCAATAGGAACACGTCTAAAGGGATGCAGGTCCAGCAGCTTTCCTCATTAGTGATCTGCAGCTGCCACAGCTGACAGATAAATATTAAACCACTGGCATTAGACCCATTCAGCACAGAGGCAGAGAGGAACAAACCATGATTTCTTCAGAATAACAAAAGGTAGGAATCTGCAACAAAGTTTGTTAAAATCCTTGTAATGTACATAGATTACCCGGAGGGGAATGTTTTTTTCTCAACAAAAGTGGAGTTACGCTTTAAGCTAAACTCCTATCATTAAATACAAAGGATTCTTAGAGCACTACAGGTTATCCAAAATAATAGCATAGCAGTGACCGCCTGCCTTAAAGCTCCATGTCTCTGATTGAAACTTGAGACTGAGCTGCTCAATAAGGGATATGTCACTGCTGATGCGATACCTATATTAGCATCCATACCTGTATTGGTGAACATATATCTCAAAAGACACATAGGGGCTGATTTACTAAAACCGGAGAGTGAAAAATCTGGTGCAGCTGTGCATGGTAGCCAATCAGCTTCTAACTTCAGCTTGTTCAAATAAGCTTTGACAAAAAAAACCTGGAAGCTGATTTTTTTTTGTAAGTACTTTTTATTGAGTTTAAGAAAATGAAAGGTATACAAAAAAGCTGATTGGTTTCTATGCAGAGCTGCACACGATTTTGCACTCTCTGGTTTTAGTAAATTAACCCCATACTGTCCAAACACACTCATTTCCACCCCAATATGTCCTATTTAAAATGTAGCAATATACTGTACATAATATTGGAGCTTTTTCCATTAGCAATGTTGTTTCAAATATATATTTTATTATTTTACACTTTATTTAACCACTTGCCGACCGAGTACGGTAATAGTACTGCGGCAAAGTGGTTCGTTATCGTCTGACGACGTAGTATTAACGTCATCAGACACTCCCCCTTCTGGGCGGCGCTTGCGCGCCGCCGGAGGCTCGCTCCCGCTGTTTTCATTCACAGCAGGAGTCGGGCCAGGGGAGGAGCAGCGGCGATCGCATATATATAGCACTGATTACTGCAGTAATGTCACTGGTAACCCCAAAAGTGTCAAAAATGTCAGTCAAGGGTCCGATCTGTCCGCCGCAATGTCGCAGTCCCACAAAAAAAATCGCAGATCGCCGCCATTACGCGTTAAAAAAAAAACCGCCAAAAATGACAGAAATCTTTCCCTTTGTTAGTAAACGCAATAACTTTTGCGCAAACCAATCAAAATACGCTTATTGTGATTTTTTTTACCAAACATAGGTAGCAGAAAACAAATTGGCCAAAAATTTTTTAAAAAATTGGTTTATACATCTTTTTTGGGGGGAATTTCATATAAAAAAATGTTAAAAATATTATTATTTTTTCAAAATAAATGCTCTTTTTTTGTTTATAGCGCAAAAAGTAAAAATCGCACAGGTGATCAAATACCACCAAAAGAAACCTCTGTTTGTGGGAAAAAAAGGATGTAAATTTCGTTTGGGTACGGCGTCGCACGACCGCGCAATTGTCAGTTGAATTCGCACAGCGCCGAATCGCAAAAAGTGGCCTGGACGGAAGACAGCAAAATCCTCCGGTGGTAAAGTGGTTAAAAAATATGTATTGTATGTATGTATATGTATTATATTATGCCTAGGTTTCCCTGATTGGATGGATTGTGTATATGATTAAAAATGATAACAGAGTTAGCAGAATCTAAATCATATTTTGAGCAAGTACTGCTAAAAGTATTATTATTAAATGCCAGTTAATATTATAAAGTACTATTATAAGTATTATTATAAATAAAAGGAAGCCCCTGGCAGAACACTGGGTAAATAAAAATTAAAAAATGTATTAAAAATTAAGTTGATATTCACTTTTTTTTATATTCATTAAATAATTTAAAATAACTACATTAAAAAAAAAAAAAAAGAAAATAGACTTTAAAGTCTATCCAAACCCAAGCAAAAAAAAAAAAAAAAAGTAAAATATTGCAGTTTTCTGTCTTTTTTTTTTCCTTCTATTTTTTTTTTTTTTATTTGACGTTCCTGGCAAGGAAACACCCGTAACACTGTCTCTTGTCCTTGTTTGATACTGCTCACTCACTATAATGAGGAAGATTTACTAAAAATGGGTGCACATAGAATCTGGTGCATAGAAACCAATCAGCTTCCATATTTTATTGTCAAAGCTTAATCGAACAAGCTAAAGTTAGAAGCTGATTGGTTACTTTGCACAGCTGCACCAGATTCTATGTGGACCAATTTAAGCAAATATCCCCCACTATATCTATTAAGGAAAGCATTGTCACCCAATGGCAGGAAGTCATTTACATAGGAAGAGATTTTCTGTAGTCTTAATATACTTTCTGTTAAAATCTTTTCAGATAAGTTTGCAGTGTGCACAGCACACTGGACAGCACTATATTTCTGGCAGGATCAATTTGTATTTTTTGCACTTAATAAACAGATATAGCAAAATGCTTTTAGCTGTATATTCAAAAGAGCAAAAGAAAGCAAATACTTTTATTAACAAGTTCAACATAGGGGTGTGTGCTGTAAATTTGCATATTCACAGTCCTGACCTGGGTACAAGCATGAATGGATTGTGTGCATTGTGCTTGATTTTATGGGAAGGTGTAGCTGCTGTATTGCCGTGTGACTTTATGGGGTTGTTTTACTAAAGGCAAATAAGCTGTTCACGGTTTACGGTTTAGTGAATGTGGTGAAACTTCCCTTTGCAAAGAATACCCAATCACGTGCAAGGTAAAAAAAAAAAAAGATAAATGCGTTTTTGCTTGTACATAATTGGATGATAGAAGTCAGCAGAACTGCAGCTCATTCACTAAGCTCTGGGGAAAATTCCCTTACAGGGTGAAACTGCAATTTGCCTTTAGTAAATCAACCATCATGACTCTAGTAGATGAACTCATGGGGCCTATTTAGAAAATAAAAGCTAGAGCAAAATGTGAAAAAAAGAAAAAGAAGTTGCACATAGTGACCAATCATATTACATCATATTACATCCTTTATTCCTTGGAAAATTAAACAAAGACTCTGAGTAGTTACTGGGATAGGGGTGGGGCGGGGGTCTTTTACACATCTTTTTTTTTACTTTTTACTTTTATTAGAATACCTACAGAAAAAATATTTTCACTCTAAAAAGGAAAATATTTATGTCATCCAGGACTATACACCAATGTAGAAGAGGAAAGGGTGCTCCATGGATCATATGACCAGCCTGGAAACTTTAGGAAAAGGTATTAAAAAAAAAAAAAAAAGCATAAAAAACACATGAAGGGGATAGGGAGACCTCTGGGGTAGGATAATAGATGAGGAGACCTCAGGGGAAAGATAATGGATGGGGAGACCGCTGGGGAAGGATAATGGACAAGCATACCTCTGGGGAGGGATAATGGGTGGGCAGACAATATAGACAGATAATGAACAGGGAGACCTCTGGGGAGCGTTAGTGGATGGAGAGGCCTCTGGGGAGAGATAATGGATTGAGAGACCCCTGGGGAGGGATAATGACTGGAGAGACCTCTCGGGAGGGATAATGGACAGGGAGACCTCTGGGAGAGGTAATGGACAGAGAGACCTCTAGGGAGTGAAAATGGATGGGGAGACTTCTTGGGAGGGATAATTTACAGGAAAACCTCTGTGAGGAATAATGGGAGGACACTTCTGGGGAGGGATAATGGACAAGGAGACCTCTGGGAGGGATAATGGGTGGGTAGACCTCTGGGGCAGCGTGTAATGGGTGGGACACCTCTGGAGTGGACAGGGAGACCTCCGGGAAGGGATAATGGGGGGGGGACCTCTGGGAGGGATAATGGACAGAGACCTCTGGGGAGGGATAATAGGGGGTAGACCTCTGGGGAGGGATAATGGATGGGGAGACCTCTAAGGAGGGATAATAGGGAGAGACCTCTGGGGAGGGATAATGGATTGGGAGACCTCTGGGGAGGGATAATGGGGGGGGGGGGCTCTGGGAAGGATAATGGGGGGGGCTCTGGGAGGGATAATGGACAGAGAAACCTCTCTGGGGAGGGATAATGGGCTGGTAGACCGCTGAGAGGGATAATGGGTGGGTAGACCTCTGGGGAGGCATACAGGGTGGGGAGACCTCTGGGGGGATAATGAGGGTGGGCCTCTGGGAGGGAAAATGGACAGAGAAACCTCTCTGGGGAGGGATAATGTGTGGGTAGACCTCTGGGAGGGATAATGGGGGACGAATTCTGGGGAGGGATAATGGATGGGGAGACCTCTGGGGAGGTATAATGTGCACTGAAAAGCCTGGAGGTTGGCTTTAACTATGAATTTGCCTTTTATCCTGGTGAAAAGCTTTACCAATTCATGTTTGGGTTATCTTCACAGAACCACACATGATATGAAATATATACTGTATATTTATCTACCTGAAAACCTAAATAACATTTACTACTTCTATAGCTAAAGTCATATCTATTCCATAACTCCCTCACTGCTAGTAACAGTGAATATTCATTCCAAAGAACCCATGGGTTGCACCCTTGTCAGAAATACCTACAGCATTATTTAAACAGTTAGTTTACCGTTACAGAAAAAAATTAAAAGAGCACTTACTGGGGATACCTTTCCCCCGATCTCAACTCTGGCCATCACAGGGATGGTGCTGACCAATCCAAAGATTTCAAATTCCCCAACCCCTGGACCAGCTGAGAGAGTCCTGACAGCTCAGGATTGGCAGAGGTAAGTACAGAGGAGACTGTGGGTGGGGAGGGTGTCCACTGTTAGTGCACCTTTACAGTTTTACTGTAAAGGTGAACTAACCCTTTAAAAAATTAGCTAGGGAAGAGGGAAGATCTCTGAAAGTAAACTCCCTCCGTGATCTAAACTAGGTTACACTTGTGGGCGTGGGGGAAGGCAGTAAAAAAACAGTGGCTTTTTAACTGCCCCCCATCTGCCCTCCCTAAGCTGCAAAGGCAGCCATATGGGGGTATACACTTACCATTATAATTTGCATCATGGTACAGCAAGAATTATTACCTTTAGGCTGCTAGTACTACCCACAGAATGTGACCCATTTAGGTCAATGCATGTGGTTGTGGTGCGGTGGTGCGTGCTTTTAGGGTTTAAAACAGGTGGTGAGAAATTGACACAGTGGGGTGGGTTTACTAAAATTGGAGAGTGAAAAATGTGGTGCAACTGTGCATGGCAGCCAATCGGCTTCTAACTTTAAAAACTGTTAAACCACATAAAATTTGCATGACATATGAATGTGACTGGCTCTCAATGGAGCGGTTCACACATATCTGGGACAATTGCGGTGCGGTTTTAAAAAGGGCCCTGTGCACTTTTGGGTCTGGTTCACGTGCAGGGCCAGTGCTGGATTATTTTGCACCCTAGGTAAGAACAGCTACTTGCATCCCAACCCCCCATATACTGTACTTACCTTCTCAGCTCCATGCTGTGTGGGACAGCCAGGAACTGCGGGTTCCTCTGCTCTGTTGTGGATGGGACTGGAGGAGGGAATGACACGACGTGGCATAACGTTTAGGCGTGCCGCACCCACGCTCAGCACCTCATTGGCTGGAAGTGCCTTGCAGGCTGCAGCCTCATCGTATTCCCAATCTGCATTGGCAGGGTCTGGTGACGGCGAAGGTCATCAACCAATCCAATTTGCACACAGACAGCGCTGCAGAGATGACCATGTCTCCTGTCCGTGTGTAAGGCCTGCACAGCAATGAGTGACACACAGTCAGCACTATTCTGGCTGAGCCGCGCCAGCTGTGGATGCCACCGGGCCAGCGAACTACACATGAATGATCCATCCATTGGAGCCGGTGTGCATCCTCCCTAGGCTAGGCTAGGCAGCAGTGCGCCCCTAGGTGGCAGTGCACCCTAGGCGGCTGCTCACTGGCTGGCCCTGTTCACGTGCAAATTCAGGCAAATATTCGCATCTGAATTGCACCCAAATCGGTCAACAGAAGCGCACCAAACCCCAGACTGCAAACCTCAGCGGGACATATGTGAACCCAGCCTAAGTGAATAGACCCCAATGCCTTCTCACAACCTGTCAAATGCTCTCTTTAGGCTCGGTTCACACTGATGCGTTGCGGAAGACGCACAGGAATTGCTGCATTTCCCACATCGCATTGCACTGCATAGCAATCACACTCTATTCATGCGATCTGCTGTGGGGGTCAATTAAAAGTTAAAGACATCCCAAAAGCAGGTTGCAGAATCCAGTACGTTTTCTAGAGTTGGACCGCATGGGTATGAACACCCATGCGATCTGACTACAGTATGGCAAAAAAAAAGGTGCCTGCACCTTTTTTGTGTGAATGCAGTGCGATTTGAGCCATACAAGCTGCAAAAGGCAGCCATATGGAGGTATACACATGCCATGTCCTTAGGGGACAGCACTAAGGCTTTCTCCACGTTATAATTGGGGAATTACATTTGTGCAAACTACAGGGCTTTTGTAGATGGTGACTGGAGCCCTTCCAACACAATTGGATTTCAACGCAATTTGAGCCATACAAAATCATGGGCTAAAATCGCACAGCACAGAATCGCACGCGATTTTCAAAGGAATGCAGTGTGATTCCTGCGCAAATCACATGCAATGTGATAATGGTGAACCCAGGATAAAAGTGCTTCCCCGGGGATAACTCTTTGAAGAGCTACCACTAGACTTTAAAGCGGAGTTCCGGGCACAGAAAAAAATTTTCAGTGAACATACCCCCGGGACAGTCAGGGCTAGTACATTCCACAATGGCTAGCCTCTGATCTGTCCCGGTTCGCACTTACCTGCCAGAAGAAATACTTACTTATAAAATTTCTTCCACAGCGTTGCCATCTCTCTTGTGGGCAGCTGAAGCCGGCGCGATCCTCTTCTGCGTCTTCTTCCGCGTCCTCTTCTCCCAGAATGCTCCTGCACCGGCCCCTCTCGTCACTTCCGGTGCGGCGCCGCATTCCTCCACAGCTTCTGGGCAGGGAATGCGGCGTCGCCCCGGAAGTGACGAGCGGGGCCGGTGCCGTCGCATTGATTCCTGGGAGCGATGACGTTCAGCTCCCAGGAATCAGTGCAAGCCAGGAAGTGACGGCGGAGCCGCGGCGCAGAGGGAGGAAGTGAAGAATAGGTGAGTATATTCGATCTCCAATTACAAGGTGAGTAAAAAAAAAAAAAAAAAACCTAACTATCCAATTCCTTTTCAGGTGAATGAGAACAAGCGGACGGGCACAAAAAAAAGATTGATTTTGTGCCCGGAACTCCGCTTTAAGCTGTTGTAGGGCTTCTTTAGACAAGCGTAGTCCTCTGAAGAGAAGTCTGTGGTGGATCACTTTTCAGAGAGTTGTTTACCAATCTTTTTGGCAGCTCTAATGTATTTCATCTGTGTAGTAAGCTTGAGTTTAGCTTTAACCTCAATTCTTTTAGCGTGTACCACTGCAAATAATGCTTTTTTCATAAAGACAAAAAATGCATAGGCAGGAACACTTGGCCCAGAGGAGACTTGCCTCTCATTGTTATTTTTGTCCATTTTACTACTAGGGAGACAAAAAATACAGAGCAGCAGGAAAATGAAAATGGAAAACAAGTGAGAGCAAGAAAGGGAAATGTGTTACTTCCCAAAAGCCATTCAGAGGGGAATTCGCCCTTTTTAATATTTTTGAAGATTGCTTTATGATCCTGTTGACCCTCTATTAGCGAAAGCTTAGCTCTCAACCAAGGTAATTAAATTATGAAATCACAGCAGAGATCTTCAAACCTTTCATAAAACACGAATTAAAAAAGAAGCTAGGAAAAAAAAATACGTCAAAGCCCTCTCTGTTCATGCAATATTGTTCCCTAATGTTAATTACATTGAAATAGGCAAAGACTATTTTGGTATCACTCATATGCTTTGAAAAGTACGATCCAGTTTATCATACCTGTCAACCCCAGTGCATCACAGGCTAATACTTTATTAAGAAAAAAAAACCATTAGGGAACTGCTGATCCCATTTAAGTACATTGGGCAGAATGTTAGACTAATTAAAAAGCATATTTTTACATTATTAATTCCTGGGTTTCACACTTAATGAATGTGAAATGACAGCTGTTCCATCTGCACATATATGTTCGTTTGCACTTTTTTTTAACCATGTTAGAATAAAAATTACCTAGAAAAATAAGCAGGCATTAGAATTATTTTCAGGAATTATTTTTTTTTTTTTCCGATTTTTTTTTGTTACACATGTTAGAAAGCATATACACTACTCTGAATGTTCAAACGCATGCGCTTAAATATACTTTTTTTTCCCCGATCCTCTAGAATTTGCGATAAAAGTATTTTAGATGAGTTATAAAATATGGTTTTTAAATGATATTATGATTTGCAAACACTTAAAAATAATTGCGGCGCAGTTGAGAGCGCGAAAGCTTCTAATCTTTATTGTGTAAGACAATGTGATAAAATGTTTTACAGCCAAAAGCTCATTTTGCATCTGGAAAATTGTGTAAACTGATGAGAAAAATCTCATTAAAAATGGGGCTATTTTTAATATTCTTCGACGAGGATGCCGTGGTTAGGCTGCCTCTTATTGTTTATTAAATTGGCCAATTGTGCAAATATCGTCACAATCTATTTAAATAAAGACATAAAAGACTAGAGCTATACAATTAGGCAGGGTCATTAGTATTAGTTTCAACATTTATTTTATAAATGGTTTTAGAAGATAATGAGAACTTGGAAGGATTGTTTGCCTGTTTAAATTGGATATCCTACTTATCATTACTACAGTAGGTGCTATGTTACTTAAAAACTTTTTTTTTGGCACACAGCGCCACTATATCCTCTGTATGGTGAACACAGAACTTATTTTTTTTTTTACAGGCGTATACTAATAAAACACTTTACAAAAAAAAATAAAAAATAAAATCCAAATGTGCTTACAATTAGCGCTCTGTATTTTTTATTGTCTTTTTCGCAAACCACAAAAGTCACACTGAAGGTACAGTTTAAATACTAAGGCTTTCCCCATGTTAATATCGGGAATTACATTTGTGCAAACTACAGGGCTTTTGTAGATGGTGGCTGGAGCCCTTCCAACACAAATTAATCAGGATAAAGTTGCTTTATGTTCAACATAACCGTAGTTTATTTTTTTAACATATTAATTTGTCATCAGCTTGCATGGTTCACTGTGACTCATTTAGATGGCACTGAGAGTAGATAGAGAGACAATCTCTGGGCTATAGTTTGCGGTTGGAATAATTATAAGGGGCAATGAAAACTTATTAGTTGCTAGATCTATAACGATATGTTTTTCTTTTTTGAAAGAAATGCTGCCTGACAGTCATGGTAATTTAATTTTCGTAGGCTTGTCTAGGAATTTCAGAAACATCACTAGTTAAGGTTTTCTGTGAAAGCAAAAAAAAAAAAAAAAGAAGTATTATTTTTACGTATCAATACACCATTTCAAACCTGCAGTGTTTGCGTATGGTTTAGGTGAGATAGTTATCCCCCCTTCCCTGCACTAAGTGACAAAAAAAAATTCCCAAGTGAAAACAAAAATATACAATGAAAAATTATTTTACCAAATATTAAAAAAAAAAAAGCATTTTGTTAACCCTAAAATTAATTGTACAACACTGCGGGCTATTATCAAATTAAGGGGATGTTAAACTGCCCTTAGTGAAAATGTGATTTAGTCGGTAGTGTTTACATAGGCTTGGATACAAACATGCACCATTTGTTTTTTTTTTGTTTTTTTCTCTATAGCAATACGGCTCTGAAGCCTTGCCAAATGGGATCCCAAGACCTCATCTGCCACGGGAACCAGCGAGGAAAGAGTTAATGCTATATGAAATAAGGTATTGTAATAATTTGGGAGGCACACATATGTATTAGGTGGTCTGCTTGCAGTTGCCAAAGCAAATTAAGGGACTTTTTTTTTTTTTTTTTATATAAACTTCTCTCTTTGCCAAATGCATAATGATTTTACATGAAATTAAATCTTATTTGTGGCTTCATGTTAAACCTTGAGTAAACGGTGCAGCCTGTTCTGGAGGAGCAACTGCACTCCAGCTAGGCACTGTAACCAGTTTTGCTTGATGTATTACAAGCGAAGTCATTTTCACTGTGTCATAAACATTATTAATACCAACGTTGCCATGGGGCTATTCTCTAAAGCACTTTGCAAAGACTACTTGACTGCAAATGGATAATATATATATATATATATATATATATATATATATGTATAAATATAGAGAGAAAGTAATACAGTTCATTTAGAGAAATACCCTTGGGAGACAGGTATTGGCCAGTAAATATTTATATATATATTTGGACTTTCGTTAATAAGTATAGATGCCTTAAGTATATTTTTAATATATTTAAATTTTTTTTATTTTAATATTTTTTTTACATAAAACCTTGCAATGTAACTTTTGTAATATTTAGCTTTCTGCATGGCCCTTTAGAATTCATTATGTTTATATTCCGAAGGGTTTTGGCATATCTTTTATAATTCATCATCCCATGTGCTAAACTATCATGATTTAAATACATGTTTGTGTATTCATATCTTATATGCAACTCAGCCGGTCATTTTTAGAAACTACATTTTGCTAATTGCCTGCAATGTTGCACTTTTTAGCTTTCAAAAAACATAGCAAAAAATATAATGATTTTTTTTTTTTTTTCTCCTTTTCATGTTCCAGTGTTTTAGAACTAAGAGAATATGAGATATGAGCTGTTCATGTCTACAGCTTTTGTTTGATTGAAATGCCCAGTGCTGACTGTTTTATTTTTTCTTTTTTTTTTCTAGATTTTTATTGACACGCATCACCAAATATTATTGACACCGTCCTTGTTATATTAGTATATATTTACCTTGCTCGGCCTTTTATTATTCCAGATTTCAGTCGCTGCCAAGTATTAATCAATATATTATGCTACTCAGCTGGGCAAATTGTACAAAACACAGTGCCCCTAGGGTTAATACAGTCAAGGAGCAGGAAAGTGTTTTAGACATGTACACAACATGTGGTGTACTATTATCATTAAATGAGGTGAACTGGGACTCAATACATATGGATTTTGAATTGCATAAATTTTGATTGATATCATTTGAAGACTGAAGCCCTGAAAGGCTAGATTTTGTGAAAGACGATACACAGGCTCGCAGTTACCACATACAGTAATACTAGAGGAGAAAATATGCAACGAGGAAGGCAGCTGGGTTTTAAATAGCAGGAACGTTGCGTCGATACTTATTCTGAATAAGAGAAAGAAGAAGCAAAAGATGTTAACCTCTGCTTGACAATAACATGTTGCAAATATAGAACTGAACCCGTGGGATGTTGTCTCGATTCAACGGTAGCAGGTCAAAAAATGTTCTAAATCTTCTATCTGGATTACTTCCTTATTTAGCCTCTAGTTCAAATGTATTTTGTTTTCCTTTTACAATTTAAGCTAAAAAAAAAAAAAAATACTTTATAAAAAAAAAAAAAAATACCAGGAAATTCTTGAGGGGGGAAAGCAACATCCTGACATAGGAGACAAGCAAGGTTTGACACCAGTTTGGACCTAGGAGGCCTCAACTTTCAGCAAGGAAGTGTCTGCCACAGAGGTCAAGACATCGGGGACCCTGAATGAACTTAAATGAGTGCAGAGTTTTCCATTCGTGTCAAAACCAACAGGCCTTTTCATGGGAAATTTACTAAAAAGAAAAAAAAAAATGCTGACGTGCATTAAACATTCACTAAAAAGGGTGACTGAAAGCTCAATTTTTTTTTTTTTGTTCCTTTACTTTGCTTTCTGCAATTTTTAATGTACCACAATGGTACAAGTCGAACTCAAACAATTCTCCGAGGTTTGAGACACAATTTTTTTTTCTCATCCGCTAATTAAAGGCGTACTTTGAAATCTACTGACGTTCTGCTTTAATGTATTCCTTCAATTTGTTCTCATTTGTTACAAACTTCTCTCTCTCTCTCTGCACAACTAGCATGTGATGTCCCATTTATGGCTTATGCAGATTCACAAATGTATTAAAACATTAAACATGCTGTATTTTGCGGAGGAAATTTGAAATCCTCCAAGGGGAGTACTAAATGGCTTCTTGACTTTCCATGGGTCACAAGTAAAGATATTTTTTAGGGAATTACATAAACATGAAAGGGAACCAGAAAGCTGCTGAGCAGGACCATTGTCCCATGCTTGGCTAGTTATGGGGAAGTCACATCACTGGGGTTGTTTTACTAAAGTGCAACATTTGGTACAGCTGTGCATGGTAGCCAATCAGCTTCTAACTTCAAATTGTTCAATTAAGCTTTGACAAAAAAAAAAACCTGGATGCTCATTGGATTTAATGCAGAGCTACACCAGATTTTTCACTCTCCGGTTTTAGTAAATCAACCCCCACGGTGCCCGATGCTTAGGAACTAGCACCACTTCTGAGCTTAGAAATAATTCATTAGCACCTTTAAGTCTCACTATTTAGTTATTTCTAAGTTAACTTTATTGGGGATGTGGTGCCCAGGTGATTTCCCATGAACTCCTATACTAGCACCACTTCTGAGCTTAGAAATAATTCATTAGCACCTTTAAGTCTCACTATTTAGTTATTTCTAAGTTGACTTTATTGGAGATGTGGTGCCCACGTGATTTCCCATAAACTCCTATAGTAGCACCACTTCTGGGAGTCACGCTATGTTAGCCTCCTGCACGTGATGAGAGATTTGATTGACATTTTCTCTTTTTTTTAAAAAAATCTTTTTATTGAGTTATAAACAAGAAAAAACAACTACAACAAACAACGGTGCAAAGGTTCAGACCAGAAACAAGCTACTCAACTGTACAGGCATTTAAGGCACGGCACCCACGCAGGGGTCCAAGACATTTTCTCTTTAACCGTTAATTAGTTAGTGTGCATGATGGCTATTCTACTAATTAATGCACAGAAAAAAAATAAAAAATGTACAAAAATATGTTGCCTAGAATAAAAAAAAATAAAAAATGTAAGGATTGGTAGATATAAACTGCATTGATCCATACGTATAAAATGATTATGAAACTATTTGGCACTTCGGCATCTGACTTTGCCCTCGACCACTAATAATATAGGCAAGTAAATTACAGTTTTGCTCTAGATGTTTTGCTCTCTGTGGTCCAGGTTCACATGTCTGCAATCATTACCAGCTAACAATTGGTGCAAGCATTATGGGAGAAAGGGCATAAATCAAGAAATAAAAAAAAAAAAAAATAGTTTCTGCACATTTTCAAAAAACACGTTGTGCTCTCTGAGGTCCTTTTCATTTTAACCAAATCAGGGGGAACTTGTCCTCACAGCGGCAAGGCAGATGGAACCATAAATCACAAGATCCATTGACTGCCTGCAGTGTACTCTCCACAGCTGTCAGTTTTTTGTCTCTTTGGTTTTAGCTGACATAGTTTGAGGTCCACTGTGAACCAATCTGGACTTTTTTTTACAGTCATATCCATCAAAACGACTAGTAGCCATCAACCTACTGCAGCGATCGATTCGTTTGCTTATTCTCTGGCATGGCCAATACTTTCTCTCACTAGGTGAGGCATGGGAGAAGTGCCTCGGTTTAGCTGTTTTTGCCTCCAGCTACAACTATGATTTTCTGTGCAGCTTTGGCTAACATTATTAAAGTTGCATCAGGATAGGTACAGAGCCAGATAGCATGCACACAATGCAGGAGCAAAAAAAGAAAAAAAAAAAAGAAGTCTTTCGTAACATACTTAAAAAAAGAATTTCTAACTTCCTCTTTTTTAAATAATTCTTTCTTTTCCATCTTTTTATTTTTTACATTTTTTTATTTTATTTTTAACAAAATAAACAAACCAAGATTATGTGCATAACCTTAACTGTCTTTTTAAAGGTCAGCATGTATTTGTTAATTTCCTCGACAGCCTTGTGGTGGCACTCTCATGCTGGTGATTACAGGATTCCGTTTGAAAACAGAACGCCCTTTCTTCACAAAGACTCTCTACAAAGGCTTGAGAAAAAATTGATTAAATTGAAAGTATTCTATCAAAGTTTACTTTTGTGTATAAAATATAGAAAATATCCGACTGTAAGCAATAAATGCTGGCTCTGCTATGTTGTAGATCAGAAGATGTAGGAAACAACAACAACAGCGGCAAAAGTCTAGCTAAGGACTTTTGCTTAGGCACTAAAAAAAAAAAAAAAAAAAGAGAAAAAAATCACAGTTAGCTAAAAATAAACCATCATTTTACTCCTTGTGAAGTTTAACAGGAAAACCTTGCAAATGTTAAGAGTGTATTTGGCTTTTAGTATTTGAAGGCATGGTAGTATATATCATGAATTGTTTATCTGCAGAAAATGATTTATAAACAATATTAAATGAAATAATATTACAAAATAATAATAATAATAATTTAGGGTATACGTAAATTTATTTTGAAATATGGAAATTCAGTATTACTAAAATATCTCTTGGTAAAGCAAAACAATTATTTATTTGATGCTGCTAAAAAAAAAAGTGTTGTTATAAAAATAATTGAAACTTAAATTAAATAATATTACAAAATAATAATAATAATAATTTAGGGTATACGTAAATTTATTTTGAAATATGGAAATGCAGTATTACTAAAATATCTCTTGGTAAAGCATAAAAAATATTTACTTGATGCTGCTAAAAAAAAAAGTGTTGTTATAAAAATAATTGAAACTTAAATTAAATAATATTACAAAATAATAATAATAATAATTTAGGGTATACGTAAATTTATTTTGAAATATGGAAATGCAGTATTACTAAAATATCTCTTGGTAAAGCATAAAAAATATTTACTTGATGCTGCTAAAAAAAAAAGTGTTGTTATAAAAATAATTGAAACTTAAATTAAATAATATTACAAAATAATAATAATAATAATTTAGGGTATACGTAAATTTATTTTGAAATATGGAAATGCAGTATTACTAAAATATCTCTTGGTAAAGCAAAAAAATTATTTACTTGATGCTGCTAAAAAAAAAGTGTTGTTATAAAAATAATTGAAACACATAATTATATAACCACTTACTAAACCTACAGACATTCAATATACAGCACACATTTTATTTTGTAGGTTAATGCAGTAAAACAAAACAAAAAAAAAACCTCCCCACTTAATTCTTTATAGGAGAACCTGGGTTCAGCTCTCAATGTCGAAAGTTAGGTCATTTTTTTCTCTTATGAAACAGAGAGCTATGATTTTGACTTGAGGTGACAACTGAGAAGCACCAGAACCCTAAGGAATTTCAGAACCATACATTATTAGAAGATTGGAAATTAAAGCCAATGTTTTTGGTCTGGATGTGCTCACATATCGCACACACTTAGGAAGAATGTGAAACCTTTTTATTTTTTTATTTTTTTTAATATGTTAATCATAAAAAAAGATATTTTATCGCTCATGTGAACAGGTTCAGATGGGAAGTAGGTCCAGAAACAGCAGATGTGTTTTGTGTAACGGACACTGAAACAGACATTTGATTCCTCAATATTACTTTCACACCTTTCCTGGCCACCAACAAACACAATCAACATAGCTTTAACACTTAGCCATTTCATATTTTAAAAGCCTTCTAAGATAGCAAGCAATATTTTCCAGGTACAACCTTTTTTTTTTTTCTAGTCATCATCTCATAGTTAACTTGACAATACTGAGTGCCTTGTATATAATCTAATACTGTCTTCATCTACTGGATCTCCCAAGGCACATCACTGACAAAGTCAAGGATGTCATTGCTTAGGAGTTCCGTATACAATGCCTTGATGTTAATTGACATTCATGTATTTATGTTTTTTTTTTTTTTCACCTGACCACATAGAGAATTAGGTGCTGGGCAGCAGTACGGGGAGAAGTGCTTGAATAAAAAGAAAGGCCACTTGGTGTCCAAAAGACCCAAGAAACATTAATTAATCATCACTTGGCACCCGGTAATAAAACATTATCGGACAGTGATGGCGGTGACTATGGGGTGCACAAAACCACCATTATACATACTCAGTGACATTTATTGGAAAATGTTGGCTGAGTTGGAATTTGTCTGCCAATATCTTATGGTTCTTTTAATATTAGAGCAGCAACAAAAGGGTCTGGAATGCAGGAGGATAGCTAAATTCTGTAAAATCAATCCGGAAGGATTTGCCCCCTTAATGACCAGGCTATTCGGCACTGCGTTACTTTCACGGAAATTTGTGTGGTCGTGCGACACTCTACCAAATTGATGTCCTTTTTTTCCCACAAATAGAACATTTTTTTTGGTGGTATTTTAACACCTCTGCAATTTTTATATTTTGTGCTATAAACAAAAAAATAGCGACAATTCTGAAATAAAAAAAATAAAAAAAAACACTTTTTCACTTTCTGCTATATAACATTCTTCTCCCCCCCCAAAAAAAAATAAATAAAAAAATATAAGTTTTTCATCCTTTAAGGCCAATTTGTATTCTGCTACAGATTTTTGGTAAAAAAAAATCGCAGTAAGTGTATTTTAATTGGTTTGCGCAAAGTTATCATGTCTACAAACTAGAAGAAGATTTCTGTCAATTTTATTTATTTATTTTTTTTACTAGTAATCTGCAATTTTTAGCCGGACTGCGACATTGCGGCGGACAGATTGGACCCCTAACTGACATATTTGACACTTTTGAGGGGACCAGTGACATTACTACAGTAATCAGTGCTAAAAATATGCACTGTTACTGTAATAATGACACTGGCAGGGAAGGGGCTAACCCAGGGGTGATCAAAGGGTTAAGTGTGAGCCTAGGGGGAGTGTTTTCTAAGTGTGGGGGGGGGGGCTTGTGAAATGATAATAGAGACCTGTGATCCTTTATAGAAGGATCACAGGCGTTCTGTGATAATTTTAGAGAGAACAACGATCAGCTGTGTTTACAACAGCTGACCGTTCTTCTTTCTCTGCAGGGAGTGATCCTGAGTGCCCGGTGGCAATCGCGGCCTCCAGTCCCGTGGATCGGCATCCCCACCCCCCAGCACCATGCGCGCAGCCGACGTAGGGCTATGTCGTTTCGCGTAGCCGAGCCAGCCTGTCGTAGTAAATCTGCAGCGGGTGGTCGGCAAGTGGGTAAAGTTTGCTTAAATGTAAATAAAAAAAAAAAAAAAAGAATAGCACAAGGAATAATACTTAAATCGAATGCTGGTTCACAATGGAATGTGTGATTCAGTGCAATGCAATTTTCAGCCCATTCAAATCGCACTGGCTCGCACCAAAAAGTAGTGCATACTGTCAGTCGCTACCAATAATCGCAGGTAAAATACAAAATATACAGCTGTCACATGACCCAGATCTTTCCCAGCCTGTCTGCAGGAAAACATAAGTAGGAGGAGCCTCTAGTCCTCTGCTGCTGGTTACATGTTCAGAAAAAAAAAAAAACAGCATTTGGAATACAGAGAAAAAATGAATGAAAAATATCAATAAACTGTTTACTCAGAACCCCCAAATATTATATATATTTTTTAGCAGAGACCCTAGGGAATAAAATGGTGGTTGTTTTTATGTCAACTTTTTATGTTACGCGGTATTTGCACAGCAATTTTTTAACGCGTTATCTTTTGGAAAAAAAAACTGAATTAAAATAAAACGTAACAGTAAACTTAGCCCACTTTTTTTGCAAATTGTGAAATATAATGTTACGCGTTAATAGATACCTAAAATGTAAAATGCACACACTCGTGGAATGGCGCCAAACTTTGGTACTTAAAAATCTCCATAGGCGTTGCTTTAAAATTTTACCTGTTTAGAGTTAAAGGGGAGGTCTTGGGCCTTTTATTCCTATTACAAGCAATGTAAACATCCCTTGTAATAGGAATAGGGCATGACAGGTTCTCTTTACAGTGAGATATGGGGTCTATAAGTTCCCAGACATTGCCTCGAGGCTGAAAAGCCTAAAATCAAAAAACAAAAAAAAATCAATCTTGGCTTCCCAGCCGAGGCAACGGAAGTGTTTACAACTGATGAGGCCGGGCGTGACGTTATAACGAAGGTCATAGAGATGACCAGGGACCACCTGGTCCTCGGTCAGTTCTATGGTAAACTGCCACCGTCAGAGGGTGGCAGGAGGAAGGGGTGTCCCCTCCTGAACAGCTGCTATGGTGCAGGGAATCGCCAGCTGAAAATAAAGATAGCTACAGGGATTGTTCAGATATTTCCTCTCCAAGTCATATGATGTTGTAGGGTTGGGAAGTGGTTAAATTGTCATTGTTAAATTGTCATACAAATATATATTTGAAATTAAATCTTTATTATTTTGACAATAACATGGTGTGGGCACATTTCTGCCAGTCACAGGCTATGTTACGCCCCTCCAGCCCGCGTCTTAGAATAAGAAAGAGGTGAAGCCTCCATTAATCTTCATGTAACATCCTGGCCCCATTGTGTTTAGCTGGTTAGTGGGCATGGAGGAGGAGGAGGAGGGAGGGAGGGATTGGTCTGTCATTTACCACTGTGTATGCACCCACATGTGTCACTCTATAGTCCCATGGGCTGCTCAGATGTGATAGGAAGGAAATGCTCAGCATTGAAACTCACTGAAAACTGAGCGTGTGCAGAGTTGCCCCCACAGCTCCAAAATCCCTATCTGCACTGGGGACATGGACAGAAGGTGGACATAGAGAGCAGCAGGATTAATCAGGATTTGCAGAATATAGAAAACGAATCTCATAGTGACTGGGTGAGTATGAACAGCATGTAATACATCATGTATTGATCGTTTTTTTATGATGTGGGTTTAGTGACAATTTAAGCCTTACAATCTCGTATAAGCACGTTAATGTTATTTCAAAAGTAATTTTCTAAATGTTAAATCTGTAGCTTTCACTACAACAATACCTGGTGATCCTACAATGAGCAATGAAGGTCCTTGTTCAGGTACTAGTTGATATAATGTGACAACGCTCTGTCCCTGCCTCCCAATTGTTCACCTGTGTTGTCACCCTGTCACATGCTTTCCCAATGGAGACTACAAGTGGCTATTTCAGAGGACATTACACCACCATGGCCAACACTGCCCTGAGAAATGGCGTGCAGCCATCAATGGAATGCATGTACACAGGAGGAGGCTGCAAAGAGGCAGAAGGAGATCAGCAGCTCCGAGATGCAGCAAATGACATAATAGGTGAAAACACTATTTAGTAAACAAAAACATGGCAATTGTTTATGATACGGAGCACTTTAGCCAACTCAGTCAATTAAAGCAGTATTAATCCCGGAAACAAACATTTATTATTATTGCAACTTAGGTTTTCTTTCTTCTATTTTCGCCTGGTGATCTGGCCAGTAACTTTGTTGATTTTCAAAAGAAGATGCTGGCCTACAGATGTATCTGTTACAGAAATTAGACAAACCATTTACCAGTTAACACTGACACCCCTGACAGGGAACTTTTATTTATTCATGTAAAACCTTTATCCCAAAAGAAAAAAACCTGTTGCTGCAACTGAATCTAACGTTTGAGGTAGAGTTTGGCTTCAATTTGTTAGTGTATCTAAATCTGTTAGTACATCTAACCCGCCCCCCCCCTCCAGACTGACAATGCTGATGTCTGCTGTGCACCCTGTGCTCCTTCATCCAGAGTGGGGGCACTGTAACCACTTCAGATCTGGAAGATTTATCCCCCCTGCATGACCAGGCCATTTTTTACGATATGGCACTGCGTTACTTTAACTGACAATTGCATGGTCGTGCGATGCTATACCCAAATAAAATGTATGTTTTTTTCCCCATAAATATAGCTTTCTTTTGGTGGTATTTGATCACCTCTGCGTTTTTTGTTTTTTTGCACTACAAATTAAAAATGACTGACAATTTAAAAGAAAGACAAAAAACAAGATTTTTTACTTTCTGCTATAAAACACATCCAAGAAAAAAATTGAAAAAAAAAATCAACTTTCTTCATCAATTTAGGCCAATATGTATTCTGCTACATATTTTTGGTAAAAAAAAATCCCAATAAGCATATATTGATTGGTTTGCACAAAAGATATAGCATCTACAAACTATGGGATACATTTATGGAATTTTTATTTATTTATTTATTTTTGTAATATCAGGGACTGCGATATGACGGCAGACAAATCAAACACTAATTGACACTTTTGACACTTTTTTGGGAACCAATGACACTAATACAATGTCACAGGAATGAACACCGGATCCATGCCTTCTGTCCTGACAGAACAATAATCCGCCTTGTATATATAAGCAGATCACCGTTCTGCCTGTGTACAGAATGTTCAGCCGTTGCTCGTGGACATCGGGGGCGTGGGACCTGCTGATCAGCACCCGCTGTGTAAAATCACAGCAGGAGTGAGATTGGGTGGCGCGCCATCATGCCCCAATGGAAATACAGGATCACATAACTAAGGTCCTGTGCAGCGCGGCCACCCTGTAGCAGTAAATGTGCTATAGGGTGGTCAACAACTGGCTAATACAAGAAGGTGTGTTACTGGTCAGATCACCAGGTGAAAACAGAGGGAATAAAGGCTAAAAAAAAAGAAACGAATGCAGACACCACATCTAATGATTGGTAGGATGCAACATATTACATTTTTGGTTTATTACCGCTTTAAGGTTTACATCTAATTGAAATGTCTCTGGGCCTGACACAAAATAAAATTTGGTACTTTTAAAATATCTCTGTTATGTGCATATGTACATACATTCATTGTTATTTGCACTTACTCCTAAGGAAGTGAGCGTTGACTCACGAAACGCGTCGAGTTTTCCATATGCAATTTATCATCCAAACATATCTTGATATATTGCAGATGTAAATAACTGCGCTGGAGCAATAATAGTAGGAGCTGCAGCTTTAGTGGGAAACACTAGAGACAAATGTATGTTGGAAAGCTGCGCTAACAAGTGATATAGCAAATATAAGAACAGTGGGAGTTTGAATACAGTCCAAGTTCATGAAAGAGTATCCAGGTCAAGTGTAATAGTTCAAGGAAGCCTCCAACAGACTCCGAGTAAAAGAAAGTCCACCACCGGAGAGCACTCGGTCAACCGCTGTGAAGCATGCATAAGGGGTATGCGCTTACCAGAAGGATACAGGTTTTAGGCATGGGTATACACCAAATATCCTCAAAGCCAGCTCCAGCGTAAGTCACCTCTCCCACCGAATGCAATCAGGGATAAAAACAGCACCAGCTATCTCGTCCTCATCAAAGCCAAGCAAACATATGCAAGAGAAGAGTGGGGCCACAATAGTGTAGATGGTATATACAGTTTAATAGAAAACAAATGGAATAACACTCACAATATGTCAAAGGATAAAAAGCGTTGAACAGGATCACAGCCGCCGCCGCCCGACTTCCGGCCACACAGTAGTGACGTCAGCACGTCTTCCCTACGATCGTTTCGTCAAAACTGACGTCTTCCAGGGGATGCGGGCAGCGCGCTGAGTCACCACTATTAGTACCGTCAGAGGCATACGCCCCTACCGGAAGTCGGGGAAGCAGGCAGCGCCATATTAGATCATGGAAAGGCATTGCAAATGCCTTTCCATGATCTAATATGGCGCTGCCTGCTTCCCCGACTTCCGGTAGGGGCGTATGCCTCTGACGGTACTAATAGTGGTGACTCAGCGCGCTGCCCGCATCCCCTGGAAGACGTCAGTTTTGACGAAACGATCGTAGGGAAGACGTGCTGACGTCACTACTGTGTGGCCGGAAGTCGGGCGGCGGCGGCTGTGATCCTGTTCAACGCTTTTTATCCTTTGACATATTGTGAGTGTTATTCCATTTGTTTTCTATTAAACTGTATATACCATCTACACTATTGTGGCCCCACTCTTCTCTTGCATATGTTTGCTTGGCTTTGATGAGGACGAGATAGCTGGTGCTGTTTTTATCCCTGATTGCATTCGGTGGGAGAGGTGACTTACGCTGGAGCTGGCTTTGAGGATATTTGGTGTATACCCATGCCTAAAACCTGTATCCTTCTGGTAAGCGCATATCTTGATATATGTACGATATGAATTAATTAATTAATTATGAATTGATTGTGTACAATATGAACTGTTATGTAATCACTACAAATCAGCTTGCTATCCAATTATTTGTATTCTATGTAATGTGATGAGAATTGTATTATTCATTAATAAATTGTGAACCATGTCTATTATGTATTTAGTGGTTGTGTGTGCTGTGCCTCATTCAAAGTCCCGGGGAATACTCATGTTTTTATGGATATATATTAGGGATGGAGGCGCACCACTGGGGGAACCAGACCACATATTTTATTTTTTTGCTGTATAGAATGCATCAAGGTACAAAAAAAAACTTGAGCCTTTAGAACCACTTTAACATTAGAGCAGTGAGAGCTGAGCTGGCTTAGTCTGGCCATACATTATACAGTCTGTACAATTTCTGTACAATTTGGCTTTTGTGTAAAACTGACCCTAGCAGGATGCATGTATGCATGTGAGATTGGGACCTTAGTCTGTGGACCTCACAGGTTAATAATATTCAACTACAGCAATGCCTACTATTGCAGTATAAAAATGGGATAAAGGATAAGTGGGACCTCAGGCTCCCCAAATATAGAGGTTCTCACTGGGGTTGGGGGAATGAGAATTGGGAAAAATTCTGGATTTTTGGGTACCAATACCTTAACAGTTTACATGAAAGAAAATGTTTTATTTAAAAATTACTTTATTGAATATATAAAAAATTCACAAATACTTTATACATTACAACAATTGTGACGAAAATGACATACAATTGACACAGCCAGTGTCGACTAAAGATTAGTGATGTCGCGAACATAAAATTTAATGTTTGCGAACGGCGAATGCGAACTTCCGCAAATGTTCGCGAACCGGCGAACATTGCGAACCGCCATAGACTTCAATAGGCAGGCGAATTTTAAAACACACAGGGACTCTTTCTGGCCACAATAGTGATGGAAAAGTTGTTTCAAGGGGACTAACACCTCGACTGTAGCATGCCGGAGGGGGATCCATGGCAAAACTCCCATGGAAAATTACGTAGTTGACGCAGAGTCGGGTTTTAATCCATAAAGGGCATAAATCACCTAACATTCCTAAATTGTTTGGAATAACGTGCTTTAAAACATCCAGTGTGTGTATACGATCAGGTATGATGTTGTATCGATCAGGAAGCGTAAGGGTTACGCCCACTTCACAGTGACAGACCAAACTCTGACAGACCAAACTCCCCGTTTAACGCACCGCAAACATCCGCAAACAGACCAGAACCGACCAAAATGGGACAGGAACTGGGCTTTAAGGGTTAGGGTTAGGGTTAGGTTTAGTGTTAGGGGATAGGGTTAGGGATATGGTGAGATACTTAGGGTTAGAGTTAGTAACCCTACCCCTACGCCTCTAACCCTAACCCTCTAACCCTAAGCACTAAAAATAACCCTAACCCTAGCCCTAACCCTAACCCTAGCCCTAACCCTAATTCTATTTTTTTTCTGGTTCTGGACATGCTACAGAGCTGAAACTTCACAGGTACACTTTTTAGACCCCCCAGACACCAAATCACACCAAAAAAGTTCTTAAAAATTGTCATTTTTGATAGAGAGCCAATTTTTGGAAAAATTAAAAAAAAAATAAAAATAAAAAAAGATAAAAAATTTCTTTGGATTTCCTGTCTGGGGGGTCTAAAAAGTGTACCTGTGAAGTTTCAGCTCTGTAGCATGTCCAGAACCAGAAAAAAATTACGAATTAGGGTTAGGGCTAGGGTTAGGGTTAGGGCTAGGGTTAGGGTTAGGGCTAGGGGGTTAAGTTTAAGGTTAGAGGGTTAGGGTTAGGATTAGGGTTAGGTCTAGGGTTAGGTTTAGGGTTAGGGTTATTTTTATGGCTAGGCTTAGAGGGTTAGGGTTAAGGTTAGAGGGTTAGGGTTATGGTTAGAGGGTTAGGGTTAGGTTTAGTGTTAGGGGATAGGGTTAGGGTTACGGTGAGATACTTAGGGTTAGAGTTAGTAACCCTACCCCTCTAACCCTAACCCTCTAACCCTAAGCACTAAAAATAACCCTAACCTTAGCCCTGACCCTAACCCTAGCCCTAACCCTAACCCTAACCCTAGCCCTAACCCTAATTTAATTTTTTTTACTGGTTCTGGACATGCTACAGAGCTGAAACTTCACAGGTACACTTTTTAGACCCCCCAGACACTAAATAACACAAAAAAGTTCTTAAAAATTGTCATTTTTGATAGAGAGCCAATTATTGAAAAAATTAAAAAAAAAAAATTAAAAAAAAATCTTTGGATTTAGTGTCTGGGGGGGTCTAAAAAGTGTACCTGTGAAGTTTCAGCTCTGTAGCATGTCCAGAACCAGAAAAAAAGATCATTTTTCAGTAGAGCAGGGATGGTGGGAACCCTCCTTTTATAACTATATGATCTTTTTTTTACTTGTTCTGGACATGCAACAGAACTGAAACTTCACAGGTACACTTTTTAGACCCCCCAGACACTAAATCCAAAGAATTTTTTTTTTTTTTTTAGTTTTTTCAATTATTGTCTCTCTATCAAAAATGACAATTTTTAAGAACTTTTTTTGTGTGATTTAGTGTCTGGGGAGTCTAAAAAGTGTACCTGTGAAGTTTCAGCTCTGTAGCATGTCCAGAACCAGAAAAAAAGATAATTTTTCAGTAGAGCAGGGATGGCGGGAACTCTCCTTTTATAACTATATGATCTTTTTTTTCTGGTTCTGGACATGCTACAGAGCTGAAACTTCACATGTGCACTTTTTAGACCCCCCAGACACTAAATCCAAAGAATTTTTTTTTTTTTTTAATTTTTCCAATAATTGTCTCTCTATCAAAAATGACAATTTGTAAGAACTTTTTTTTTGTGTGATTTAGTGTCTGGGGGTCTAAAAAGTGTACCTAGGAAGTTTCAGCTCTGTAGCATGTCCAGAACCAGAAAAAAAAGATCATTTTTCAGTAGAGCAGGGATGGTGGGAACCCTCCTTTTACACCAATATATGATCTTTCTTTTCTGGTTCTGGACATGCTATAGAGCTGAAACTTCACAGGTACACTTTTTAGAAACCCCCCCCCCCCGACACTAATCCCAAAAAAGTCATGCCTGCCTCCAAAAATGCCTGATAAATATATATAAAAATAAATAAATAAAAGCAGACTGATGTACCAGCCCTAAAAAGGGCTTTTTGGGGTGCCGTCAGGTTGCTGTCCTTACAGCAGGAGTGGACACAGAACACTGGCCTAGCTAATGATTTCCCTATCAATTCAGCAGCAACAGCAGCCCTCTCCCTGCTCTAACTATCTCTGCAGCTTCAGAATGAATCTAAAATGGATGCTGCCCTTGCTTTTTTATAGGAGGTGGGAGGGTCTGGGAGGGAGGGTATGCTGATTGGCTGGAATGTGTCTGCTGACTGTGAGGTACAGGGTCAAAGTTTGCTCAATGATGATGTATAGGAGGCGGACCGAACATCGCATATGTTTGCCCGCCGAGGCGAACGCGAACATGCAAAGTTCGCCGGGAACTGTTCGCCGGCGAACAGTTCGGGACATCTCTACTAAAGATTGGGGATGTGGAGAAAACGATTGTGGTATCTCCGCAGTTTCTCTACATGTTTCGCGGACTGAGCCGCTTCTTCAGGAGAATATAATACATACATTTTTATACAAGGGTCTAAAAGATGAAACAAAAATAAGTCAAAGCATATATCACCATAAAGTGGGAAATCTTTACAATGTGTATGGGGAGAGACATAAACCTTACCTATGGTCACAGTAAAACATGGAGGCCCAGAAGGGGGAGCAGAACCATCAACACTCTCACCGGCGAGTATGGGAGACCTTGGTTACGATATATACTGGTATATAAGTTAGAAAATTTAATTATATAGAATGAATTGTCGAAATGTATATAGAAAAAGGGGAAAGAGCCCCATAAGGGGGAAAGGAAAAAAGGAAAAAGGGGGGAAAAAGGGGGAAAATGGGGAAAAAGGGGGAAGGGGGGAAAACGGGGGTAAAAGGGGAAAAAAGGGAGATATTTCGTCACAATTGTTGTAATGTATCAAGCATTTATTGAATTTTTAATATATTCAATAAAGTCATTTTTCAATAAAAACATTTTCTTTCATGTAAACTGTTAACCTATTGGTACCCAAAAATCCAGAATTGTTCCCAATTCCCATTCCCCCAACCCCATTGAGAACCTCTATATTTGGGGAGCCTGAGGTCCCACTTACCCTTTATTCCATTGTTATACTTATATTCCTCTGGAAGCTGGCACCATTTTTTTGTATTTTATATCAGGCACTAACTACTATGCTATTGCAGTATGATGGGGTTGATTTACTAAAGGAGTAGAAGCCTTTCACTTAGAAAGTTAAAGCGTAACTCCACTTTTGTTGAGAAAAAAACATTCCCCTCTGGGTAATCTCTATACATTACACAGATTTTAACAAACTTTGTTGCAGATTCCTACCTTTTGTTATTCTGAAGAAATCACTGTTTGTTCCTCTGTGCTGAGTGGGTCAAATGGGAGTGGTTTCATAATTATCTATCAGCTGTGGCAGGTGCAGAGCACTAATGAGGAAAGCTGCTGGGTCTGCATGCCTTTAGGCGTGTTCCTATTGGGAGTATCTCACCAAAAATTACATTTTAATTGCAGGGGATCCCAGAAATCTGACTTGTATCTTGGGCCGACTTCTGGGAAAATTGGTGAGCCAATCACACAAGCAGAAAATTACATATCTGGGGGGTGGTCAGTATACATTCTGTGTACAGAACAGCTCCAGGTAGCCATATTGCATTGCAATTTTAGAAAATACAACAGCTGCAGATTGAAAAAGTAAAGGCAATTTTTTAATAATATTCAATTTCAATATGACTTGTGTCGCAATTGTATACGCTATATTGTTTTTTCTTTATTTGCTATTTTTTCCCCCACGAAAGTGGAGTTACCCTTAATGTTTTCTGCACTTAGTAAATATTAGGAAGCTGAATTTAATTCACTCAACCAATCATGTGCTAGCATAATTCTCTTTTTTTCCCTTTTACAAAATTGGATATTTAAAGTGAACACAGCTTCACCACAATTCCTAAACTCCGTGAGCATTCACTTTCCATATTCTAAGCTGATATTTCTTATTCCTTTAGGAAATCCAATGCTGTGCCATACCACAGTCATCTTTATTGTGGCCTGTCCTTTACCTGCATTCCTGCAATGCAGATGGACTAGAGCCAGGGTTTCACAGAGCCTAAGGGTTCCTCCAGAGGTTGCTAGGGGTTCCTTATTCCCTTCGCGCCTAAGGGTAAAACAAATCTAAATGCCTAAGCACAGTTTTGCAATTTTGACATATGTTAGTTAAATCGTACATATCATCACAATTACTCTGTTCATCTAGGGGGATTATACCTCATTTTTTTCAGGTCAAATTGGACTTTCATTTGTTGGTAAATGGTAATGGATATCTCCTGATTCTTTTTTTTTTCTATTATCAAAGGAAAACTGGGCCAAATTAGTAAACAAAAAATGTTTTTTTTTTTAAATTTAGCAACATATTTCTTGGTACTATCATAATCTTCCACCAATGAACAACCCACATTAAGTTCTCCTGCGATCGCAGCAATACCACATATGTGTATGTTAGTTGCTGTATGTACACGTAGTACAGCCCAACAGCAATAGGGTGCATTTTGCTTTTTTTTTTATCCTACTTAAAACAAACTGACACTGAAACTCAATGACACTGATACTAATTTTGATTAGTATCAGTTTCATTGGCTATCACAATCAGAGGCTTTCACAGTGATCCAGGATCGCAGGCCTGGGGCTCGGAGACCCAGATCTGTGTGCTGGGAGCGCGCCCTGCACAAAGGGAGATACACAAATATGCAGCCCCGCGGAAGAAAGCCCATTCTAGTGGGGCCGCATATTTGTGCTACATCAGCATGAAGGGGTTAAACAATGAGCAATTTCTGCCTTTGAAATAAGTTCCCATTGACACTATTGATCTTCTTAACTATCTGCAGAGGGGGGCAATAAAAAGGAAAAAAAGCCATTTTTAAAATAGGGACTTAAAAGCTTCGCACTGAAGATGAGGCAACACAATTCAATAAAAGAAATCCCCGATGAAGCAGTTGTTGACTGCGAAATGTGTTGTAACAAACCAGCAGCATGTTCTAGCATCAACTTTAGAAATTATTCATACGTTTTTTATGATGTTTTTTATGATATTGATGATTACTATATTGGGGTGGTTCTGAAGAACCTTAACTTTTTATAATTGAATCGTGAAATAAAAATCTTTTCTTTTATTGAATTGTGTTGCCTCATCTTCAGATGCTTTAAAGTCCCTATTATGGAAATGGCTGTTTTCCTTTTTGTTGTCCTAAGTATACTTTTGGGATGTGGCATCGTATGCTTGTTCTCCAAGATATGGTAAAATACTTTTTAGCTATCTGTAAAGGGGGAAGTTCTTCCCAATGACCACAATTGAAAGGGGCATTCTTCCCACTGGCCATCACACTCATGTATCATGAGTTGGAGATATAGACATTTTAGCAGGGGTTCCCTAAGACCAGAAAGTTATTTCAAGGGTTCCTGTTTGTTGAAAAGGTTGAGAAAGGCTTGTCTAGAGGGATGACAATAATCAGGGTGATAAGGAAGCAGCATGTTGAGCATGTCACAGACAAAAGTGGGTTTAATGTACTTTTGGTGGGTGCGGTTAGATATTTATTGTTCAATTATTGATTACATTTTGCAATAGTTTGTTAATTTCTAATGAATGAAATTAAAGTAATAAATGAAATTCTAATTTCTAAAACAGCAGCAGATTTTTGAGTTACCCCTTGAAGCCACTGGTGACTGTGGTCATACCAGTGAGTTCGCCGGATGACCACCCACTAAGCATTTGCAGTGATGGAAACCTATTTTTCTTCTAAGCCAGCAGTGCAAGAATAAGGTGAAACTAGAATGGAATCATCACACCGTAATATTAAAGATGAAGTTTAGTGATTAAAAAAAAAAAAAAAAAACAGAACCAAGGCAGTACTTACCACGAATGAAGTGTGTCCCGTGTGCTGTGTTTAGTAAAAATCCAAAATCCTCTGCCCCCGGATACCCCGGCAGTGGTGATGTTCTGGTGCTGTGGGGGCTAATATGAGAAGCCGCTCCTGTGACATTAACTTATCAAGTGATGAGTATGCCCCCACATTCTGCCCTATTGCCCCATTTATGGAAGCCATACTATAGGTTCCCACAATGAAAAGCGCTCTATGAGTGGAGGGTGGGAAAATGGATCTTAGGTCCTCCTACAGTCGCCAAATGCTTTATATTGTGGGAACCAATAGTACTGCTTCTTTGAACGGAGCACAGGGATGGAAAGGATGGGCATAGTCAGTACTTGATGAGTGCTTGTCACAGCAGCAGCAGCTTGTATTAACCCCTGCAGTACTGGAAGATCACAGCTCTGGGGGGCAGAAGGCTTTGGTATTCAACCTAACACAGCAGCCACTAGTACTGGGGGCACCCTTTATTCATGGTAAGTACTGTCCCTGGTTTTTTTCTTTCTTTTTTAATTTTTACTAAATTTCAACTATGAAGTCCAGGTACAAGTGTGTTCAAATTCAAAATCAAAAGAAAATGTACAGCCAACACATTTTGGCTAAGCCTTGCCCTCTCTATCAGGGCTTAAAAGATAGATGTTGCATATGGACTTAATAGCAGAAACCTAATTAAAGCCTAACTCTGGGCGAAGAAAAGAAATGACCCTTTACTGTCCCCCCCCCCCCACACACACACACTTAAGTTAAGGCTAGGGGAGCAGATATAATAAGTAAAACTTACCTTACTCTGCTCCTGGAGGCACCCCCAATCAGTGTGACCACTCCTGTGCAGCCTTCTATCTAAGGTGCTCCTAGTCATTGATGGGCATGCCTACCTTCTCCATGTACAATGTAGGGTTAATATTCATGCACTGTATGTAGTGATGCCAAATGACTGCTCACAGCCCAGAGTGGAGGAGAGAGAGAGACGAGGAGAGCACTAAAGCTTTCCAGAGTGGGGAATAAGGTAAGCAATGGCAGCTCTTCCTCCAGCCCCTAGATTAAACCTGTGTCACTTTTGTTCATGTCGGGAAACAAGTTCAAAACTGTGCACATTCCAGACACACACAGAAACACGTTGCCCTTTAGTAGACGAGCAGCAGTGCCAATAATTCATAATAGCACCTTCATACATCTGCTAATGTGCACATTTGTGCTAGTGACAAAACGCATTGTGTTGCAGCACCATGTTGTTCAGAGAGATGGGATTTTGAAAAATTCTGGATCAACGATCAGCACACTACTATACATCTTTTATAGCAAACTGTACAATAAAAAAAACAAAGATTTTTAGTTCACAGAATTTGCTATACATGTTTAAGCAGGCCAACTGCACCAAAGTAACTCCTCTCTGGCCAGTCCCTACTTTGCTCTGCAAAATGTAAATGCTTCAGTGGATATAGAGCCAATATAGGGCAGATAGACACAAGTTTGAGGAGGGCTACTGGGTGCAGGTCTGGTCATTGATCTGCAGTGCAATATAAGTGAGATATACCTGTGCTCAAATCTTCAAATCCCAATAGCTTCTACATGTATATAACCTATCAGGTGCTAAAGGGGTTAACGCTAAAAATTCTGGATGAACCCTCTGCACACTGCTATACACCCCTTCAAGCAAACGTTGCAATATAAAAAGGGATTTTTAGCTCAAATAAATTTCAATACACATATAAGCTGGCCAACTGTGTCAAAGTAATCTCTCTCTCTGGCCAGTCCCTACTCTGCTCTGCAAAATGCAAAGGCTCCAGTGTATATAGTGCTAATATGGGGGAGATAGACAGAAGTTGGAGGAGAGCTACAAGGTTCAGCTTTGGCCAACTGTGTCAAAGTAATCTCTCTCTTGGCCCTCCATAACCTGGGCATAGATAAATTCCCTCTCACGTATAGGGGTATATCTTACTTTCTGCCAAACTGACCATCACTAGATACTGGAAACAAGATATATCCCCCAACCCTTCGGAATAAATCAATACCACCCACCAACAATACCTATGGGAAAAATCCATAGCCCTGCAACACGATAACCTTCACACTTTCAATCTCATTTCGAAACCATGGTCTTCATGGCACTCATCATGACCTCTTTCTTTGTATTTCCTTATTAAGATCTATCAGACCTTTGCTATTTGATATTCTCTGGTGATATATATTAGTATCTACACTACTGAGTCTTGCTCCTTATCCTCCCCCCCCCTTTTTCGTTCTGTGCTACCCCCCCTTCTTCCCTCTCCTTTCCTTCTCTTCCCTACCCCTATATGTACCCGTCTCCTCTCCTAAGGTTAGAAACACTTATTGTATTAGCTACTACGGTTACCTACCTGTTATTTGTACTGTTTTACCTACTTTAGCGGCTGCATCCGCACACCACTGTAAACCTTTTTGAGAAACCAATAAACACATTTTCAAAAAAAAAAAGTAATCTCTCTCTGGCCAGTGCCTACTCTGCTCTGCACAATGCTAATGCTACAGTGTATATAGTGCCAATATGGGACAGATAGACACAAGTTGGAGGAGAGCTACTGTACAAGGTTCAGGTCTGGCTACTGAAAAATCTGGATTAACCCTCTGCACACTGCTATACACTTATTCTAGCAAACTTTACAGGTAAAAAAACAGGGATTTTTAGTTTGCATACATTGCAAAACATGTGATTTTAAAAATGGTCAGGGACCACTTTTCCATGTTTCTCATGTGTAGGGTAGCCCATCGAATTTACGGGCGCCACCCTATACACAATCGAAAACATGTGGAAATGCGTATGCACTCTGTTACACCTGCATGCTGTGAATGTAGCCTTAACAAGTGCTTAACTCTTGCTGTGTAAAGGGGGAATGCCCACTGCAAGGGATTTTTTTTTCTCTCCATCCTGGAGTTGGACTTTAAATATTTGGACTGTTGGATAGGCATACAGTATGCACTGAGTAGGAGAAGCCCGGCTCTTGCCAACAATTTAAATGTTTAATTTTTATGTTTGAACAGAGAGCCCCTTTAAGTGACATGTTTTGTGTAATTAAACAGCAGAGCAAGCGCGCCTTTTCATATTAATAGGATGCAACAGTAAAGATGTGAATTAGTTATCCAGCATAGCAAATAATTCATGGCTCTTGCTTTCAGCTTCTGATGGGTCACTTACCATATCTCACCGGATAACTGAATCTCTTCTTACACTATATTAAACATCGGGGCTTAATATTTTATTAAGGAATATCCTTTTCCTTTAAACATTGGCTGTCAAAACCAACACACCAAGTTTTCTATTACGCTATGATAAATCAGAGCACCGGGGAAATATGGACTTTATCAGATGAAGCAAATGATTCATACCTTTTCTTCCGCACTCGTATTTAATTTAACATGTTTGGAAATGCCTCCAAAAAGTACTGAAATGCTGTAAAAAAAAAAAAAAAACTGAACATTTTCAGACTCAAACTTATTTTTTTTATTTAATGAATATAGAGTTTTTTTCTCAGATTTGTAAATTAGGAATTTATATATTTAAAAAAAAAAATGGTCCAGCTTTCCTAAAAGTAATGTAAAATCTTCCCCATCTTTTATTGCATAGATACTGTATACATATCTACTTATATATAAGGCCACCTGAAATATTCTTATCAGGGTTAATGTTTAAAAAAATCCCAGAATTTTGGCTAATATGTTAATTTCCTATGACCGCCAAATCTTCCATAATGTGGTAATTTCCTGATTGAGTAATTCCAGGAAAATACCAAACAGTGGCCACTAGATGGCCCCGCCAATCATAGGAAATAAATGACTGGGATAATTTGTGATGGTTGTGCAAATACTTGAGGCATTCATACAGCAATTTTTTTTATAAATAGACCCCCATAAGTATGCCGGCCCACTAAAAAATAATGCACCCCCTCTCTGGCTTTTAATATCTTAGCCCTATAGATGTTGGGATGTTATGTAGAGTGATAGTAATAGCTAATGTTCATTAACAGCTTGCCGACTGCCTTACTTACTTGTATGTCTAAGAAACGCAGAGAAAGCAGGAAAAAAAAAAACAGCAAGATTGCCTAGTAAATTCATCACATATTACATATAGGCGCATATTTAACCCTTTGACTGACCCTAGATGTTAACCCCTTCCCAGCCAGTGTCATTACTACAGTGACAGTGTATAGTATTAGCATTAACCATTGTATTAGTGTCACTATTGATGTCAGTGTCAGTTAGTGTACCTCCCAGTGTCAGCTAGTGTCAGTCCAACTATAGGTCACTGATCACCTCCATTACTAGTTTAATAAAATTAATAAAAATTCCAGTAAATATACCAGACATTGTAACCTTCATGCAAACCCAATAATATACACTTATTTTACACAGAGTTTTTTTTTTTTTTTTTCTTAACCAAAGACATACAGTCTTTGGTAATCACCCCCTTCTTTAAAAAAATCACATTGGGTTGGTTTGCAGCCCGAAAAAAAGACAGACACAGTTTTTGTTTTTATCCAGCTGTATTTGCTAGCACAACTTATAACATCCAAGAGAAAGCTATAACACCAAAATGTCCGAATTTTTTTTTTTTTATTTCAAAAACAGAATTACTGAGTTGGAAAAAGGGTCTCCCCCTTATGTCAGTATTTTATTGAACCGCCTTTAGCATTAATTACAGCCTTTAGTCTGTTGGGATATATCTCTACTTATTTTGCATATCTAGACTTTGCAATATTTGCCCACTCTTCTTTGCAGAACTTCTCAAGTTACGGTAAATTTGATGGTGACTATTTGTGGACCACACTTTAAGTCATTCCACAGATTGTTAATGGGGTTTAAGTCTGGGCTCTGACTAGGCCATGTAAGGACATTCACCTTTTTCTCCTTCAACCACTGTGTGGTCATCTTTTCTGTGTGCTTTGGGTCATTGTCTTGTTGGAAGGTAAACCTTCTTCCCATTGATACCTTCCTGGCAGAGAGCAGCAGATTTTCCTCAAGAATTTGACAGTATTATGCCCCGTCCATTTTTCCTTCTATCCTGACAAGTGCTCCAGTCCCTGGTGCAGAGAAACACCCCCATAGCATGATATTACAACCTCCAAGCTCCATGCTTTTTACAAATTTAACTGAACTGAAAATCTGCAAAGAAGAGTGAGCAAATATTGCAAAATCTAGATGTGCAAAGTTAGTAGAGATTTATCCCAACAGATTAAAGGCTGTAATTGAAGCAAAAGGTGGTTTAACAAAATACTGACACAATGGGGTGATCCTTTTCCCAACTCAGTGATTCTGTTTTTGGATTTTTTTTTTCTGACATGTTGGTGTTATATCTTTTACTGTGTATGTTCTAAGTTTCACTAATAAATACAGCTGATTAAAAATGTCTGTGTCTGTCAACAAAATGTGAAAATTTTAAAGAGGTTTATTCTTTTCTATACCCACTTTGTAGCAGAATACATTTTGGCCTAAATTCATGAAGAAATTAAAAAATTAAAACTTTTTTATTGGATATGTTTTTTTTTTTTTTTTTTTAGCAGTTAGCAGAAAATAAAAAATATTGATTTTTTATTCAAAGTTTTCTGTCCTTTTTCATTTATATTGAAAAAATTCAAAAACCCAGTTGTGATCAAATACCACCATACAAGATCTCTATTTGTGCAAAAAAATGACAAAAATTGAATTTGGGTACAGTTTTGAATGACCGCACAATTGCCAGGTAAAGTAGTGCAGTGCTGAATAGCAAAAAACGCCCTGGTCATGAAGGGGGTAAAATCTTCTGGAGGGTAAGTGCTTAATTTGCATTTATTACAATAACAGATATATCAAAAAGCAAGAACAATAGAAATGTAAACAGGCCAAAGTTCCAGAGAACAAAGATTGGGACTTTAGACAGAACAGATACATGGAGTAAATATTAAAAAACACTCATCTTTATTTAACATATCAGGACTAGTGTTGAGCGAACACGGACTGTATTATTCGTGTTCGTACCGAATAATTGGATTTTTTGTACCCGAACACGGACACGGACACTTTACTGTATGTTCGGGTAAAAATCCGTGTTCGGTCGTTTTATTTCCGGGTTTTGCATGCTTTGGCGCTCTTTTCATGGCGGGCTTTCAACAGCCAATCAACAATCGTTTAACTGGTGTGCCTTAAGCCATCCCAGCCATGCCTGCAAATGTCTCAGTAGCTGTGATTGGCCGTCTGAAGCATGTGACCAAGTCTTTATAAGTTCGAGGCAGCCGCAGCGGCGTCATTATGCTGCTTAGATTCAGGGACAGAGCACACATCAACGTGCTGGCTGCTGATTAGGGAAAGATAGGCAGGAAAAAACCATTTGTGTCCGGATAGAATTGAGGGACAGGTCGGAGTGTTTAGGCAGGGCGAGTTGTAGGCATTTTAGGGATAGAGTCTGCTGAATTATATAGGGTCAGTGTCTTCTACAAACTACAATCGATATTGCTGTGTGGGGGGTGGGGTGAATCTGCACTCAATCCTGATCTACGATCTCTTCTCAATCCTGTTAGGGACAGAGTCTGCTGAATTTTAGGGAAACTGTGTTCTACAAACTACAATCGATATTGCTGTGTGGGGGGTGGGGTGAATCTGCACTCAATCCTGATCTACGATCTCTTCTCAATCCTGTTAGGGACAGAGTCTGCTGAATTTTAGGGAAACTGTGTTCTACAAACTACAATCGATATTGCTGTGTGGGGGGTGGGGTGAATCTGCACTCAATCCTGATCTACGATCTCTTCTCAATCCTGTTAGGGACAGAGTCTGCTGAATTTTAGGGAAACTGTGTTCTACAAACTACAATCGATATTGCTGTGTGGTGTGGGATTGGAGATAGGCAGGTGTCAGTGATCCACATCCATTTTTCTGTGTGTGAGCTGCAGTGAACACAATCTTTTTGGGCTGCAGTGAACACAATCTTTTTGGGCTGCAGTGAACACAATCTTTTTGGGCTGCAGTGAACACAATCTTTTTGGGCTGCAGTGAACACAATCTTTTTGGGCTGCAGTGAACACAATCTTTTTGGGGTGCAGTGAACAAAATCTTTTTGGGGTGCAGTGAACACAATCCTTTTTGGTGTGCAGTGAACACAATCTTTGTGGGGTGCAGTGAACAAAATCCTTTGTGGGGTGCAGTGAACACAATCTTTTTGGGGTGCAGTGAACAAAATCCTTTTTGGGGTGCAGTGAACAACATCCTTTTTGGGGTGCAGTGAACACAATCTTTTTGGGGTGCAGTGAACAAAATCCTTTGTGGGGTGCAGTGAACACAATCTTTTTGGGGTGCAGTGAACACAATCTTTTTGGGGTGGAGTGAACAACATCCTTTTTGGGGTGCAGTGAACAAAATCCTTTTTGGGGTGCAGTGAACAAAATCATTTTTGGGGTGCAGTGAACACAATCTTTTTGGGGTGCAGTGAACACAATCTTTGTGGGGTGCAGTGAACACAATCTTTTTGGGGTGGAGTGAACAACATCCTTTTTGGGGTGCAGTGAACAAAATCCTTTTTGGGGTGCAGTGAACAACATCCTTTTTGGGGTGCAGTGAACACAATCTTTTTGGGGTGCAGTGAACACAATCTTTGTGGGGTACAGTGAACAGAATCTTTGTGGGGTGCAGTGAACACAATCTTTGGGGGGTACAGTGAACACAATCTTTGTGAGGTGCAGTGAACACAATCTTTGTGGGGTGCAGTGAACACAATCATTGTGGGGTGCAGTGAACTCAATCTTTGTGGGGTACAGTGAACACAATCTCATACTGAAGGTTTGAGGGTGCTGCCTGTTCCATACTCCCCCTACTCCTCATCTAGCCTTTTAGGGGTACAAACAATAGTAATTGGGGCCTAGTGTGGTTGTGTACGTGTGATATACATACACTTTTTTGGGATCATATTTTCTATTCCGCTATTTAATCAAAAACCTTTGGGGATCAGTTAAATTGGGGGATAGTCTGTGTTGGTACGTGTGAGAGAGATCCACCTTTCCAAGTTGTTGGGGTTCATCTCATACTTCTGAAGGTTTGAGGGTGCTGCCTGTTCCATACTCCCCCCTACTCCTAGCCTTTTAGGGGTACAAACAATAGTAATTGGGGCCTAGTGTGGTTGTGTACGTGTGATATACATACACTTTTTTGGGATCATATTTTCTATTCCGCTATTTAATCAAAAACCTCTGGGGATCAGTTAAATTGGGGGATAGTCTGTGTTGGTACGTGTGAGAGAGATCCACCTTTCCAAGTTGTTGGGGTTCATCTCATACTTCTGAAGGTTTGAGGGTGCTGCCTGTTCCATACTCCCCCCTACTCCTAGCCTTTTAGGGGTACAAACAATAGTAATTGGGGCCTAGTGTGGTTGTGTACGTGTGATATACATACACTTTTTTGGGATCATATTTTCTATTCCGCTATTTAATCAAAAACCTCTGGGGATCAGTTAAATTGGGGGATAGTCTGTGTTGGTACGTGTGAGAGAGATCCACCTTTCCAAGTTGTTGGGGTTCATCTCATACTTCTGAAGGTTTGAGGGTGCTGCCTGTTCCATACTCCCCCCTACTCCTAGCCTTTTAGGGGTACAAACAATAGTAATTGGGGCCTAGTGTGGTTGTGTACGTGTGATATACATACACTTTTTTGGGATCATATTTTCTATTCCGCTATTTAATCAAAAACCTCTGGGGATCAGTTAAATTGGGGGATAGTCTGTGTTGGTACGTGTGAGAGAGATCCACCTTTCCAAGTTGTTGGGGTTCATCTCATACTTCTGAAGGTTTGAGGGTGCTGCCTGTTCCATACTCCCCCTACTCCTAGCCTTTTAGGGGTACAAACAATAGTAATTGGGGCCTAGTGTGGTTGTGTACGTGTGATATACATACACTTTTTTGGGATCATATTTTCTATTCCGCTATTTAATCAAAAACCTCTGGGGATCAGTTAAATTGGGGGATAGTCTGTGTTGGTACGTGTGAGAGAGATCCACCTTTCCAAGTTGTTGGGGTTCATCTCATACTTCTGAAGGTTTGAGGGTGCTGCCTGTTCCATACTCCCCCCTACTCCTAGCCTTTTAGGGGTACAAACAATAGTAATTGGGGCCTAGTGTGGTTGTGTACGTGTGATATACATACACTTTTTTGGGATCATATTTTCTATTCCGCTATTTAATCAAAAACCTCTGGGGATCAGTTAAATTGGGGGATAGTCTGTGTTGGTACGTGTGAGAGAGATCCACCTTTCCAAGTTGTTGGGGTTCATCTCATACTTCTGAAGGTTTGAGGGTGCTGCCTGTTCCATACTCCCCCCTACTCCTAGCCTTTTAGGGGTACAAACAATAGTAATTGGGGCCTAGTGTGGTTGTGTACGTGTGATATACATACACTTTTTTGGGATCATATTTTCTATTCCGCTATTTAATCAAAAACCTCTGGGGATCAGTTAAATTGGGGGATAGTCTGTGTTGGTACGTGTGAGAGAGATCCACCTTTCCAAGTTGTTGGGGTTCATCTCATACTTCTGAAGGTTTGAGGGTGCTGCCTGTTCCATACTCCCCCCTACTCCTAGCCTTTTAGGGGTACAAACAATAGTAATTGGGGCCTAGTGTGGTTGTGTACGTGTGATATACATACACTTTTTTGGGATCATATTTTCTATTCCGCTATTTAATCAAAAACCTCTGGGGATCAGTTAAATTGGGGGATAGTCTGTGTTGGTACGTGTGAGAGAGATCCACCTTTCCAAGTTGTTGGGGTTCATCTCATACTTCTGAAGGTTTGAGGGTGCTGCCTGTTCCATACTCCCCCTACTCCTAGCCTTTTAGGGGTACAAACAATAGTAATTGGGGCCTAGTGTGGTTGTGTACGTGTGATATACATACACTTTTTTGGGATCATATTTTCTATTCCGCTATTTAATCAAAAACCTCTGGGGATCAGTTAAATTGGGGGATAGTCTGTGTTGGTACGTGTGAGAGAGATCCACCTTTCCAAGTTGTTGGGGTTCATCTCATACTTCTGAAGGTTTGAGGGTGCTGCCTGTTCCATACTCCCCCCTACTCCTAGCCTTTTAGGGGTACAAACAATAGTAATTGGGGCCTAGTGTGGTTGTGTACGTGTGATATACATACACTTTTTTGGGATCATATTTTCTATTCCGCTATTTAATCAAAAACCTCTGGGGATCAGTTAAATTGGGGGATAGTCTGTGTTGGTACGTGTGAGAGAGATCCACCTTTCCAAGTTGTTGGGGTTCATCTCATACTTCTGAAGGTTTGAGGGTGCTGCCTGTTCCATACTCCCCCCTACTCCTAGCCTTTTAGGGGTACAAACAATAGTAATTGGGGCCTAGTGTGGTTGTGTACGTGTGATATACATACACTTTTTTGGGATCATATTTTCTATTCCGCTATTTAATCAAAAACCTCTGGGGATCAGTTAAATTGGGGGATAGTCTGTGTTGGTACGTGTGAGAGAGATCCACCTTTCCAAGTTGTTGGGGTTCATCTCATACTTCTGAAGGTTTGAGGGTGCTGCCTGTTCCATACTCCCCCTACTCCTAGCCTTTTAGGGGTACAAACAATAGTAATTGGGGCCTAGTGTGGTTGTGTACGTGTGATATACATACACTTTTTTGGGATCATATTTTCTATTCCGCTATTTAATCAAAAACCTCTGGGGATCAGTTAAATTGGGGGATAGTCTGTGTTGGTACGTGTGAGAGAGATCCACCTTTCCAAGTTGTTGGGGTTCATCTCATACTTCTGAAGGTTTGAGGGTGCTGCCTGTTCCATACTCCCCCTACTCCTAGCCTTTTAGGGGTACAAACAATAGTAATTGGGGCCTAGTGTGGTTGTGTACGTGTGATATACATACACTTTTTTGGGATCATATTTTCTATTCCGCTATTTAATCAAAAACCTCTGGGGATCAGTTAAATTGGGGGATAGTCTGTGTTGGTACGTGTGAGAGAGATCCACCTTTCCAAGTTGTTGGGGTTCATCTCATACTTCTGAAGGTTTGAGGGTGCTGCCTGTTCCATACTCCCCCTACTCCTAGCCTTTTAGGGGTACAAACAATAGTAATTGGGGCCTAGTGTGGTTGTGTACGTGTGATATACATACACTTTTTTGGGATCATATTTTCTATTCCGCTATTTAATCAAAAACCTTTGGGGATCAGTTAAATTGGGGGATAGTCTGTGTTGGTACGTGTGAGAGAGATCCACCTTTCCAAGTTGTTGGGGTTCATCTCATACTTCTGAAGGTTTGAGGGTGCTGCCTGTTCCATACTCCCCCTACTCCTAGCCTTTTAGGGGTACAAACAATAGTAATTGGGGCCTAGTGTGGTTGTGTACGTGTGATATACATACACTTTTTTGGGATCATATTTTCTATTCCGCTATTTAATCAAAAACCTTTGGGGATCAGTTAAATTGGGGGATAGTCTGTGTTGGTACGTGTGAGAGAGATCCACCTTTCCAAGTTGTTGGGGTTCATCTCATACTTCTGAAGGTTTGAGGGTGCTGCCTGTTCCATACTCCCCCTACTCCTAGCCTTTTAGGGGTACAAACAATAGTAATTGGGGCCTAGTGTGGTTGTGTACGTGTGATATACATACACTTTTTTGGGATCATATTTTCTATTCCGCTATTTAATCAAAAACCTCTGGGGATCAGTTAAATTGGGGGATAGTCTGTGTTGGTACGTGTGAGAGAGATCCACCTTTCCAAGTTGTTGGGGTTCATCTCATACTTCTGAAGGTTTGAGGGTGCTGCCTGTTCCATACTCCCCCCTACTCCTAGCCTTTTAGGGGTACAAACAATAGTAATTGGGGCCTAGTGTGGTTGTGTACGTGTGATATACATACACTTTTTTGGGATCATATTTTCTATTCCGCTATTTAATCAAAAACCTCTGGGGATCAGTTAAATTGGGGGATAGTCTGTGTTGGTACGTGTGAGAGAGATCCACCTTTCCAAGTTGTTGGGGTTCATCTCATACTTCTGAAGGTTTGAGGGTGCTGCCTGTTCCATACTCCCCCCTACTCCTAGCCTTTTAGGGGTACAAACAATAGTAATTGGGGCCTAGTGTGGTTGTGTACGTGTGATATACATACACTTTTTTGGGATCATATTTTCTATTCCGCTATTTAATCAAAAACCTTTGGGGATCAGTTAAATTGGGGGATAGTCTGTGTTGGTACGTGTGAGAGAGATCCACCTTTCCAAGTTGTTGGGGTTCATCTCATACTTCTGAAGGTTTGAGGGTGCTGCCTGTTCCATACTCCCCCTACTCCTCATCTAGCCTTTTAGGGGTACAAACAATAGTAATTGGGGCCTAGTGTGGTTGTGTACGTGCGAGATACATACACTTTTTTTGATCATATTTCCTATTCCGCTATTCAATAAAAACCTTTGAGGATCAATTGAATTGCGGGATAGTCTGTGTCGGTACGTGTGAGAGAGATCCACCTTTCCAAGTTGTTGGGGTTCATCTCATACTTCTGAAGGTTTGAGGGTGCTGCCTGTTCCATACCCCCCCTACTCCTCATCTAGCCTTTTAGGGGTACAAACAATAGTAATTGGGGCCTAGTGTGGTTGTGTACGTGCGAGATACATACACTTTTTTTGATCATATTTCCTATTCCGCTATTCAATAAAAACCTTTGAGGATCAATTGAATTGCGGGATAGTCTGTGTCGGTACGTGTGAGAGAGATCCACCTTTCCAAGTTGTTGGGGTTCATCTCATACTTCTGAAGGTTTGAGGGTGCTGCCTGTTCCATACCCCCCCTACTCCTCATCTAGCCTTTTAGGGGTACAAACAATAGTAATTGGGGCCTAGTGTGGTTGTGTACGTGCGAGATACATACACTTTTTTTGATCATATTTCCTATTCCGCTATTCAATAAAAACCTTTGGGGATCAATTAAATTGCGGGATAGTCTGTGTCGGTACGTGTGAGATCCACCTTTCCAAGTTTTTGGGGTTCATCTCATACTTCTGAAGCTTTGAGGGTGCTGCCTGTTCCATACTCCTCCTCCTCCTCATCCATCCTTTTAGGTGTACAAACAATAGTAATTGGGGCCTAGTGTGCTTCTGTACGTGTGAGATACATACACATTTTTTGATCATATTTCCTATTCCGCTATTCAATAAAAACCTTTGGGGATCAATTAAATTGCGGAATAGTCTGTGTCGGTACGTGTGAGATCCACCTTTCCAAGTTTTTGGGGTTCATCTCATACTTCTGAAGCTTTGAGGGTGCTGCCTGTTCCATACTCCTCCTCCTCCTCATCCATCCTTTTAGGTGTACAAACAATAGTAATTGGGGCCTAGTGTGTTTCTGTACGTGCGAGATACATACACTTTTTTTGATCATATTTCCTATTCCGCTATTCAATAAAAACCTTTGGGGATCAATTAAATTGCGGGATAGTCTGTGTCGGTACGTGTGAGATCCACCTTTCCAAGTTTTTGGGGTTCATCTCATACTTCTGAAGCTTTGAGGGTGCTGCCTGTTCCATACTCCTCCTCCTCCTCATCCATCCTTTTAGGTGTACAAACAATAGTAATTGGGGCCTAGTGTGCTTCTGTACGTGTGAGATACATACACATTTTTTGATCATATTTCCTATTCCGCTATTCAATAAAAACCTTTGGGGATCAATTAAATTGCGGAATAGTCTGTGTCGGTACGTGTGAGATCCACCTTTCCAAGTTTTTGGGGTTCATCTCATACTTCTGAAGCTTTGAGGGTGCTGCCTGTTCCATACTCCTCCTCCTCCTCATCCATCCTTTTAGGTGTACAAACAATAGTAATTGGGGCCTAGTGTGTTTCTGTACGTGTGAGATACATACACTTTTTTTGATCATATTTCCTATTCCGCTATTCAATAAAAACCTTTGGGGATCAATTGAATTGCGGGATAGTCTGTGTCGGTACGTGTGAGAAAGATCCACCTTTCCAAGTTGTTGGGGTTCATCTCATACTTCTGAAGGTTTGAGGGTGCTGCCTGTTCCATACCCCCCCTACTCCTCATCTAGCCTTTTAGGGGTACAAACAATAGTAATTGGGGCCTAGTGTGGTTGTGTACGTGCGAGATACATACACTTTTTTTGATCATATTTCCTATTCCGCTATTCAATAAAAACCTTTGAGGATCAATTGAATTGCGGGATAGTCTGTGTCGGTACGTGTGAGAGAGATCCACCTTTCCAAGTTGTTGGGGTTCATCTCATACTTCTGAAGGTTTGAGGGTGCTGCCTGTTCCATACTCCCCCTACTCCTCATCTAGCCTTTTAGGGGTACAAACAATAGTAATTGGGGCCTAGTGTGGTTGTGTACGTGTGATATACATACACTTTTTTTGGATCATATTTTCTATTCCGCTATTCAATAAAAACCTTTCTAGGGCAAGATCTTAAATTACAGAAATATGAGGAGACCGTCAAATAAGGGCCGTGGCCTGGGTCGTGGTGCTGCTGGTAGAGCTCCTGTTGCAAGGAGAGGACATGGTCGATCTGTGCCAGCTACACGCACAAGTGAAACACCTTCCTCAAGTGTGAGTAGGCGACAGAACCTGCATCAGTATTTGGTAGGGCATCAAACGCCCCTAGAAGTGATGAGGCCAGAACAAGTTGAGGCGATAGTAGATTGGTTTGCTGCTGACAGTGCCTCCAGTTCCTTCACATTGTCTCCCACCCAGTCTACTGCAGAAAGGTCAGAGTTGGCACCTGCAGCCAATGTCCAACCGTCTTTCACCTCACCCCCTTGCAAATCAGGCCAGCAGTCTGAGCCCCAAGCCATACAGCAGTCTCTTATTCTTTTTGAGGACTCTGTCAGCAGGGTTTCCCAGGGCCATCCACCTAGCCCTGCCCCAGAAGTGGAAGAGATTGAGTGCAGCGATGCCCAACCACTTATTCCTCAAGATGAGTACATGCAAGGATCATCGCAGCACGTCTCCGATGATGACGAAACGCAGGTGCCAACTGCTGCGGCGTTCAGCATTGTGGAGACCGACAAGGAGGGCAGGGGTGAAGACTGGGTGGAAGATGATGTGGAGGACGATGAGGTCCTCGACCCCACATGGAATGAACGTCATGCAGGTGAACTGAGTAGTTTGGAGGAAGAGGCGGTGGTCGCACAGAGCCACCAGCACAGCAGAAGAGGGAGCAGGGTGCAGAAGCGGAGCGGCCGTGCCCTAGACACTACGCCCGCTACTGCCCAACGCAGCAAGGGAACGAGCGCACCAAAGTCAGCTCAAAGGAGTTCTCTAGCGTGGAAGTTCTTTAGAAAATGTGCTGATGACAGGACACGAGTGGTTTGCACCCTGTGCAATCAGAGCTTGAAGCGAGGCATGAACCTTCTCAACCTGAGCACAACCTGCATGATCAGGCATCTAAGTGCAAAGCACGAGCTGCAGTGGAGTACACACCTTCAAAACCAAGAAACGTCTCTGGCTCATCCTGCTTCCTCTTCTGCTGCAGTCTCGGCCGCTCCAGCCACATCTGTAGTGATACCGGCACCTGCCACCCCGCAAACAGACGATCTGTCAGCAACACCACCACCTGGGTCACCAACAACCATCTCCACAATGTCCCGTGGAAGCGTTCAGCTTTCCATCTCCCAAACACTTGAGAGGAAGAGGAAGTACCCCCCTACCCACCCGCGATCCCTGGCCCTGAATGCCAGCATTTCAAAATTATTGGCCTTTGAAATGCTGTCATTCCGTCTGGTGGAGACGCACAGTTTTAAAAACCTTATGTCGGTGGCTGTCCCACAGTACGTCGTGCCCAGCCGCCACTACTTTTCCAGGCAAGCCATCCCTTCCCTGCACAACCAAGTGGGGGAAAAAATCAGGTGTGCACTGCGCAACGCCATCTGTGCCAAGGTCCACCTAACTACGGATACGTGGACCAGTAAGCACGGTCAGGGGCGTTATATCTCCCTAACGGCACACTGGGTAAATGCAGTGGCGGATGGGCCTGAGGCGGATAGCAATTTGGCGCATGTCCTTCCACCACCGAGGATTGCAGGGCGCTTCAGTTTGCCTCCTGTTCCTAACTCCTCCTACTCCGCTTCCTCATCCTCTACCGCCTCCTCATCCGGACAGCGTAACACCTTCACCACCAACTTCAGCACGGCCAGGGGTAAACGACAGCAGGCAGTTTTACAACTTGCCTGTTTGGGGGACAAACCACACACCGCGCAGGAGTTGTGGAGGAGCATGGAACAGCAGACAAATGAGTGGTTGCTGCCAGCGAGCCTCAAGCCCGGCCTGGTGGTGTGCGATAACGGGCGAAATCTCATAGCAGCTCTGGGCCTAGCCGGTTTGACGCACATCCCTTGCCTGGCGCATGTGCTGAATTTGGTGGTGCAGAGGTTCCTTAAAAACTACCCCGATATGTCAGAGCTGCTGCAGAAAGTGCGGGCCGTTTGTGCGCACTTTCGGCGTTCTCACCCTGCTGCTGCTCGCCTGGCAGCGCTGCAGCGTAACTTCGGCCTTCCCGCTCACCGCCTCATATGTGACGTGCCCACAAGGTGGAACTCCACCTTGCACATGCTGGAAAGACTGTGCGAGCAGCAGCAGGCCATAGTGGAGTTTCAGCTGCAGCACGCACGCGTGAGTCGCTCTGCGGAACAGCACCACTTCACCACCAATAACTGGGCCTCCATGCGAGACCTGTGTGCCTTGTTGCGCTGTTTTGAGTACTCCACCAACATGGCCAGTGGCAATGACGCCGTTCTCAGCTTAACTATCCCACTTCTATGCCTCCTTGAAAAAACAATTCGGGCGATGATGGAAGAGGATGTGGCACAGGATGAGGAGGAGGAGGAGGATGAAGAGGTAACATTTCCAAGGCTTTCAGGGCAGTCATTCGCAAGGGGCTCCGAGGGTGGGTTCCTGCACACGCAAACGCCAGGGACGCAATTGTCCAGCAGGGGCACAGTTCTGGAGGATGAGGAGGATGAGGAGGAGGAGGAGCTGGAGGAGGAGATGGAACCATGTTCACAGCAGGGTGGCACCCAGGCCAGCTCATGGCCATCACTGGTGCGTGGCTGGGGGGATACAGAGGACACGGACCATACACCTCCCACAGAGGACAGCCTTTCGTCGCCTCTGGGCAGCCTGGCACACATGAGCGATTACATGCTGCAGTGTCTCCACAACGACCGCCGAGTTGCCCACATTCTAACTTGTGCTGATTACTGGGTGGCCACGCTGCTGGATCCCCGTTACAAGGACAACGTACCGTCCTTAATTCACTCACTGGAGCGCGATCGCAAGATGCGCGAGTACAAGCGCACGCTGGTAGACGCCATGCTGCTGGCATTCCCATCTGACAGCGGGGCCACAGTGGAAGCACAAGGCAGAGGAGGAGGAGGAGGAGGTCGCCAACGCAACCAGGGCACCGCCAGCACCTCAGAAGGCAGGGTTAGCATGGCCGAAATGTGGAAAAGCTTTGTCAGCACGCCACAACAAACAGCAGCACCAGCAGCTCAGATGGAACGTCTTAGCAGGAGGCAGCATTTTACCAACATGGTGGAGCAGTATGTGTGCACACGCCTACATGTAGTGAATGACGGGTCTGCCCCCTTCAACTTCTGGGTCTCCAAATTGGGCACATGGCCTGAGCTTGCCCTTTACGCCTTGGAGGTGCTGGCGTGCCCTGCAGCCAGTGTATTATCTGAACGGGTATTTAGCACGGCTGGGGGCGTTATAACAGACAAGCGCAGCCGCCTGTCCAGAGACAATGTGGACAAGCTCACGTTCATTAAAATGAACCAGGCATGGATCCCACGGGACTTTTCCGTACCTTATGCAGAATAGCAATGGATACCGACCTTACCCACCCATTGTTCCATTTTTGCTCTTTCTCACTCTTTTGGGGTGTACCCTCATTTAAAATTTGTGAAAAGAAGCAGTGTTGGCTACCTCGTCCTCCTCCTCAGGGCCAGATTAATGTAGGGTCTATTGGAGCTGCAGCTCCAGGCCCCTACCTTTTATATAGGCCCCGGGTTGGCCATATTCACTGTTACCGCTCTTCTGTCACTTGTAAACACAGAAGTCTGGCTTCTATGCTCGCTTCCCCAGGCAGCACCCTCAGAACCTCCCCACACAGCGTGAAGGCCGGACAAGGAGGGACAGTTGGCGATGCATGGATGTGTTTATGGGCTTCAGAGACAGCATCCCATGTTGAATTAGGCATGCATGGCTGCACCCTTCCTCCTCTGGGTGCATGGCAAGGCACGGCCCTAAGGCCCTTCAAAATCCTCAGCACCAAGCCCATGATGCTGTTAATCCGGCCCTGGTCCTCCTCCACCGCCGCTTCCACCTACACCGCCCATAGGTGTGCGCAGCCTATTGCATTAAGGTGTGCACCCCAAAGTTGAAATACACATGCATGTGTTTGCCAGCAGGGAGAGTAATGTATCGGGGCCATGTACCTGTAGGCAAGGAGAAATAGAGCAGAGCAGGTCCCAGGGAGATCTTTCCCATCTCCTCACTGGCAATGCTATGTGCCCTAGGTGATTAGGGTGTGCCCAGGCACACCCAGCACACCCTGTGCGCACGCCTATGTCACCGCCACATCCACCACCACCTCAACCTCCCTCCTACTCCATATGGGCCTCGTCCTTCAGAGATGAAGAAGAACATTGTTTTATTTTTCTGTTTTTTTTTGTTGTTTTAAGTTATTTCCCTATCCACATTTGTTTGCAGAGCACTTGCCATGCTCTTAATTACGTTTTGCTGCCATTTGCAGCACTCTAGCCCTTTCCTTTGGTGTTTTAGAGCCATTTTAGTGCCTTAAAGTTCGGGTCCCCATTGACTTCAATGGGGTTCGGTGTCCGGGAAAAGTTCGGTAAAAGTCCGGGACACGGACCCGGACTTTTTTTTAAAGTTCGGCCGAACCCGTCGAACACGGACATCTAGGTGTCCGCTCAACCCTAATCAGGACATCTATTGTTCCTAAAGTTTCATACATATACACATGAATTGATTAAAAACACTTTTAACAGGCATTACATATAATGATGGTGAAAAATATATATGGTCTACAGCGTTTCGTGGAAATCACTGTTTCCTCAGGACCTTGTGCACCTTACATTAAGAAATTGGTACTTGTGCTGAAATATAAGCCAAGAAGATACTTCCTTCTCCCAGTCTGAGTTGTACAGGAGATTACCAAGTTAAATTTGGGTGCTTACATTTGCTGCATTTAACATGAATGTGATTATATTTTAAAATTGAACTCCAGCTACAAATAACTAGATAAAAATAAATAGCCCATTAACCACTTTACCGATGGTCACGTTGATACTACTGCGGCAAAGTGGCTCTTGTAGGTCTGATGACGTAGACCTACGTCGGCAGACCCTCCCCCTTCATGGCGGCGCGCTCCCGCTGTATTCAGTCACAGCGGGATACGGGCCAGGGGAGGAGCAGCGGCGATCGCCACTGCTCTTCCCCGATCGTCGGGGAATCGAGTGTGGAGATCCGCCCGCCTGTGTAAACACAAGCGGGCGGATCTCCGAAGTGACAGGCAGGGTCAGATTGCAGGGTTAAGCATAGCTGAACCCTGGATCTGTCCTTGTGTCACACAGTCACCTCCCCCACACACGTCAGTAAGCACCAGGCATACACTAACCCCTCCCTCTCCAATAAAATTAACCCCTTCACTGCCAGTGTCATTTTTACAGTAACAGTGCATATTTATAGCACTGATTACTGCAGTAATGTCACTGGTACCCCCAAAAGTGTCAAAAATGTCAGTCAAGGGTCCGATCTGTCCGCCGCAATGTCGCAGTCCCGCAAAAAAAATCGCAGATCGCCGCCATTACTCGTTAAAAAAAAACACCAAAAATGACAGAAATCTTTCCCTTAGTTAGTAAACGCAATAACTTTTGCACAAACCAATCAAAATACGCTTATTGTGATTTTTTTTTACCAAACATAGGTAGCAGAAAACAAATTGGCCAAAAATGTAAAAAAATTTTGATTTTTACATTTTTTTTGGGGGGGGGGGGGAATTTCATATAAAAAATGTGAAAAATATTGTTATTTTTTTCAAAATTTACGCTCTTTTTTTGTTTATAGCGCAAAAAGTAAAAATCGCACAGGTGATCAAATACCACCAAAAGAAAGCTCTGTTTGTGGGAAAAAAGGACATCAATTTAATTTGGGTACTGCATCGCACGACCGCGCAATTGTCAGTTAACCACTTCCCGCCCGCCCTATTACAGAATGACGGCGGGAATGTGGTTGTGTTATCCTGACCGGATGTCATATGACGTCGGCAGGATAACACAGCTCTGGGCGCCCCCCGGGGGCGCGCAGAGCGGCGATCGGTGATGTGAGGTGTCAGTCTGACACCCTGCACCTCCGATCTCGGTAAAGAGACTACTGACGTAGCTCTTTACCATGTGATCAGCCGTGTCCAATCACGACTGGTCACATCGTAAACAGGAACAACCGTTGATCGGCTTTCCTTAGTTCGTGCCTGACAGGCACGAGTAAAGGAGCGCCGATCGGCGGCTCCCCTGACAGGGGGGGAGGGTCGGCACTGGTAATCAGATCATTGATTACCAGTGCAGACCCTCGGGGGGGGGATGCCACTAGATCCACCAGGGATGCCCACTATGACCCCAGGGATGCCCATTATGACCCCAGGGATGCCCACTATGGCCACCAGGGATGGCAATCAGGGCTCAGGGAGCCCCCCATTGCCCTCCCCATCAGTGATGCCCACTAGTGTCCTCCCTATCAGTGCTGCCCACAAGTGCCCATCATTGCCATCCTTTAGTGTCGACCACCAGTGCCCATTATTGCCCACCAGTGCCGCCTATCAGTGCCCATTAGTGCCCATCAGTGCCGCCTGTCAGTGCCGATCAGTGCCGCCCATCAGTGCCCATCAGTGCCCACCAGTGCCGCCTATCAGTGCCCATTAGTGCCTGTCAGTGCCACCTATCAGTGCCCATCAGTGCCACCTATCAGTGTCCATCAATGCCGCCTATCAGTGCCCAGCAGTGCCGCCTATCAGTGCCCACCAATGCTGCATATCTGTGCTACCTATCAGTGCCACATATCAGTGCCGCATATCAGTGCCGCATATCAGTGCCGCCTATCAGTGCCGCCTATCAGTGCCACCCCATCAGTGCCACCCCATCAGTGCCACCCCATCAGTGCCACCCCATCAGTGCCTGTCAGTGCAGTCTCATCAGTGCTCATCAGTGCAGGAAAAAATTATTTATTTACAAAATTGTATAACACAAACAAAAATTTTTTTTTTTTTCAAACTTTTCGGTCTTTTTTTATTTGTTTAGCAAAAAGTAAAAATCGCACAGGTGATCAAATACCACCAAAAGAAAGCTCTATTTGTGGGGGGAAAATGACATAAATTTGGTGTAGGTACAGTGTTGCATGACCGCGCAATTGTCATTCAAAATGCAACAGCACTAAAAGGGGAAAATTGGCCTGGGCGGGAAGGGAGGGAAGTGCCCTGTATTAAAGTGGTTAAAGTCGCACAGTGCCGAATCGCAAAAAGTGGCCCAGACGTAAGACAGCAAAATCCTCCGGTGGTAAAGTGGTTAAAAGATAAAATACCAAAACCAGTTTTTGCTGCACTATTCACCTTCAATCCAGAGATTTTTCCCACACTACCCTTTTTCCAGCCACTGGATGTCCTCAGTCTGACAGCCAGTGTCATTCAATCCGGTTCATCTGGGGTCAGTTCATTCTTGACCATCAAAGCTTGTGACTGCACAGTGAAAGGAGAAACAGCCCAGTGATGAGCTCACCTCTGCTCTCTTCTCATACCAGCATGCTTCTAGGCAGCATGTAAACTCATTGGCTCCTTGTGCTGTTTCTTCCTCTGATGCTCTAGCTCTACTGTAGAGGCTGATGCCAGGTCAGGTTCAGGTACTTAAACTTATTTTTTTATTAAAACCAAAATCACAAACATAAAATCAGCGCAAGAGACATAACTCACAGCCAGCCAGTAGGATGTGTCCCTTGTGCTGATTCATCTTCTGTTAGTAAAATACTTCCTCCATCCTGCGCCTCCCCCCCCCCCCCCACTGTCATAATTTTCCGGTGCCGCAGGGGTTATTACAATAAGGGGCTGTCACACCCTCATGTGTGTCTCATAAAGAGACTATGCTCACCCTTTCCACCCAGCTCCACCATTCATAGAAGACATACTACAGCTTCTGTGAATGAAACCAGATTTATGAATGGAGGACAGGCTGATGATTGATAGCTCTGCCCCCCCTCCACATTCCTGTGTGTGTGAATCTGCAGCATTCGAATGACAGCCTATGCTGTCAGTGGACAGGAGCGCCGCAGACGTGAAGCTACAGCAAACTTGTACTATATTGCAGCTTACTAATGCTTAAATGGAGGTGGCTGCTTTTATTTTTTAGGCTTTTCCCCCTGTGTTTTCACTTGGCGGTCTGGCCTGTATAAGAGCTGCCCCACTCTGGATGAATGAGCACAGGGGCATCTTTGGGCAGCAGCGTTGTCAGTCTGGGGGGGTGGGGAGTGTTGGATATACCAACAGATTTTTGTCCTAAAAAAGAAAACTTATGCAGCCACCACAACTAGGTATTGATAAGCTGCAATATATAACATCTTCGGGTTTACGTTTAATACTGCTTTGAAAATATGGTTGTATGTGGGAGAAAACCCATACAAGCCCAGGGAGAACAGGCAAACTCCATGGCTGGGATTCAAACCAAGGAGCCAGTGCTGCAATGCAGAAGAGCTAAGCACCACGCCATTGTGCTACCTCATCCAAAGGCATGTGCAGGGGGTGTGCTGGGTGTGCTTGGGCACACCCTAATCACCCTATGCGGTGCAGATTCCCCCCGCTGATATTTCACCAAAGCCCCCCAACAGGTTCATTAAAAAAAAATAATAATAAAATAAAATTGTAAAAAATAATACAAAAATTAAAATAATATAAATAAAAAACTACTGACATGTCCACTACTCTACTGACACCATCCTCTGCCTTACTAACAACGTCCATGTTTTAATACATTATAAAATGTTTTTTACATTTTTTTATAAGAATATGAGTGCCTGTATGAGTGTATATATATATATATATATATATATATATATATATATATATATATATATATATATATAAATATATATATATATACTGTATATACACACACACACACACACAAACACACACACGTGTGTTTGAGCTTTTGGGGCACACCTACATTTGGAATATACCACTTACCTGTTTGCTCTGTAATTCCTCTCGATAAAACAGACCTCTGTGTCTCTGAAACGTCCCATTGGTTTGTGTTTTGTGGAACTCCAGTAAATTTCTTTAAATTCTAAAAATGTAAATGTAAGAATGAAAAAATCTTTACCTTCGGTTTTAAATGCTGCCCATGTTTGTTGAGCATTGGGTCTGTCTGAAGCAGAGTGACCATCTCCAGCCTCTCCCCCCTTAAGCCAGCCTTACATGAATCAAAATTTGGCCAGTTCAGTAAGGACAAGCTAAATTTTGGTCCATATATGGGCAGCCTGGTTGTACGCAAGTCGTTCTAAGGCTGAGCGGGAGGGCTTCCCCCATCCACATCGAGTGGGTTGAACATAAGAAAATGACTTGTGTATACCCAGCTGCAGAGGCAAGGGACGAAAGATATACCCATGTCATGGTCATGATGCCTTGCTTCACAGCCACAGCAAGAATTATACCCCCTGTTGCATTTCATAGGTGTAGCGCCCATTATGAAGGTACCCTGCAAGCACTGCTGCTCTGCAAACACCCTGAAATGCACATGGTTGTGGTGCTACTTTGGGAATCAAGAGGTTACATTGCCTACTCACCACTTGTCAAATGCTCTCTGAAGATCGATCTGAATGTGGGTCACTCTTGAGCACTGCTAGTCCTTAAAGCTTTTATGGGATTTTAGTGATCGGCTTTAGATCTACATTAAGGTGCCAAGATGACATTAGAGGAGGGGATGCCCAGTGTAGGCATCTGTATAATAATATTCACTAGAACACCTAAGAATGGAGAATGCTGGGGCATGGGCACTGTCTACAGGACTGCAGGTTGCAAGAACGATGCATCATTTAAACAATGTTGGTTGGATATTCCAATGGTTGTTCCAATGTTAGTTGGATCAGGGCTGCCAACTTTCAGTAAATTTACGAGCAGTTTGTAAAATCCATGATTTTTGCATCTGTCTGTAAATGTCCAATACGGATGTTCAGACTGCATGTCCTTAACGGACATTCATGGACAGATGCAAAAATGTCAGAATTTACAAACTGTTTGTAAATATAATGAAAGTTAGCAACCTTGATGTTCGGACCCTCTATATAGGTGTTTGGCAGGAGGTTCCCTTAACCACTTGCCGACCGCCGCACGACTATCTACTTCGGCGGTCAGCCCCTCACAGACAAAGTGACGTAGGGCTACGTCACTAGTTTGTGAGGGTCTAGGGAGCGAGCGCGCGCCGCCGGAGGCGCGCTCCCGCTCCCGCGTGGTCACGGACCCCCCCGCGCGTGTGACCTGCAGACCCGATGTCCGCCGGTCACTTTGCAATCGGCGGGGGAGAGGGAGAAAGTCAGGCGGCTAGTGTAAACAAGCTGCCTGTCATTCTCCCCTGTGTATGAAGGATGATCATACGGTTCTACTATGTAGAACCGTTGATCACTCTTCATACATCTGAAGCCACAGCCAATCACAGTAGAAAGCACGCCCCTAGGGACACACATAGCCCCTCCCTTTCAAAAAAGTTAACCCCTTCACTGCCAGTGTATTTTTACAGTAACAGTGCATATGTATAGCACTGATTACTGTAGAAATGTCAATGGTAACCCCAAAAGTGGCAAAAATGTCAGTCAAGGGTCCGATCTGTCCGCCGCAATGTCGCAGTGCCGCAAAAAAAATTGCAGATCGCCGCCATTACGCGTTAAAAAAAAAAACAACAAAAATGACAAAAATCTTTCCCTTTGTTGGTAAACGCGATAACTTTTGCGCAAACCAATCAAAATACGCTTTTTGCGATTTTTTTTTACCAAACATATGTAGCATAAAACAAATTGGCCGAAAATGTTAAAAAATTTTGATTTTTACATTTTTTTGGGAGGGAATTTCATATAAAAAAATGTGAAAAATATTGCTATTTTTGCAAAATTTACGCTCTTTTTTTGTTTATAGCGCGTGATCAAAAAATCGCACAGGTGATCAAATACCACCAAAAGAAAGCTTTGTTTGTGGGAAAAAAAGGACGCCAAATTCGTTTAGATACAGCGTCGCACGACCGCGCAATTGTCCGTTAAAGTCACGCAGTGCCGAATCGCAAAATACCCCCTGGTCAGGAAGGGAGTAAAATCTTCCGGGGCTTAAGTGGTTAAGAACTCCAATTATTTATGTATTACAGGTACTGATATAGCACCCAATTTAATTTTAAATGTCAGAGAATTTTTTTTCTTCTTCTCTGCCCTCGTTTCACATAACAAAATATCGGTAAATGTTTCTCTGTCTTCCTTGTCACTTTTAGCACTCTGCCTCCTTCATATAGCTTCAGGTGTCAATACAAAACCTATTTAAATCTTGTAAAAACAGCTCTAAGCTATATAGTAATGTAAAGGGGGGGAAGAAAAGGATCCGTCTATTGCTCAGGTCACATGCTGTAACAAACAAGGAAAATCATAGCTGTAAGAAGTGTTTTATTTTGTGACAACAGCAATATGACAGTTTCCCATATCACAAAAACATGACACTTTTCCAAATATCAGAGGATGCGTTGTTGGCTCCTGGGACTCCAGCGCTGTCACATAAATGGAAGGTCACCGGCTCCTCTCCTGCCTTCCACAGTTACAAAATGTTGAGGAGCGGGCTTTGCACACTAAATGCTGCAGGCTGGGGGAATTTTTGTTTTCTGGATGGTGAGAAATTTGACAGCAGGAAAAAGGTCTTACTTTGACAGCACTAACCCTTAGGTTTAAGGGTGATGCCCCTAGCAGCCCAGGAGTCAAATCACCTATGTTAACTTTTAGCTCTCTCTGACTTAAATATCCCAAAAAGTCAACTCTGCATATATTTGTTGCATGCGGCTGACAGCATCCTCCACCAATGCCCCCAAGCACAATCCTAAATAGCATTTACAGTAGACTGGCTCGGTATGGCTGCAGACAGGAGAATCATATTTTTCTGTAAAAAAAAAAAAGAAAAAAATAGCTATTTCATACCTAGTTTTTGCTCCTCTAGGTAAAAAGCGATCTGTTACTAAGCCATATTTCTTATAGAGTGTATTGGCCAACTCTCCTTGATTTATGTAGAGTTGTCCCTGGGAATGTCCCTGGTTTTTTAATGCCAACCAATTTTTACATATGTAGCACTGTCCCCTAGAGAGCTGCTGAAGATTACACTTTAAGATTTCCCCTGGGTTACCCGTAGCAACTGCAAGCAGAAATCCTAGTACTTTAAGTTCTTGGCTCAGTCAAAGATCAGTCCAAGGGATGTTGTTTTGTGGTTTTATTGTAATTGGGATGGGAGAAGGGATGAGTGGGATTCTCCAACTGTTAACTATTCACAATGTCGAGGACTCTAAACTTGAGAATGCCACAAAGCCGCTGCTTCATCTTGCTACTTGAATGAAGGTAAGGTAAGTTTTTCCATTACATTTCTCTTCAGGGCACTCCCCTAGTACCCCCTTTCTCTCTGGGCTAACTGACACCCATCCACTGACTCTACACTCCAGAATGGTCCCCTTCCTGGGCAGACCCCTGGGCAAGTTCCTCTGTACTCACAGACACTGTTTTTTCAGATTCAGCTGTGTCCCAACTCCTGTAGTCAGCTTCTACTGGACCTCTGGGTTCAGTCTCATGCCCCTTGTACACTAGGCCGACTACCTGTGACCACCACCAACTGTTGCAGAAGAGGAGGCAGCCGCCTCCTTTCTGGGACATGGCTTACCGCCCAAAGACCTCTACTTCATGTGCCCATAGCTTTTTATACCCTGTCCCATAATGCACCACTGTCTGTGCCAACCCACTGGGACAGTACCAAGAGCCTGTGTACCATTGGTCAGGTTTCCTACAGCATCCAACGTGCCTCCCCATTGGACCTGCTGGGGACACTCCCTGAGACTAGGTGAATACACACTGGGCACACTGATCAGACCTAACTACCAACCCTGCTTCCTGATAAGCAGAGTGCACATAGGTTTTGCCTGTTGCTCTTCTGATAAGCAGACAGAGCCAAAACTACCTTTTCTACCTAGTACCTGACTAGGAGGATGCTACACATATATTTCAAAAATGTGTAGTATTTAATGCCACAAAGTAAACATTTTCTTTTTTAGTATACCTGTCATCTGGGCAGCACAGTGGCTTAGTGGTTAGTACCACTGTGTTCGACACTACTTGCATGGAGTTGGCATATTCTTCCTGTGCTTGTATAAAAATATGCCAGTTTCATCATGTGGCACCCCTCTGTATCAAGGGTGGGATAGCATTCCACCCCAGGGCTGAGTCTATGGCTAAAATGGGGGAAATTAAGCAAGGATATTGGGCACCAGTCTCTTTTGTCTTTTTAAAGTTTTATTTCCAAATAGTTAAGAAGGTGAGGGTTAGAGGTCCCAGATACTGTAGCAGATCATTTATAGACTCTCCAGATCCAGATCAATGTCCAGATCCAGATCACAGTGTAAGACCTTTAAGCTGACCTGGCAACACTGTAAGCGTATTCCCAAATTTCAGTGCATCCTCCGAGTGAGTCACCAGGCTCTTCAGAGAGACCATTTTTTTCCTAGTTTTCTCCAGCAAGGGGCCTCCACTGGGTCTCCTCCTTGGCACAGCTTTCTCCAGACCAGACAGACAGTTTCAGGACCACTTAAGCACACGTTAGTCCCCAATCCAGGCTGTTGGGCCTAACAACAGAGCTCTGCCCAGCAGCTCCTCCCTAGGCCTCAGCCCAGGGAGAGAGAGCGAGCACATTGCCTGTTCCAAATATGAATAGCCTCCACCAGCATGCACCAGTGGCATAAACCTACTGGATTGGCTAAAGAAAATATAAATATTCATAATTTATAGATCCCAACTGCCCCTTATTTCAAGAGACTGTCCCTGATTTGGAACAAAGTGAAGAAATGTCAAGTTGCCTGATAAAGGGACCCTGCGTGGCTTTGAAAAGTTGCTGTATGTTTATAATGTGACCACGATAATTAATCTTTGGACCCTTTTGAGGAATCCTTGGTGTGCTGATGACATTTCCTCACTTTGATCATCCATGGTTTCCAGCCTGTGGTTGTTACAGCACCCAGCACTACTAAACAACCAGCTTCTTGTACTTGTGCGAGGGGGAATATTGCACTTGACTTGGAACAAAGTCCCTGTGTCCCTTTTTCCTCCTCATTTGTCCCTCATTTTGTTCTGATCTATATAGTTATGTATAAAATGCACTTTTTATCTTTCAAAAAGTGTTTCCCAGTGCAAACCTTTCATCCAATGTCTAAATTGCTGTATTTGTAAATTTCAAAAGAAAATATAAAGGAATAGTACTTCTAAAAAAAGCACTTGTGGGTTTAACTAATCATTTGTTTGTATAGTTCTTTTTAGGGGTGTGGCCTATGCCTACATACTATACTTTTGCTAATAGGTGCCCCTCGCTCCCATCTCAAAAAGTTGGGAGGTATGATAACTAATGGTGCCCATACACTAAAGGAAAAATCGTTTGAAAATCTGTAATTTGGACAGTTCATTCTTTTTTCGGCCCATTAATGGGCACAAATCGGTAATCGGTTGTGACATTTTTGAGCCAAAAAAATGAAGTACAAGTTTGGAAAATTACTGCTGAAGGAACGATAAATTGAAAAGTTAAGGCCCGTACACACGTACCGATCGTCGGCATACAAACGTCGGCGGACGAAAGATCTGCCGATTGTACGCGTGTTAGTATGGTGCCTCCGACAGATGTCTGCGCACAATCCGCGGACAAAAGTCTTTCGTGCAAACACGAAAATTTTTGTCTGCGGACACCAGAACGGACGATTGTTCGCCTGTCAGTACAGAATTCGGCCGACAGACCGCAGATTTGCAAGACTGGGCATGCTCAGAAAATTAAAAACACAGGGAAAGTTAACCATTACATGACATCACTTCTGCAGTCAGCTGAAGTCTGCAGACAAAATTCTTGTGCTGTCCTTGTGCTGTCTTTGCACTTTTCAACAGACACCGACATCCCGGGGAGAAAAGACGAACATTTGTATGCCGACCATCGGTACGTGTGTACGGGGCTTTAATGTGTTTCTTCTCTGAACTGTTTACACTAGGCATATGTATAACAAAATGAGCAAAAAACAGATTCAGTTATGTCCTTTATTGATCACAATTCGGTCGTTACATGATGGCTGTCACGGCTAATTGTTTGTTATTCGAAAATCATTTTGAACAATTTTTTGTGTATGGCCAACATTAGTTTTTTTTTTCCCAAAAAGCATTAGTTTTGTTTGTGAAATCTCGAACTATGACCATGACATCTACTGGTGACAGTAAGAAATCACAATCCAACTTAAGCTTAGGGAAACACCAAGTGAAAAATGATACAGTTAGTCTGAGCTTACTACAGCCCTCCAAAAAAACTAAGTTGGCAAAGTAGTGCTTAGGACAAAGGGGCTACACTTGCACCCTCTAGTGCAGCCTTTCTCAACCTTTGTGACACAGAGGGACCTTTAACCTAACTTTGGGGTCTCAGGGAACCCCTGATAATAGTTACTATATCTACATGTAAGCAGGTGTTTGGGAGGGTGATGCTAGTGGGTGGAGAACTGTGTCCTTTTAAAATTTGGTGTGTGTTGGGACCCTAGGTAATAAGAAGATGGGAGAGCAACCCCTGACTTACAGCATGTAGGTTTGTAGCCTGGAGAGTAGTAGACCTTCTTGCCTATATGTGAGGACCCATTCTTTGGAGACTCATGAAAGATCACATGGGAAGATGGCTTGAGAGATTGAGTTGGTGGCACTGATGTGTTCTGCACCGTGAATGGGAAAAGGTGATGTTGAGGAGCTGCTATGCTAAGTTCTTGACCATGCCGTTATTCAGTAAAACATTGAAAAAGCATCCTGTGTAGACATTCTTTATTCAAGAAGGTGGACCTCGGGCTGGAAAAATTTGAGTACTGTGGCAAAGGTGGGCCTCAGGAGCACATGAGACACAATATGGCAATTATGTTCAGTAACAGTAATTAAATAAAATAAAAACAATGAAAGGTCAGAACAGAAAGTAGACAAAGGAAATTTTAGTGTTAGGTTAATAAAGTTGCCCCTTAGAATAGTGGTTAAGGGTCCCCTTAAATTGGTCGTCACGGTGAAATACACATTACATTGGCAGTAATTAGGAAGAGTGCCCTCTTACACTAGTGGCCATTAAAAGAATGGCCCAATTACACTTGTGGCCAGTAAGAGAAAAGGACCCCATTACACTGATGATTAGTGGAAAAATGCTTCCTACACTGGCCATTGCCTAATACATATGTGGTCAGTGGCAAGATCGCTTGTTACATATGTGGTCAGTGGGAAGATTAGCCCCTATTTCACTAGCTAGAAAGCTTACTGATGTCAGAGGTTAGTTATCTGGGAGGCAAACATTTTTTATTATTCAAGGAACCTTAGGACTTCATGGAACAACATAAAAGATCCACCCAAATATATATTTTCTTTGTTTTGGGTAAAGTAGGGAAGGGTTATAACTTTAACTCGTTTTTTTTTTTTTTTTTTATTCATTTAAATAATTGCAATGCTTGATGTGAGACTCTAAAACGTCCTTCTCATAGTTTCTTGATAAATCACCTGGCCACCACCAGAGACACAACTGAATCACTCAATTAATGATAAGACCCCAATATATACAGAAATCAGTTTGGACAAACTACAGTAGATCATCCATTCACTCGACGACAACCTCGTGGAAATACAGCACCGAAGAAAGTGCCACCAGGTTGACAAAACTGGAAGTTCACCGGAATGTAGGACTCCAGTACTTCAGAGGTCAGTATGAACATAATTCAAAAAAGAAGGAATACTTCCCAATATCGTCAAACATAGTTCAGGATCAATCAAGTTGAATTGTCTTTACAAAAACAAGCTAATAATTCTTTCTTGAAAAATGATGCTGCTCTCTGTCTGAGCTGACAGCATGTGTCTCTTCTAACCGGCTTTAACCAACAGGATGTCCTAAGGGGCTAGCAGTACTGATTTTGGTAAAAAAAAAAAAAACTGAAGAACATGCTAAGAATAACTAAAGAACAAGAAAACTGAAGAACAGGCTCTTTGAATAGGTTGCTAGAGAGGTTCAGGCAAATTATGTTTTTTTTGGCTCCTCTGTAAACAGTGAAGCAGTAGGTAATTCCTTCTGGTTTCAGGATCAACTACTTCTCCCACCTTCTAGTAGGTTCTAGAATGTAGTGGGCTGGAAGAAGCAGACCCTGAGCCTGAATATTTATGAGGTCTCAGCCTATCCCTGGGGGGGGGGGGGGGGGGGGGTGCCCAGTAGGCTGAGATCGAGATAGTCTGAGGCTTGGAGCAGCAAGCTTTTAGTCCTGGAGGAGGAGATCCCATCCTGAAGGTTGCCCTTCTGGGCAGGTCAACTGAAGCCTGCAGAGAGCTCATCAAGGTCCCAGCTCAGTGGATGTTGGGGCACTTGTTCCAGAGAATTCATCAAGGTCCCAGCTCAGTAAAATATGGAGGACCTATTGCAGAGAGATCATCAAGGTCCCAGCTCAGGAGGAGTTGCACTTAGGATCTGGTCTGGAGATTCACTGTACAGTGTCTAGCCAATATTAAACAGAAGGTATCCAAGTATTTTGAGGCACAGTGAGTAGAGACCTGAAAGTGGGATCCTAGTGACTGCTGTTTAAATCCCTGTATGACTGTGTTAATGCTGCTAAAGTGGGATTGGTTCTGCTGGCAGTCCCAGAATGCCCGTGTCTCCAGTTTTTGCACAGAATGACAGGGGAAATACTCCACTAGAGAGTATACAGAATAGAAAGAGTCTTCAAAATCACCAATTCAGAACATAATTGTAATGGTGTACAAGGGCATGTGTGTGCTACTAGTAGTGTAGTGTTGGAAAAAGCCTAACTCTGACTCATGCTGTAAAAATGTGAGTCTTAATTGGGTCAGGGTTATTAGAGTTTAGGCCTGAATGACTCATCCTGACAGCTCTCAGGTGCCTCCCCCTGTTTCCAGAAAATTGAAGAATGTTCTTGAACTAGTGGGCGGGGGTGAGAAGGAGCTGCCTTGAATATTTATGGGACCTCAGGCAATTCCTAGGAATGGACTGGCAGGGGACTGAGAAAATCCCATAAATAGATTTGGGCCATTCCAGCAGGGGGAGCCGGATGGAAGATGGAGATTCAGTGCTGAGGAGAGGCTGTTGGTGGTCCTTGACCTTGGGCTGGAGGCTCTGGATAGCTGGCCTATAGGGATCTTACCACAGGAGGTAGTTGGAGGAGAGCCTTCAGGAGAGGCAACGGGGAAAAGCAAGGAAAGACAGTAAGTAAGCTCAGCCTGGTACAGGGACAAAACAAGGGGAGAGACTGTCAGCTGTAACAATGCTCTCTGAATTCAGTGATGGAAGTCTTCGTTCTTGCCATGGGGAATTTCCATGAAATTTTGCCAGTCAGGAAGGACTGGGAAAGTGTGTGCCAGTCAGGAGGACTGGGCAAGCAAGCAGCCAGGTGGGCTGGTATCTTCTGCAGCAGTAGAACTGGGCTAATGGTCTACAGGAAGGGAGAAGAAATGCTGTTCACTCCATAATATGCTACTTTATCCACCAATGGACAGGATGTTTCCAGCCTGTAATGGGCAGTTGCTAAATTAACATTAAAGACAGTTAGTGATCAGCAGGACCTGTACATGTGAGTCAAGTTTGTGCTGGAGGAAGGTAGACAAGGACTTTGGGGTCAGTTCATTAAGAGTTAAATAAATGGCCAAAAAAACTAGAGGTTAATTGCTTGTTGCATGAAAAATTTTCCTTTTTATTGTTTCATTTTAAGCATCATTAAAATCACTGCTTCTGTAAAAACCATGTGTTTGTGGGCGGTTCGCGGGAGTGCTCCTGGGGCTGGCTGCCAGAGGCACGCATCTGCCGTCATTAGGAGGCGGGGAAGCCGATCCATGGGGTCGGTGGCCGCAATTGCCGCAGGGCACCCGCGATCACTCCCCGTGGTGAGAAAATGATGGTCTGCTGTTGTAAACACAGCAGACCGTTGTTCTCTCTGGAATTAATACAGAGCGCCTCTGATCCTCCTATTTAGGATCACAGGTCTCTGTGTGGATTCCACAAGTCCCTCCCCCACAGTTAGAAAACACCCCCAAGGCTCACACCTAACCCTTTGATCGCCCCTGGGTAAACCCCTTCCCTGTCAGTGTCATTATTACAGTAACAGTGCATATTTTTAGCACTGATTACTGTAGTAATGTCACTGGTCCCCCAAAAGTGTCAAAAATGTTAGGGGTCTGATCTGTCCGCCGCAAAGTCACAGTCCCGCTAAAAATCACTGATCGCTGCCATTACTATTAAAATAAATAAATAAATAAAAATGACATGAATCTTTCCCCTAGTTTGTAGACACGATAACTTTTGCGCAAACCAATAAAAAAAAACGCTTTTTGGGATTTTTTTTTACCAAAAATATGTAGCAAAATGCAAATTGGCCTAAAATTATGAAAACATTTGATTTTTAATTTTCTTTTTTTTTTGGGGAATATTTTATAGCAGAAAGTGAAAAATATATTTTTTTCAGAATTGTCCCTGTTTTTTGTTTATAGCACAATAAATAAAAATCGCACAGGTGATCGAATACCTAAAAAAGAAAGCTCTATCTATGGGAAAAAAATAACATCAATTTTGTTTGGGTACAGCGTCGCATGACTGCGCAATTATCAGTTAAAATAACACAGTGCCGAATTGCAAAAAATGACCTGGTCATTAAGGGGGCAAAACCTTCCAGTCCAGAAAAGGTTAAAACAATATTTACCACATCATGCAATACTTAGATGTAGGTGGCCTATCATTCCGGAATCAATGGAAACAAAAAATAGACCCTAAGGAGTGGGACTATGTGGGCAACCAAACATACACAAAATACTCAGGTAGAGTTCGATAAAAAAAAAGCTATTTTATTGTACATAAAGTAAAAAATGTATACAAAGAATAAACGTCTCTAAATTACGTGAAACAATTAAAATTGAAGATCACGGCTTACAACAATGGGTCATAAGAACAAATGGTGACTATGACGTGGCATATGCTCCACTATTTGTTTTTATGACCCATTGTTGTAAGCCGTGATCTTCAATTTTAATTGTTTCATATGATTTAGAGACGTTCAGTCTCTGTATACATTTTATACTGTATGTACAATTAAATATGGCTCACACTCCAACCGCACTTGGCGACCTCACACACACACTCTCTCCTACCGACGCGTTTCCCCAAAAATGGCATTGTCTGGGACTGGAGGGTTTATTTTAGATTCTACCCTGGGAACCTTCTGCTGGAATAAAGGTCATCTCCACCCAAATCTAATACTGAGTCTTGCATCGTTGGCAACTAAAGTTGCAGGCTGGCTACTTACATTGGTCTGAGGTTTATTACACAGTTCACAATTCTGCTGAACATCAGTGGTTCCAACCGATCTGTATAATTCCCAGTATATTTGGCATGATTGGAATATTAAAATAATAGAAAAGTAGACTGAAATAAAACTAAAACTTCCTGAGATAATTATAACAATCAGCATGAACTAAAAATAAAAAATAAAATATGAATAATTTAGTTGTAGATGGAATATTCAGGTCTAGGCTAGTCACTAGGTGCAGAACGTTATTTACTGTAATGGGCCAGTGCCTAGTCTCAAGGCACTAAAGGCCCGTAAACACGATAAGAAAATTTCATCTGATGAACAATCTGCCGATTTTCGGATCGTTAGTATGGTGCTTTCAATATGCGATTACGAATTTTGGTACAACAAAAACTGAATGTGCAGGCTATAACATTGTTATCGAATGTGAACAAAACATCAGATTTTCGTTTAATTAGCACAATTTTCATCCGGAAAAAAAGAGCAAGGCTACGCATGATCGAAAACGAAAGAACACATACAAAACAACTCAACACATACACCACTTCTGAAGTTGAATTCTGTCATACGAGAATTTTCATATGAAAGTAACCTCTTCACTTTCGATGTGCAACAAAAAAACGGATGAAAATTCGTCTGATAATCTGATCGTTTTGGTACAAGGCCTAAAGCACAAAATGTAAAAGACCAACATCCAGGCGCTACAGACTTAGTACAAAGGAGAAAAACACTCCCAGGAGTTGAGGAGTGATCTGGAGAAAACCACACAAACAAGAGCGCTGTTGGTAGGTGGTCACTATTTATATAGAAACATACAGTATATCAGTCCATCCAGCTGAGCTCATTAACCATGCTTTAGCACTACCTAGTGACCACCTACCAACAGAGCTCTTGTTTGTGTGTTTTGTACCACTTCAGCCCCGGAAGGTTTTACCCCCTTAAAGTGATTGTAAAAGATCACATTGTAAAACAACCCATTCAGTTTAAAATAGAAATGAAAGGCAAAACATTTTTGTATAGATATAAAAAAAAAACATTTTAAAAAAGATCACATTCCCTGTGTTCTGAGCTGCATAAGAGCTGGGGGGAGGAGAAGCACCAGTACACTGAGCTTCCCAATATATGGCTGTTCTGCAGAGGGGGGACAAGTCTGATCATTGGGGGAGAGTACACTAAGTTCCCAGCACAGCTAGATAACTGACCATGATGTGCTCTCCTGCTTAGTGTGGTCAGTTTTTAACAGGTAAGAAGAAGAACTGGCAGGAACACCAGGGATTGCACATAAAGGAAGCAATACAAATAGAACAGGATACTTTCTCATACAAGTACATGTTACAGCAGCCACATATCAGGAATATGAAATATTGGGGTAACAAACAAACACTTTAATGACCAGGCCACTTTTTGCAATGTGGCACTGCGTTACTTTAACTGACAATTTCACGGTCGTGCAACACTGTACCCAAATAAAATTGATGTCCTTTTTTCCCCACAAATAGAGCTTTCTTTTGGTGGTATTTGATCACCTCTGCGGTGTTAATTTTTAAACAACAAAAAAATGTGACAATTTTGAAAAAAAAAACAAAAAAAACAAAAAAAAACAACAGTTTTTACTTTCTGCTATAAACCACATCCAATAAAAAAAATGTAAAAATTTAAATTTCTTCATCAGTTTAGGCCAATATGTATTCTGCTACATATTTTTGATAAAAAAAAAAATCCCAATAAGTGTAAATTGATTGGTTTGCGCAAAACTTATTGCGTGTACAAACGATGGGATGATTTTATGGAATTTTTATTAATTAATTTTTTTACTAGTAATGGCGGAAATCGGCGACTTATAGCAGGACTGCGATATTGCAGCAGACAAATCAGGAACCTAACTGACACTTTTGACACTTTTTTGGAGACCAGTGACACTAATACAGTGATCAGTGCTAAAAATATGCACTGTTACTGTACTAATGACACTGGCAGGAAAGGGGTTAACATCAGGGGTGATCAAAGGGTTAAATGTGTTCCTAGGAGGTGCTTGCTAACTGTGGGGGGGAGGTGCTCTGACTGTGGGAAGACAGAGATCCATGTTGCTGCTTAGCAGAAACACAAGATCTTCATCTTCTCCCGACAGAACGGCGATCTGCCTTGTTTACTTAGGCAGACCACCATTCTGCCTCTCTCGGGAACGATCGTGGGTGGCCGGCGAACATCGGGCCCGTCTAACCCGCTGATTGGCTCCCCCCTCTCTAATCAGCGTGCGATCAGGTCTCCGGTGGTGCACACGCTCCATCTAGAGACTATTGCACGAAATGACGTACAGGTACGTGATTTCGAGCAATAGAGCTGACCTGCCGCAGTAAATGAACGTTACGCGGTTGGCAAGTGGTTAAGGCTCAGAATGTACAAATTGTGATAACTTTTTCCTTATTCTGCTTCCCTCTTTTGGCTGCCTCTGGATATTGTGGCTAAATTCAGCAAGGACTGTAGAGGGCAGGGGGTACAAGGGATTTTCAGAGGACACAGAAGACTCTTTATAGTTCAGGGACCAAAAAACCATCTCTCTTTTATCCTGTTGCTTGACCTGTAGAGTACCAGCAGAGAAACCAGTCTCTACTGTTTCTTCAATAGCATATTCTAACATTAGCTTTCTACTACAATATGATACAGTACATAGCACAAGGAAAGTTTCCTGTACATAAACATCATTCCTGTGAGCCCTGGGTAGAAGTTCATCAACCCATCAACCACTTCAACACCTGCCCCCCTGAGATATCAAGTGGTAGTAAATCCTTACATATACCAAGTGGAGTGACTGGCCTCAGGCAATACACAGAGATTAAACAAATTCTCCTACATAAGTTGCACCTTTTTTATTCACAGTCTTCTCTTCTCTACATCCGTTCAAAGTGCTGAATTTATAAAGCTTGTCTGAGCTTTCATAAAACAGGGAAAAGAGAGCTGAAATTACACTCTGCAGAGCTCAGTGAGAGGAGCTCTAAAAACTGATTGGAGAGAGGGGACACCCCCACCTCCACACAGCACACAGGAACAGAGCTGAGGCTGTTAGTCACCGGCTGTACGTTGGAGCTCCCTCCCCATCACCATTTTCCTCTTGGTGTCAGGAAAACTTGTTAGAAGTGATTCATGCTGATAGTGGAGGAATGGGGCACCAGACAGAAATGATACTTAGTGCCCTAAATTCAGACATGTACACAATATAGAACGACATACTTTGTTGATATGTCTGAGGTTTACAACCACTTTTAGTCTCAGCAACACTCTGAGCCAAGAGGGACACACAGCCAGGGAAGTATAGCTGCTCTCCCCTTTCCTGGTTCTCATCACCTCCAGGACATTACACAGGGTCTTCATACTGTGATACACTACAGAGACACAGCTCACCTGGAGACAGGTCAGGTTCTTCCCAGGCAGATCACTTCCTGCCTTGGGTTTCTGATAGGTGTAGTCCTGTGGTGATCATTGTTCAGGGTGATGGTTCATAAATAATTGTTTCTTTGTTATACATTGCCTACAGGTGTTCACAGCTTCTATGGAGCTTTTATCTTTATTTGTCTTACAATAAATCTTTTATCATTATCATCCATGGTGACAGTTTCCATTCCGTGGAACTACAAATAACAGCCCACTAATAACAGCCAGCAAGTGAGAGCACATACTATGATTGGACTGGACATATCTACATCCCCAGCGCTCCACATAGTGGGTATTTTTTGTTTTTTCTTGGTACTGGGACTGTCAAGGTACCCATTGTGTTCCTCACAGCTGCGGGTGGATATTCAATCATTGCATTTTACGGTCCACTATAGAGCATCATAATATTTGTTTTTTTTTGTATTTTAGTCTCAGTGGCTTTGTCTGGTATGTTTTCGTGGTTGGCGGGTTGGTTGATTAGTTCTTCTTGGGCACCCTTCCCACTTCTTGGGTTTCTTTCTGGGGAATCCTGAGAGTACTTTACTTCTCACATTTAATTCACTTATTAGAAACAATGAAACAAAAAATACAAATACTATACATCTATTTTACCATTCCACCCTTTATACGGTTCTCTGTGCTACATGATCCATACCTGTAATCAATATTGTCAATCTAATAAAAGTTATTTCTATATTTGTAGACAGGAAAAGGGTTAAATCCCTGTCACTTTTTGTCTTTGAACCATTGGGGAAATTTCCTCTCATTTCCTGTCCTAGAGGCAACAGGAAGGGAAAAGGAATCTCTCCAAAAGTTAATAAAATTCCCTCGTAAACAGTTGTCACCAGAACAGGTGGAATATATCCCCTCACTTTCTGTTTCGGTGACAACTGTAGTGTTTTGGGTTACCAATCTCTTCTTGACTCTGAGATAATGGTCACCACTGGGAGATAATAGTTACATAGTTACATAGTTACATAGTAGGTGAGGTTGAATAAAGACAATAGTCCATCCAGTTCAACCTGTGTAGGTGTGTGTGGCTGTAATCATCTCACATAGCCCTGAATGTTCTGATCCTTGAGCTGTACGTCTAAGAGTCTTTTGAAAGCCACCATACTTCCCGCAGAAACCACCTCTTGTGGTGCAATTCTCTACCACAAGAGGTGGTTTCTGCGGTAAGTATGGTGGCTTTCAAAAAAATCTTAGATGTACATCTCAAGGATCAGAACATTCAGGGCTATGTGAGATGATTACAGTCACACACACCTACACAGGTTGAACTGGATGGACTATTGTCTTTATTCAACCTCACCTACTATGTAACTATGTAACTATGTAACTATTATCTCCCAGTGGTGACCATTATCTCAGAGTCAAGAAGAGATTGGTAACCCAAAACACTACAGTTGTCACCGAAACAGAAAGTGAGGGGATATATTCCACCTGTTCTGGTGACAACTGTTTACGAGGGAATTTTATTAACTTTTGGAGAGATTCCTTTTCCTTTCCTGTTGCCTCTAGGATAGTGCCCAAGACAAAGAGAGAGGGTGACTTTCCCCAGCAGGGACAGAGACAGAAAGAAAAACCTAATTTAGAAAAACAGCCAGCGCATCAAATATTTAACATGCAGTCTATTTTCTCCACTGCAGGTGGGGGTTATCCACAGCAGCAATGCAGGTAGAGAAGGAAGTCGAGAGGAACCTAGTTCCTCTATGGTCTCCTCGGTCATAGAGAAGGCACCTAATTGGATGTTTGTGTCCCATATGACGTTAGCAGCCATCTTGGGTCAGACAGAGTCTATTTAAGATCCTTGCCTCCAGGCTTGGCATGCATTTTGTGTGTGGCTAGAGTTGGGTCTGGGAGAGGTTCCAGTCGAGTAGGGGAAAGTGCAGGGACATGCCATCCTTCCTGGAAGCCACCCCTCTTGGGCACGGATCAGCAAGGCTGCATTCTGCCCCTCGAGACAGACACTGTTGGCACACCTGAGACCTTCTGGTACTAATGATTGCCTTTAAATCCTGTGAGGACTCCCAGTCGGGTTGATTTCCTGCTGGGCTTGTTATTATATTGCTGGACATCAATTTCAATACTGTTGTGTTTTCTTCATCTGCACTCTGAGAATTTACTGCCACCGTACCATCCTGCCCCTACCCACAAGTTCAATAAAATTACTTTGTAAAGAAAAAGTGCAAGTAAAGGTTCAAAAACAGCATATCAACAAACATTTTAGGACTACCGTCTTTCACCTTGAGAAAGGGGTCTGGCATGTCCCCAAAACATCAGCAGATATGCTGTTTTATACTAGTGCGCTTATAATGGAATCTCAAACTTTTAAGGTTCAGAATTTGGTGTGCTGGCTATTTATCTAAATTATAATACCATTGACTGTGCATCCCCAGTAGGACGAATAGGGTATGGTGCTGGGTGGACTGGACTTTTACTAGCAATAAAAACCCGACAGTGAATCTATCCCTTCCAGACGCTATCCAAAACAAGAAGGGAACTTTTTGGGAAGAGATCCACTTTAACAACATTTGAACCTAATTGTTCAAATGTTTTGCGCATGTATGGGCTAATTACACAGAATCCCAGTTTAATAACCCTGATTAAACAGAAACAGCTCTGCCTGCACATTTAAGTGAAGACTGGAGGTACATTTCATCTTTTGTGTGGCTAGTGTTATTAATGCTTTAGAAGAATGAAATTCATCAGGAAACAGTGTTGCAGTCGGTGTCAAAACCCCGGCCACGATATTTATGGTGCTCTAGTGGTTTTCAAAGTTTGGTATAGGCAGTAAATGTCAAAGTTTGGATCAACTTGCATCGACATGACTAATAACTTAGGAAATGTACTTTAAATGACTATTATATAAAATCCTTTTGCTGATCCTTCAACAAAGTTATTGCATTGTTTTTTTTAACACCATGCAAAGTACAGTAGGCATGCAGTCCATATTAACCATCGTAATCTACAGACCACAGCTAGGCATTCCCCGGTGGTGTGCGCAAGGCCTCGCGTTCTCATTAGCAATCAGCAAATCCTCCCGGTGTCTGCTGGTTTAAAATCAGGGCAAGTGCTTTTATTGCCTGTATAATGCCCAGAAGGACAATAGAAGTAATGCTTTCTAATCAACAGTGAACATATGAGATCCCACATTCATAGCAGGCTCACACACAGTTGTCGAAACGCATTGGGTTACTATGAACGTACAGTACCCCTGAAAGAAGGCTGTAGATGATAACAAGGCTGGAGGCACTGGGGTAAAATTATTATTAATCCTACCCTTGTGTTTTCTCTTTTGTATATCTTATTGTTGCAAATGGTCGGGGTGATGGAAGTTTCCCCTGCTGTACAATAGAAGCAATATGCGGGTTAGCTGCATGCGGAAGAGCGGAGATGGGAGTAATATCTTAAGAGAGGTATTATACATGTATGAGCAAGCAAAGTGCTTTCACAGTAACTATTTTATGGGCATGAGTTGTAGAAATTGAGATTTGCTGGACGGCAGGGGTAGGAAAGAATATATAGTCAGCAAAGTAAGTTTTCCGCAAGCATTTTAGAATTTAAAGAGCAACTCTGATTAGGAAAATGTAGAATATTGTTTCAAAGCTAAACTCCAGGCAAATATAGAGACAAATAAATGAAGCTCTATATTTATCAATACATAATTGTATATATATATATATATATATATATATATATATATATTTTTTTTTTTTTTTTTCTTTAATGCAGTGTAAGTATCTACATTTGGCTTGGTATTAGCCTCTTGCTGTTTATGAGCAGCAGAGCTCAGACTGGGTAGGAATAAGCAGCACAGGTGCCAATTAGTTATGCTGCAGTGCAAAGAGTATGGAGGTAGAAGTGGGATGACAGAGAGATGTGCTTGTAGGTAGGTGCTTCAAAGAGGTTCTAAAGAGTTAACAGTTTTTCTCTTGCTGTGTTCATGCCCTTTAGTTCATTAGGCCAGCCAGGTGCAAATTGTTACAATTTCTTAATGTGGCACTATGTCCTCAGAGTGACCTGCTGAGCTGGTGGTGTCCGGGAAGGAAGAGTTAATGCTTTACCCACTCTTTTCTTTAAGGTCTCCGCCCCCTGCATGTCATACCCTATAATTAGGGATCAATAAGTGCCCTGAAAGTGAGAGTTCGCAGAAAGACTGCCAAAAATGTAGCTGTTACTCTGCCGGAGTAAATCACCCCCTTGGGGGGGGGGGGGATTGGAGCCCACTCGGGGCTCCCAGGGGATCTGGAGCCTGCACACCCTCAAGGACTTCTGGCTGCCAGTTATTGGCTTTACTGCCTTTATGAATTATTGCCAAATTATAGACTAAGAGACTGTTGCTGCCTATTTGCGATTTACTGCTTAAATTGACTCTTGTCTTGAAAGTATTGTGTTTATGAACTTTGCCTAAGGTACGATTACATTATGGGGCGCTAGAGAGCTTTGTATGGGAACGTGTGTGGAAGATGTCTTTGAGAACTCTTACTTGCTATTTGCAACTACTTCAGTAAAATATATTTATTTGTTTGTCTGAATTGCTTGGTCTGAAGTCTCTCAAGGGTGCACGCATGTCGTGTAAAAAGAACAGGGCTTAAGGCTAGGGGACTAAAGTTAGAGAAGATACAGTATTGAGTCTAACAAGCAGAAGGCTGTCCAGAGGAAGCTATGTTGCCAATGCAAGGGACTTCCATATTTTTGTCACTTGCTAAAGCAGCTAACCAGCCTGGAAATGGGTGACATGGCCAAGGTGACAATTACTCTGGCAGTAAAGGAGTATTATGCTTAGCCCCTTCACTAGTAGCTGGCTCCCTACATTCTGGGGCTGTCCCCCTGGGACAGAGTGTTTAGGGACCCAGCCTGGAGTCACGGTAAAGAGAGAAATGTAGAGTGGCCCTATGAAGGAGAACAAGCATGGAGCTATGGAGAAGTATGTTTCCTGTACCAAGTAACAGCTGGGAGTAAGGTGACAAGTTTGCTGAGTTGGTGGAGACCGGTATATGCTCCACGGTATCAGCACAGAAATTCTGGTGTTCTCTAACAGAAGTGTGTGCTTAGTGTCAACAGTGAAAGAAGTCTAACCAGTGATTACAAGGAGTTAACTGTGCAAGTTTCTCGCTTCATATTACAAACATGTGGGTCAGTCTGATGCATTTGCAGGTACACAAAATATGCATAAAGAGTATAAGGACTATGGCACTTCGTATTGGCCACACAGTCCAAAGTTGCTACATTATTGCCATACTGTAGGCGGTCTGCAGGGTGCACCATGGTAATGAATGTTGTTGAATCAAAAACTTGCTGCAGCAGTCATGGACCTAATATATATCATGTGTTGAATCACACAAATTTGCAATATACGTTCAATAGGTAAGAAACCGTTAAAATTGATTGAGTAGCGATTAATTCCTGTATAGTAAAAAAAATTGATGACATCCTTGTAGCTCTACGCGTTTCATGGCTAAATACCACTCTTCAGGAGCGGATGCCAAAAACTCTGTAAAAAAAGTATAAATGTAACTATCTGTTGATCAACTAGAATCGCATACATGAAAATGAGGGAGGAAAGGGTTATCCAATCCTATGGTTACTTACAAGATGGCTGTCATTAACAAAGTGCGGCTCTGCGGGCGCAGGGCATCGCATGCGCCTCCCCTGGGAGCTGTGGTGGTCATCCCCGCAGTCTCGCACAATGCACCACACACCACACACATCACCATAAAAACGAAGAGTCTGAAATAACAAAAGTATGGGAAAAATGGCATGTGTAGAAGTGGAGGACCAAAAAAGAACTCTCCACAGCCCAAAAGAAGAAAAAATTAAATTTTTACCTTTGCCACATTTGTACCGGTTTTTCATATACTGTATGTCAAATAAATGTTATTATTTCTTGAATTGGTAGCCTTTTATATGTGTGTTTTCCTTTGGGGTGTTTTTTGTATGGTTGAATTTTTGGAAGTACATCCCCCTAATTAGTAGGGTATAGGAACCATCTTAAAGGAACCATTCTCAGGATTCAAACAATATGTTTTTTTTTTCCACACATTATTTAAACTAGTATTAACTGGCAAATTTACAATCATTTAAAACCTATCTCAAGATCTTTTGACAGCTAAACTTAAATGCAAGTATTAACTCCGTTAAAAGATGAACTTTGCAGTACCCATTCTCCCAGTCTTTCCTGTGAAGTGAAACTACCAATCACACTAAAGGACCAATAAGGAAGTTCTAAAATTCGGAGGAGGTGGAGCCAAGCTTAGTTTTTCTAAGAAGGGTAAAGATTTTTATATAAATTTAGTCAGGGCTTTTTTCCCCCGAGAATTGGAGCTGAGTCTCCACACCTACCCACGTCTGAGCACCATCCCTTGGTTCCACCCTCTACCCACCTCCGAGCACCCCCTCATTTAGAGAATACAAAGTATCATTATGTCTTATAAGTCATTAGTATGGAATTTGGTAATAATGACAAGAAAAACATGAAAATAGATCCCCAGCAAAAATACCAACCCCCCCCCCCCCAGCAACATAGGACCCCTGCAACAAAATATCACCCCAACAACAATAGACCCTCAGCAGCAAGAACAGATCTCCCAGCCAGCATCAATAGACTCTCCAGCAGCCAGGAACAGTAGTCCTCTCCCTCAACATTAGATCCCTTCCAGCAACAACTGACCCCCCCATTAACATAAGCCCCCCCCCAGCAACAATAGATCCCCACCAGCAACAATAAACCTCCCCAGCAACAACAGGACACCACACAAAAAAAGATCCCCACCAGCAACATGAAATTCCCCAGCAGCCAGCATCAGTAGACCCTCCAGCACACCCCAGTACCCCATGCTATTACATACATTCAGTGCTGGAGGTGCCAGAACTGCATTCCCGTGTAGGTGTTTAACTGCTTATGCATTCTTTCTTGGGAGGTCAGAACGTAATATTCTAGTAAAGTTGCTTTGCTGTAACCTTGTCAAAATTAGCCTTTCAAAGTGGGAAAAAAATCCTCTTTGAAGCCAGGAGGGGGAAAATAACGAGAAAAATTATGTCAAACCCTGTAAGACCCATCCACACACTATCAACAAAGCCACGTTTACATGGCTTTGTTTATAAATAAAAGCCTAGAGGTTAGGATTAGTTAGTGATAATTAGGCCCTCACACGGGCTTTCCGATCAGGTCCACCTGTCAGTTTTGTCAGGCGGACCTGATCAGACACTCCATGCATCTCTACGGAGCAGAGGATGTCAGCGTGACATTTCCGCTGACACCCGCTACTCTCCGATCTGAGATCCGATCCTGTCCGTGAAATCCAGACGGATGGAAACCCTATTTTCCATCCATCTGGAGGATCGGATTGGATGAAAAGGAACAGGCGGTCAGTTTTCATCCGATCTCCCATAGAGGAGAGCGGGGATCTGACAGCTCTGTTTCTGCACACAGAGTGGAGACATACCTGTCATCCGCCTGCTCAGCGGGAAGCGGCGGAACGATCCCTGCTGAGCAAAAGGAGTCTGCCTGGTGCAAAGCCCATGTGAAACGACCCTTAGGGTTACCTCAAGATTATTGTTAGGGTTGGTTCTACGGTCTGTGCAGACTCAGAGAGATGGCCACTGGTACAGGTTAACTGAGCATTGAACTCTCTACACACACAGAAGCCACCACCAAATATTTTAATGAAAATATTAACTGTTCATAGCGTTTGCTGTTGCAAGTATGACCTTTTAAAAACATCAATATCACTTGCTGCCACACCCAAGATAGGATTGTAACAGAATATACACTATGGTAGCTTCCTCAGATTTAAAGTTCTTCATCTCTAGTTGGAGCATTCAGAGATTTAGCTTAAGGATCTTTAAATATTGTTTTAATAAAAAAAACATCAGTCACTGAGAATTTTTTTACTGATTTTTTTTTTTATCCCTATAGTTGTCCATGAGGTGGTAATCAGGTGCCACATCCCAACCTAATAGACAAAACACAGGATATGGATTTTTAAGGCACCACCAATAGAAACATATACAGTTTTATAGAAAACCATACAAAATTTATTCTGATACCATCAAGAAAACAATTATGGAACAAAACTGTGAAGATTACTCTTATAAAAAAAAAGCTTATTTGCAACTCCACAGCAAAATGCCACAAAATACTATATAGTAGCAAATCATAAATGGCGACTAAATATAGGATCCTCAAATTATAGTCCACAGTTGTTCAAGTGCGGCAGTTTCGACCCGTTTCGTAGCTAGTAATGCTGCTTCCTCAGGAGGGATTTACAATTTACAATACAGATTTGTAAAAATTTCAGGTACATAAAATATTTAATTTCAACAAAATACATTATACAAATTGGTACCAAAACATTCAAAAGAGTTCTCTCTTAAGCCCCGTTCACACTAAGGCGACCTGTGAGGCGACCTGGTCGCCTCACAGGTCGCCGTAGGTCGCCTCCCATACAGAAGCTATGGACCCGTTCTAATAGGAGCGACACAAGTCGCTCCGACTTAGAAAAAGGGTCCGGAGCTTCTTTGCGGCGACCCGTAGACGACCACCATAGACTTCAATGTTATGAAGTCCGTGGCGGCCGCTCCGAGGTCGCGGCGCGCTGCTCACACCGCAACCTCGGAGGTCGCCTCCCGAAGTCGGATTGCCCCTATGTGAATGGGGCCTAACCCAATCATTAACATAGCAATTTAATTTGCATGTAATCTTCACAACTTTTTCAATATAATTATTTTTTAATTATGTTAGAATAAATGTTGTATGGTTTTATAGAAAATTGTTTATATTTCTTTTTTGTAGTGTCCACAATCCAAGTTTTTTCAGTGCAGAGTTTGGATTGTTTTCAGAATAAATCTATTCTGAAAGAACAAAGTCACTTGCCCCCAGAAACATAACTCTCAGGGGTTCATTTACTAAAACTGGATAGTGCACAATCTAATGCAGCTCTGCACAGAAACCAATCAGCTTCCAATTTTTTTTTGACAAAGCTTAATTGAACAAGCTGAAGTTAGAAGCTGAGTGACTATCATGCACAGATGCACCAGATTTTGCACTCTCTATGTCTAGCAAGCCCTCAGTCACACCAGTACGACTTTAGGCACCACATACGATTTACAAAATGTACCTAAAGTAGCATCTAATGTGTTTCTATGGCAGTGTCTTAATAGATACGACTTCAAGTAGTAAAATTTGAGCAGTTGAGTTTTACTTTTTGCCCAGGTTCACATGTCAAATCAGAGCCAATTGCTGGCAATGGCACCATCCAAATCGGTGCTACACCAACCTTGGGGTGCCGTACCAATTCCCAAAAGTAGTTTCTGTACTACTTTTGGCAATTTGAGGACGGGGGGGATTTCCATCTCCATAGACATCTGTGCAGAAACCCACAAAGATGTCTGGGAAATCACCCCCGAAGTGTCGGACTGAAATGCCGGGTTGAAATCGTGCGAGTTCAGCTGAATGTTGAAATCAATGATTTCATAACGGCCTCAGTGTGAACCTGGGCTTTCAGGGCTTCAGCACAATTTCACTGCCATAATCTATAATGTAAATCATGCTGCAAATCGTACCTGTGTCTATTGGCACTACTTGAGCCCTGAAAGAAGTTAAATTTTAACCCTTTGCTAGTTAAACTTTTGTTCATAGCATCACTGTTCATTAATGTGACATGGACAGCCCCGCTCACTGAAGTAGCACTGAAGTTTTATCAAATTGTTATAAATCTCACTGAAGTAGTGCTGAAGTCAGACTTTAAATTGCACCTGGTGTGACCACAGGCTTAATCAACTCACAGTGTCCTTGGTAGTTTCAGTGGTAAACGAGAGCTCCAGCTACCAAATGCAACAGATTTATCTTGACCCTGAAGAGGGTGTTATAAAACGAATTCCACTCAATCAAAGGATTTTAAGGGTGTGTTGTAGAGTATTTTATTAGGCTCAGCAGATACACCCAATGGGAACACGTCTAATGGGATGCAGGCCCAGCAGATGTCCTCATTAGTGCTGACAGCTGACAGATAATTATGAAACCACTCCCATTTTGACCCACTCAGCACATGTATCTTAGGCAGACTTCTGGGAAAATTGGTGAGCCAATCACACAAGCAGGAAATGATGTTTCTGGGGTGTGATCAGTACACATTCTGTGTATAGAACAGCTCCAGGTAGCCATATTGCATTGTATTTTTAATAAATTACAGCAGCTGTAGATTGAAAAGGAAAGGTCATTTTTAATAACATTCAATTACAATATGATTTGTATACGCCAGTGTTTCTCAACTCCAGTCCTCAGGGCATACTAACAGGCCAGGTTTGCAAGAAAACTGAAATACATCACAGGTGATATAATTTGCTGCTCAGTGATTGCAGAATTCTAGTCTGCATCTCCCCAAGGTAATACTTAAAATCTGGCCTGTTAGTGTGCCCTGAGGACCAGAGTTAAGAAACACTGGTATACGCTATATTATTTGTCTTTTATTTCTATTTTATTTGCTATTTTTTCCCCACGAAAGTGGAGGTACCCTTTAAACTATTTTACAGACTGTTTATGACTTGACCATTTATGACAGGCCCTCACTAGCAATATGTTAAAAAAACAAGTGCTAGTGAATGTTTATAATGCTCTGTACATCTTCTAACTTTTCTGCTATCTGTCAAATGTGCCTTACATTGGACTGTGGTTTGCCAAATGTGTCACCTCCCCTGGCTGTCTCCCATAGAAATAGTATTTAAATAAAACTCTTTTTCTAATTACTTCTGAATTCAGGTGAAATTGCAGGTGTTCAGTACCTCTATTCTGTCCACATATTTTGGGGTTCATCAGGCTTTACTATAATCGCACTAGCTTTTCCTCAGGGTTTACGTTCGTATTATATTAAATATTAGCCTTGCTATCACATTAGGGTTAGCATTTTATGGCACAAGAACAGGTCCAGAATACCAGAATAGTAGCTCCCAAACCCTCAGGAGCCATTTAAAGCCAATTGCACCCTTGAAAACCACAATTCCTCCCCATTGATATCAATACATATTGCCCTAATGGGAAAATTGTGCCGAAATGTCCCAAGTTTTACTCATACTTATTTGTAACAGGTTTGAAATCACAATATTTGAATTCCTTCTAACTCCTGTTTCATTTTTATTACGTTTTCTGAAACAGGTACCTGGACATTGACAAATATATAGAGACTGGCTATTTTGTGGTATCTCCTAGAACACCTCAGTGCAGATCTCCACTTTCCAGTGTTTAGACTCTCACCATGACCTTCTGTTGCCATCTATTGGGAAGAGGACATTCGCTATGGGATCAAGGGACATCTATTATGGCTTCTCCTTGGGTATTAGCATTCTAAATTGTGTTTTCCTCTGAATGGATGGAATTCTGTTCTTGACTCAGCAAAGCCCAGTTCTAGGAGGGTTAAACCTGAAAAAAATTGGTGTTAAGTCGAGAATCCCAATTTGTTTGCTCCCCTCTCGGAAACTATAATCTACAGAGGTTACAGTGAGCTGTGAGTGACAGGGAAGCTAGATCCACACAGCTTTGTGTACTTTGGCTCAGTTTAATCCCTGGATAAAGGTAGTGAGCGAGAATATCAGCAGACACAAGAGACGGGCCGAACAAAAAATTCCAGGCTTTATTTTTCAAGTATCTCTCCTGTTCAGAAGACTGCTATACAAGGAGGGTCAGTTCCCAGAAGTATTGTAACCTCTCAGTAGTGGGTGTAGTCAATGAAGGAGGATAAAAGCAGTATTAAAACAGACTCGAAAAAACCTCATGTCACAACAAGGCAGACGTCCCTTTAGCAAGCACTAAATAGATGTTTCTGAAAATATTAAGGTTTTTTTAAAGACATTTAGATAACAAGGCTGCTTAGCTGGAAAAAAAATGAAAAGCCAAAATAATCTGCATATGTCAGATTATTGTTTAAGGACAAAGCTTGCAAATACTATACATTAGCATGGATTGAAGACATCAGTTATGTCTTTATCAAACATGGAAAAGACTTCTGATGAGACTTCTAAAGAAGGATTCTAAGAGTTGTAGTCGTGCAATGTAGCTTTGCTGTACAGGCTGAAAGAACAATAGAGCCTTTGAAAGATTATAACCTTGTGTATCTAGCTTTTTGTAAAGTTCTGAAATTGTATAATTAGAAGCTCGTTGCAGAGGAGAAGTGTTTGTTCTGAGACAGGTTCAAACTCATTTTATGCAGCGATCATACACATGGAGGTATACAGTCGACAGCCCCTTTCACATTCATTCTGTGTCAGACCTAGAGGAGTTTGGAGATGTATAATATTGTGCTGCAAACTGTTTTTTTTCTTTGGATCTAAAAGGGCCAACACCAGTCTGTGTTGGTAAAGGGCTAATGTGTGTGGGTGTTCCATATGTATGTGTTGCACTTGGATTTTGTTAAAAGGTGAGTCTATGTAGGGATGCACCAATACCATTTTTTTTTAGCACCGAGTACAAGTACCAATGCTTTTTTTTAAATACTTGCCAATAGTAGGTAGAGGGGGGCTTTTGGAGGTGGGGGGGGGTTAGGGAGTTGGATGAGGCTGGGGTGAAGGTGGGGGGGGGGTAAGGGGTAAGTGAGGGCAGGGTGGGGGGGGGTAAGTGAGGGCAGGGTGGTGCCGAGTAGTGGGGTATGTGAGGGCAGGGTTGTGGTGAGTAGAGGGGTAAATGAGGGCAGGGTGGAGGGGAGTAGGGGGGTAAGTGAGGGCAAGGTTGGGGCGAGTAGGGGGGTAAGTAAGGGCAGGGTGGGGGGAGTAGGGGGTAAGTGAGGACAGGGTGGGGGGAAGTAGGGGGTAGGTGAGGACAGGGGTGGGGAGGTAGGGGGTAAGTAAGGGCAGGGTAGCTGAGGGTGGGTTGGGATAGGGGTTGAGGGCTTGGGTGGTTGGGAGGCAGCTTCTCACGCAGGTGGATCCTCTAGAGCTGGGAGACTGGGACTAGCTGAAGACTGCTGATATATCTGGTCCTGCTCCTTCCTCCTGGACAGCTTGGGCTAGGGGGGACTCAGTGGGGTGCCGAAGGTGAAGCGGACGGGACTCCAAAATTCTGTGCACCAATGAGCTAATCCACAGAAGTGCAGTTTTTTTTTCTGGGTCCCCTATGTTCAGTGGGTGCCGGAGGACAGAAAGCAGACTATTTAACTATTAACTATTTTATTAATCCACAGTAGCGCTCCTGGCTGGCCCCAGTGTACTGATATAGAAGAGGCCGGCCTTCAATGTAATTATATGCAGCACTGCTGTGGAATAATCCACCTAACCCAAAAGTGGTTAAATAGTCTGCTGTCTGTCCCCCCCGGCACCAACTGAACATAGGGGACCGGAGAATTTTTTTTAAAATAGCCACACAGTGGGGAATTGATCATTGGTACACAGAATTTTGGAGTCTCCGTATGCTCTACCTCCGGCCCCCCTACTGAGTTTGCAGAGCCAGGCAAGGACAGGAGGGTGATAGCAAGCGGGAGGAATCAGGGAGGGGAATCCTGCAAACAGCTAAAATATCATTGGTTGTTAGGGATGTGGCAACTAATAATTGCCTGCATTCTTTTCTTTACATTTTAGCTGTTAGCGGGGAAATATGAAATATAAATAAACATAATCTTCTTAATGACATTTGAAGAACACATGAAAGATCTGGACCAGATGTTCTCCAGATTGGCGCAATATGAAGTAAAACTCAAGCTCAGCAAGTGTCACCTGATGAGCTAAGAGATACAGTACTTAGGGCCAGTGGTTGAAGGAAGTGTTTCCCCAGACAAAGTACAAGCTGTCCATGATTGGCGACCCCTGAAAACCATCACGGAATTGCGCTCCTTCCTGAGTCTAGTGGGATTTAACCACCGGTTTATCCCTAAGTTAACCCAGATAGCCGCCCCACTTACCAAGCTGTTGTGCGGGCACAGCACCCAACAGAAGGACAGACCCTCTCCTTCCATTCAAGCCCCAGCAGCAGGAACATTTGAAACATTTAAGAAAATACTTTTAGCCCCATTATTGGCCTACGCCAACTACAACCAGCCATTCTGGGTGTACAAGGATGGAAACCTAAAGGGTCAAGGGTCTAGGGGCTGTTCTGCCCCAAGTGTAGGATGGCCGAGAGAGGGTGATTGATATGCTGGTAGGAGCCTACGGCCCACCAAGAAGAACCCCCCAGAAATACAGTTCTTTTAGGCTCAAGTTGCTCGCCCTGGTCTGGGCTATCACCGAAAAGTTTGCAGAGTATCTCACAGGGGCTGTTATCAAAGTTTTCACAGATATCATCCCTCTGGGCTACCTGGAAACTTGGGCACTGGAACAGAGGTGGGCAGCCCACTTTGCATTGTTTAAACTCAAAATCAATCAATGGCTAGATAGGCCTAATGGGCACATTAATGCTTTGACTTGACTTGCAGTGGAGAACCCAGCAGAGGATGTTGAATTGTCCCTGTCCTGCCCATGCCAGCTGCTCTCTACACCATCAGAAACCCAAAAACTAACCCTCAGGCCAAGGCTGCCAAACTGTATGGATATAAAGAATGGGCGCTGATCCAGCAGAAAGATCCAGATCTAAAACAGGTACAATGCTACCGCTCCCGGAAACATAGGCCCACTTCTCCGGTCAAAAGTCATCTCCTGTTGCCAGGGCCATTCTAAGGCAATGGGATCAGCTTGAATTATAGAACAAGCTACTCTACCATCAGGCACATATCCCCACTGAGCAAATTGATATCCTCCAAGTTGTGGATCACCAGTCGATTATCTTGAAATTTGTCAGGTGCGTCACGCTGCGAGTGGCCTTTTTGGGGTAGATCAGAATGAGTCGCTAGTTTTTAGATATTTCTTCTGCCTCTACTTGTCGGACTGGGTACACAAGGCCTGCTGGGAGTGCAACTGTGCACAATGTTCCTTCAGACAGGACAACCCCTATAGCAATCACCACCTCTGAACCTTTTGAATTGGTGACCCATTTAAAATCACTTAATCATACCTGACTTCAATTAGAATTAAGCAATTTTAAATCATGAATGCGTCAACTGTTTTTGGCTCATCTGTCGTATTATGTCTGATTTATACAAGCAATAAAGAGATAGGTTTTATCCTTCACTTGCTGAAATGAGGTCTAATCTTCTTGCTCACAAAGTCACAGTCATTCTTCAGCTCAATGGTTAATTCAGGGGTGTTCTTTTTGGTGTTTGCATTTTAGGGGTACCTTGGTTGGGAATGGGTAGTGAGTGGGATACTCCAAAAAGAACTATGTACAAAGTGAGGACACCAAACATCGCTTTGTAGAACTGTAGGCAAATTCCTTGTAAAAGTGGTCAGTGGACTTGGTTTTGTAATAGTAGTAGTAGTAGCTAAAGGTACAAAAGCTTCCTCTTTTGAGCACTTTGAGTCCTTTCACAAAGACCTAAATAGACCAAACTCTTTGGGGACACCAGTCAATTTTCCCTTTACACACACAGCCCCAGAGTGGTGGCAGCAGCCCACAGTCTCTAGGATCTCTCACACAGTCAGTACTCACAAATGTCCTCAGATGATGATTGTCTCTGACCAAAATCTCCCAAACACCTCTACCAGTGACCTCAGACTAGAAGCTTAGATGACAGCCCCTCAGTCAGCTTCCAGAAATTTTCAGCATCCAGGCCCCCAAGCTAGCCCAGCTGAGGCCTTACAAACAGCAAGCACATGGCAGGGTTGCCTAAGGGAAAAATCCAAATTTGAGACCGCACCCGAGATATATGATGAAATCAAAAAATTTCTTTATTCCTCATAAATGAAATAGACAGACAGTGTGCAAACAGACGTGTCAGGTTGACGCGTTTCACAACGCTGTAGGTCGCTTACTCATAACCACACACAAGCAGTCCCTCTTAGGCTGTGTTCCTCCCCTGCAGTAAAAGACAATTCTGTCCCAGGTCCGAGAAAATTTATACCCATTTCCCAGCAGCCATCTGTGCAGGGCTTCACAAAGATGTGGAGTATAAATATTTATTATACTCCACACCTATGATCCAGAACTAACCAGATAATTCTGAAAGGACAGGGAGAGAACAATCAAACCTGCAGCCTGTGAGGCATAGAACAGACCTAACCAATTACATGCAGCTGCACTGATTACAATAAGCTACAGCTAAATTTGCCTAGGCCAGAAAATGCAGCCACACTGATCAATGTTGCCAAACTTCAGTATTTGTACTAACAGCCAGTAAAACATGGGCACGTTTGTCCTGCCAGTAAATGCCAGTGACAGAAAAAGGTTGCCAGTAAAAAATATGGCTGTGACATTCGGCTCAGAACTGTGCATGCTCAGTTCTGGTCCAGAGCTGCTCGAGACCATTCGAGTGCCTGCTACAGTGTGTTGGGGCAGTGCTGGTGGGTGTGGGGGGGGGGGGGGTCTGGCATAGGTAGTGCTTCAGTGTTTTGTGTGATGTAATGGTGCAAGGGAGCTGAGCAGACTGGCCGGAGCCGAGCGAGCAAGGCAAACCAGGAGTAGGACTATCAGTGCTGTTTGGACTGAAGTGGACTAAAAGGACCGCCTGGCTTGAAGAGAGACTGTCACTGTGACTCAGGAGAGGACGTGTCGTATCAGTGAGGTGTCATCATCATTTGTGCTGCTGCACACTGCTGTCACTAGGAGAGACAATTTAACGTGCGTGCACCTGCCTATTCTAATTTATTGCCCTTCTGAGTCCTGTCCCTGAGCTACTTACTGTACTTACTATATTTAAAATAAATTAAGAAATATGTTTTTTGCCTTAATATCTACCTTAAATCACATTACTGTATAATATACTTGTTTGTAGCCTAAATACTGAAAATTGCACTTAAAACTTTACATTTTGTAACTTTTGGAAATGCCGCTAAAAACTTGGCTGTGCCAGTACATTTTCTGTGTCGTGTCAGTAAATTTCAATTGGATAGGTTTAGGATTATAGCGAGACAATCTAAATGTACCTAATACAAAAACACAATTCCACTAAACACAGTGAGCCGAAACTAAATCTACCTACTCCTAGTACCTATCTAGGAGGGTGCTACACTTTCATAAAGTGCAAATAAACAAAGTGCATAAATTGCATAAATAATCCAAAGCATCCAACTAAGCAAGAACAGAGTCCTTCAAAAGTCTTTGTTTATGTAGTGCCAGAGCAATACACAGTGCCTTTAATGCAGGGTCATTGGTGTCAGTTATAGGAACCACTGTACAATGTCACCACCACCAGTGCTGGGAGAGATAGCCAAAATGCAGATTTACCAGAAAACTATGCCTAACCACTCTCATGGAATAGGCATGATATTGGATTCTTTATGCAATTGATGCACTTTATTTATTTGCACTTTATGAAAGGAGGGTAACACCATCCCTGCGCTGCTGAAATTCTAAGAAAAATAATCTGTTTTTTTTTTATGAATTTTCATTTATGTATAGTTGTCACTGAGGCTTTATCAACTGTGCGATGTGAAAATCACCAGCAAGACGCACACTGCTATGCGACCCAAAGTTGTCACTATATACAGCAGATGTGTGTGACGCAGAGTAGCAAAGCCTTTTGCAGTGGACTTAAGCTTACAACAAGAACAGCCATTAAGTTGTCACTGAGGCTTTGGCAACTCTGCGCGGTGAAATTCACCTGCAAAACGCACACTGCTATGCGACCCAAAGTTGTCGCTAAATACAGCAGATGTGTGTATCGCTGCAATGTATTTTGCACAATAGCTGACTAGCAAGCACGTATACCTGCTGTAGATATATCAGCAGTGCAACGTGCTCACTAGACGGAACCCTGACACTTAAAACTATCCCTACAAAAAACTAGATTATTGAATCTAACTATAGTGGTATATAGTACCCTAACTATACTGCATATCCCTTTCCTCACACTAGAACAGCTCCATACAGCAGAAGACAATTTCTAACTGACACTGTCCCTTAACGTTTTTTATTTTTTTTTCTAACTCAAACAAACAGCACAATCGCTGTATTTCTAACTACACTGACTGTCTGTAAGCTGAATGCTCTTCTGCTGATATGGAGCTTTACAAGCAATCGCTTATGCAGCAAACGTTGTGTAACAAAGCAGGAGTAACAGAAATGCTTCCACTCTCTTCCACAGCCTCTGTATTACAGTGCTAGAGGTTAGGTGGGGCTATGTTATATACGGGGGGGCGTATTCACTCCTGATTGGCCTCTGGTCCCTGTAGTCACTCCAATAACGTTCCTAACAGACTCCTGCCCCCTCATTGGCTTTTGCTGACGTTTCTGGGCCAATCACGGGCTTTTAAAGCCCACTTCCTGTCCCTTTGCATTTTGGATGGTTCTGGTGACCGAATTCCGGCCGAATTTCGAACACCCAATGTTCGGGTCGAACCTATGGTTGACCCGAACCGTTCGATCATCCCTAATCCCTATATTCGCTATTCATTTCTCCCCAGAGAGAAGAACCATGGGGCACACCAACTCCTGGATTCCTGTCTTATAGGATTCTGTTCCATTCCCAGATGGGTATTTCCTTCTCCCCCTAAGCTAGTCAATGTTGGGAACCCCTCCCCAGCCCCTCCCCCAATGGTGGTGAGCAAGAGAACTGACCTTAGCCCTTCCTTGTCTTAAGACTCCCTGGTCAGCAAGACTCAGAGCCCAAGCTCCACCCATCTTATAAACAAATTCCTAGCAGCCATTCAAAGAAAGGAGGATCAACTCTTAAAGGGACCTTAACATCCCTTGCCGAACTCCACTTGCCTACATCATGTTTTAGTCATCGTTCTCATAGTGATACTAACACCCCGTGCCAGAGATTCTAAACACAGCACTGGCCTAGCAGAAATTTGGCAGTGGGATCAGAAGTTACTAGAACCTCTTTGTAACTCTATAACAATTTGTATCTAAATGTGCCAGCACAAAACTCTATTACTTTTATTTTTGTTACTAATTTTCTCTGCAGCTATACAATCCAGTAAGTTACTAAAACTTTCAGCACAGTAAACTTCACAGAGCAAATGATGAAGGGGAAAGAGCAGTGCAGTATATTACGCCTATGGAACAGGGGTTGTCAGATACATTAAACATTGTTCCAGTAATCCATTTGATACAATGTGATCTGTGTATCATGCTAAGTTTTGGACTGCCATTTCACATCCAGCATCTTTGAAGCCAAGCAAATATAAAAATTTAATCATTAGCGGCCTCCAGAGGATCCACTGATAATACCTATAGGACAGCTTACAGATTTCCTGTCAGGAAAGAGAGACGTTCTATAGTACTGGAACATGAATGGTATAGATCTTGCCTGTCCTGCCTGTCGACATGCATGGCTGAGTAGACCTAGAGAGGTTTTAAACAGTGAATCAGAAAATAATAAAGGTTTTAAAAGCAAGAGAAAAAGCAAGAGAATAAATAAAACAAAGTAGAAGTGCAATGTATGAAGCATTCTACTTTTTCCTTTCACAACACCATGCATTTTCCAGTAATTTGAACCTGTTTTAAAGGGACTTTTTAAGCTCATCAGTTAAAGTGGTTCTAAAGGCTGAAAGTTGTTTACCTTCGTGCATTCTATGCATAAGGGTAAAAAAACTTCTCTGTACAGCAGCCCTCCCAGCCCCCCTAATACTTACCTGAGCCCCATCATGATCCAGTGATGTGCATGAGAGCCTTAACTCTTAAGGGACTCTCCCTTCTAATTGGCTGGGACAACAAAATCACAGCTAGTGAGCGAATGAGGAGAGAGAGGGTGCTGGTGGCGCGGAGCTGAGCTTCGGTCCAATGCAGTAATAGACATGCAGAGCGGCGGTTTAGGAGCAAGCTTGCTTGGGTGCCCCCACAGCAAGCTGCTTGCTCTGGGGGCACTTAACAGGAGGGAGTGGCCAGGAGCACTGGCGGGGGACCTGAAAAGAGGAGGACCAGGGCTGCTCTATGCAAAACCAATGCACAGAGCATGGAAGTATGACTTGTTTGTTATTGTTAAAAAATGGCTTTAATATCATTTTAAAGTAGACCTAGTAACAGATTTTTAGTAATGTTAACAGAATGGCAGTTTTTACATGGTATGTATGTGCCATACTGTCAGGAACCATAAACCAGACAGAGACAGAAAGTGCATTTAAAATCACACCTTTAATGAAATTACAAAATAACACAGTTCAGGAACATAGTAAAAAAAAACAAAAAAAAAACAGAAGCCAGAGTTTGGATGCCAGAGCAGGTAATCAGACAAGCCAGTGTCAGGAAACCAGAAGTCAACGTAGTCAGGAGCACAAATCAGGAACAGGAATCAGAAGGGAAGTCAGCCAGGCCAAGTCATACATAGAAGCAAAGGAAGGAACACTTAAAGATCATAGACCATGCAAGGGCAAGGAGGAAATGAGCTAAGCTTCTTCAATACAAAAAGGGGCTGGCTGTAGGCTGGACTAATGAGGCAGGTTAATGGTAAACAGGTGAGTCACTATGGTAACAATGAGAGGCTGGTAATTAAGCAACAGCTGAGCAGCTTCTGAGTACTGAAAGAAAAGAGCTGCTCATTAAGTAGCAGGAGCCCAGCCCTGACACATTACATGGCTGATCACTTTGGAAACTGAAAATAAATACCTGTCGTTACCCTTAGTACAGTGATTGCCTCTATCTTCCTGGTCCCATGCTGAAAGGCTGCACTGCTGCTTACTGAACACAGGAGATCATTAGCTCAGCAGGGGCGGCATTCAGAGAACACTTTGCACTCTCTCAATGAATTTCCGATCATGTGACTATTGTGATTGGCTGTCACAGTGGTCAAATGATTGGGAGCCTTCCCTGCTGAGCTTTCTTTAACAGCTTAAAGCACAGCTCCCAAGCTGTGCTAGGAGTGCACAACACAAAAACCTTGGGTGCAGTGTGTGGAAGTTAAAGTCCATTCTTTTTGCTAGTGCACATAGGCAGCAAGAGGTTAATGCCAGGGTAAGCTTCAACACACAATTTCTGCTCTTGGCTGTAGAAATGTTTTAAATTTGGCTTTAAAGTTACATTTCCCTTTAACTGCAAATCCATTTCGGGATTACATAGTTACATAGCTAGTCAGGTTAAAAAAAGATACAAGTCCATCTAGCTCAACCAATCAAAAAAAAAAAAAACATACAATCCCATCTATATACACAATCCTATACCCACAGTTGATCCAGAGGAAGGTGAAAAACCCCAGCAAAGCATGATCCAATTTGCTACAGCAGGGGAACAAAAACCTTCCTGATCTCCTGGGAGGCAATCAGATATTCCCTGGATCAACTTTACCTATACAAGCTAGTACCCAGTTATGCTATGTACACCTAGGAAAGAATCCAGGCCTTTTTTTAAAGCAATCTACTGAGCTGGCCAGAACCACCTGTTGAGGGAGTCTATTCCACATTTTCACAGCTCTTACTTATAAGGGTTAACTTAATCCCTGCATGCAATGAAAGGGAGAGGCAATCCTTCTAATGACTGGGAGCTGGTCCAGTCCGCGGTCTGAGCATGATATCCAATGTAGGAGAGAAGATGACAACACTCCAGATTGTGGAGGATGAAGAGCTTTATTCCATAATACCCAGACATCATGATACAGACAGATAGCAAGCAGGGTTGTCGTGTTTCATGAAAAACTTTGCTTAGTCATAACCATTATGACTAAGCAAAGTTTTTTGTGAAACGCGTCAACCCTGCTGCTGTCTGTCTGTATCGTGATGTCTTGGTATTTTCTTGGATATTATGGAATAAAGCACTTCGTCCTCTACAACCTGGAATACGGTCATCTTCTCTCTTACATTGGTGACTTAATTCCCCCCTTTCTAGGATTACAACTACATTTCTCCACCTTCCGTGCAGCTGCTTTTGGCTACCAAGACTGGGGAAAGGAAACCCTGTATACTGCAAGTTCTAAACTGCTTGTCAGAGCTTACACAAGGCCATAGACCCCTTCCTCACACTCATATGACAGTACCAACCATAAGACATCTAGTGCAATGCCATGGGAGACAGGCAGTGAGTCCCATGCTCCCCCATACCCCAAATACATCATTTTCATTTTGTTCAAAATTGTGGAGCAGCAAAAGTAGGGTGATTATGCCCTGCTACACTTGAAAAAGGAGCGCGCATGCCTCCTATGGTCGTCGCACATGCTCCGAAACACGCAGTGTGTACCCTTACGCCCCTCTCCTGACGTCACACGCCATCACCTCGCGGCCTTCGCCGCCTGCGACCCCGGCCGGAAGACTACTGAATTCCGGCTCCTCAACTGTCTGCCGTGACCATCCTGGGCCCAGCAGTCTTGGTGTGGATCTACACCGCCACATTGGACGTCATCACACATGCCTTGTTCCTTACTTTGATGTGAGTTACTACTGTTTTTACCTGTTCCTATTAAATATCATTGCACTCAGAGGCGCTCTCCTCTCCTCTTTTATGCCCTGCTAGGTTGGGTAAGTGAGAGTGTTACTTTGCCCTGTACTGTATATGGAGGAAAAAGGGTTACTTTAAAGGAAATCGTTTACTTAGTGCACATTTTGAGGAATTTCAGCAAGTGTTGAAACCCTTGCAATATTCAGAGATGACCTAGAAGCTGGCATTTCATTTTAATATATGACATATTAGTATTTCCCGAGCAGGGCAAAATGTATTTAATGGCAACTTTAGTTTAGCTGATGAGCCCTGGCGAGTGTGAGAAAATCCTGACACTGGATGTGTAATGTTTTTTGAATAGATTTGAAGCCTTAAGTGCCATCTGTCATTCAAGACACGGTCTGCTCTCTCCCTGCGCCGGCTCTCTGTCACCTCAGCTTGTCTCCCTAACTTGTCCCATTATTCTCTACCAAGCTGAGTCATTGTTTCAAACAGGAGGTGACATGTTAATAGCCTAATGGTATAATCTCACAAATAATAAAATGCTGTCACACTGTCTGCAGCACAATGTTTACAGGAGAAGTGGTAATGCACGATGACAGTAATTTGAATAAAAATGAATTTACTGCTGTTGTCTCATTTGCAGTAAATTTTCACATCTTTCAGGCACGACTGCTACGCCGTGACCCCGTTCATTGTTACGTTCTTGCCGCCGCATGCCTAACGCAAAAAGACTGGGAGATAAAAAAAAAAGGAACCTACAGCTTCAAAAAGGGATTCTCAGAAAAATGATTCCTGCTGACTTTTTTGGAAAATTAAAGAGAAAAGAAAAGAATTTTAGTGTTTTCAGAACTGTTGGAGCACTTGCCTAGAACTGCCGAGGAGAGAAGCTGAAACAGATGGAAAATGGAATGGTGTAATTAAAGCTGATCTCCAGCCAGGGTACATCCCCTTCTAAACTTTACCCACCCCTCCTCTAGCTATTCCACCAATTCAACAAATATAAAACAAATAAAGTGCCCACATTCTTACCTGAATCTATGGGCATGTAACACACCAGGTTCCAAATCAAGTTTATTCTGCACTGCTGAGTGGGAGGGTGCTTCTTTCAGCACCCACCTCCCCAGGGCCGGCCCCACCATGGGTCCCGCTGGGTCCATTGGACCCAGGCGGAACTTTGAGAGGGCAATAAATTGGCGCCCAAGATTTTTGTTACAGCAGTTTTGTGTGTCATCGGTTTGTGGTGCATTATAGGCAGGATTTCCCCATCTCAAACTGCCACCATTAGTGCAAACTGATGAGTATAAGGCAGGGCATCTGCGCCAGATAACATCTCTCGCGTGATCATAGTGTGCGCAAAGACGTCAGACATCAGCACACTCCATCTCACGCAGGGCAGGCTGGATCTTCTAGGCTGGTGGCTGCGTCAGACACAGGTGTGACAGGAGGACTGAGGACAGACAGTGGGTGTTTGGTGGATAGGTTTGGGGGTGAGTTATGGAACAAGATAACGGTATATATAATATTTTCCAAATGTTATCGTTAATAAAGTTATTACTGTTTTTTTTTGTTTGTTTTTTGTCTCTATACCCCACAAAGCAGCCCCTAATCCCCCCCACCACACACACACACGCAATGCAGCCCCTAAAAAATGTTGCACATAGACAAGGTGCTGTTGTATGTTCCTGTTCCTGGTGAATGTAATTTTAGTTTTAATTACTATGATATAAAATGATTGGATATGGGGGCCTTTTGGTGGGTATGATTTTTTTTTGTGGGGGGGGGGGGGGGTAGGGGAGAGGTTTTGGCAGCATTTCATCTTGGACCCAGGCAGCAAAATGTCTTGGGCCAGCCCTGCACCTCCCTCCCTGGTGGTGAAGGTGCTTGGAAAAAGAACACAGGGACCTCACAGAGTCATAAAAGCAGACGAGCATGAAAATTTGCTTTACGTGCTTGTGCGCAATCTTCTTCAGAATGTAGACTGATCTGCATGTGCATGCTCAGGGATTGCATTATCACGTTGCAGCCAATAAAGATGGCTAAAGATCCCGAACCTGGAAGAAGACTGGACTGGAGATATCAGTGCCAGCTAAGCCAAGAGAAGGTGTGTATAGTTCTGCTTTAAGACTGCAGTGGTGGTGTGATGATGGAATATCAGTAAGGGATGAGAACAAGACTGATTGATAGCATTTAGGAAGGGGTTAACGTGTATTCCCTTAAAGTGGATGTAAACCCTCACTTATACCCAGTGAAGTGAACAGCCTCAGATGATACACAGAGATTAAACAAATCTCCCTACATACGTTTTACATGTATATCTGCTGTTACCTTTCTACACTGTTTAGAAAGTGAACATTGTGTTAGAATTGTTTCTTCCTGTTCCTGAACTGGGTGTGGAGACTTAAAATATACTGTGTGACAGCTGATGGGAGAATAGGCACACCCCTCCCCTCCACATAGGAAGAGGAAGGAAGAAACATGCAGAGCTGTGCTGTGAATAGACAAGCTCTCTGGTAATCTAATTCTATGCACCCACCCCAACACAAATTTCCAGCTGCTTTTATCTCCTGTGTCTGAGAACTTGTCAGAAGTTATCATGCTGATAACAGAGTAACGGAACAGCAGAAAAACACGACACTTAGGGCTTCGGAGAGATAAATAAACACTACAGATATATGTGCCCCGGTCAAATTTCAGGAATGGGGTTTACATCCACTTTAATTCAGGCTCCTCTCGGTAGCTCCCCCAGAAAGAGATAGCTCAACTTTGCCCTCTCTGGTGGGACTATTGAGTGAAGCAAAGTTAGGTGGTAGTTGTAGAGTAAGAATGCACTCAAGGTTCGGTCCAAATACAAGTTCGGACCAAACCTTAGCTGTTTGAGCATTCGGACAAACACCCATTAACCTGTTAGGGAACCAAACATCATGTATAATAGTGGTATTACTTCCACTATTATACAGGACAACCTCCCACTGTCAATGGCTGGTAAGGGTGCTAGAGGGTGCAGTCACTGCCAAGTCCTTCACAACCAGTGATGTCACCAGCCCCATTCACTTACATAGGCGGACATCCCTGGATTAGGAATACAGGTAGGGTTAGTGTTAGGGATAAGGGGAGGGTTAATGTTTGTGATACAGGGGGGGGGGGGTAAGTGTTAAAGTTATAGGAAGAGCCAATTTTAGGTATACACATAGGGCTAGTGTTAGCAAAAAAGGGAGTATTACTGTTAGGGATACAGGGAGGGTTAGTGTTAGGGATATAGGGAGGGTTAGTGTTAAAGTTTTAGGGAGGGTTAGTTTTAGCAATACACTGAGTATTAGTGTTAGGGATACAGGGAGGGCTACTGAATAGAGATCTAGGGAGGATTGATGTTAGGGATATAGGGAGAGTTAGTGTTAGAGACATAGGGAGGATAAGTGTTAGGAATATAGGGAGGGTTAGTGTTAGAGACATAGGGAGGATAAGTGTTAGGGATATAGGGAGGGTTAGTGTTAGGGATATAGGGAGGGTTTGTGTTAGGGATATAGGGAGGATTAGTGTTAGAGACATAGGGAGGGTTAGTGTTAGAGACATAGGGAGGGTAAGTGTTAGAGATTGAGAGGGTTAGTGTTAGGGGATGGGATATAGGGAGGGTTAGTGTTAGTGTTAGAGACAAAGGGAGGGCTAGTGTTAGTGTTAGGGATATAGGGAGGGTTAGTGTTAGGGTTAGGGATATTGGGAGGGTTAGTGTTATGGATATAGGGAGGGTTAGTGTTAGAGACATAGGGAGGGTAAGTGTTAGGGATATAGGGAGGTTTAGTGTTAGGGATATAGGGAGGGTTAGTTTTAGAGACATAGGGAGGGTAAGTGTTAGTGTTAGGGATATAGGGAGGGTTAGTGTTAGGAATATAGGGAGGGTTAGTTTTAGAGACATAGGGAGGGTAAGTGTTAGTGTTAGGGATATAGGGAGGGTTAGTGTAATGGATATAGGGAGGGTTAGTGTTAGAGACATAGGGAGGGTAGGTGTTAGGGATATATAGGGAGGGTTAGTGTTAGTGTTAGAGACAAAGGGAGGGTTAGTGTTAGTGTTAGGGATATAGGGAGGGTTAGTGTTAGTGTTAGGGATATAGGGAGGGTTAGTGTTAGAGACATAGGGAGGGTAGGTGTTAGGGATATAGGGAGGGTTAGTGTTATGGATATAGGGAGGGTTGTGTTAGAGACATAGGGCCGGATTTAAAGAAACTGCAGCTTCAAACCTCTATGACGTGTTTCAGTTTCGCCGCGTTCAAATCAATTAACTGGCGCTGCGGCGAATTGGCGAGTAAAACAGCAATAATGAATTCCGCCGTCAGCGGGATTCACTTACGATCGCGGCTTCGCCAATTCGCAAACTTATGTCTTCGTGCTTATAGCAGTTTCACATAGCGATGTGGGCTAGTGGATTAGTGCACACATCACATGTCTGTAATTCATCTCCCTCTGCTGTAGGTTCGAGGCTTACCATCTCCACCTACTTTTTTTATTTTCTTTTTTTGTTTATATTGCTAAAATGTAACGGATTACATCATATATATTGCTAAATAATGTTACACTCAGAAGCGCTTGCAAGCTTACACCATTTTAAGTGTTTTTTTGATCTTGTCTGTGTGTCGAATCGATCTTATGAAGGAAAGTACCAAAGGCAAGTGACCAAACCCCTACCCTAATTCAGGGCAAGATGAAACCTCACAATTTTACCATGGTCTTCTTCCCACATTCCATACAATGTTTAGTTCTTTAGCTATATGTGCTTTTTAGCCTTAACACACTCCATTTTTTCCACCATACAGCTTTATTCTGCACAATAGCTAAGTGCTTTGCAACTTCACTGCAGTTCACAACGTCATGGGTTCAAATCACATCACTACACTTGGGATCTCTTTTCACTCTCATTTTTTTAAACAGTTTTTTTAAACTATCTTGAATTTGGGGGGGGAGGGGGGTGTCCTACCCAAATTTCAAGCACATCAATGGAAACAACACAATTTTGATTTTATGAGTGTGGTCCTAGTTTTATCGAGATGCAATTCTTTACATATTTACCATGGTTCTTACAATTTCTTGACCAATAAACATAGGTGTCTGATATTGGACTCTCTCCATATTTCAACAACACAGGCCCTCATAGTCCAACACTACATTTGCCTCACACCTCAACACAACACTGTCACATCCCTACTCTACATTACAACCCCTCACATCACCAGTACAAGCAGCATGCAAAGTGCAAAACTCCGGCCTTGGCAGCTTAATGGGCCATACACTAACAATTTGTCTAGACTTTTTCCTGTAGACTTAACCAAACCATATAATAGAAGCTCAAACCTCAACACTTTCAATTTGGATGCAATCAGGCAGGCCCTTGCACTACATAGAAAATGTCAATCGGAAGGATAAAGTCTTCTCTAAATCTTACAGTGTGGATGGCCCTTTTGTCTGTAGGCACCCACACAAAACAAAAAAACACATGTTCAATTCTAATGTATTTATTTATTTGAGAATGACAGCAGAAGGAGGGATGCAGCAAAAGAATATTGTCACTCTCCAGTCCGTGTGCCTTTACAGCGCCAGACCACGATCTTTGCTCCATGGCTACGGGATTCTGATGTCTTCCACAACTTCCGGCAGAGTTCAGAATCCATTCTGCACCTCTACCAGCTCATAGGGGACAGGCATGGCAAGGTTGCTGGGCAGCTTCCAAGCCACTTTCGAAGTTCCAGGGTGTTCATGTTGGTCATTGGCCATGTGCCTTACCAAATATCCACTGACCACAAAAGAAAATGAGTGGAGTCCATCAAGGTGGGTTTCTACCACCTACACCCGCAAGCAGTACCACTCCTGGAAAAATAAAACAAAGGATAAGACATTTCATTATGAAAATCACATCTTAATGCCTGTTTGCTTCATTCTGAACTTCATTTAATTTCGACATCACGAGTGAAATAACACATTTTATGCCAACTTACACAAACCAGAAATCATTAATGTAAACATTTGAATACACACCTGTGACGCCAGACAGCCCATCACCACAGGCTTCCCATGGTACGTGCCATGATTCCAAGATGTTGATGTTCTGGAAAATTACAACACCATAAGATACCAAGCAGCCGTTCATGTTATCAATAACTACACAGGTGGCATAGACACAAATAAACACCTGCCAGCTCTTCTCAGCCCTTTACACTATTCACAATACCAACATGTTTATGGTTAGAGGTGCATGTTTTTGCTCAAGTAACACAATTTTACCAATGTTGACTACACTTTATCTACAATGGCAAGTGTCATTGGCAGATGATAATCACCCTCTGTCTCCCTGTGAGTGGCACCTCTGCTAACTAGCTAATTAATACACATGCCCTATCTTGACCGGTTACAGTACTTACATGTAAAGTGGCTAGCAACCAGGGTATTCCGGGTGGCCATACCGGCAGCGGTGCTCCGCCGCCTGGGGGCCGCCGGCTGACGGACCTCTGGCTCCCTCTCCTCCGTCAGCTCCCAAGAATCATCCCGGGCAACGCACATGTTGTGCAACACGCAGCACGCCAGGATGATCTTGGAAGCCTTTGTAGGAGAGTACAGGAGTTCACCCCCAGGCCGGGCCAAGCAGAGAAACCGGGACTTGAGAAGACCTATGGTCAACTCAATGATACTCCGGCTTCTCCGCAAGGCCCTGTTGTAATTCCTCTCTGCTGGGCCCTGGGGGTACCTGATTGGAGCCATCAGCCACGTCAGCTGCGGGTAACCAGCATCCCCTGAAAAATAAGAAAAATATACATTAGTTCTTCCTATCATGTGACTTTAGATGACTCCTCAAAATGGGAGACAATTAGGCATTTTACTAAACAACCTGCTCGTCTGTTTGCAAAAAATCATATGAAACATCTCAACTCTGTCTAACTGCCTAAATCACTAATACAAATGGGAAAAAGGACACACAAAGTGGTGGGTTTCTCTTGCAAGTTCCAACTTGGCCCCTATTTTGTTCCTATTACATTAGCCTAGGTCTTACTTCTGGAATATATCTGCAACTAGAGTGAGGAAACCAATATTGACTCACTTATGCAAAGTACTTTGGGGATATGGCAATACCATTGGAATCATTTGTAGGTTTTCTTTGGGTGGCTAGAGGACACCATTTACACATTGGTTAACCACCTTCATTGGACTCAAAGACAACTTTGCAAATCTTTCTTTTGTGAGCTGCTAAGCTGCTGATCTGGTTGTGTGTGAACAGCCTGACAACTAATAACACATCCATTTTAGGTAGGCTTTGCTTAAATCAGGGTGTACACCGATGTAGCTTATTCCTATGTCTATGTAATCTTACAGTTTATGTTGTTAAGACAAAATACTTTACCAATAAGCCACCCTTCGGGCATTTGTCCACTTTCAAACACCTCGTACAGAGTACTTGTTCTTAACATACTGGAATCATGGCACGACCCTGGGTGACCAGTGTTGACACTCATGATGCGCTGTTTGGCGTCACACACTAATTGGACGTTCACAGAGTGGTACTGCTTGCGGTTCCGGTATTCACTTTCGTGGCTCCTTGGGGGCCTAATGGCTATGTGGGTGCCATCGATTGCCCCTAGGATTTGCGGCATGTGTGCCCGCCGGTAGAAACCCAACTTGACTTCATTCCACTCATTTTCATTCTGTGGCCAGTGGATAAAATTGGGCACTATATCCACTATGGCATTAATGACCAACATGAACACCCTTGAAACTGTGGGCTGGCTAATGCCCATGATACTTCCCGAAGTGGCTTGGAAGCTGCCACGCCCTAAAATATACAAAGTGGCCAGCAATCTGGCCATGCCGGGCACCGCATGGCCGCGCTGTGTGTCCGGGTCAATTTTCTCTGCTATGAGCTGGTAGAGGTGTAGAATAGTTCCTCGCTCGAGCCGGAACTTCCTCCTGACATCAGAATCCCGCAGCTTGTCCAAATAGATCCTTGGAGCAAAAATGCGTGGCTGGCGAGGTAAGGGCACACGGACTGGAGGTGCTGCTGCTGGAGGTGCTGCTGCTGCTGCTGCTGCAGCTTCCCCACCTTCTGCTGCCTCCTGTGCCAGGGCTTCCTCAAACAAGGCACCAATAAATGCCAGCATTGCACCATCTAATGCGTCTGGGATATCGTCCTCCATTTTGAACGCGCAAATTCGCGAATGCGCAGATATATATAGAAACGGCCGCTAATTATCACACCTGTGAGCCAGCTATAAAAGGAGCACATGGCCAATATGGCTGCTGGATGTTATAGATCGATGTTTCTTATGTGCTAGCAAGACCCTGTGACCCACAACCTACATTATCTGGAGGTAAGACAATTGTATCTCTCTCTCCCAAAAAAAAGGAAGGAGACAATTTGTACTTATCTTGGGTGTGCTTAAGTTGTCTATGGTGAATCCCCTCCAACCCACAATAGCTTGGGAACCCCTCAAGTGTCTTTTAATCATTGGCAGTTGGCCCCATGTGCATGTGGTTTGGACATGTGTTTTCTCATGTTTGTTAAAGGTGTGCAGTCTAGATTTGGCATCTAAACCTGCCCCCTTACCTTCCCAGCTTCCAAAGACACCATTTTTGCTTTCCTGATAACTGTAATTTATTATGTGCACGTATGTAGGTCATGCGATTTCTCATGTATGTTTAATGTTTGCAGCCTCCTTTTGCCTATAAAGGATTACACCACCACCACCACCACCACTGTGTTTGTGCCATTAGGTAAGTGTTTGGAGGGCCTCGTGTGATTTGTACCCCTATGCGTTTTCTTATGTGTTTTTTTTTTACATTTCTTTGCAGCCTCTTCTGCTCTTTGCCACCACCACCACCACCACCACCACCACTGTGTTTGTGCCATTAGGTAAGTGTTTGGAGGGCCTCGTGTGATTTGTACCCCTATGAGTTTTCTTATGTGTTTTTTTTTTCCATTTCTTTGCAGCCTCTTCTGCTCTTTGCCACCACCACCACCACCACCACCACCACCACCACCACTGTGTTTGTGCCATTAGGTAAGTGTTTGGAGGGCCTCGTGTGATTTGTACCCCTATGCGTTTTCTTATGTGTTTTTTTTTTACATTTCTTTGCAGCCTCTTCTGCTCTTTGCCACCACCACCACCACCACCACCACCACCACTGTGTTTGTGCCATTAGGTAAGTGTTTGGAGGGCCTCGTGTGATTTGTACCCCTATGCGTTTTCTTATGTGTTTTTTTTTTACATTTCTTTGCAACCTCTTCTGCTTTTTTTGCCACCACCACCACCACCACCGTGTTTGTGCCATTAGGTAAGTGTTTGGAGGGCCTCGTGTGATTTGTACCCATATGCGTTTTCTTATGTGTTTTTTTTTTTTCCTTTTCTTTGCAGCCTCTTCTGCTCTTTGCCCACTACTACCACCACCACCACGACCAAGTCTGTTTGTGCCATTAGGTAAGTGTGTTCTGTAACTGTTCACTAATTATACTGTATATGAAGAGCAATCTGCAAATCCTGTTTTTTCTGTTTTCTCTTTTGTCATTTCAGATTTAGGAGTTTGGGGCTCTTTGCTGCTGCTGGACAGCCAGATTCTCTGCCCACCTCGTGCTCCCATGGCCCCACCCACTGGAAGGATGAGAAGGGGCAGGGTGGCCAGGGGGGCCAGGGGGGCCAGGGGGGGCAGGGGGGGCAGGGGGGGCAGGGTGGGCAGATCGTCTGGCTCTGGTGTGAGGGAGGCTCCAGCTGTATCCATGAGGGAGTCCACCATCCCCATCCCGGAGGAGGAAGCCGGGGGAGGTGTTAACACACCAAGTGGACAAGCTGGCTCTTCTGACAGTAGTCCTGGAGCGGGTCCGTCCACCAGAGTCAGCTTGTCCACATTACCCCGGCTTCCCCGTTTCACCCACAATCAGTGCTGTGCCCTGGTCCACGCCTATATGGCCAGATATCAGGCGATACATGGGACCAGGGCCGCGTCTTACTCAGTAACAGAGAAGAACAGATTGTGGGATGAAATCCGGGATGCTGTAAATGCACTGGGTGAAGCACCTCGCCACCGTGACAGTGTGCGGAAGAAGGTCAACGACATCTGTGGGTCCGTTCGGAAGAAGCTAATTGCATGGGCTGCGGAGGGTCTTTATGACCGTCAAGGTCGGCTGGATGAACGTGCACGAAGTTCTCTCTGGGATTATCAATTACCTTTCTTGAACATCATAGGACCCGATACCATCTTTCCCAGAGAGGACTTAGATTCGGATGCTTTGCACCGAGGTAGGATATTATCTTGGATGTCAATTGTGTGAGTTGTTTGGAAAAGATTAACTACTATCCTATGTGTGACATTAAGAGAATGTGATACTTGCCCTTCCAATTGTCCTTTTTTTGTTTTCCCCAACCTGCAATTTGTTCATCTGTAGCACGGATCTCAGCCCCTCCACAGCCCATGCAGCTTGGCGAACCAGACGGACTCACAGGTGTTGACATCAGTGCTGACCCTCCTCCTGGTAGGTCCAATATCATACTGTGCCAAACAATGTAGATGTTTTTTTTTTGCCAAGATAGCTCATATTGCTATGTCCTTTACAGAAGATCCGCAGCAGGGAACACACCCAGTGCAGCTAGGCCTGGAGGAAGGTGTTGGTATGTCTAGTCAAATAATGTTTTTTTGAATCTTATTAACCCCATTAACACACATGTTTTTTCTTAGGAAAGAGTGTTGCCTTTTAGATGTTTACCCTGCAAAACACAGTTGACAGCATTAATGGGTGCCGTCATTAGTAGGCAGACCAAGCCTTCTTAACCTTTGGGAGGGTTTAGCAAGTGTCCTATGAGCCCAGGAAAGCACTTTTGAATGTTTGGCCTCAATGCTTCATTCATGAAGCTAGGAGGGCAATCTGGCCATAATCATTACTGACTAAGGTTATGTACTAAACATGTTTTTTTTTTTTTGTTTTTAAAAGAACATCAGGCCCCTCTTGACGTTGCAGCTGGAGTTGGATCAGGAGCTGGCGACGATTCTGCATCCAGTGCTGTGGTATGTGATATAAGGGAACAAGGTGCACATGTAACATTTCAATGGTAGCATTGATTTTGGACTAGATGTGGCTTACATTGTGTGTGTTAAATTAGTGCTATGACATTCTGACGATGCACCAGCACAACAAGAGTTCTATCTTGAACATCAGGGAATTATGTTATAATTTGGTGTGCCACTAATGTTCCAAAAACATCCAGGATCTTTAAAGTCCGGCCCGTCTTTGATTTTCCAGGTCCAAAATCATGGGTATCGTTTGGTTGGGTTGTCCTGTAGCCGATTGATGGCAAGATTTTAGACAACATACGTAGATGTATAAAGTCATTGGTGTAGTAACAGATTTACCAAAAGCATAAACAACCTACCACACCAGGGTTAATTGGGAACACCTTCATGTTGAATCTTTTTTGCCTTTGTCATATTAGTCACACCAATATAATATGTACCCATTATCAGAAGTGTTGCTAGCTTGGATAATCTTACAATGAACAAGTACTCATTAGAAGCACATCAAACTTTTCAACGTTCTGCTTGGGGTGTTAAGTTGTCAAACTAATCTGAAATATTTAGTCATGATGTTTGATAATGATTTGGTCTATTTCTTCTGCTTTCAGGTAGCCTTAGATGCAGAGGGATTGTCACCTACCCAACTTCGTCCATCTATGCTGGATGTAGCCGAGAGGCTGCTTGATGAGTATCAGGTCCAAAATGAGTTAAGGAGGCGTACTCAGCAATCTACTGAGGCAGTACGTCTGCTCGGGCTCATACAGGAATCTGTAGCAACAATGGTACAGGTTCACCAGGATATGTTACAGGTTCAACAGGATATGCGTAACAGCTTGGTAAGTTTAGCAGACCAGCATCAACGGGATCGGCAAAGTGTTGACACTCAGGTGCTGGCCACACGCCAATGCCTGTTTGGATCTGAAGATGCCCCATTGGCAGAGCCCTCCCAAACATCTCACTCACCTGCCACTGCAGGTTGTGGTAGTGGGAGGGTAATGCCAGTGTTGGCCACTTGTCAGGCAGCTGGGGATGGGACAATTCCTCCTGTAGCCACTCCTAGCACTTCACACTCCGTTCGGACTCCCACACCCCTCAATGAGCAATCCTCCTGCACAACCTCAATGCGCACTGGTTCCACAGTACCCCTTCCACCTGACTACATTCCCTCCACACCTTTATCACTTCACTCCTCCCCAGGCCGTTCTTCTTTTTTGTCACCAATGCGACATGTCGTTTGCCCCCGCACCGTGGACCACAACAAACAATCAACCACCACTCCCCACACATCTTCACAACCCTTGCACCACCAGCAGCATCAAATAGCCTTGGAGCAGCAACGATCCCATCTCATGGTAATGGCACACGTTGCCCAAATGCTTAGGCTGACCCCAGAGCAGATGACACTATTGGCCGAACATCTTCTGTCTGGGACATTTCCAACGTTCAACACCCTGCATCATCAGCAGCCTCAGACAGAAGATATGATCCTAATGGGCCACTTGAGCACAACTCTACAGTTAACCCCAGACCAGATGGAACTCTTGGCACACCATTTGATGGCAGGAAACTTAACAATGCTCACCACACTGCTTCAGGCACGACCACCAACTTGATTTTTTGTTTTTTTGTTTAATTTGGTTTAGTTTTGTTAATGATTTACATTGGCCAATTTTTTGGGCCATTTTTTTTTTAATTTGAGGGTGGCACAATATGATTTATTATAGTGCTTCTTTTGGGGATGAAATAAAATTTTATGCAAAATGATTAGTTTGTGTTTGCTCTTTGGTTTTTTAGGAGTGTTGGTGGCCAAGTAATGGCCCTGGTTAATGTAGGCATTTATACACACGTGCTTCTCTATCTCCAAACATATGATTTCATGTAAATTTAGATAACTCAATGTTCACATAACGACCCAAGAAAAGGTCTCCCTTCAAATGTAGCTTCAAAACAAGTCTCAAGGCTAACATAAACCAAAGCCAACATACTAACAATTACAGACCACACCACTCAAGTAAACAAATACAACACAAAAGACATTCGATGTGTACACCAAAAAGAAAACTTGGGTAATAAAATAAATGTTTTAATAACACATGTGGGTGTCTACCAACTGTAGCGTACAAAAAATATATTACAATATATAATAGAATGAACTAAATTGCCAATGTAACATTTGTGTTGCAAAGAGCAACATACTTAAATTTAATTTAGATAAACATTTTAAACATTTTTTATGTTTTGACATCATTTTTTGGAAGGTTTTCACAAAAACAATTCTTTTTTGTAAACATTTGTGGTTTTGTCCGTTGCCATAAAAACAACAAGGCTTTTTTGTAAACATTTGTGGTTTTGTCCGTTGCCATAAAAACAACAAGGCTTTTTTGTAAACATTTGTGGTTTTGTCCGTTGCCATAAAAACAACAAGGCTTATTTGTAAACATTTGTGGTTTTGTCGGTTGCCATAAAAACAACAAGGCTTTTTTGTAAACATTTGTGGTTTAGTTTGTTACCAAAAACAACAAGGCTTTTTTGTAAACATTTTTGGTTTAGTTTGTTACCAAAAACAACAAGGCTTTTTTGTAAACATTTTTGGTTTTGTCGGTTGCCATAAAAACAACAAGGCTTTTTTGTAAACATTTGTGGTTTTGTCCGTTGCCATAAAAACAACAAGGCTTTTTTGTAAACATTTGTGGTTTTGTCGGTTGCCATAAAAACAACAAGGCTTATTTGTAAACATTTGTGGTTTTGTCGGTTGCCATAAAAACAACAAGGCTTTTTTGTAAACATTTTTTTTTTGGTTGCCAAAAACAAGGCTTTTTTTTTTTTTTTGGTTTTTTTGGTTCCCAAAAAAAGGGTTTTTTAAAAATTTTTATATTTTTTTTGGTTGCCAAAAACAAGGCTTTTTTTGTTTTTTTTGTTTTTTTGGGTCCCAAAAAAAGGGTTTTTTTATAAATTTTTATATTTTTTTTGGTTGCCAAAAACAAGGCTTTTTTTGTTTTTTTTTGGTTTTTTTGGTTCCCAAAAAAAGGGTTTTTTATAAATTTTTATATTTTTTTTGGTTGCCAAAAACAAGGCTTTTTTTTTTTTTTTGGTTTTTTTGGGTCCCAAAAAAAGGGTTTTTTATAAATTTTTATATTTTTTTTGGTTGCCAAAAACAAGGCTTTTTTTTTTTTTTTGGTTTTTTTGGGTCCCAAAAAAAGGGTTTTTTATAAATTTTTATATTTTTTTTGGTTGCCAAAAACAAGGCTTTTTTTGTTTTTTTTGTTTTTTTGGGTCCCAAAAAAAGGGTTTTTTTATAAATTTTTATATTTTTTTTGGTTGCCAAAAACAAGGCTTTTTTTGTTTTTTTTTGGTTTTTTTGGTTCCCAAAAAAAGGGTTTTTTATAAATTTTTATATTTTTTTTGGTTGCCAAAAACAAGGCTTTTTTTTTTTTTTTTTTTTTTTTTGGGTCCCAAAAAAAGGGTTTTTTTTTAAACTGTTTTTGATTTTTTTGTTAGATTTTTGTTTATAATGGGCAACAATTACAAATGTGACATTTCTTTGTGTTGCAACGTGCAACATAAGTAAACAAACAACCAAAAAAAAATACTAGGATCTTTTTAAAGGTGTGACATTCCTAACGAATGGCTCCTTAGGGTCTGGATCCACGCCACAAAGGTGTTCCAAATAGAGAATTCGGTCTCCGCACCACCTCATATAATCCAGGAGGACCTCGTAGGTGAGGTGGGTGTGCCCTGGGTAGAAAAAAACATGACAATTAGTTTTAGGCAAAATGATCCAAACAAGGATTGTAATTAATGTGCCTCAACAAATATGCTTAGGAGTCTATTGGTTGGCTTTTATCAACACTCTGAAGCAAATATGCTAAATTGCTGTTGTAAACCTTAAACTCAAACTTTCACAGCAAATTGTTCAAAAGGTTACATAAGATGGCTTGGAATGTTAGTAGCAGTTCCACCAAAGCTAAGTAAAATGCTTTTCTGCATGTAAACACAAGCAATCATTTTGAAGAATGTAAGGTGTTTTGGGTTCAATTGGTCAACACGATACATGTGCACACATTTATCTCTATCACCATTGGAATCTGTGGAGCGTTCTCTCTCACTCTTACTGTCTATAGATTGAACCTGACACATAGTAGAGACTCACCCTTAGGAATTTTGAGGGCCAGTTCTGGACGGAGCAGATGTGTCTGCTCCCCTGATCTCCTTTCCGCCATCCCAGCTGTGTTAAGAGAGAAGAAAAAGTTTATCAACAAATGGACTCACGCTAACTGTAGGTTACGCAGTCATGAAAACGCTCTAACACCCACTCATTACCCCTCCACATTTCCCTGAAAGTTTTATTTAGACATTGATATGGTGGTGATGCAGATTTGTACAGTGCAAGCGTCATTCTTCTGGGTGAAGCTTGTAGCGTTAAGGATACGTACTCCCTGCTTTTGTGCTGATTGTGTTTTTCTGATGTTTTTGGTGCCTCAGCCCTGCCTGTTCTAAGTGTAAGAAACATATCATTTTGGGAGGGCTGCGGAAAACTAATCAGGTTAGACTTACACTCTCTAGGTTTTTGGGGACAAGAGAAATAACAATCCTCCTTTTTACATGGCCCCTGTACACACCTCTAGGCACCTCCCTCCTGTTGTTTGACCCCACAGCAGGCAGCTTGCTATGGAGGCACATGAGATGAAGCCAAGCACCCTGTGCCTGTTCAGGCACTAGGCTGTGAGCCAGCCTTGCCCCCCTCCCTTCCAATGGTCTCAATGATTAGGAGTGACAGCATCAGGAGGCAATATTGGCATGCTGTCACCTCAGTTAAGGAGGAGGGGGAGTCTGTTCCAGACAAGTATTAGTGCAAAAATTTGGACCGTAAAAAATGGTCCCAGTAAGTCTTAGGGGGAATATGCACACCTATCACTTGGAATACTAATGCATAGAATGCATTCACATAAAGAACCCGCTGCCTTTAGAACAACTTGAAGCCTGAGCGGGGACATACACAGTTAGCATTTCTCCACTTACTAAGTAGACACATTACTGGAAAAGCACACAACTTACCATCATCAGGTTTTTTTGGGGCCCCTGAAGTGGATGGCGTGGCTGGCTCTGGAGAAACTGCACAAAAAGAACACAAATTGTGAACTGGAATGTGGTACATTACCGAGGAAGAGTATTTATGAAAGATTGACAAACACACATTTTCAGTGTTGACTAAATCAGGACATGATTAAATTACAATGTCCCCTAAAAATTTACAAGTACAAAGCACACATTTCCAATGTAGAGAAACTAACACCAATTTAGAATAGGGTGGCTTGAGATAACTTACAAAAGATAACATGTCCTGTAAAGCTCCCCAAAACCACCTTTCAAACATGAAGGTTAAGCAAGAGTGTTTCATGACCAACCTTCCTGTCACATATAGCAAAACTACACTTGCTTTGACTCCAACTTAGATTATCCTAGATACACATCATCCTAGCACACACAATTCATGTGAGAATCTAATTTTAGGTACTTACAGACTAGTTCAGGGGAGCCTGGAGTGGGGGAGGATGGGGGAGACCCTACATGGGGGGATGGTGTCCCTTCATGGGGGGATGGCGTTGTATCTCCTAGAAACACAAAGACACAAATACAATCCTTGAACAAAAGCTATTTGATAAAGGCACACAGAAAGTAGTCTGGAAACATTGAAGGTAGTAGTTACAGTGGACTGGGTAAGCAGTGGCCCCTCTTCCCCAGTCCTCCACAACAAACATCCTCAATGTCAGCTGCTACAAAACCCCAATGTCAAAATATATATATTACAGCCCTTATATTTACCAGGACACATTGAACACACAAACACATGTAGAATACTTACTTCCCCTTTGAGGAGAGCCCAGGTCCTCATCCGAGTCGGACCAATTGGCCTCTTCTTGGCCAACAGTTTGTTCCTGGCCCGGATCCAGGCGACTTGGCCCTGCCTGAGGCTCCTCTCTTGCTGAAGTTACATCAACCACAAAAGAAAACAAAACAAACAATCATTCCTCCAAGTTCGACCTAATACACAACACACCAGCACATCCACATTACTTACAGGGGGCCTGAGAAGGCTGAGCCGCAACATCCTGATCACTGGTTTCTAAAATAAAAGAAAAACATTATATATTATTTATGGACACAAATAGGCAGTAACCTCTCATCATGCTAGCACCATACTCAATGCCCCTACAATTCAGAACATAGAAGTGCACTTACACCAATGAGATGCATTGACCATGTTTTAAAACAGGAGGGCACCATGCAAATTAAGCGGGCGCCTAAGGCCTCGCACCTACAGGGGCCTTGCGGCCAGTGGCGGAGCACCAACATTTCGAAGGGCGCAGTCAGGGAAATCTCCCAAGTAAAAGATTGCTTTCAATCCTCGGATCAAAAAGTTGCAGCAGTGTGCTGCAGTCCCTTCACTGCGTCTGCCAGGTGTCTGTTGTCCGCTGACACTTACTCCTCCTTCTCTGCCTGGGGATTGGCCGTCTGATCATGTTATCCTAAGATGTGGAGGAATCGGTAGGTGTGTACCTGCACCAGTAGGAAGTGACTGGCCGGTCAACTCACTCTGCTATCATCAGTTGTTGCTCTGGGAGGAGAGCTCCGCCCTGGACCCGGAACATACAGGTAACCAGGCCCAGACTTGATATTTTGCAGGCTGGTCATAGATTTGTTGTGTCCACTATGCAAAGTGGTTGAGTAGCCCCAGGGAAGTTGGAAGAGTCTGAAAATGGTTGGTGGAGGAGGAGGAGAAGAAGGCCCTGGGTGGCTGGGGGACAAGGAGAGGGCCCCTGGGGGTTTTCTAGAGGAGGAAAGATCCACAATGACGCCAGAGTCAATTGCCAAGGAAGAGAGTGGAGCTGAGCAAGTCCTGCCTATCTGACATGAAAGCCAAACATGGTGTAGATGGAGCCCTTTGCCCTACACAATGACAGCACCAGAGGTGGAAGGTGAGTGGTAGCGGGTCTTTGACATTATAGAGCATATGGACTCTGTCCATTATTGGTAGTTTTGTTTGGAGTTGTCCTTTAGATGTTTAACTGTGTTGTTTTTGATCCGAGCTGTGAGGGACTGAGGTATGACAGCCCACTATGCTGAGACTTATAGTGCCCTAGAATGTTGAGGACTGAGGAATCCTTAGTCCCTAACAGAGGGCACTACAAGTCTTAGCATAGCAGGCAGTATTTCCTCATTCCCCTACAGAGAGGATTACAAGTCCAAGCAGGTAGCCTTCTGCAGTGGGACTTGTTGTGCCCTTGACTGTGGTGGACTGAGGAAGGGAAGTGTAAGAGGGTCTCTGTAAGCTCAGATGTATGGGGGAGCTTTGGGGAACACAGAGTTCCCTTTTACACCAGAGTCCCCAGCTTCCCCCCTCAAATAATGGTTCCCAAACTCTCCTTATATCAGAGTCTTCACACTTCCCTCTTACAGTGTAGTAAGTCTGGAGACTCCGATGTAAAGGGGGCTCTGTAAAATGTGATTAGAGATTAGAAATTTCTAACATTTTTATTTTCTACTTACGATCCACAATTTTCAGCTGCTCAAATGGCTCGCTGCCTCTGACTGCATATTGGAGTGTGGCCGTCCTCCTCCTCCCCTTCTTCACCAAAAGCACAAGAGGGTGCCGTCCGTCCGCTTTGGCTAGAAGCAGAAGAAAAAAAAAAAACATAAAAAATACGAATGTACATAGTAGTATTAAAGGTTGTGAAGAGACACTTGATGGGGTGTTGGTATTAGTGTTGTTGCATAGCTAAACACATGTCCACCTACCCAAAAAATTGTAACCTATCTGGTCACATGTAATGTATATTTTTACTTACCGGAGATTTGCTCCACAGCCTTTAGCAGGAGCTTGGGTGAGCGCCTTTTGGCATCACTCCAGGCCCGCTGCAGATCCACTATCTCAGGCAGAAACTGAAATCTCCGCTGCAGCCTCATCCGGAGACGACACATCATCTTGTGCTTTTGGTGAAGATGCGTATAAACTTTATCATACCCCCAGAGGAGGAGGAGCTGTGGAAAGAGCAGTGTATGTTTGAGTCCAAGTATGTCCAAAATAGTACAGTCTTCAAATAACATGCTAGGTCGTCTTTGAGATATTGTAGAACAAAGAATTCCATTTCTGGTGATACATATACATCGATGTCCAAATCTACCTCCATGACATAGGTTGCCCCACACTGGTGATTTCCTCTACATGATATAGCCATTTTCTCAATTGGCCTTTCATAACACACCCAGGGCCGCCATCAGGGGGGGACAGGCAGTCACTGTATTTACAACCTTATTGCTGTCCATTTAGCAGGGTGCAAGTAACTTTACACACATGTAGCATAGGTATCAACTTTTGTCACCATGTTAAAAGGACAGCAGTATGGGTAGCATTACAGTGACTGTTATTAGTCCAGGCTCACTAAACTAGCCAATGCTTGGAAAAGCAAGCCATGCAGATTGCTTTTCAGGTCCCTTTTAACACGAGCTGTCTGATTGGGTGTGGCTGTTAATTTTTGACGCAGACCTGATAAGCCCCTCAATTCTCCTTTATGGAGTGTTATATGTAAATGGGATTGCTTCATTTGAGATGCAGATTTAAACTGTGTATGGCCAGGCTGAAGGTACCCAAGTTGATTGGTCGATCACCTGGAGGACAACGTACAACCAGTCTGTCAGATTTTACACACACTTATCGCTAGCATCTCTTGTAGCCACTAGCAATAATCACTGTGTTTTCCTGGCAGGGGCAGCACCAGGAGAACACAATGGCTCCGCAGGAGGGTTTCCCCTGTCTGTGTTGATGGTGGAATCAAGGCAAAATGTTTTTCCTGCAAGCCACGGGACAAACAAAGATAGTTTTTTAATTAATCCATGATTTTGCCAAAATGGAAAAAAAAAGATGTTTGCTTTGTATATTCTTAAGTTTGCTACATAACTAGAACATGTAACAGTGTTATATCATTGCAGGAGATTTCCCTTCACTTCCTGTCTTGGTGTCACCAGGACAGGAAGTGAGGGAATCTCCCGTGGGGATATAGCCAGCAATTCTTTCCTTTTATATATACTATGGACATTATAAGGCAACAATTGCAAGCTATTTCCCCACAGTGATATTCCCCTCACTTCCTGTCTTGGTGACACTAAGACAGGAAGTGAGGGAAAATCTCATGCAATGATATCACCCTACTAGAAATTGTAGTTCCGTCTAAAAAGTATACATAAAGTAAGCACTTGGTTTCCAAAGTGGCAAAATTATGGAGGAGTTAAAACCCCATAGTGTGATCGGGTAATCTGACGGTGTGTTCCTACACTCCTCAATGTGTCTGTTCATTAAGCTGTGCTGAATTATCCTTGATTCACAATTCCTGCAAGAGTTGCACATGGTATGTGGGAGATGCAAATTTAAGGTGGCATAATTATCCACACAATCACACATAATCCTTTTTAAAGGTCACCAGCAGAATTTGATGGCATAGTGGTTCACAGCAGTGCCATCATATTCCAGTTAGATCTGTAAATTAACAAAGCAATGTGATCTGGGGGTGTATTTAACTTGCAATGGACACCCCCATTCATTATCATATGGCAGTGTGAGATGGGTGTGTTGGGAATGTGATCCATTGAGACAAGTGATTATACACTCATGTGTTTCTTTTAGAGGTGATTTGTTCAAGGCAATCCTTTGAAGACATGACCATTCCAGATTTTTGTGATCACTGATTCCATCTCAGGTGAACCAATTAGCTGCTGTGTGCAGATCCAGCTTATGATGGTAAGAGTGTCAGACAAGACAAACGGGGCCGAGCTTGCAGTGTGTATGGATGTATGTAAGGCAATAATTTTTGGCATTATGCATTTAGGGAATATAATGTTTCTAATCTTGCATATATGAAAAGGGTCAATACATTTGTCTTTATCTAGATAGATTCCAAAGCGTCAGAGCAATCTGTCACAGATAATTGGGTTTCATTTTGTGTAAAAGTTGAAACGAATCAAATCTATCTATATACAGGCATAGCCCACTTTAAGTACACAATGGGACCAGGGCATGTATGGAAACTGAAAATGTACTTAAAGTGAAGCAATCCCTTTTTTCTTTTCTCGATGCATGAAAATACACCAGCTCCATTGTAAATTTTGGCCACATTGACATAGCCTTACTCCCAAACCATGTGGGAGCATGTTAAGGGGATCCAGGACTATGACATGATAGATTACCTAGGCAAGCTGGCCAGCCACAAAATGGATATGGTGTAGTCCTGGGTACCTGGGTACCCTGTCGTTGCTCCCTAAGTTTGTTATCCCTGTCACTTATGGTTTGTGAGCAGTGTCATGGCAAGCTGAACAAGCTGTGTCCTTACTCACGATTGTATATAAAGTGAGTGTACTTAAAGCAGGGTATGCCTATCTATATCTATATAGAAAGTTCAGAGATGTGAACCTGTTCCCTATTATATACACTAATATATGGTATATAACATATTCTATAATGTATCTAATGTATATATATTGTATATAATATATACATAGTATATATATTGTCTAATATATATATTTTTTAGATACACATACATACATCTATATATATATACACATATAATATATATATATACATATAATATATATATATATACATATAATATATATATACATATAATATATATATATACATATAATATATATATATATATATATACATATAATATATATATATACATATAATATATATACATATATATACATATAATATATATATATATATATATATATATAATATAATATATATATATATACATATACATATACATATAATATATATATATATATATACATATATACACATATATATATATACACACATACATATATATATATATATATATAGGGAACAGGTTCACATCTAGGAAGTTTCTATAACAGGAAGCTTCTAGATCACGTCTAATAGGCAGAAAGTGCATGCGCAGATCAGCAGACCAAAAGTTTCTTGCACACCCGCTAGATAAGCGACCCACCCAGCCACCATCCCCCATCCCCCATCCCGCACCCTGCACACTCACACCCCCTCCTTACCTTACACACAAATGCCACGATTTCGGCTGTAAACAGTGCAGGAGCCATGATGCACACTTACGACAGGGCCTGGACAATTTCCGGAAACGTGTGCACGCAGCAAAAGTTTCGTTTCCGGTTTCATGTATAAATGTGAGAACGCGGTTTTGTATATTCGCGAATTCGCGAATAGTGAACATACACAACCATTAAGCAGATTTAACTTAGAAAAAGAAATACAAATACATACATTTGTGGACACCAGAAAACTTTATTTAGACACATGAAGACATTTTAAAAAAAAAATTGGAAACATGCTGTTTATTACATTTGTATTTTTCAAACCAAAACAACCTTTGTACAACATTTAGACCATATACATCGACAAAGAGCCCATAATCAACAGATGCATGTGCAGATTGACAGAATTATGTTAACAGCAATAAATACTTACAGAGAGTCAACACACAACACAGCCAAATCTCACCTCCATAAATAACAAAGGGCCAAAAATGTTACCCATAAAACATGTGACACACAAATATATTGGACCTCTTCGTAGGTCAAATCTTTCCTGATGTCTGAGTGAGCTATATATAATCCAAGCAAACACACCCAGAATGGTAACGCCCAGTCCAAAAATTAACTGTGTGTATCCTGTGTGTTTTGGAGCATGCTCAGTTGCCAAAACAAGGGAAATAGAAATGAGGAATAGAAATGTATGTAGGTGTGTATAGTATATGTGAATTGAAAAAATTCTCTCTTGAAGTTTGCTAGTCATTATTTAGAATGTTTAGATACAGGAATACATACATATATATACAATTACGTGAGAGAGAGAGAAATATATATTTAGGGAAACAATTGAAACACACCTTTTGGGATTTGAGAAGTGAGATTGTGACGATTGACCAGATATGTAAGCCAACAATCTGACTCATCACTCATGAACATCCCTAAATTTGGCGTGGCAATTATATCAGGCGTTCTTATGTGCATTTTGGCTGGCGTTTTCACAGGCGTTTTGACATGCATTTTTTGGGCAGGCATTGTTATATGAAATCACCTACAAAAGCCCCAAAAACAGACCACAAACACGTACATGTGAACGTAGCCCGTTTGGGGGCGTTTGAGGGGGATTTGTCCAGCTCAAGGATCAGCTCCCAAAACAGGCAAAAAATCCAATCCTATTCAGTTCAATGGCCCCTGTTCCCATGTGAGCATTTTGACGGCATGAGGAAAACACCCAACGCTCACTGAGAAATAGCACAATGATTAGGGAGTCTGCCTTCCTGCTGTAGGTTTGTAAGTTCGAATCCGGAAGGTGCCCTCTGTATGGGCAACACTTGGATATCTCCAATCCTCCAAATGTTGACATCATTAATTTTGTTCATGTTTGAAAAAGGCATGTGTATCAGCAAACTTTTAATCCAAAGACATGAACAAAATACAAAAGATGCCCCATAAAGTCAATATGTAGCAATATTGTGAGCTAAAGCTCTATTTGTTTGTTGGGCATACTTTGCTAATTAGCCAAGTATAAGGGATATATATATATATACCTTCAGTTAAATGTGTAGTAAAATGGTAACACTTGGCCATACCCATATGGAAGAAAAGGTAGTATTTGCAATATATTTCTAAAAACATTCTTTGGAAACACATAAAATATTGTCAAAATTGTGACATTTCCTTGATATGTGTGAACTGCTAATAATCTTTCTTTGAAATATGTTTTACATCTATTTTTTTTCTATCTGACGACCAATTCCCCAATGTAATATTTTGTGGGTTTTTTCAGAGAATGTGGAGGTTCTATATAAACACTGTAGATTTGACTGCTATGATTTCGGAGTTAGCAGGAAAGGTGTATGGAATGTGATGGTGTTTACTAAAGGATCCCTTGTTGGAAGTGTGCATGTTTTTCCAATTCCGCCGGTTTTTGCCATTTTCTATGGGCGAGACAGCGGATTTGCAAGCGGTATTCAAAAAAAAATTGACCCAAAATCGCGCTGGCGAAATTTTTTGAGCCAATTTGACGTTGCGCATGCGCACATTCGCGAGTTCGCAGCTCGCGGCTGGAGGAGCTGTTTAACCTTTCCACACTTTCGCAGATATCTCTCTTTCTAAGTCAGTTTTTGAGATTTTTTAAACGCAAGTCATCTCCAAATTGACTTCCACACCTTCCACAGTGATTTGGGATTTTTGGGGGTACAGGGGAAAATTTGGCTAAACTTTAGTCGAGCTTTTAGCTGGCGTGGTTTTAAGTCGCGCTCTGACCATATTGCATCTTAATGAATCTCACACTAGGCGCTATTTTCCGCCCGCCGTTCTTTGAATGCCAATTTCAGACTTAAATAATCGCCGCTTCGCAAAATCACGCCGAAACGCCAATTCGCCGTACTATGAATCAGGCCCATAGTGAGGGTAAGTGTTAAGGATACAGAGTTGGTTAATGTTAGGGTTACAGGAAGGATTCATATTTGAGTTACAGGCAGAGTAAAGCCGCATACATATGGGCCAAATATTGGCCAGTATAAGCCGGTTCAACTGGCTGACATTTGTCCCGCGTGTACAGCAGCCTGTCTGACAGAACCTGGCTAAACATCCGGCTTCTTTCGAAGGGGCATGACCAAATAATATCTGCCGATTGGCATCCGAACAACACTCTAAGGCTCGGTTCACACTAGGGCGACCTGTGAGGCGACCTGGTCGCCTCACAGGTCGCCGCAGGTCGCCTCCCATTTCCCGTTCTAATAGGAGCGACACAAGTCGCTCCGACCTAGAAAAAGGGTCCGGAGCTTCTTTGGGGCGACCAGGAGGCGACCGCCATAGACTTCAATGTTATGAAGTCCGTGGCGGCCGCTCCGAGGTCGCGGCGCGCTGCTCGCACCGCGATCTCGGAGGTCGCCCCGGGAAGTATCGTCGCGGTAATGTGAACCGGCGCTTAGCCAATGGCCAACCCGCTGGGTTGAATGAAAACAGGGGAGGGTTGGTGTTAGTGTTATGGAGGGATTGTGTTGAGGTTACAGACAGGCCTGTTTATATCATTGTATCATTTTGCTGCATGTTTTTTCATGTTACAGTGTAGTATGCTGACCCATTGATGTGGACTGATTAAACTGCAGATACGTAAAATTCACAATGGAAAAATGATGTTCTGGAGGAGAGGAATGCTCTTTTTTCTTCAATCAGTCTGTCAGTGGTCAGGGCGGGAATTCTCAGACTTCTTACTTATCTCCCTTCTTGAAGATTTACAGTACTATAGTGCATTATAATACAACATACACTCTATTACCAAAAGTTTTGGATGACCTGCCTTTACACACACATGAACCCTAAAGGAGAAGCTTGTTTGGCTGTACATCTCCTATGGATCACTGGAGTGATGTTCGTTCTGCACTCCTGTGACCCATTTTCAGCAGACAGAGGGCTGAAGTCCTCTCCCTGCTGATGTTACAGATGTCTGTCCAGGCATCGCGTCCTCACGACCACGAAGTCGGGATCCACCAGGTGCCTGGACTGACACCCATCTCTGCCTCTCAGCGAGCGGCTGAGAGTCTGAGCCAGCCGCTCCCTGCCCCCTCCACAGCCCAATGCTCCAATGAGCGAGGAGGGAGAAGAGCGGAGAGCGGTGACTGACAGTCAGCAGCTCTCTGCTTGGGGACCTGTCAGAACCGAGAGATTGGTGGTGTTCGATTGCTCAGGTCTCAGTGTAGAGGCACTGGGGGACAGCTACTGCATCCACTTAGGTACGTTTAAATGGTTAAAAAATAGAAACCCATACTTCTCTTTTAAAGTGGAGTTCCATCCCAAATTGCATGCACCTCCGCATGTGTTGCTGATAGCTCCGCCATTGCTTTTTGGATAGTGTCATTTATTTATTTATTTATTTTTTAATATAGCACCTTTTTTTTTTCCTGAAAATGATCCACTTCCATCCATCCAAAAGGCTAGGACAGGCCGTGAACTCTGCTTTAATGATATCCCTGCCTTAGTCTGTAGGGTGCAGTATTCAGTTGGCCCACCCTTTGCAGCTATAACAGCTTCTACTTTTCTGAGAAGGCTGTCAACAAGGTTTAGCAGTGTGTCTTTGGGAATATTTGACCATTCTTCCAGAAGTGCATTTGTGAAGTCAGGCACTGATGTGGACAAGAAGGCCTGGCTCGTAGTTTCTGCTCTAATTCGGTACTTTATCGGGTTGAGTTTAGGACTCTGTGCAGGCCAGTCCAGTTCCTCTAACCTAAATTCGCTCATCCATGTCTTTATGGACTTTGCTTTGTTCACTGGTCCTGATCAATTGTTGGAGGGGGGATTATGGTGTGTGGTTGTTTTTCAGGGGTTGAGCTTGGCCTCTTAGTTCCACTGAAGGGGACCCTTAAGGCATCAGCATGCCAAGACATATTGGACAATTTCATGCTCCCACCTTGTGGGAACAGTTTGGGGGTGGCCCCTTAATGTTCCAACATAACTGCCCACAAGTGCACAAAGCAAGGTCCATAAAGACATGGATGAGTGCATTTGGGGAGGAGGAACTTGACTGTCCTGGCCTCAACCCGTTACATATTACATAGTAGGTGAGGTTGAATAAAGACAATAGTCCATCCAGTTCAACCTGTGTAGGTGTGTGTGGCTGTATTCATCTCACATAGCCCTGAATGTTCTGATACTTGAGATGTACGGCTAAGAGTCTTTTGAAAGCCACCATACTTCCTGCAGAAACCACCTCTTGTGGTAGAGAATTCCACAATCTTGTAGCCCTAACAGTAAAGAACCCCCCACGTTGCCTGAGGTTAAAACGCTTCTCTAATCGCATTGTATGCCCTCGAGTCCTCATGCAATCCCTTCGACTGAATAGCTTTTTTTCTAATCTGAGATCCCATTGAGATATTTATAAATTGCTATCATGTCCCCCCTAAGGCGTCTCTTCTCCAGGGAGAATAAATCAAGCGATTGCAGATGCTCTTCATTATTAAGGTCCTCCAATCCCCTAATTAGTTTAGTTGCCCTTCTCTGGACTCTCTCCAGCTCCAACACATCCCTCCTGAGGACTGGCGACCAGAACTGGACAGAATACTCCAGATGCGGTCAGACCAGAGTTTTATACCGTTGAAGCTGCTATAGCTGCAAAAGGTGGGCCAACTCAATATTGAACCTTACAGACTGGGATGCCATTAAAGTTAATATGCGTGAAAGGCAGGTGTCCCAGTACTTTTGGTAATATAGTGTAGCTCTTTGACTAGACCCAAGAAAATCAAGCAAGTTTGTAAATGAAACTTTTTCCTTTCTCTTGCTGCTCCCTTAAGGCTTTAGCAAAAACATCAACAGCCAAACTAATTAAAAATTTCCTGTTGATGACCTCTACGGGCATCTGGAAAAATCTTTCAATAAAGAAATAGTTATCTTTCCAGAATCTTCCCCGATATGTACGCTTCCAGTCTCCAATATGGATGCACAATGTCTAAGAACATGTACAGGTTATCTGGGGGAAGACATCTTGGGTGTAACAGTGGATATCTTCCTCTCCTCCCTCTTCCCCTCCACGTTTAACAATTTCATTGCCAGATTTTCTTTCTCCTAGAAAACAACTGGACCACAGAAATAATTGTTTAGGAAAGCAGGCTTCTAAGAAAGGTTCAGACAGGTTTGATGACCAACATAAAACATTATTTTTATCAAGAAGATTCGTTCATTCTTTAATATTTTGAATTATTCTGTTTCATTTTGTATCACTAAACACAATGGCATTCTTTGCGAGGTTTCTTTGAAATACAATCTCTGTATGTAATGTCATAGGATATGATTAAGAAAAATAACTTTCTGAAGAACACTTGATATGTTCGTACTAAATGTAGTTTGAAAGAATCAGGGCATCTTGTTGAAAAAGTGTCAAAAATGAAGACAAGGATGTAAAAAAAAGATGCAGACGGTGATCAAATAAAACAAGCAAAGAATGTGAAATAAGGAATGAAAGGATTTAGATGAATAATAGCTAATGTGATTCCGACATAGCTGAAAGCTGAACTCCAGGCAAGCTAAATACTGCTGAAATACATCTATGGAAATGATTCTACCTGACAAAGGATTTGTTATTGCGTTCAGCCGGTCTTGTGATCCAAACACTTGTGCCAGATGGCATAGCCAGGTCCAGGACCTCACTTCACTCTATCCTGTTAGGAAATATGTATTGGTCAAGGAACCAGCCCAGCCTGGTGGATGATTGTGAGCTGCATCAATCAGCATGTTAAAGCGGAGTTCCACCCAAAAGTAGAACTTCCTGACCCCCCTAAAATGCCACATTTGGCATGTCATTTTTTGGGGGGGCTCGAGCAGAAGTTCTCCTCTCCCCCTCCCTCCCTGCAATCTTCTGGGACATGTCACAGGTCCCAGAAGATTGCCTGGCCATTCAGGACGCGCATCGTGATTCGTACATGTGCAGTGCGCACCCGGCTGTGCAGCCGCAAGCTGTCACAGCGGGGTGCCCACACTAGTGATTGCTCATGTACACTGACATTGTCCTCTGAAGAGAGATCCATGGTGGATTGCTTCCCAGAGAGCGTTTGACGGCAGTGAAAAGAGGTTATGTCAACTCCTCACTGTCTTTTTTAACCCTTAAAAGCGTGCACCACCATTGCATTGCACATACTGTAGTTGCTGGGTGTTTGAATGGGTTGTGCTCAGCAGATGGTACTGCCTGCCAAATGTGACAGGGAGGATAATTTGTACAATTTTTACTAATGGCATGCTGACAGTGGTGCATGTGCAGCTCAGTGTACAGTCTTACAGATACTGGGAGTAAGGGCTCATGTACACTTTCGGCAAGGTCTGCCCCTTCTCTGAAATTTGAATTTGATAGGGGGTTAGGAGGCAATATGTCACCCCTTTACTGCCTGCTTTAACCCCCTAAATGCCTCACTACCTGCAAGCGCATGCATTGAGCTCTGTTGTGGGACTGTTGCAGTGCAACCCCATTCTGTTGCAGTGCGACCCCATTTTGTTGCAGTGTGACCCCATTTTGTTGCAGTGTGACCCCATTTTGTTGCAGCGCGACCCTATTCATTTTGTCAGTAGTGCCTGCTGAACACAACAGGGGTATAATTAAAGAAAAGTAAATAGTGCTGCTCTGCTCATATACCTTTATGTATCTTAGTAATCTTCACAGTGATAAGCAAATGTTTAAAATGAAAATTATAACATACTTAACAATTACAGTATACATACACCTACTAGGGCCAATTCGGGAGCCAGTATACCTTCCTGCATGCCATACACATACTAGCAGCAGGGGTCTTTGGTTTTTAATCCCAACCACGACCCTACCTGCCTGGAGTTTGCATGTTCTCCCTGTGCCTGCGTGGGTTTCCTCCCGGTACTCAAGTTTTATTTATATGTTTTTATTAAATTTTTTTCTGACAATACATGAAATGAAAAAAAAAAAAAGAAACAACAAATAACAAGTAAAATTAGGTTTATACCTCTATACATCTGTGTCAAATACCAACTTTACTGCACCTTAATAGTTCCTAAACCAAAGGGAAAAAAAAAAAAAAAGGCCCCAAGAGGGTCTCTCTTGTGATATTATTATCAAAACATTTTGTGAAAAATTTTCCAAGAAGTCAAAAAATTAACGTGAAGGAAAAACTTGTGAAAGAGAAAAAATAAAAATAAAAAGGGGTAAGGAGTTCTCTCATTGTGATATTAATATCAAAACATTAGGTGAAAAATTACTCAAAAAATTATCGTTAAGGAGAAACTTGTGAGAGAAAAAAACAAAAAAACAAAGAGGGTTTCTCGTTGTGATATTATTATCAAAAACATTAAGTGGTACTCAAGTTTTAGACATGTGCGGTTCGTTTCGTTCTGAATAAATATTCAGACAAATTTTTTGTTTTTCAGAGATTCAGATATATCTGTATAAACAAAGTTTACTAAATGCTCCGAATAAAGAAATGAAGTTCGAATAAAATTTTACATCAAATACAATTTGAATTAGAATTTTAAACATATTTCTGGAATCAAAGACAGTGTGTGTGTTATTAGAGAAGCAATTCAAAATAATGCTATTTTTTTTAAGCCAAAGGTGATTTAGAGAGTCATTGTAATCATTGATGAAGAAACTTTTCGATTTGGCCGATTCAATATTTATTAGTTCGAACGTTTCGAATCAAAAAAATCGGTAGATTTGAAGAAAATTTGAAAAAGACTTAAAACGAATTCCGAATACGAATCCCAAATACGAATTGAGCGAATCAACCAAATTTAATGAAACCAAAATAACTAGATTAAGGAATCTAAACAATTTTTTTCGTAATGCACATGTCTATCCAGTTTCCTCCTACACTCCAAATGCCGGTAGGTAATTGGCTCCTGTCTAAATTGGTCCCTAGTATGTATGAATGTGAGTTGGGGACCTTAACTTGTAAGCGCCTTAATGGCAGGGACTGATGTCAATGAGCAATATAAACACAAAAAATGTGCAAGTGATCAATTAACATCAAATAATAGTCCCAGATATTGGTGATCCAACACATAAAATTATTAAGCAGTGATAAACGCAAAAACTTGATGTGCTGATATTTTCATAATCACTTCACAGTGCTGTGTGCTCTGACCCGTGATCCACTGTTATATTACACAAGTGCTCCACCACCACCACATCTCCAATTTATATCTATATAAACATACAGGTCTAAATGCTCTTTTTCCAGTAAACAAGGTGTCTCCTCCACAACTCCTGGAATCCTGTGCCCGAGTTGGAAAAGAATCTGTAGGTCTCTTTAATTCCTGGTAAGGAATGGTACTCAAAGTTTTTTTCCCAATTAAACCAGTAAAACATTTTTTAAACAACACTCACTCACGCTCAAAAGTGTCACAGACTCTGTTACAGCATTACAACATCCAATTAGGAACCCACTTTTGGTTTTGGCTATGGACCGGCAGTGACATCACTTGGCTCCGCCCGACTTGTTGCGTCACTCACGTGTCTTCTTCAGGGGTATATTGTAATTCCTGCCACAGCTATCGCATGTATACACTCCTGGTTGCTGTCTTTGGAGCTAAAGTACTAGCAGCAAATTAGGGCCAGTAAAAATGTGGCTCAATTACATGGTTTTATCTCCCCTCTATTGCTAAATGAGCCCTAAGTGCTAGATGAATGAGCTCACGCACGCACGTGCAGAAGTTGCATTTTCACAACCTAGGCAATCAAGGCAGCTGAAAACTTCTGAACCTGGAAGAGGATGGAGAAGAAATGGAAGCACCAGCCATGGGGGGAAAATGGGGTCTGTGGACATTGCACTTAGATTGTAAGCTCTGCTTCCTCCCTTATTGAATTGTATGGTAACTGTAGTGTCTGCCCTAGCATTGTAAAGCGCTGTGCAAACTGTTGGCGCTATATAAATCCTGTATAATAATAATAATTGACGCACTGGATTGGGGCATTTTACAAGGTAAGAGTGCCATATTATTTAAGCAATGCATACTTGCACATTATGACCAAAGCTCATAGAGGACCTAACGTTTAAGTCCGCTTTAAATATGAACTCCAGGTAAATTGCTAATTGAAATACAGACAAGGAGCTGTTTTAATTGCTGGAGGATGCTGGAGGATGTAAACTTCCATCCAGTCCTGAGATAGACAGTACTGTACAGCCTGCATGGTCACCAGACATTTCTCTTCTGCAGCTAAGCAATACATATAGATGGACACCCCATCCCAAGCCGGGGATTGGACAGTGGAGGAGTAGCAACAGATGGCTAAAATTATCTCTCTGCTCTCTATTTTTGCCAGCACATGTAGAATGCAACAGAGGATGATTGGACCCTAGGGCTGCTCCATCCCAGTCAGAGCTCTGCTGTACACTGGCTAAAATCACATCAAATTCAGGTATCTACATTAGATGCTTTCAGAACACATTGTATATATATATATACAGTATATATATATTTTTTTTTTTTCATGCCTAATACATACTGTAGCTGTAGTATTAATTTCTGTTTTTTTTTATCTACTTGTGAACTGTAACTTTAGTTAACATCTGAGCCTTACACCTTACCTGAACTCCTAAAATTATCACCTAAAGCCAACCTGTTCCTCGACAATAGCAGTAATACCAATGCTGGAAATACAATCATATCAAAGATGTCATGCAATAAAAGCCTTTGCTTACACTTGTAATAGGCCAAGTTATGAATGCTTAGAATCCCGCACATAAAGCGCTATTAAACCCAAAACCACAAACTTATATACTGCAGCTTGCCAATCCCTAAATTAATTGACTGCATTCGTTTTTAATTTTTTTTTTTTCCTTTATTTTCACCTATGATCTGGCCCATAAGACGCTTCCTGTCTTAGGGTGTCTCCACTTTGGATGGAGGAGCAATGGAGGTAAATTTTGACAACATGTTGTCAGTCTAGGGCAGTGATGGCGAACCTTGGCACCCCAGATGTTTTGGCAGTACATTTCCCATGATGCTCATGCACTCTGCAGTGTAGTTGAGCATCATGGGAAATGTAGTTACAAAACATCTGGGGTGCCAAGGTTCGCCACCACTAGTCTAGAGGGAGGGTAATATTAAGCAGGCTATTTATGGATGGAAATTTGGCTGTTTCAGCAGGGACCTGCGGAATCTCAATCCATGTATGAGCAGGCTGATTGTATGTTGGTTGATCCATCAATTTATCAGATTTTTTTCACATATGGTTACTGTCTGCGACAATAGCCGCTAGCAGTAAACATTGTATTCTGTGCCCCCTGCTGGCAGAAATAAAACAGCGCAGTGGGAGGCATTCCCCATAGGGTTATCACCTAATCCCTTTAAACCAGGATACACATTAATTACACAGGTTCTGTTGTTTCTGAAGGTGGTATTTACCACTTGCCGACTGCCCGCCACAGATATACTGCGGCAGTCTCGGCTGCACGAACCGACGTACCTATACCAGTGGATCTACGTGATTATGCACAGCCAAGCCTCCCGCAGTCTGGTTTCCCCTGTGTCTAATCACAGCGGGAGCACGGCTCCGGTGGTGAGCGCGCCGCCGAAACCGCGTGCACATAACCACGTATGTCTACATGATTATGCACAGCCAAGCCGCCCTGCCACAGTAAATCTGCGTGGGGCGGGCGGCAAGTGGTTAAGGGATGAGGTGACATCCCTTATTCCAAAACCAACACTGACTGCGTTGATAGGAGAATCAAGCAATTTCCTTCCACCACAGAAATAAAATTGTATCATCCATGGCCAGCTTTAGGCTAGCAGATTTAGATGGACTAGCAGACTAAACCCAAACTCCAGCCAGTGGCGGCCCGTGCATAGGGGGCGCCAGAGCGCCACCCCCCCTAAAAAAAAAGAAAAAAAATAGAAAAAAAAAATGACAAAAATAACAAATAAAGTTTTGAAAAAAAAAAAAATCGTGTTCGCAGGCCTATGCGCTGGGCCTGGTGGCTATGGGGGGGGGGGGGGGTTTACGACCCAGAAGAGGCGCCGATTGGCTGCGCTCTGGGGGCGTAACCTGGGCGCAGGAAAAAGCGCTGAGCCACCCCCACCTTCGTGATATCCTGGCTGTGATTGGTCCAGTCTCCAGCCTGGACCAATCATCATCCAGGACATCGCTGACTCGCAATGGGGGCGGTGCCGGTGCGTGCGTCAGTCACGCACCGTCACCGCCCGATCTCCTTCCCGCCGCCCGGACCGGAAAACAGAAGACTGAAGAGGAGGACGTCCACGGCGCTGCTCGTCTCGGTTCCCGGAATCCCGCCATCCCGCCGCCGTCAGAAGGTAAGTGATTGAAGCCGACCTGTGCCCTCACCTTTGCCATGCCTTTCCCATCACCTGTGCCATGCCTATGCCATCACCTGTGCCATCACCTGTGCCATGCCTATGCCATCACCTGTGCCATGCCTATGCCATCACCTGTGCCATCACCTGTGCCATGCCTATGCCATCACCTGTGCCATGTCTATGCCATCACCTGTGCCATCACCTGTGCCATGACTATGCCATCACCTGTGCCATGCCTATGCCATCACCTGTGCCATCACCTGTGCCATGCCTATGCCATGCCTATGCCATCACCTGTGCCATGCCTATGCCATCACCTGTGCCATGCCTATGCCATCACCTGTGCCATCACCTGTGCCATGCCTATGCCATCACCTGTGCCATGCCTATGCCATCACCTGTGCCATGCCTATGCCATGCCTATGCCATCACCTGTGCCATCACCTGTGCCATGCCTATGCCATCACCTGTGCCATGCCTATGCCATCACCTGTGCCATCACCTGTGCCATTCCTATGCCATCACCTGTGCCATCACCTGTGTCATGCCTATGCCATCACCTGTGCCATGCCTATGCCATCACCTGTGTCATGCCTATGCCATCACCTATGCCATCACCTGTGCCATGCCTATGCCATCACCTGTGCCATCACCTGTGCCATGCCTATACCATCACATGTGCCATGCCTATACCATCACCTGTGCCATGCCTGTACCATGACCTCAAAGTCATGCAATTTTTTTACCGCGTTTTTTGCCGCGAAGCAATACCTTTTACATTTTTCTTTTTGCGCCCCCCCAAAAATTTTGAGCACCAGCCGCCACTGACTCCAGCTAACACTTTTTAAGCAGTTACAGCAACATTTTTTTTTTCTTTTGGAATACATTTTTAGCATAAATTAATAAAAGGGGATCACTGTGCGCTCTCCTCTCAGTGTTGAATGTCTCTACCCTCTAAATGTCACTTTTACAAGACATATTTGAAAAAGTTGTCAAAAAGCAGAATTACTGTCCGGATCACCAGGTGAAAATAAAGAGAAAAAAAGGCTAGAAAAAGAAAACAAATGCAGCCATTAAATCTAAGAATTGCTAAGCTGCAACATAATAAATGATAATTTTTTGGTTTAGTACTGCTTTTAAAACCCCGCTGCAGGCTCTACTGGTCCACTATAGTTACCAGATCCGTGTAATCATTAATGGAGCAGTGTCTGGGACATTCTCTGACAGGACCTATTCAGTGATTGATGTCTTGATTTGGAGCTGGCTGGACAATTAGTTGCAATATTTAAAGACTTTATTTTGGCATATCATACGATATAATCAGGCTTTGTAACTGTTGATCATGACCTCTAATTATGGTGCTCAACCTGTTCCATGAAAAGATATGGCAGGTTAATTAGATACCATGTGTCCTCCTTGGTTCTCTAGAAATTGGATAATGCACAATGTCTGGAATAGTTAGACTTCATTGCATAGATTGATTTACTTGACAGCAGTCACACAGCTGCCACATTATGACAGACTTGAAGCATCACGTATAGCTCCCAACTATCTTTAAAAAAAAAATGATTGACTTCCATAACAGGATCCTAAGCAGTCTCAAAAGTTTTGTAAGTGTCCATAAAAATTATATTCTAACACAATATGGAAAATGACAGCTGGAGGAAGAAAGTTGAAACTCCAGTTGGTTGCAGTGGGGAGACACAGACATCTTTATTTCAAACACTTTAATAGATAAGACCTTAGAAAAGATACAGGATCTTTGCGAATGACCAGAATCTTAGAATTGGTGTTTGTTTCTTATGGTAATGCCCAGCTACCCATGTCTTGTTACCAAAAGCTTGCAAATTGGCCTTGAAATTGGCTCTCTAGACTTTACTGAAGGTTGGGTGCTACATTCAACATTTGCAGACTTCATGCTAGGTCAGCGAATCCTCCCACAAATGGATTCCAGGCTAGTTTGCTCAACAAAAGGGAAATATCCCATCTCAGTTTTTCCCCTCTGTAAGGGCTCATTAACACTTGCAGCAAGGACTGATGCACCTGTGAAAAGCAATCCACGTGTCACGATCAGAGGTCGGACTTGGAGACCAATGGCTATAGCAGTAGAGAGGATCCACCGACCAGCAGTAAAAGTGAACAGGCAGGTCACAATGGCAGATGACACAGACTCGCTTGAGGTGTGGGACCTAAACACTAACTGGTATTCACCAGAGCTCCTGATGGCGGAGATGGGTTTTGCTGTATGTTAGTATCAGGTGGTGGTCCTTAGGATTTCCCCACCAGGAGGTAAGCAACCAAGGGTCCAGCAGCAGATATAGCAGGTAGGGATCAAGGAGAGGCATAGCCAGTAAACAAGCCAAAATTTGCTAACAAGTGATTGCCGGTTGGGATCAAGCGGAAGTGTAGTGGAGGAACAAGAAAAAGGTCAGTAACAAATGGTAGCTAAGATACAGGTGGCAGCAGGACTGACAGGAGTGAGATATTGGGGTTGATTTACTAAAACTGGAGAATGCAAAATCAGGTGCAGTTTTGCATAGAAACCAAACGGCTGCCAGGTTTTTGGTCAAAGCTTAACTGAACAAACTGAAGTTAGATGTTGATTGGCTACCATGAACAGCTGCACTCTCCACTTTTAGTAAATCAACTCTATTGGCTGGAGAGAGCCCAATAATCTGGCAAACAGGAAATGCAAAAACATATGTTAAATATGAAGTTTATGGGAGGAACAAAGGGTTCAAGGTTCAAGAGAAACAAGAAAAAAGGCAAGGTTTTCTAATGAATCAGGCAGGGAGCTGTCCAGAATTTCAGGTGGCCCAGCAAGAGGAGATAAAGCCAGACACAGCAGAGATTGCATGTTCATATGAGGACCCTGACACCTTGTTCTGGTCCCTTTGTTTGACAAGTAGTGACGAGGCACTTCCTCACTGTCTGTTTTAACCCCTAAATGTTGCACCACCATGCAACAACAATATTCTTTGCATGCAGTGGTGGGGTGGTTGTAGCATAGCCCCATTCACTATCGCCTGTTGAATGCGACAGGGGATATAATTCCATTTGAGCACAGTCAGTTTTTTGTTAAAAGTAACAAACAGGTTATACACACCTGCTCTGTGCAGTGGTTTTTCTGGTCCCTCACTGGTGCTCATGGCTCCTCTCTCCTGCCAGGTGCCCCTACAGCAAGCAGCTTGCTCTGGGGGCACCCAAGCAGATGTGTTCCCGACCGGCAGCTCTCTGTGTTCACACATGGACCCACTGTTCGGCCCAACCCCATCTGCCTCCTGGCTGAGATTGACAGCAGCGGTAGCCAATAGTAAGAGGCAAGGCTCTCGTGGACATCGCTGAAACAAGATGGGGCTCAGGTAAGTAATAGAGGGGTCTGGGGGGCTCCTGCATATTGAAGGATTTTTTACCTTCATGCAAAGAATGCATGCAGGTAAGAAAACCTTGTGCCTTTACAATTACTTTAAGCCCAGATGAAGGGGGAATATGTTTGGCTCCCAAAACACGCTGGCTCTATTCTGCTATGAATCTATTTTGTTATTAAATTACATTGGACTCTTGGATGATTATATGGCACTCTCATTGGACTATGTATGTATGTGGATTCTCAACTCAACTGTTTCTAAGGGCTGTCTATATTTTGTGAAGTGCTGTCGAGCCGAAGCCAGTGTGCCCCGTGACAATTTCGGTGACCCTTAAAAAATCCAATTCAGCACCCCGTTTATTCTTGTGTTAGGAACCAATAAGCGCTTGCTGCATTGCTCATGTACTGACAGGGGGAGAGTGTAGCATGAGCCAAGGGATGACCTCTGACCCAGAGTAGACCGGCAGTGAGTCCAAGCTGTGCTGCTTGAGGACCTGGCAGGGGTGCATGAATCATAAGACTGACTGGACAGAATTACAAATCACTTGGCAAGTAAAACATTTCCCATATTTCTATTTCAAGTGTGTATTTAGTGTCTTGCCTGGAGTTCAGCTTTATGCTAGATTACCATCGAAGATTATCCTAATTGTAGACTCCCCTTAATTTTGTAGGATTTAGACGGTTTTAAATGTTTTTGTTCTATAGAGTATCATAACGTTTATGAAAATCTTCTGTTACAAGGCTAACAAATACTGGCACTTCCACCTCTGTATCCAGCAGATTAGTCACACAAGGGGATATTTCTGTCCCTTCAGCAAACCAGTCAGCAGGTACACCAGCCAAAACCTGACAACAATGTTTGTAGAGGAATCAGCTGCCTTTCGGCCCTCTCGGGCCTTAATCTGGCTGCCGATTCAGAGGAAATAAAGGAGACTATAATGGAAACAGGTGGGGTTTATTAATTAATTCACATATGTTAGAGTGTATCACTTTCAGGGAATGAAATGTGTTTTTTAATTAAAGAAGAACCCCAAATAACACATGAATTCTGTGATTAATATTTAAAGTGAAAGCATAATTTACCTACAGCTGTTTTTTGGAGTAGAAGTAAAATGCTGTCCATAAAATGTTTGGGGCCTGCAGCAAGAATTAACGGCAGTAACTATCAATATCTTGCTTCTGGCTCTTCCAGGGAACCTTTATCATCTACTCCTTTTTGATGACTTTGGAGGGTTAAGTGATTGTAAAGTTTTTTTTTTTTCTTCAATAAAAATAACAATTATGTTATACTTACCTCCTCTGTGCAGTGGATTTGCACAGAGCAGCCTGGATCCCCCTCTTCTTGCGTCCCTCTTCAGCTCCCCTGGCCCATCCCTCTTTTTGAGGTGCCCCCACAGCAAGCAAGTGGCTATGGGGGCACCAAACCGAGTCACAGCTCCCTGTATCCATTCAGACACAAAGCTGTGGTTCATACTCGCCCCCTCTCTCTCTCCTGATTGGCTGACTGACTTTGATTGACAGCAGCAGGAGCCAATGGCGCTGTGCTGCTGTCAATGTCTTAGCCAATGGGGAGGGGAGTCCCAAGCGGCTGAGACAGTCTTGGACATCCCTGAATCGAGAGGGTGCTCAGGTTAGCATTAAAAGGGACTGAGGGGGCTGCTATACACAGAAGGTTTTTTTAATCGATCAGAAGAAAAACCTTCTGAGTTTACAACTCCTTTAGCCACTCTCAGCCACAATGAATTTTGCAGGATTTAAAATGGTTGTAAACCCTTACACACACCCACTGAAATGACTGGCCGCAGGTGATACACAAAGATGAAATAAACCATCCTACATAAGTTGTACCTGTTTATCTACGGCATTATCTCATCTACAGCTTCCTAAAGCACATATACAAAGCATTTATTCAGCTCAAGCAGGCAGGGGCCAGGGATCTGACATCAGACACTGCAGAGCATAGATTAGGGAGCTAAGTGTAATCTGAGAACTGAGTGGAGGGAATGGACACACCCCCATTTACAGTCTCAAAGGAAAACATACACAGCTGAGGATGTCAATTACCTTCTGTATGCTAGAGGGGGGGCAGAGATGTCTGCCGGTATTTTGTGTCGACAAATCCTGTCAGAAGTGACTCAAGTAGATAGCAGATATAGGAGAGAGCAGATAGGAACCACATTAGGGGTTTTGGATTGAGGTAAGTACACAACATAGAGGGATATGCTTTGTTATTTTTTAATTTAAGGAGGTCGGCAACCACTTTAATGCTGGTATTGATGCCACACTTTTAACAGAAACAAAATTTTCTGAGCTTATTGATTCCAATTAAAAGGGCAAAAAGCAAGCCGCAGATGATTGTTTGGACCAGTGCTGGATTTAAAGTGGAACTTCAGCCTAAAGGGAAAGCTCTGCTTTATGTCTTCCTCCCCCCTCCACTAACACTTTAGGAGATTTGTTTTAATTTTGGGGGGTAGGGCGACCGGTACCTAGTTTTGATAAGTACCCGCTCCCACTTCTGGTTGGATTGCCTAGGAGATTCTGACTGAGGTTCACCCCCCTTGGGACATGTCACAGGTCCCATGTGACTGCAGGCAGCTTCCCACACTAAATATGCCGGGGACCAGAAAACCAGTAAAGAACTGGCCTGGATCTGGACGGTGCTGGATGCTTAGAGAGGTAATTGTCCTTTTAATTAAAGTCAGCCGCTACAGTATTTGTAGCGGCTGACTTTTATTTTTTTTTGCAAACAGGCTTAAGATCCTTTTTAAGTAGTGCTATACATGGAGCAAATTTCTTTCCTGCAACCATGGGTCAATTCCCCCATCAACACAGTCAGCATTGCCAGGGGGATATATCCTACAGAGCCATTGCATTCTCCCAGCAGAGGACAGGGGAAGTGGTCCCCGCTGGAAAAAGACAGTGATTACTGCTAGCAGCTATACCAACTGCTAGCAATAATCCAATGTAAAATCCAACCAGGTGGTTGTAGCCAAGTTATTTGATCGATCAACTTGGTACATTTAGCCTGCCCATACATTGTTTGAATCATGGCAAATTCGAACAGTCTATGGCCGGCCGCTGTGCTGATCAAGGCACTAATCCTGTAACACTCTCACTAATCTCGGGCGCTGGAATAAAGAGAGTCTATTCTGGCTCACTGCATACACATGGAAAGAAGAAAGATAAGACATTGCACTGCTGAGCAAACAGCCCAAGTGTAGAAGGTGCAATTGGCTTCAGCTTGGCTCCTTACAGGCCATGCCCCCTGATAAGTTTTGCCCAACCCACAAGACTTAATCATAGCAGTTTAAATATTTATTTCTACTTCTATGTTGCTGTCCTTACTATTCATTTTAAATGGGGCAGTGTGTTGAAGGAATGATTTGACTGCATTAACACAACGAGCTTTAATGCACAATAGCACATTGCATTAAAGCATGAGCATTAACACACAGTCTGAATTGGTGGTAATAGGTGGTATCGGTCAACGATTGCTGGGCATGACTTCTAAGTGAGGCTATGCTAAAGGAGGTCCCCGTGGAGTTCCTGGTATACCTCCATAGTGTGACTTAAAGAGACCTAATTTCACTTATAGGTTGAACAGGAGAATGAGAACCAATGCTTTCACCCCCCCCCCCCTGAATATGTTTTACCCATGTGTGGGGTTTCAACAGTGACATTAAGTGAAGAAATTAAAATTGCTGGTTAGGCTAAGGCACACTTTCAAAATTGTGTCTTTGAGTCCCAGAAAAGGGAACCCACAAGAAGAAACCTGTGTGAGATGCCTCAGAAGAAAGCTGCAAATGGGTTGTGGATTTTATTTAGACAGAGAGGACATTCTCAGGGAACTTAGCTAGGTTTGTGTAGAGAAAGTTAAAGCTTGACATGGCCGACCGACCTCTATGGAGAAATACTAGTTCACTGGCTTTCTCTGGCTTTAGTGTTTTCTGATTTACTGACCTGGAACAAACATGCAGATTAAAAAGCCAGACTGAAGTCTGAGCTCCTGAGTCCTGATCAGAGTAGGGATTCAGAAATGGTCAAATATGTTGAATCTGCATGAGAGTCAGGCAACTAGCATTCTCAAAAGAGGTGGGGGTGAACCATAACAGCACCAGCCATATACAGTGGGTATAGAATAAAAATCACCCCCTTTAAAATAATCACATTTTGTTGCTTTGCAGCCTGAAATAAAGACAGACACAGTTTACATTTTATCAAGCTGTATTTACTAGTGCCACTTATAACATCCAAGTAAAAGATAGAACACCAACTTCAAAAACAGAATCACTGAGTTGAAAAAGGATTCTGTCAGTATTGTGTTGGACCACCTTTTTGCTTTAATTACAGCCTCTAGTCTGTTAGTATATATGTCTCTACTAACATTGCACATCTAGACTTTGCAATATTTGCCCACTCTTCTTTTTAGACCTTTAGTTCACTTAAATTTGATGGTAACCGTTTGTGGACTGCAGTCTTCAAGTCATTACACAGATTTTCAATGGGGTTTAAGTCTGGTCTCTGACTAAACCATGCAAGGACATTCACTCCTTTCTCCTTCAACCACTGTGTGGTAATTTTTGCTGCGTGCTTTAGGTCATTGTCATTTTGGAATGTAAACCTTCTTCTCATTGTCCCCTTCTGCCTCAACTTTCTGGAAGAGGGCAGCAGATTTTCCTCAAGAATTTGATGGTATTTTGCCCCATCCATTTTTCTTCTATCCTGACAAGTGCTCCATTCCATTTTGCATAGAAACATCCCATAACAGGATATTACCATCTCCATGCTTCCCTATAGGAATGATGTTATTTGGATGGTGAGCTGTATTGGATTTCTGCCAGACATATCCTTTGGGGTTGAGGCCAAATAATTCAATTTTAGTCTGATGGAATTCCAATACAGCTCACCATCAAAATAACACCATTCCTATCGTAAAACATGGAGGTGGTAATATCCTGGACCACGACTCTGAGTCTGAATGGACATACAGAGCAGAGGCTTGGCTCGGGGCTGCCTGCTGTGGAGAGTTTTCAGCAGGAGGGAGGGCCCAGGAGCACCAGCAAGGGACCCGAGAAGAGGAGGCTCTGGACTGCTCTGTGCAAAACCATTACACAGAGCAGATAAGTATAACATGTTTATTATTTTAATAAAAAGCTGACTTTAATATCACTTTAATACACTGCAGTGTGCATGAGCATCATAGGAAAAGTAGTTCCAAAATATTTGTGGCACCAAGGTTTGCCATCACTGCCATAGAGGAACCATGTTCCTCTCCTTCTGTACTGCTACTGTGATAAAGAGCAACCTGCAGTGGAGAAAATAGACTGCACCTACCTACACAGAGATTGATGTGAATGTGTGATTTTTAAAGTGCTACATAAATTGTCAGTGATATATAAATAAAAAACATGTATGATTCTGCGCTAGGATTAAGGTGTATCATATAAATTATAAGTGTACAGAAAAAATAATAAACAAGAAAGCAGCTAGAACAGATACAAAACCTTCAACAAACTTCAATACACAATGTGCAGTGCTTTCATAAAAAAGCAGAACAGTAAGGGCTCTTTCACACGGGCGATCCGATCAGATCCGCCTGTCAGTTTTTTAGGCGGATCTGATCGGATCCTCCATGTAGCTCTATGGAGCAGCGGGTGTCAGCGGAGACACCTCCGCTGACACCAGCTGCCATCTGTATCCGATCCTGTCCGTGAAATCTGGACGGATGGAAATCCTATTTTTCCATCCGTTCAGTAATCGGATCGGATCGAATCTGATGAGCGCGGACAGGCGGTCCGCTCTCATCCGATCCCCCATAGAGGGCAGCGTGGGCTGAGACACCTCCCTCTCCGCTCTGCAAGCGGAGACGGAGCTGTCATCCGCCGGCTCAGCGGAGATCGCGGATCGATCGCCGCTGAGCAACACGGATCCGCCTACGGAGGCGGACCGTGTGAAAGAGGCCTAATTCATGCAATATATATAAATAAAACAAACCAAATAAAAAAACCAATAATAAAGGCAATCAGTATTCAAGTGCTCAAAATAAAGTCCTTAAAAGTGCAGAACTCCAAAAGGGCACGAAAAGGGAACTAACTCCATAAAGGGCACTCCAAAGATCCAGGAGAAATTACAGTGAGATTGGGTGCTTAACAGACTCAGATGACTTTGAAACAAATCAAAAGCCAGCATCGCTTTAGGTATGGTACCCAAACAATACCACAGTGAATAATGGGATAGCACTATGATCGCCAGCCCAACTCCAACTCCACTCTAGTTCAGTAGGGATATGTAAAACACAAGCACTCATATGGGGGTATTTACTAAAACTGGTGCATATAGAATCAGGTGAAGCTGTGCATAGTAACCAATCAGCTTCTAACTTCAGCTTGTTCAATTAAGTTTTGAGGTTAAAACCTAGAAGCTGACTTAGGGCTCTTTCACACCGGCGTTCCGTATGTCCGTTTTTCATCCCATCCGTTTGCGGATGAAAAACGGACATAATGTATCTCTATGTAAATACGGATGTCATCGGATGATCATCCTCTGACATCCGTTTTTTGTCAGTTCAGTTCAGTTTTTTTGAACGGAGGAGAACCCTATTTTTTCTTCCTTTCAAAAAACGGAACTGAAGCAAAAACGGATGTCAGTTGTGTCATCCGCAGACATCCGTATTTACATAGACATGCATTATGTCAGTTTTTCATCCGCAAACGGATGGGATGAAAAACGGACATACGGACCGGATGACACAAGTGTCATCCGTGTCCGTTACATAAAAAAAAAAAGGACCTGATCGGGCAAAAAAAAAGGAACGCCCGTGTGAAAGAGCCCTTACTCACATTTGATATAAAATTAACCAACATCAAGAAGCATTAAAGCGGAGTTCCGGGCACGAAAATTTTTTTTCAATAAAAATACCCCGGGACAGTCAGGGCTAGTACATTCCACAATGGATAGCCTCTGTACTGTCCCGGGTCACACTTACCTGCAAGAGGAAATACTTACCTTTAAAATTTCTTCTCCATCGTTGCCATCTCGAATGTGGGCATCTGAAGCCAGCGCGATCCTCTTCTGCGTCCTCTTCCGTGTCCTCTTCTCCCAGAATGCGCCTGCACCGGCCCCGCTCGTCACTTCCGGTGCGGCGCCTCATTCCTCCACAGCTTCTGGGCATGCCCAGAAGCGGTTTAGCAGGGAATGCGGCGTCGCACCGGAAGTGATGAGCGGGGCCGGTGCCGGCGCATTGATTCCTGGGAGCGATGACGTTCAGCTCCCAGGAATCATTGCAAACCGGAAGTGACGGCGTGGGCCAGGGCAGCCGTAACTCCGCTTTAAGCTGCAGCAGTAAAACCATCCACAGAATGTTCCTTCTGGCCCAGCAGTCCTTATGTGTAGTGATGTCACATTAGACACCTCCCAGCGCGTTTTGTTATAAGTTTAATGTCGTTAGGGCATGGATCCTCCCTAAAGCACTGCTAGCTTTTTATTTGTTTGAAAGCCATCTGAGTTCAGTAATCACCCAATCTCACTGTCATTTCTCCTGGATCTTTGGGGTGCCCTTTCTGGAGTAACTTCCCTTTTGGAGTTTGAAAACAACTTCTGCACTTTTGAGGTGCTATAGTAATACCTGTAATAAACAAATAATATTATGGCATGCCAAGAGATGAATCATGTAGATCTGTAAAGTTGATACAAGGGTCCACTTTAAGTGAACCTGTTGCTTTGACCTGCATGGGTAAACAACCAATTGTACTTTCAGAAATATTGTGAACAGTGCATCGTAAAACAAAAACGCAAACACATGCAACAACCTCTTCCATGTGTATTGCGGAATGTTTCTATCATGCCTGTAGTAATTTAGAGTCACCTCTAGTTTAAATGTATTATCAAGCTACCTTGCCTCTGGATTCCCTTGAGCTGCTACCCATGCAACCATTGATAGTAACAGGCTCCTGTAGACCTAGTCAAACTCTTACAAAGACGTCTTCACGCCCTGAAAACACTGCTGAAACACCCAATTTAGAGGGTGATTTGATTTTCGCCTCTCCACCTGTGCCAACCATTTTTACCAAAAATAGCGCACTCTATATATTTTACATTTCGAATTATGCTCCCTTGGGGATTCCCCCGAAAAACCAGCTTGTAACTTATTATATCCAGAAACATACTTAGTGTGTTATTTCACAGAACAAACACTTAAACACATCTGCAAAAATCTAACTGGCTGCCAGTAGTACTTAGCGGAATTTGGCTCTCATGTTTTACAGGAAACAGGAATTTTTCGAAACCCGGTCTTTTTTTTTTTTCTTCTCTGTGTTCAGAAAAAATAATTAATACACCAGGTCATGTTTAGCACTGCCAGTTGTGTGTTCATTACATTATAATTTCAAAGCTTGTTCCGTGTGTTAAAAGTCACTGGCTGCTGCGTGGCACTCTCCTCCTTTTTAGTCGTGTAGGTTTATACCGAGTCTGTGAATATTCATGTCTGCGAAAAATAATAACAGTATTATTGTTGCAGAAATCTACAGGGAAGCTATCTGCCAGCAAGAGATTATTTAAAGCAGTTTCTCCGATCGGCACTCTTCCCCTCCCTCCCTCCTGCAAAAAAAAAAGAAAAATCCTTGTAGAAAACCAAGCAATTTTTTTTTTTTTTCTAAAGCTGTGTTTCCAAGGATAAAATCTTACTTGCAAAGGTTCTTATTACACATCTATACCCTTAAGCTGCAGAGATGACACTGCTTGCTTACAGGTGGTAGGAGTGAAAAAGCAAGCACGACGCAGAGGCCCCCAAAGTCTCAAGTCAGTGCAATCATCTTCAACTCCCAAATTGTCCTAGAAGGGGAATGGCACAGGATTTGTCTTAGGCTGTTTGGCCAAACTGGGGCACAGATGGGATAATGACTTTTACAAACAGCATTTTGATGAGAGGAGGGGAGAAGGAATCGTATGTAAAATGCACAAAGGCTGCATAAATACACTGATGCCTGCAGCTGGAACAAACTAAAAAGATGTTTAATAATTTAGAACCAAGCAGGCAGGGCCTGTGCAGCTGTTGTGTGCAGGCGACCATGAAAGGCTTCCATTTGACAGCTGGCTTCATCTTTCCCCAGTTGCTACGTGGAGAAGAGAATGCAGATTTGGGATTAGCCAATCCCTGGCACCCTTGCCCATCTGCCACAAAGACCCCTGTGCTCTGACTCCTCTCATTAGAAAATCACGTACAAAAAAAAAAAAAAAAAATTACAATAAAAAAAAAAATAAATAAAAAAAATAAAAACCCACACTCTCCTAAACATATGTATGCATCACTATCAGCCGTCAGCCATTGCGAGGGTCTGTTGACATTCCGCCAGTACATGTCTGCTGTCATTTGTGCTTCAGGGCAAGTTTTACATTTCACACATTTGCAGAAATACAAAATGCTGCTGGATGCAAACAATTCAGGGCCTAATTGGCTGAATTACTTTAATGTTACCTTGTGTCCCCCATCTGATTAACATTGCTCAGCTGGGAGCTCCAAGGGAGGAGGAGGACTAGAGGATCTGGAGGGCAGGTGAAGCTCTGTTGCCCGTAAATAGGAGATCCTCCTTAGCAAACTCCCAGCTGAGATCCAGCAGGCCTGTGCCAGACCGATAGCTGCTCGCAGTGATGCTGGGCCGTCGTGGTTTGTTTGAACTGCACAGAATAGAAGCACGGCAGCATTTTGGTTTCTCGGGTTTTAAAGGACGACTTTTTTTTTTTTTTTTTATAAACCAGAAGGATAAATTATTTTAAAATGAAAAAAGGAGTAATAAAAATACAAATAATAGAGCCTTGGTTTATTGAAAATGGAATTTATTGTTATATAGAGAAAGATGTTTATAAAACTCAGACTGAAAATTATGAAGTTTCACATTAAAAGAACATTATAAAATAAAGTTACAACTCTTTGTTATAAATTCTACTTTGAAAATGAATATACAAACCACAACAATGGTTTTTCATATTATGAATGCCCTATAGTCTTACTTTGCCATTTTCTTTTTAACTTTTAAAATATTTCAATACCCATTCATGTTTGGAACCCTTTACATTATTCTGAAAGCAAAAAAAAAAAAATAGACGGCTTTAAAACAAATGAGACTTATAGCATAGACCTTGGGAATAATCAGTAAAGAGTTGTTTCCCGAATCAATGGGTAATGTGGCAACTTTGGTTTTTAAAGGGGACTGAACCTAATTTGTTAACATAAACATATGTCTTAGATTGTAAGCTCTCATGAGCAACGCCCTTGTAACCCTTTTGTATTGAATTGTATTGAAACTGTAATGTCTCCCTTTGTTTTGCACAAACCATTGTATATAAATTATGTATTATAATTATAATGTTAACAGTCTGCCTATGATGGGTAAAGAGTCATAGGGACCTAAATGTTTATTTTAGGCTGAACATGCTTTTCCAGGCTCCCTCCAGTTATGCCCGCATAACCAAAAGCCACAACCTATGGTCATGTGATGTCTTCTGAAGGGACTTAAGGACAAGGCTCACATGCAATAGGTAAATCGGACCTTAAAGTAGAACTAAAAGCCTTTTTTCATTTTGAAAAGAGTATGGGAGGGTTATAACTACTGTCTCTTTTTTTCCCTCTGTATCCCATTTGGGAGATTTCCCTTTACTTCCTGTCCCATACCTCCCAACTGTCACTGATTTTGAGGGACTGTCCCTGAATTGGAACAAAGTCCCTCTGTCCCTCTTTGCTCCTCATTTGTCCCTCATTTTGGTCTGATGTATACACCTGTATTATAAATGCACTATTTAGCTAACAAAAAGTGTTTCACAGTGGTAAACCATTCATCCAATTTCTAAATGGTTGCATTTGTACATTTCAAAAGTATAAAGGAATTGTAGTGGTTAAAAAAAAAAAAGCAATTGTGGGTTTAACCAATCAATTTTTGTGTATTAATTCCCCATGTAAGGGGGCGTGGCAGGGGGGGTGTCCTATGAATACATAATTTTGCTGATAGGAGTCCCTCATTCCCGTCTCAGAAAGTTGGGAGGTATGCCTGTCCTATAGCTAAAACAGAAAGCGAGAGTAAATCCCTCCAAAATTTCCAGAACATTGTCCCCATTTAAAGATATTCTCCTTATTCCTATTCTGGTGACAACCTAAAATTTGGAATTTTCTTTCATTGTTCGGATTGTCTCACTCATTCCTTAGAGACCATAGGACCAATGCCTGGGCCAACTATAGGAACCATCCATGGAACCCTAGCTTTTTTCCAGAGGCTGTCAGGGGTTCCTTGAGCAATGAGCAATTTCCGCCTCTCAGTCAGATAATTAACTACTGACAACAATGTAAGGGGCATTCTTTCTAGTGACCAGCACACTAATGTACAATGAGCTGTAGACATTGTAGCTATTAGCTACACCGGAAAGTTATTTTATTGGTTCTTTCACCTTAACCGGTTCTGGACCCCCCACCGCATATTTACTGCGGCAGGCTGGCCCTCATGTGCGAAATGACGTAGACCTACGTCGGTCGCACGCCTGCAGCTAGGGCAAGCGCGCGCCACCAGCGACGTGTTCCCGCCCCCACTTGGCAGTGGGGACTCCGATGCACGGATGAGGTGGCTTCAATTGCCGCTTGACACCCGCGATCGCTCCCCGCTGAGAGAGAAGGACTGTCGGCTGTTGTAAACACAGCTGACCGTTCTTCTCTCTGGAATGATCACAGAGCTCCTGTGATCCTTCTATATAGGATCACAGGTCTCTAGGATCATTTCACAAGCCACGCCCCCCCACAGTTAGAATCACTCCCCTAGGCTCACATTTAACCCCTTGATCACCCACAGTGTTAACCCCTTTCCTGCCAGTGTCATTATTACAGTAACAGTGCATATTGTTAGCACTGATTACTGTAGTAATGTCACTGGTCCCCCTAAAAGTGTCAAAAATGTCAGTTAGGGGTCCGATAAAAATCGCAGATGGCCGCCAATACTAGTAAAAAAAAAAAGCAATAAAAATGACATAAGGCTGGCCATACATGTTCAGCTTTTGTTGTACAATTTTCTGTTAGATCAACCACAAACCACAAATTGTGAGGTCAAAGCTAAACAACACATTCACTTGTATCTAATTAGGCAGGCCTTCATACTACATACTTGAAGGTAAATTTCAAGAAAATTGGACAGAAAATTGGACAGAAAATTGTATCATGAATAGCCAGCCAAAATCTTTCCCATAGATAGTAGACGCGATAACTTTTGCGCAATCCAATCAAAATACACTTATTGTGATTTTTTTTTACCAAAAATATGTAGCTGAAAACAAATTGGCCTAAAATGTTAAACAATTTTGATTTTTACATTTTTTTGGGAGAATGTTATATAGCAGAAAATGAAAAATATTGTTTTTTTTTTTTTTTTTTCAGAATTGTAGCTCTTTTTTTGTTTATAGCGCAAAAAAAAAAAAATCACACAGGTGATAAAATACCACCAAAATTGTGGGGAAAAAAAGGACATCAATTTTATTTTGGTACAACATCGCACGACCGCGCAATTGTCCGTTAAAATAACGCAGTGCCAAATCGCAAAATATGGACTAATTAAGGGGGAAAATCTTCCGGTCCAGAAGTGGTTAAAGAGGTTAAGAAAGGCTAGCCTAGGCTCTTGGTTATGTCAGTAGCATTGCACGGAGTCTGGAGCAGCATATCCAGAAGAGTGTTTAAACCCTGCTGTCAATCTCCATTTATCTCTCCCAGCAATACAAGAGATTTACATTAACATCTTTTTCTGAACTATTAAAGTATTGCTGTGCACTTTTCTTTTTCGCAGTCATTATGGATCCTTCATTTAGTGCTATCCCCTTGAGCCCCTGAACTGTACTGTAATGCCTACAGGAGAGCATACTAACATGCTTGTCCATGCAAGACATATGCAGTTCAACTCACAGCAGCCTCAGGAATGATGAAGGGAAATCTGCAGACTTTTGTGAAAAGTCCAGAAAAAAAGAATAATTCAATAAAAAAAAATATACCATATAATGTCTGAGGAATTTTTAGAATACATAAGCACAGGAGAATATGTGTAAAAATCTTCTTCAGGGAATATTCATGATTTGTCCATAGAGAATTTTCTTCTCTCCATGGAACCCTGTCTATTTGTGCCAGAAATGTGTATCTGAGATGCAATGGCCACCCAATAGAGTATTACCAGGGTTTGGGATATTTAGACCCATACACATATGCTAGGACCAGTTTAGACAATGGCCTGTTAAACTACAGTATGAGCATATCCATGGAGTGTGGAAGGAAACCCATGAAACATGCAAACTCGTTGCATGATCGTATCCTGACCAATATTCAAACCAAGAACCCCATTGCTTGTAGACATATGTGCAATGTACTAAGCCTTGCTCTCCCTCTTACTGGAAATACCCTATTGAGCCTATATAATGCAACCAATCTTCTGTCATGGGCCACATGATATCACAAGATACAGAAATAATTGGCTTTCTGTTCTCTCCAGACAGTGGACCGTACATTGCATACCCCTGTATGTTGTGGTCTTTAAGGTGCCCATCTAATAGTTTTTTGAAACTATTGATGCTCCCTGCTCCCAAGGCTTTAGGAAGACTCCCCTTTTGTTAAACATCTCCCTAAATAATTGCTACTTAAGCCATTTAGTATTTAATACTATTAAATACAACTGTAGCCAGGTGCAGAGATACTGGCGTGCCCTCACTTGTAGGCAGGTGCAGTCTATTTTCTCCACTGTAGGTGGTGCTCATCCGCAGCGGCATTGAAGTTGGAGGGGAAGTCAGGAGTAACATGGTTCTTCTATGGTTTCCTGGTTCACTGGGGAAGCTATCTGATGGGATGCTGCTGCACCATGTGACAATGCATCCATCTTTGGACAGGCAGAGCCTATTTAAGGCCCTGGATCCCAGGCTTGATGCACATTTCACTTGTGGGTAGTGTACATAGGTGTGCACAGCCTATTGCATTAGGGTGTGCACCCCAAAGATCAAACACACATGCTTTTCTCTGCAGCCTCAGCTGCACTGCTCAGTGAATGAATGGGAAGTGATCTGTGCTGAGCGGCTTCCTGTTCATTCACAAACTGAAGCATAATAAGCACAGTTTCTATGCTTCAGTTATGATTACACACAGTGAGTGAGTGTGTTCACTGTGTTCATTCAGAAAAGGAAGGGGCTGGTAAAATACATATTGATTAGCCCCTTCCCCTGCTCTCCATCCTGAAACATGCCCCACAGCAACTGGGGGGAGAGGAGAGAAGCCAGCAGCACTGCTAGTAGGGGGGGGGCACAACATGGGGGAAGCCTGGATGGTGGTTGGAATTTGCACTGCACATTGTGATTAGGGTGCCCAGGCACACCTAGAACACCCCCTGCGCATGCCTATGGTTGCATAGGGAGAAATCATCCATGTGCTAGAGACAGTGATTAGTGGTAGGGAGAGGTTCCAGATGAGTAGAGAAGGATAGGGACACCCATCCTTCCTGGAGACCTCCTCATTTAGGTACAGACCAGCCAGCAGTGGCGGCCCTTGCATAGGGGGCGCCAGGGCGCCGCCCCCCTACCCCTAAAAAAAAAAGAAAAAAAGAAAAAAAAAAAAACAAAACAAAACAAAACGAACAAATAAAGTTGTTCAAAAAAAAAAAATTGGGTTCGCCGGCCTGAACCCAAGGAACTGGTGGCTGGGGGGGGGGGGGGTGGGGTTATGTCCCAGAAGAGGCGCCGATTGGCTGCCTTCTGGGGGAGTAGGGGGGTATCCTGGGCGCAAGTCTTTGCGGTTGGACACCCCCACTTTCTGATATCCTGGCTGTGATTGGTCCAGTCTACAGCCTGGACCAATCATCATCCAGGATATCGCTGACGTCGCAATGGGGGCGGTGCCGGTGCGTGCGTCAGTCACTCACCGTCACCGCCGCTCAGAGAAGAGGAGAGGCCGCCCGCCCGCCGGTTCCCGCCGCCGAGACGACGAGGGAGAAGGACCCGCCGCAGAAGAGGAGGAAGAAGCTGAGCCGCGCCGCCGCCAGGTAAGTTTGAAGGGAGCACGCACGCTGGCACTCTGCAATCATTGGGGGACAATGCTGTGGCGCTCTGCAATCATTGGGGGACAATGCTGGCGCTCTGCAATCATTGGGGGACAATGCTGGCACTCTGCAATCATTGGGGGACAATGCTGTGGCGCTCTGCAATCATTGGGGGACAATGCTGGCGCTCTGCAATCATTGGGGGACAATGCTGGCACTCTGCAATCATTGGGGGACAATGCTGGTGCTCTGCAATCATTGGGGGACAATGCTGGCACTCTGCAATCATTGGGGGACAATGCTGGCGCTCTGCAATCATTGGGGGACAATGCTGGCACTCTGCAATCATTGGGGGACAATGCTGGCGCTCTGCAATCATTGGGGCTCAATGCTGGCGCTCTGCAATCATTGGGGGACAATGCTGGCGCTCTGCAATCATTGGGGGACAATGCTGGCGCTCTGCAATCATTGGGGGACAATGCTGGCGCTCTGCAATCATTGGGGGACAATGCTGGCGCTCTGCAATCATTGGGGCTCAATGCTGGCGCTCTGCAATCATTGGGGGACAATGCTGGCGCTCTGCAATCATTGGGGGACAATGCTGTGGCACTCTGCAATCATTGGGGGACAATGCTGGCGCTCTGCAATCATTGGAGGACAATGCTGGCGCTCTGCAATCATTGGGGACAATGCTGTGGCACTCTGCAATCATTGGGGGACAAAGCTGTGGTGCTCTGCAATCATTGGGGGACAATGCTGTGGCACTCTGCAATCATTGGGGGACAATGCTGTGGCGCTCTGCAATCATTGGGGGACAAAGCTGTGGCGCTCTGCAATCATTGGGGGACAAAGCTGTGGCGCTCTGCAATCATTGGGGGACAATGCTGTGGCGCTCTGCAATCATTGGGGGACAATGCTGTGGCACTCTGCAATCATTGGGGGACAAAGCTGTGGCGCTCTGCAATCATTGGGGGACAATGCTGTGGCGCTCTGCAATCATTGGGGGGCAATGCTGTGGCGCTCTGCATTGAAAGGGGCTCGCACGCTGAACTCTGCATTGATGGGGGCACGGAACAGTTGCATTGAAGGGGGCACAGCACAGTTGCATTGAAGGGGGCACGCACGCTGAACTCTGCACAGTGTTTATTGCATTGAAGGGGGCACAGCACAGTTGCATTGAAGGGGGCATGCACACTGAACTCTGCATTGTGGGGGCACAGCACAGTGTTCATTGCATTGAAGGGGGCACAGCACAGTTGCATTGAAGGGGGCATGCACGCTGAACTCTGCATTGTTGGGGCACAGCACAGAGTTCATTGCATTGAAGGGGGCACAGTGTTTATTGCATTGAAGGGGGCACAGCACAGTGTTTATTGCATTGAAGGGGGCACAGCACAGTGTTTATTGCATTGAAGGGGGCACAGCACAGTGTTCATTGCATTGTGGGGGCACAGCACAGTGTTCATTGCATTGAAGGGGGCACAGCACAGTGTTTATTGCATTGAAGGGGGCACAGCACAGTGTTTATTGCATTGAAGGGGGCACAGCACAGTGTTCATTGCTTTGTGGGGGCACAGCACAGTGTTTATTGCATTGAAGGGGGCACAGCACAGTGTTTATTGCATTGAAGGGGGCACAGCACAGTGTTGCATTGAAGGGGGCATGCACGCTGAACTCTGCATTGTTGGGGCACAGCACAGTGTTCATTGCATTGAAGGGGGCATAGCACAGTGTTTATTGCATTGAAGGGGGCACAGCACAGTGTTTATTGCATTGAAGGGGACACAGGACATTGTTCATTGCATTGAAGGGGGCACAGCACAGTTGCATTGAAGGGGGCATGCACGCTGAACTCTGCATTGTGGGGGCACAGCACAGTGTTTATTGCATTGAAGGGGGCATAGCACAGTGTTTATTGCATTGAAGGGGGCACAGCACAGTGTTTATTGCATTGAAGGGGGCACAGCACATTGTTCATTGCATTGAAGGGGGCACAGCACAGTTGCATTGAAGGGGGCATGCACGCTGAACTCTGCATTGTGGGGGCACAGCACAGTGTTTATTGCATTGAAGGGGGCATAGCACAGTGTTTATTGCATTGAAGGGGGCATAGCACAATGTTCATTGCATTGAAGGGGGCACGCACGCTGAACTCTGCATTGAAGGGGGCATGTACACTGGTCTCTGCATTGAAAGGGGGCATGTACGCTGGTCACTGCATTGAAAGGGGGCATATACCATCTCCTGTACCATGACCTGTGACATGCCTATACCATATCTGTGCCATGCCTATACCATCACCTGTGCCATGCCTGTACCATCACCTATGCCATGCCTATACCATCACCTGTGCCATGCCTGTACCATCACCTATGCCATGCCTATACCATCACCTGTGCCATGCCTGTACCATGACTTCAAAGTCACGCAATTTTTTACTGCGTTTTTTGACGCGAAGCAATACCTATTATATTTTTCTTTTTGCGCCCCCCCAAAAATTTTGAGCACCAGCCGCCACTGCCAGCCAGGCCGCATTCTGCCTCTCAAGACAGAAGCTGTTGGCACATCTAAGACCCGCTCTGCGACATTTGGTTGTTACATTATGTGTTATTCTGTTACATTTTGGGTGTTACCGGCCGGGTGCCTTCCTGCCAGGCTTGTTGTGAATTATTGAACTTTGACATTAATACAAGTTCTGTTCTCTGCACCACACTGCACCTCCCCACATCTCTCTATGTGCAGTTCCAAAGAGATGGTAATAAGTGCACCACCATACAGATTGACCCCCCCCCCCCCATTCGTTAGCCAGTTGGAGTGTACAAGTCAGGTGCCAGGTACTGTGTAACCGCCTCCCAGGGGTACCACTTTTCAGGAAAATGTACATGTACCTATACTTGGGGAGATATACAGAGTACTCTCTGGGACACTGTCTGATAATTTGTTGCAGAGAGATGCTGTGAGACTGTTCCTTGCTGTTTATGCTGTTCATGTGCTTATTCAGTTCACTATTTACACTGCCTTTACCAGTGATGGTGATATCGGTTACATTTTGCTTAATTCAGCTGATCTGGATTAACTGCCATATTATAGCCTGAAATTTATGTCAGTTCATTGCATTTAAACAGATTTATCTACCTTTTTATTGCTTTTATGTATTGTAATTTATTGTGCATTGCAATAATATACTTAATCTGTTTACAACCGAGCAGGCTGCTTTCTTTTTCTATATGCTAATACAACGGTGGTAGTATACTAATACTAATAGCTTATACAGGTTCTGCCATCCTCACTATACCAATGGGTATGTGGTAGCCTGTGACCTTTCCACCTTCCTTCTATGCAGCAATCAATCACTGGGCTAGAACACTCCCACATGGGGACAGAGCGAAGGTCTTAAGTCCCGTGCAACCTCCAACACAGATCAACACCAAACTTACACATGGCTTCCACTTGGCGTTGCAATGGACGAACAAGGTGGAAGGGAAGTCCAGGGTAGCGGATGATGTGGGCCCTGAATGGACAAAGTGACAGGTTCACGTTAAAGTGGTTGTAAACCCACTTTAAAGACTTTTGCCTATAGGTAAGCCTATATTAAGGCTTACCTATAGGTGTTATAAATATCTCCTAAACTTGCACCGTTTAAGATATATTTACAGTGCATGCAGCCGATGACGTTATCGGCGCATGCGCTCTGAAGGAACGGCCACCCGTGCCGTTCCTTCAGAGCCCTGTGCCGCGAACGGCGGCTCCCGCGCACATGTGTGGGAGTGATGTAATCGCGCCTCCGGCCAATCAGATGGCCGGAGGAGGCGAACCAGGAAGCGATGCATACTAGCTCATTATGCCTTTGTCTATACAGGGTTTTTTTTCTAATTTATTTTAGGAGGGTTTAATTCCTCTTTAAGGCCTACTCTGAAGAGATAACAGTCTCTACAAGGAAAATAACTGTAAATATCTGCATCTGATACTTTAATGGCAAACAGACCTTCTTATAAAAGTAAGTTATACATTTTTTCAAAGTTAAAACTTTGCTGTGCCAGGATCTCTGCATTGTATACCTGTTTGCCTTTCCCCAATCTCTTATTACCATTTAGCCTTCCTGCGTCACAATTCTTGCTGAAGAAAACACTATGATATTCATGAACCGCTTTCAAGCCATCGTGTCACAACTTTTTTTTTTTATTTTTTTATTTCACACTGCCCTCAGCATAATGTCTAGACAAAAAAAGGGTGAAATCATTTCTTTTAAGGGATAACCTTTAAGAAAAATATTGCTGATTTCTAGGATAATAATAATAATGGCACACTTATTTTTTATTATAGCTTGTCTTATTTTTAGTCTATGTAAATGGCAGCGCACAATATTATGGTCAACAGTGGAATGACCTACAATGAATTGCTATGCGTATGGTAATAGCCTCCCATGAGATCATCTATGGTGGCACATACTTGATTGTTGCATGTGCAATTTATTTCATTAATATGTTAGGTCATACCATGGATTAAAAGACTTACTGAGTATGATTAAAAATTCACATAAGTGCCCTTCTTACATCCAAGAGATAATGGGTTGTCACAACCAGTCACATACGCCTTCTGTCTACTGTACTTATACTGCAATCTTCTGCAACTGATAACAAGAGACTACGATGTAACCAATCACAATACAGGTCAATGATGAGAAATGTTGTCTGGCCATTCACAACAATCTTTGTGCCTACCACCAATCACATATAACTTATCTGCATGACTTGATCAAGACCTACTGTGTACTTTTGGAGTATCCCACTTTTAGGGCCCTTACATGTAAATGATGCATGTGCATTAAGGTGCATTATGTCAAGTATTAACTTGCATTGCATTAAGGCAGACCATTGAAATGAATGGGCTTTCAATACACAAAAACATTCCAATTATTGAACATGTCTATGGTGCATAGGCATGCATTACAGCATATTGCAATGCATGTGTGTTCCTCTCCTGCCTTTGTGCGTTGGGGTACTATTCAAAATGAAGGGCATCACAATGCACCAATGCAGGTAACATTCAATACGGTGCACAGTGGTCATGTGAGTTCCCGCATTGCTTCAAATGTAAATCAGCTCTTGGAAAAACAAAATTAAAATAAAATAATATACAGTATATATACAGTAAATACTTTTACATGCAGCCAGCTCTCCATCTGCCTGACCATCTAGGTTTTTTAAATATTTAATTTAGGTAAACTTGGTATCATGCTGCAGTTTGCCAAATTTTGCTTAATTTTTTTTTGCTGCCACATGTTCTAATAAAATATAACTACATGATCTGAGCTGACCTATACTGTCAGCATTCAGTTAGAATGTTGTCATCTCAAATGTCACTGCAGGAATGAGCTAAGTGGCCAAAATTGTCTTTATCCCTAATTCAGAGAATTTGGCAAAATCAACGGGGAGTTGGATTTTGATGTGACTTGCATCTCTTTAGTGCTCATTCACACTATTATGCTATGGTAACATACAGTATATTACTTGCATTAGTTTGTTCTGAATGGAGCCCTGAAGCACCTTGTTGATGACTGTGGGGCACTGCTAAAAACTGTACATGCACCTATTTTGGTGAAGTTATTGTGCTCAATAGCAAGCCTGTTAAAATGCATGATATTGATTATGCCAATGCAACGCAGTGGTGTAAATAGGACCACAAAGGTGTATTAGTTAATCTATTGTTACCCCAATGGCATGGGTAGTGTAATGCAAAACATGTCTTTTCATACAGGTGACATAGAAAAAGAAGTTTCCCTAATAGTATAAAGAAGCCACAATAATTGCAAAAGCTAGAATCACTTTTTCTGCTATGGAACTCTGTAATTAATCATCTCCAACCTGTATCCATCAGTTAGGTGAAATCAGAATGACAGAGGGATCTTCAAGAGTGCTTTGTACCTACTGGAGGGCTCACATGATTCCTGAAGTGCAACAGTGTTCGTTATTCCTAATGGGCCCATTCACACTTGAGAATGAGCTTGGGTTTGGTCCCAATTTGGGTGTGGACTGAACCTAGCAGGAAGTTGTCACCCTTGCCTACTGCTGCCCAGTCAACTGCTGGCTGAGCCTTCCCCCTAGTTATATGTACACAACGGAGCAGGGATGCTCATGACATCATTAACTTAATGTGGCCACATTAGGTCACTCATGTCCCAAGCATCACTGCCCCTTTGTGTACATGCAGTTGCAGGGTGGGGAATACCCTGGTCGCTGTTAATTAGGCAGCGGTAGGCGAGGGTTACAGCTTCCTTTCAGGAATTTTAATCTCTTCTTAAACTATTAAAAAAAAAGCTTGTTAATAGATCATTCCCAAGTTTTTTTTATAGTTTGAGAAATGAACAGACAAGTCGGAATGTACTGTATGTTGGCTTTAACAATTGTTGTAAACAAGCAAAATCAAACGATTATTTTTAATGAATGATATATGGCATGCAGGCACATCTGATCAAAGATGTATTGAAAATTAATGCAATCTATTTTAAAGTGTATTCGTAGCCAAAAGTTGCTTTGTCTTTTTTTTGAGTTTGGCCCAAATCCAAGGATTTTCCCTCATCTCCTGTACCATTGACAACATTGAGAACACAAGAACACAACAAGAAAATATTTCTTTTGCTTTAAAATGTCATTCAAAATTTTCCTATATTTCCTGGCACAGAGACAACGTTGCCAATAGGGCAGAAATGAGGGGACGTCTTCACAATGGGACACTTGCAGCAGTATTAGTGACCAGAGCTTGTGTGTATGGCCAATACAAGGGTCCAAAGCCTATGTGAATGGCCAGTACAAAGGACATTAACCTGAGTGAATGCAGGGCCATCTTAACAATTGGGCATGCTGGGCAGTTGCCCGGGGGCCCCACCTGCACAGCGACCCAGCCCCAGCCAAGCATTAGTCCCGATTCCCGAGTGCATTCCGCTGCCGAAATTAGCAGGTGGCAAGCACCTGTCGGCCTTGTGCTGCTGTCAGTCCTCTTGGGCCGTGGTGGGGAGCCCACAACTGTAGGAATGCCTGTCTGCCTTTACGGGAACAGACACACAAAGGACAGTCCAGTCTGACTCCCATCCGTGTGTGTGTTCACCAGACCCAGCCGCCCAACTTAGAGGGTGTCATTAGCCTGTAACTGCTGCACCAATAAATATTGCCTTATCGATAATTTCCATTTTTATTCTTGTGGGTGATTGTGTAGGTGGGGCCCCAGTGCACTGCATTGCCCGGGGCCCTTTAAGTCTCTTAAGATGGTACTGTGTGAATGGCCGTTAGGTCACGCGGTAACATGCGTTGCATTAACGCAGCTTATTGAAATAAGTGGGCTTCCAATGCACAAAAATGTTCCAAAAATTGGACATATCTATGGTGCATTGCCTGTGTATATGTCAGTACAATGAATGCGAGCCTGTGACTATGTCCAATACAAAGAACCATAGGCTGTGTGTATGACCGATACAAAGGACCCTAATCTGTATGTTTTTGGCCAATAGAAGGGACCCTTGTCTGTGTGTATGGCTAACACAAGGGACCAAAGTCTAAGGACTCCCTACTTGTACTCCTATAGAAGATGTTTCAGCCTCCCCAGAAGGAAACGGCTGCATTAAATTAAACCTGCACAAAAGGAAACCTAAGCGCTGCCATAGATCCCTTTTTAAAATTACAAGTTGCTTAGTTTCTGCCTTCAATGATTCTTAGACCCTGACCTGGATCAAGCATAAAAACAACCATGAAACTTAATGTCTCTAATCTCTATTGTTCCAGATCAGTGATGACAAAAAAAAATGCTAAAAGTGCAGTCCAGGAACAGAGGCCTCCATACTTCCTCAGTACAGGGTTCCTTTAATTAGCGATGCAGGCACTTGAAGCAATGCCATTGATGTAATTAATGGTGCATTGTCCAGTAATAATCTTCAGTGACACGAATACCCAGATCCTTTCTCCCCACTCAACAACTAAACCGCCTACAGTCTATGCTGGCGATAGGCTGCACTCAGGTGACATCAACCTGAGATAAGCCCTTATGGGTTTTATGTTATTTATATTCTACCATTAACCTCGTTATGCTACTACTACACTTCATATTATTTTACCTGTGTGGTTCAGTCCAGGGAACCTCTATCCTCTGTGGAGCAGTAATTGGGTATACAAGAGTTTCATGTGACTCCTATGATAAATGGAACGGGGCAAACAGATGTTACGTAGTAAAGGACACCTTTGGGTCTGATGTCTATATCTGTATGAACACATGATTATTTTCATGAATGCATAGCAGCATGCACCTCGGTAATTATATTTGATTTTTGTGCTTTCTGCTGATTCTGCTGCCTGTACTTCTAAAACAGGCAGTGGCCCCTTGGGTCCTGATGCTAAGATTAACCTACTACTACCCCACAAACAAACCCAATCTAAATACACAAAACTATCTCTACCATGTTTTATGTTGATTCAGCTAATTTTCCCACCCGCACACATGGATTGTCCCTTTAAAGTAAAGATGTCCTATATTTTGAATATTTTGTAACTAGTTTTGGTTTCATTTTGCTATTGAGTACAAACTATTCCCGACTTCCTGGTTAAAGAGGAAGTAAACCCTCCTCTGACACTTTTACCTATAGGTAAGCCTATGATAAGGCTTACCTATAGGTACTGTAAATATCTCCTAAACATGTACCGTTTCGGAGATATTTACCTTACATGCAGCCAGTGACGTCACTGGCGCATGCGCTCTGAAGGAACGGCCGCTGGTGCCGTTTCTTCAGAGACCCGAGCCGTGACTGTCATGCGCGCGGGAGTGACGTCACCGCGGCTCCGGCCAATCAGATGGCCGGATGCCGCGATCCCGGAAGACGGGCGACTGGACATGTCGCCCGCCATACAGGTAAGCCGGCGGCACGGCAGGGGCTCGTTCTAAGGTAAGTATTGCATAATGAGCTAGTATGCAATGCATACTAGCTCATTATGTGTTTTTCTTACAGGTTGCCAAAAAAAAAAAAAAAAGTTGTACGGGTTTACAACCTTTTTAAGATCCACCATTTGCCACCACCATGTCTAATGCAGAAACTCTTACTGGCATCAAACACATTAGATAGTGAAGATATAGCCATGAAGACAAGGAAAATCTGGCCCCAGTTACAAAGTAAAGCTAAATCAGGGAGGGGCACATAAAATACTTTTCTGGCTAATAAAAATAATTGGACACATTGTGCTGTGTCAGCGCTTATGTAGAACTGTATAGATAAAGTACAATTTAGAGTTGTACACTTCCATAATGACCCCTAGAGTAAAGAATAAGGTAAAATACTCCTTGCTCCCACAGTCTTCCACCTCCCCTTACAACAAGTCCTCTAAAGCCGCTCCTTTTTGCTGGAGGACCCATCCGAATCCTGGGAGTGCCAGAGAGCCAAGAGTGCCAGCTGCGATGCTAATAGCTCCCAATTGTCCCTGATTTTGAGGGTCTGTCCCTGATTTTGAGGGTCTGTCCCTGATTTTGAGGGTCTGTCCCTGATTCAGAAGTCCCTCTGTGTCTCTTTCCTCCTCATTTGTTCCTCATTTTGGCCTGATCTATATAAATGTATATAAAATGCACTACTTATCTAACAAAAAGTGTATCCCAATGCTAAACCTTTCACTCATTTTCTAAAGAAAGTAGTAGGGGTAAAAAAGCACATTTGGGTTTAACCAATTATTTTTTTTGTACAATTCTCCTTTAAGGGGCATGGCAGGGTGTGTCCTATGTCTACATACTTTTCCTAATAGGGGTCCCTCATTCCTTTCTCAGGAAGTTTGTAGGTATGGGTAAGCATTGCGCTTATTTCCAGCAGTCTAGACCAAACAAGCATTTAACCCTTGCAAGGGTGCGGGAAGGGGTGGAGTTTATCTTTAACCACAACTTTAGCCAACATTTAGCCGGCTGTGTAATGAGGAAATGTAACATATAATACCTCTTAAAGAGGCCACAGTAATCCTCCTGATAATTTCTGAAATTTAATTTCTCCCAAAAAAGATCTCACCATTTTTGCATGGGCATCATCCAATCTACTTTGCGGACGGAGGATAGGCACAATCATTGATTCCATTGGTCTGCAGTAGACTCATAGGCCATTGTTCTCCCAATGTGCTTTCCTCAGGCCCAACTCAAGAAACTATCACCAATCAAAATTAGCTTTCTGTTGATAAAAGATGCAGTGTTTGGAAAAAGTGTACTGTCTCTGTATATTGTGACATTCATGCAGGCTTAAACAGTTACTGATAAATCAGTAATCTGATTAAAATCTGACGGCTGTGGTGGAGTGGAGGAAGAGCAAAAAAATCCAAACGGGACTTTATAGGCCTAATAGGTAAGTCAAACCATAGATAATGATATGAACATATTGTATAAAATCTCAAATATATATTTAATTAAACATTATCATAAAAGACTAATCGCGGCTGGTGTGTTATTATTGCAATTAACAACAAAATAGAATAAAATACATATAAAAATGTTTGAAAATTTATATCTGCGCTTACACCCCAAAAAACTAACAGCAACTAAAATGATAGACAAACATAAATAAGCAAAAAAAACCAAGTAAGGTTGCGCAACTTTACTTGTTTTTTATTTTTTAGAACAAAATTCATGTGACCAAGGCTATATATTTACTGTAGGTTCCACGAAACATATAGCGTGACCAAACATGTATAGGGTCACTCAACGCTTTTCAGAAGTATATTTTTTCTTCAGGGGTGTAAAGTAGTAGAACAGAGTCACTATCTCGCTTTAGTGGAGTGGAGGGCTAGTAGCATCAGTCATCTAAATATAAAAAAAAAAATAAATTAATGCAAGTGTAGCCATTTTAACCATTTGAGCTCTGGAAGATTTACCCCGCTTCATGACCAGGCCATTTTATGTGGCATGGCACTGCTTTACTTTTACTGACAATTGTGCAATCATGCAAACTGTACACATATAAAATTTGTGTCATTTTTTCCCACAAAATAGAGCTTTCTTTTGCTGGAATTTGATAACCACTGCCTTTTTTTTTTTTTTGTTGCTATAAACAAAAATAGACTGACAATTTTGAAAAAAAAAAAATATATATATTTTTTTTTACGTTCTGCTATAAAACATATCCAATAAAAAAAAATCAAAAATCGAATTTCTTAATAAATTTAGGCCAATATGTATTCTGCTACATATTTTTGGTAAAAAAAATATTAAAAAATCCCAATAAGCGTATATTGATTTCTTTACGTGAACGTTACATCTACAAACTATGATATATTTTTGGATTTTGGTATTATGGTATCAATTTTGAAATTTATATTAATTTATTTTTTATACTAGTAACTATAGCAGGACTGCGATATTGCGGCGAACAATCGGACACTGACTCTTTTAACACTGGGAACCAATGACATTAATGCAATGATCAGTGCTAAAAATATGCACTGTCACTTTACTAATGACACTGGCTGGAAAGAGGTCAGGGGGGTATTTACTGCGTGGCAAACAAGGCGCTTGACTGGGGTGGCATTTTTTAGGGGGGCAGTGTCTGTACTGGTCTGCAGGCATCACCCTGGTATTGTTTTTTAGAGCCAGCAGTCAGCTCACATGTAATAGCAATCGGAGATGTTTACTAGCTGCTAGAATGCAATTACAAACAGTGGGAGGGTACATTCCCCCCCACCCCCTTTCCTCCTGCTGCCTTCTGCAGCTCCCCGGGCTTTCCCGTCCGACTGGACAACCCGACAGCCAAGCAAAGCTGGAATCAGCTGTTTATAACAATAAACTGAAAGAAATAGCACGACATCACTTCCGGTTTACTCGGGAACCATCAGCACAATTTTTTAAAAATCTAAAGCATTTAAAAACACAGATTTTGGTGTTTTGAATGTTTTTAAGGGCAGAGGAGGGATTTGGGGTTTCCATATCTCTACATAAAGAATACCCGTCACTGCCTATTACTGTCACAAGGATGTTTACAATCCTTGTGACAGCAATACAAGTGACTAAAAAAAAAAAAAAAAAGACAACAGTGTAAAAACATTACATAAATAAATAAATTGATAAAATGTAAAGTGTCCCTGTCCTCCCATGCTCCCACACAAAGGTTAACGCGTGTGTCAGTCCCACATGCACGCAAGCAGCGAACGTCCCACACATGTGAAGTATCACCGCGAATGTCAGATCATGGGCAGTAATTTTTGCACCAGACCTCCTCTGTAAATCTAAAGTGGTAACCTGTAAAGGCTTTTAAAGCGTTGCCTATGGATAGTAAAATTTATGTCATTTGTCGCTTTGCAAGGGCCTGCACCCATTTTATGTCTTGCCTAGGGCAGCACAAAACTAAAATACACCACTGGAAGGAGTTAAACATGTGGGGTGATCAAAGGGTTAACTGTGTGGCTAGACAGTGTTTTTGTGACATGTATGTGCTGCTTTTACTAGGGGAAGAGATGGATTTTATTCCCTGCTTTGCAGGAACACAAACTCCATCCCTTTCTTTTCTGTCAGTAGAGAAATCTGCCTTGTTTACATAGACAGATCTCCGCTCTGTGTCTTTTACTGATAATCAGTTGTTGCCAGTGGACATCCTCTATCCAGTACCCGCAGGTTGGCTTCTGGTGTAATTAATCAGCAGCACGCATGCACTCCCTGCTTTGTACACTGGTGCGCAGTCATGTTGGAACAGGAAGGGCCAACCCCAAACTGTTCCCACAAAGTCGGGAATCATGAAATTATCCAAAATGTTTTGGTATGCTGACTCCTTAAGAGTTCCCTTCAATCTCAACCCCTGAAAATTACCCCACACCATAATCCCCCCACCACCAAATAATTTGGACCAGTGCACAAAGCAAAGTCCATAAAGACATGGATGAGCGAGTTTGGGGTGGAGGAACTTGACAGTCCTGACCTCAACAGGATAGAACACCTTTATGATAAATTAGAGCCAGGCCTTCTCTCCAACATCAGTGCCTGACCTCACAAATGTACTTCTGGAAGAATAGTCAAACATTCCCATAGACACACTCCTAAACCTTGTGGACAGCCTTCCCAGAAGAGTTGAAGCTGTTAGATCTGCAAAGGGATGGCCAACTCAATATTGAACCCTACAGACTGGCATGCCATTAAAGTTCCATGCCATGTGCGTGTAAAGACAGGCGTCCCAATACTTTTGGTAATATAGTGTATGGGTATACACTGTATGGTATATAGTGTAATTTTCATTTGGGCTTCAAAGACTAATTGCCCCTGCTGACTATTGACTACAATCACCACCAATGTAAAAAGTGCTTTCAGCATTGTTTAAGAGTGTTTTGCAACATTGATCAAGCTTCACACATGACTGCATTGCTTTGAATAAACCCACTAGTGTAATACCCCAAAGCCAATTATTTTTTTTAGATTTGTTTAAGCTGTTCATCGTAGCGTAAAAACCTGTGTAAAAGGCTGTGCAGTCATGATACGGGTGTTTTAATGGCTGAGCTGGTAATAATATTAATGACCCATGCTACACTGCTGCACATTTGCACAATAAACCTATACAAGGTGTATCTTTTATTTTGTGTATATACAGAAGCATCACGACATCACCGGGGTAGAAAAGCGGTAGCAGAATTTATCACTGATCTTTATCTGTGGAATGCCTTGTTTTGGCTTCCATTCATGGACTCAGGACTTCAATCTTCATTCATTGTGTTATCATCACTAGAGGCCGATTTTGATTCATGAGTTGGGATTGACATTCTGTGGCTTTAAAGCAAACTGGGCTTGAGTGTTTCTGCAATCTTCTGAACTTCGAGTAACCCTCGTTCATTGAACAATATCTTCTGTTGAATTTTTCTCTAGACTGATAACTACAATGAATTCAATACTGCATATCTGAAGCATCAGTGATGATAATGAATATCAGACCAGTGAGCTAGTTACTTGAGCTATGTAACATTAATTCTGTTTATTTTACTATGTTGACTTTATGCTACCCTGGTCCATACATTGACCCTTTGAGCTGATACCTTATGGATTAACAAGTGGTCATTGTTTTTTGGCCAGAGGCTATTTTACTCTCAATATTTTATTATGTTTTGAAAAGATACAGGTAGGAAGGTTATCATGTCCAAAAGTTGGTACTTTGTGGCAATAAGACATAGAAGGATACCAGGAATTATAGTTCTAACAGTTATAGCCTTCAAAGTGATGAATATACACTCACCGGCCACTTTATTAGGTACGCCTGTTCAATTGCTTGGTAACACAAATTGCTAAGCAGCCAATCACATGGCAGCAACTCAATGCATTTAGGCATCTAGACGTGGTAAGGATGACTTGCTAATGTTCAAACTGAGCTTAAGAATGAGAAAGAAAGGGCATTTAAGTGACTTTGAATGTGGCATGGTTGTTGGTACCAGATGGGCTGGTCTAAGTATTTAAAAAACTGCTGAGCTACTGGGATTTCCACGCACAACCATCTTCAGGGTTACAGAGAATGGTCTGAAAAAGAGAAAATATCCAGTGAGCGGCAGTTGTGAGGTCAAAAATGCCTTGTTGATGTCAGAGGTCAAAGGAGATAATAGAAAGACAACAGTAACTCAAATAACTATTCGTTACAACCAAGGTATGCAGAATACCATCTCTGAACGCACAACACATCGGATTTTGAAGCATATGGGCTCCACCAGCAGAAGACCACACCGAATGCCACTCCTGTCAGCTAAGAACAGGAAACTGAGGCTACAAGTCAGGATCACCAAAATTGGACAATCGAAGGTTGGAAAAACATTGCCTGGTCTGAGGAATCTTGATTTCAGCTGCATTCATTTAGATGGTAGGGCAGAATTTGGTGTAAACATTATGAAATCAGGGATCCATCCTGCCTTGTATCAATGGTTCAGGCTAGCGGTGTTGTAATGGTGTGAGGGATATTTTCTTGGCACACTTTGGGCCCCTTAGTACCAATTGAGCTTTGTTTAAATGCCATGCCCTACCTGAGTATTGTTGCTGACCATGTCCATCTATTTATGACTACAGTGTAGCCATCTTCTGATGGCTCCTTCCAGCAGCATAATGCACCATGTCATCTCAGCACTGGTTTCTTGAACATGACAATGAATTCACAGTACTCCAATGGCCTCCACTTGGGATGTGGTGGAATGGGAGATTCACATCATGGATGTTCAGCTGAGAAATCTGCAGCAACTGCATGATACTATCATTTCACTATGGACCAAAATCTCTTAGGAATGTTTGCAACACCTCGTTGAATCTATGCCATGAAGAATAAAGGTACTTCTGAAGGCAAAAGAGGGTCCAACTAGGTACTAGCAAGGTGTACCTAATAAAGTGGCCGGTGAGTGTAAATAGACACGATTATATTCAAAGTACTATAAGAAAGGAAGGTATGTTAAGAGTAAAAGGTAATGTACCAGAAAGCAGAAACAAGAAAAAAGGCAGAGAAAAATGGGTGTAGATGGGTAATAACCAGAGTCAACATTCAGGCTCCGTTCACACCTCTGTATCATGGGTGGAATCGCTGCAATTCTGCCTGTGATCCCCAATAGCAGCAAATCGCGGGACACCTGTCACCCAAAAGAAGTTCCGAAATTTCTTTTGTTTGACAGGCTTCCTGGGATTTTGTTTACGTGATTTTATCACAATTCCATCGTTTGGGGTGCCATTGAAAGTGACGCAAAAGGTAATAACTGTGGGGGATGGACTGATAGAGAAAATAAAAGTACAGTTGTTGGGTATTCAGGGATCATCTAAAAGCAAACAGAGTAGGAGATAGTCAGACAGATTGGGGTAGGGAGTTCCAAAGGATAGGAGAGGCTCAGAAAAAGTCCTGGAAGTGAGGGTGGGAGGAGCTGACGAGGGAGCTAGAGAGCTGGAGGTCCTGGGAGGAATGAAGAGAACAATTAGGTTGGTATTTTGAGACTAGGCTAGTGATGTAGCTGGGAGTCGAGTTGTGGATGGGTTTGTAGGTTGTTAGGCTGTCCCAATGGAGGGATTGGCAGAGTTTAAAATGATACTTAATCCTGTGAGCTCCTAACTTTCCAAGCTGTGCTATCAGCCCCACCTACTAGTATTCTATGGACTACCGAGCACAAACCTCTATGCCATGGGGATGAGAAAATGGGGGGGGGGGGTTGTTCTGTAGTCTTAAAATATTTTCTGTCTAAGTGTGACAACGCTGTTGCTCCATAGACACAGTGCAGTGAGTGTTGCCACCCTAAGACAGGATGTATGTTGTCAGGTACATGAAAAAAAAAAAAAAGTTAAAAAACTAAAAAAAAAAAAAAAATCACATCAAAGAATTGGTAAGCTTCCCTATATTACATTTTTGTTCTTGGGTTTTGATTCTCTTTAAGTTAATTTACTAACCTGACTATTTCCCTCAAGGTCTGCTGTCCAGATGAACACATACTGAGAAAGCATTATTGCTCTTTTTCCTAAATAGTTTTTAGGAAACATAATTACATAAACTTGAACGTAAGCCGTGTCAAATGTCTCTAATAATAGGGAAGGCTGAACACAGAGAGTTTCTGTGGTAATGGTGGTATTAATGAGATGTTCTCATGGTTTTGATTAGAGAAAGTGAGAAAATGAAAAGCAGATTTGTCATTCTCTGCAGCAGAAACGTGATACGTCTCCGTGTTTAAGTAATATTTCCTCTCGCACACGAAACGCCATTCTTAGATATGGAGAAAAGTGTCAGGGGCAACTGCCAGTGACAGGAGGGGGACACGGCGCTTAACCCGAGACTGGAACAACAAATATATATTACTTTGTCTTCAGCAGGAGGTTTACAGATGGGAATACATACATACATTATGTGCAGATAAATATATATTGTTCCAAGAATGCTTTTTGTGGAACCTGTTCACACCTCTGCACTTAAAATGCTGCATTTTAATGTGTATTTTCAAGTACCGGTATGTTCTTTATATATGTGTGAATGTGTGTGTGTGTGTTTTTTTTTTTTACAAGCAAACACAAAAAAACAATACTTTTTAATGAGTCTATCTCATATATTAGTTTCCCCTTACAAGTTGCATTACTGAAATAAATGAACTTTTGCACGATATTCTAATTTTTCGAGTTTCACCTGTATATATATATATATATATACAAACCCAATTCCAAAAAAGTTGGGACACTGTACAAATTGTGAGTAAAAAAGGAATGGACTAATTTACAAATCTCATAAACTTATATTTTATTCACAATATAATATAGATAAATTATCTAATGTTGAAAGTGAGACATTTTGAAATGCCATGCCAAATATTGGCTCATTTTGGATTTCATGAGAGCTACACATTCCAAAAAAGTTGGACAGGTAGCAATAAGAGGCCGGAAAAGTTAAATGTACATATATGGAAGAGCTGGAGGACCAATTTGCAACCTATTAGGTCAATTGGCAACATGATTGGGTATAAAAAGAGCCTCTCAGAGTGGCAGTGTCTCTCAGAAGTCAAGATGGGCAGAGGATCACCAATTCCCCCAATGCTACGGTGAAAAATAGTGGAGCAATATCAGAAAGGAGTTTCTCAGAGAAAAATTGCAAAGAGTTTGAAGTTATCATCATCTACAGTGCATAATATCATCCAAAGATTCAGAGAATCTGGAACAATCTCTGTGCGTAAGGGTGAAGGCCGGAAAACCATACTGGATGGTGGTGATCTTCGGGCCCTTAGACGGCACTGCATCACATACAGGAATGCTACTGTAATGGAAATCACAACATGGGCTCAGGAATACTTCCAGAAAACATTGTCGGTGAACACAATCCACCGTGCCATTCACCGTTGCCGGCTAAAATTCTATAGGCCAAAAAAGAAGCCATATCTAAACATGATCCAGAAGCGCAGGCGTTTTTTCTGGGCCAAGGCTCATTTAAAATGGACAGTGGCAAAGTGGAAAACTGTTCTGTGGTCAGACGAATCAAAATTTGAAGTTCTTTTTGGAAAACTGGGACGCCATGTCATCCGGACTAAAGAGGACAAGGACAACCCAAGTTGTTATCAGCGCTCAGTTCAGAGGCCTGCATCTCTGATGGTATGGGGTTGCATGAGTGCGTGTGGCATGGGCAGCTTACACATCTGGAAAGGCACCATCAATGCTGAAAGGTATATCCAAATTCTAGAACAACATATGATCCCATCCAGACGTCGTCTCTTTCAGGGAAGACCTTGCATTTTCCAACATGACAATGCCAGACCACATACTGCATCAATTACTACATCATGGCTGCGTAGAAGAAGGATCCGGGTGCTGAAATGGCCAGCCTGCAGTCCAGATCTTTCACCCATAGAAAACATTTGGCGTATCATAAAGAGGAAGATGCGACAAAGAATACCTAAGACAGTTGAGCAACTAGAAGCCTGTATTAGACAAGAATGGGACAACATTCCTATTCCTAAACTTGAGCAACTTGTCTCCTCAGTCACCAGACGTTTGCAGACTGTTATAAAAAGAAGAGGGGATGCCACACAGTGGTAAACACAGCCTTGTCCCAAATTTTTTGAGATGTGCTGATGCCATGAAATTTAAAATCAACTTATTTTTCCCTTAAAATTATAAATTTTCTCAGTTTAAACATTTGATATGTCATCTATGTTGTATTCTGAATAAAATATTGAAATTTGAAACTTCCACATCATTGCTTTCTGTTTTTATTCACAATTTGTACAGTGTCCCAACTTTTCTGGAATCGGGTTTGTATATATATATATATATATATATCCTTACAGAGTTGTTTTAATTCAGCCACACTGGAGGGTTTTTGAACATGAATGGCCTGTTTAGGCACCTAAATTGAATTTTAGTTAAGACTTTGACTAGGCCACTCCAAAACCTTAACTTTTTTTTTGTTTTTTTTTCCGCCATTTAGAGGTGGACTTATTAGTGTGTTTCAGATCATTGTCCTGCTGCTTAACCCAAGTGTGCTTGAGCTTGAGGTCACAAACTGATGGCCAGAGATTCCCTTTCAGGATTTTCTGATAGAGCATAAATATGGCCAAGTCCCGAAGCTGCAAACCATCACACTGGCCTGGTAGAGCCCATCAAATTACCACCACCATGTTTGACTGTTGGTATGATGTTCTTTTTATGAAATGTTGTTTTAGTTTTACACCAGATGTAACGGGACTCACACCTTCCAAAACGTTCAACTTTTGCCTCATCGGTCCTCATAATATTTGTCCAAAAGTCTTGGGGATAATCAAGATGATTTTTGGCAAATGTGAGACGAGCCTTTTTGTTCTTTTTGGTCAGCAGTGGCTTTCGCATTGGAACTCTCCCATGGATGCCATTTTTTTCCAGTCTCTTTCTTATTGTTGAATCATGAACACTGACCATAACTGAGGCAAGTGAGGCCTGCAGTTCTTTAGATGTTGTTGTGGGTTCTTTTATGGCCTTCTGGATAAGTTGTCGTGCTCCTGGAGTCATTTTTGTTGGCCGGCCACTCCTGGGAAGCTTCCCCACTGTTCCGAGTTTTCTCCATTTGTGGATAATGGCTCTCACCGTGGTTTGCATGAGTCCCAACACCTTACAAATGGCTTTTTAACCCTTTCCAGACTGATAAATGTCAATTACTTTGTTTCTCCTCTGTTCTTGAATTTCTTTAGATTTCAGCATGATGTGTTGTTTTTTTAGATCTTTTAGCATGCTTAACTTCGTCAGATAGCTTCTATTGAAGTGATTTCTTGACTCAATGGGTCTGGCAGTAATTAGGCTTGGGTGTGGCAAGTGAGATTTACCTCAGCTTTCCAAAAAATGTGGTTAATCACAGTTCATTCATGATTTAGCAAGGGGAGGGGGCATTTATTTTTTCACAAAGGGCAAGGCATGTTTGGACAGCTTTTTTCCCTTAAAAAACTGAAATCCTCATTTAAAATCTGCATTTTGTATTTAATTGGGTTATCTTTATGTATTATTAAGATTTGTTTGATACTCTGAATCATTTAAGTGTCACAAACATGCAAACTCAGGAAGGGGGAAATAATTTTCACATCACTATATATATATATATATATATATATATATATATATATATATATATATATATATATATATATATGGTTCAATATTGAGTTGGCCCACCCTTTGTAGCTTTAACAGCCTCAACTCTTCTGGGAAGGCTGTCCACGAGGTTTATGAGTGTGTCTATAGGAAGGTTTGACCATTCTTCCAGAAGTGCATTTGTGAGGTCAGGCAATGATGTTGAAGAGAAGGCCTGGCTCACAGTCTGTGCTCTAATTCATCCCAAAGGTGTTCTTTCGGGTTGAGGGGTCAGGACTCTGTGCGGGCCAGTCAAGTTCCTCCACCCCAAAACTCGCTCATCCATGTCTTTATGGACCTTGCTTTGTGCACTGGCGAGCAGTCATGTTGAAACAGAAAGGGGCCTGAGCATGAAATTGATCAAAATGTCTTGGTATGATGATGCTTTAAGAATTTCCTTCACTATAACTAAGGGGCCAAGCCCAACCCCTGAAAAACAATACCTCACCATAATCCCCCCTCCAACAAATGATTTTGACCAGTGCACAAAGCAAGGTCCATAAAGACATGGATTAGCAAGTTTGTGGTGGAGGAACTTGACTGGCCTGCACAGAGTCCCGACTTCAACCCGAGAGAACACTTTTGGGATGAATTAGAGTACAGACTGTGAGCCAGGCCTTCTCTCCAACATCAGTGGCTGACCTCACAAATGCGCTTCTGGAAGATTGGTCAAACACTCCCATAGACATTCAGTGGGGAATGCAGTTCCAGCACCTCTACCACTGAATGTATGCAATGGCAAAGGGTGCTGGGGTGTGATGGAGGGTCTACTGATGCTAGCTACTGGGGTATCCATTGTTGCTGGAGGGGATCTATTTTTGTGTGGCAACCTATTGTTGCTGGTGGAGGATATTTTGTTACTGGGGGGTCAATTGTTGCTGGAAGGGGTCTACTGCTTAGGGAGGGGTCTACAGTTGCTGGCTGCTGGAGAGTCTATTGATGCTGGCTGCTGGGGGATCTATTTTGTTGCCTTTCTTGTTATCACTACTAAATTCCATACAGGTTATGGTAGGCCACTACTGAAGCATCCTGGTTTTCCATAACACCTCAGCAGTGCCACAGGATGATAGCTTCTATGCCACGCCGCATTGAAGCAGTAATTATGGCAAAATGGGCCCAAACCAAGTACCGAGTACATATGCATGCTTATACTTTTCAGAGGTCTGATATTGTTCTATGTACACTCCTTGTCATATTGATTGCATGTACTATTCTAATTTACTGAGATTGTGGATTTGGGGTTTTCATGAGCTGTAAGCCATAATCATCCCAATTATGACAAATCACGGCTTGAACTATCTTGCTTTGCGTGTAATGAGTCTATCTCATATATTAGTTTCCCCTTACAAGTTGCATTACTGAAATAAATGAACTTTTGCACGATATTCTAATTTTTTGAGTTTCACCTGTGTATATATATATGGTATTTCAGTACATACAGTAAGTGAAAATTTACTTTGAAAGTTTATATGCTCTACCCCAGTAGTTCCTAACCACTGGGCCGTGGCATGCTGCTGGGTTGCACCCTCCCTTCTCCTGGGTCTCCAGAAAGTGGCAGATCCCCTAAACAAGCATAGTGCCTCCAACTCCTGTGATTCCCTCATAAATGCCTGCTGTGCCCCTCAACCCATACAGTGCCCCCATCTGTTTTAAGAGCCCTTAGCCCCCAGCAGTGCCCCCAACCACTCACAGCCCTACCCAGTTTCCCACAGTACCTTGTCTACCCAGTTTCCCACAGTACCTAGTCTTATACAGAGCCTCCAACCCCCCTACAGCGCCCCCAACCTCCAACAGTGTCCCACAGCAGCTCCCAACCTATCACAGTTCACCTCGAAAGCCCCCGGCTTACTGGAGAGACCCTAGTCCCCTCCAGAAACCTCATCTTCTACAGTGCCCCCAAGTCTGCTGCAGAGTCCATTAATCCCCTCCAGAACTCCCATCCTCCTCACAGTAACACCCAGCCCCATCCAAAGACTTCCAGCTTTTTAATACATATTTTGCATTCCCATACTTTTATTCTGTGAGTATAACTTTTTTTTTTTTTTTTTTTACTGTTAGGGCATGGAAGGTTTTGGAGGAATTTACCCAGCCCTTGTCTCAGTAGGGTTAAAAACTACTGCTCAACTCTTCTACTAAATAAAAGTTACTGTGTGTCACTCCATTTATAAATATGCTTTAATGGGGTGTTTTAAAAAAAAACTAAAGGTGGACTAAATCAGTAGAAAGCAGTGTTAAATCTCCCCACCACTATGTACATACAGATAACAATTTAAACGCATGTGGCAGGTACACTTACCTACAAAAAAAGTATTGCTGCACACATTGACGTGAGACCAGTAATACCAGGGCCATCATTCATGGTTAGGTCTTAACTGATGACCTGTAAAGGGTTAAAAGCAACGCCAATGGACATTTCTGAGTACCAAGGATGTCATCACTTTTACAGTTTTTAACAATTTTAAGGTTTGCCTTGTTTGGTATCTATTTACTTGATGCAACCTCATATCTTAAATCTTACTAAAATTTGGTAATATATTGTGTTTGTAAGAACTAAAATTAAATTTACTTTTACCAAAAATATGTATTTGATAAACCATTAAAAAACGAATTGCGTGACGTAAATAATTGCAACTACCACTATTTTATTCTCCTGTGTCTCTGATTTCAGATATATATGGTGTGTATGGGCGGTGGCGCTACTCAATATTGGGGTCTATCTTGACCAAATGAATAAATATATATACACTTGTACAATACTTTACCAATACGTTAAAGATCAATAAATAAATATATAAAGTGCTGGTGCTCAACCGTAAAAAATTGCAGTGAATTCACATGTATACAATAAACTAAATATATCAATTAAGGTGACATAAATCTGTAATAATAAAGTGACTTAGTGCAGTGAAAAACAAGTGGATGTATGATAATTATAAATGATATTATATAAAGGAAATTGATATATAAAAATTATATATAAATATAAATATATGATGTATAAATGAGTACTGTATAAAAAATTATAATAAAGTGTTTTAGTGTTATCCAGTAACCCAAGTATAAAACAATAGGTTTGAATAAATTGCACTAGTGCTGTGTGCAATCCAATTATTCAATAGTCCTTCTATTCAGTCTTCAAGGAAGTGCACTAAACCAGTGCTCAATGTAGAGGGGATGCCTCTATGCCGTATGTTCAGTCACATAAGTTGCACCTAAGGAAGGTGCTGTGTGCAAATAAAAGCGTGCAATCCAGTTAAATGGTGTTTTTAATGTGCCTAAGTTGAAAGCCAAAGACGTGCCAGTACTGTATTATACTTTTCCTTTGCTGTGCTAGGTGTGGTGCTCCGTGCCCCTAATGAAAATGCACTCACCGCAATGCCCTCCCTATATAGGGGTAGTAAGCCTTGCACAGCAAGTTAGATGGTCCTGTTGTTCCCTCTGGGTCTGTATGGTCCTGGCAGGTATGGATGCGCGTGCCTCCAATGTCCCTGGGGGGTCCTTCAGTTATGCCCCAAACAGAGAAGGTAGTCAGGCCATAGTGTAGTATCTTTCAACGTTTATTAAACATATATAAATATCCACTCACAGTTTAGCGTTGTTGTATATGCCGGTAATGTGGCGTCCGAGCCGGATATCTGGATACGGATGCGTTCCACAGCCTGTAACCACTTTAGCGGAAGTGACAGAGCGACGCAATGTCCAGCCAGGCAGATTGCTGGGACATGTAAACCCTCCGGACAATGACTGTATCCGGTTTAGAGCGGAGTGCTGTGTATAGGACAACCTTCCCTCCTGCTGCTCTCTCCTCACACTCTCTGATTTCAGAAACTATGTAATATTTAGGTGACTTTAAATAATCATCAGGCCTATAATGTGCATTTCAACAAGTGTGCAAAAAAAAAATGGCTCTGGCAGTTAAAGGATAAAACAGCTACTTGAAGATGCCACTGAGCGCAGCAGGGGACACAAGTGATGGCGCTCCCGGAAGAGTTGGTTTCTGCACAGACTTCAGTGTGTGTTTTCCTATTATTGGAGTGATGTTTTGCTTTGTGGGCTGCAGGAGACATATGTATTTACAATCTTCTTTCCAGGTAAAACTTTTACTCACAGAGTCCCTTAACCGCTTGCCGACCGCCGCACGACTATTTACTGCGGCAGTCGGCCCCGTACAGGCAAAGCGACGTAGGGCTACGTCGCTCGCCTACGAGCCTCTAGGGGGCGAGCGCGTGCCGCTGGAGGCACGCTTCCACCCCCGCTCCTTCCTTGACATGTCCGCGCGAGTGACCGGCGGCTCTGATGTCCGCCGGTCACCCGCGATCTCCCGGTGGAGAGGAAGAAAGCCAGGTGGCTAATGTAAACAAAGCCGCCTGTCATTCTCCCCTGTGTAACTGCAGAGATCATACGATCCTGCTATGTAGGATCGTATGTCTCTGTGGTTACATCACTAGCCACACCCCTTTACAGTTAGATGCACGCCCCTAGGGACACACTTAACCCCTTGATCACTAATAAAGTTAACCTCTTCCCTGCCAGTGTAATTTTTACAGTAACAGTGCATATATATAGCACTGATTACTGTAGTAATGTCACTGGTACCCCCAAAAGTGTCAAAAATGTTAGTCAGGGGTCCGATCTGTCCGCCGCAATGTTGCAGTCCCGCAAAAAAAATCGCAGATTGCCGCCATTACTAGTTAAAAAAAAACAATAAAAATGACATAAATCTTTCCCTTAGTTAGTAAACGCAATAACTTTTGCACAAACAAATCAAAATACGCTTATTGCGATTTTTTTTTACCAAAAATATGTAGCAGAAAAAAAATTGGCCTAAAATGTTAAAAAATTTTGATTTTTACATTTTTATTTTGGGAATTTCATATAAAAACATGTTAAAAATGTTGTTATTTTTTCAAAATTGTCGCTCTTTTTTTGTTTATAGCGCAAAAAGTAAAAATTGCACAGGTGATCAAATACCACCAAAAGAAAGCTCTGTTTGTGGGAAAAAAAGGATGTCAATTTCATTTGGGTACAGTGCCGCACGACCGCGCAATTGTCTGTTAAAGTCACGCAGTGCCGAATCGCAAAATAGGCCCTGGTCTTTGAGCAGGAAAATCCTCCGGGGCTTAAGTGGTTAATTATGCTACACAGTGATTGTGCTTTACTAATCCTCTTATTTCAGTACATGTCTGTTTTGTTCAGACCTACAATTCATTGAATATAATGCCTAGGTGACTTATCCAATAAATTACTTTATCTCTGCACTCATTCACTAAAGATAATAATTTAATTGTCTGCCATATAGACATCCACTAGAGGGAGAATCATCAAGTCTATAATGTCCATAAAAAAAGATGCTGATGGCAACTACAAATGTAAACGTAAAATCAAAAATTAAATTTAGGTAAGTATTGTGTAGGCATTACAACAGCTTGGTAGCTGCTGTGTCTGCATCCATTTTTTTAAGGCAATGGTGACAGGGAAACTCTTGTACATAACTCGTCTCCTTGATTATGTTATACTAACAGCATGATATCAATATTTTTATCTACACAGTCCAATCAGAGAAATAGTATAACAAGGACCTAGGTGCTGAAGCCGACAGTACAAGGGGGGAGGGGATGGGTGGGGAAAGGCGGTACCTAGGAAAAGGGGAGGGGGTTCTTTAAAATCCAATATGCTGGGTATTGGCTAGGACATCCATGTACTTAGGGCTGCCATCCAGGGGAAAAACTGAAACCAGGTATCCGGAGCTGTAGTAAAAATTGATGGAGAGAGAGGCGCCTCTAAGTGCAGGTATCCAATTTAATGAAATAAAATGACAATAGGAACTTACATCAAGGTAAGGGTGGACAAGCACATCTAAGGCGGTGGTGAGAAGTCTGATCCCAGAAAGTCCTTAGTCCTGCAGAGCGGTGTCTAGGGGGTCTTTAGCTTCTAGTGGTCTCCGTGGGAAGCCGGCTGTCACGGTGATGGAAATCCGACCAGGCTTGGGACGCTGCAGGCGTGGGATCGTGACGTCACCAATATGCAGCCGTGCTCCTTTTTCAAGCTTGAAAATTTGATTTACGGATTTCCATCACCGTGACAGCTGGCTTCCCACAGAGACCACTAGAAGCTGAAGACGCCCCAGACACCGCTCTGTAGGACTAAGGACTCTCTGGGATCAGACTTCTCACTACCGCCTTAGATGTGCTTGTCCACCCTTACCTTGATGTAAGTTCCTATTGTCGTTTTATTTCATTAAATTGGATACCTGCACTTAGAGGCGCCTCTGTCTCCTTCAATTTTTACAATCAGAGAAATAAACAAGTAATCTGAGAGTCCATTAAAGCCATTTTCCAGCTATGGAAAATTTTACATAGCTACATTGATCCAGCTTTGACCAATTTAAGTATGTATGCGTTGTACCTGGTTGATCCCCCTGGAAGCTGGAAATCACTTTGGCACCGCAACTACAGTGATTGCTCCTGGCTTCCAGGTCCTATACTAGAGTGGCTGACCTGCTGCATTGTGAATGCAGGAAGTCACTTACTTAACATGGGCACCATTCAGAAAAAAATTCTGCATTTCCTCATTGAATCCAAAGTGTTCTCTGATTAGACAAGGTTGAGAGGTAGGGTGGTGACGTCACAATCTCTGAATGGTAACTGTGCCGAGCAAATGACCTCCTCTGTTCACAAAGCAGCATGGCAGCTGTTCAGCACAAGATCTAGAAGCCACTGGCTAGCACTTGGTAGTGGTGCCTACTAGAGTTATTTCCAGCTTTCACCAGATCAGTGAGGTATGGCACATGCATAGATACAGGTTATTGGCCCAACCTGGACCAATCTAACTATGCAAAAATAGCCATACCTGGATTTCAGCTTTAATAATAGCATTGGTTCTCAAACAACAACACAGAGGAACCAATGCCTCCTCTTTTTTCAGGGCTACAGCACAGACATGAAAACATATGAAATTCAATGTATGCCATATATGTGTTGCAGCCCCAAAGAAAGGGAAGTCTAGGAGCCTTGAAATGCTTCGGATGTTCTGTGTTGTTGTTTGTGAATTATTAATATTACTAAAGCTGAATTCCAGGTATGGTTGTTTTTGAATAGTCACATTGGTTCAGGTTGGACCAATGTAACTGTGCAAATGCATTTTTGGACTCTTGGACTGTTTATTTGGAGCCCTCATAGGACTGCGTACATGTGAATCTTCAAACCTGGGCCTTTTTTGAGGATTAACTCAATTTTTGTTGAGTGTTTTCTCACCAGAGCCATTGTAGTTTATTAGGTTCTTCTGACCAATCCTCTGATAACTGCAATCCAGTGCCCCATCTCTACTTGTTCCAGATCAATATTTGTATTACCACCCACAACTGGCAGATGGATGCAAGAAACTAGCACAAAAGAAACTGGGACTTTGTTGCAGACAAAATATATACAAAAATGAATATGAAAGGCAAATGTTTATTGTTCAAATAAGTATAAAAGATGGGTATTAAAAACTCTGGTCTTTGTGCATATAAATATGATAGCCTCACAAAATGGGCATATAAAACATCCAACGATAGTAACAAATTACTGATAAGCCTGGGGCATTTTGTTTTGGCTTAGCGATCCATACTCTACTGGTCGCTAATACAAGCGTAACATTCACTGCCAGCTTCTCTTCTTTCCCCTTTTTTGGTGACCTTTTCTCTGTCTGCAAAATCACTAATATCAAGATTATATTGTGTGGGGGTTTGACATTCCTTGGCCCACCGTGACCATCGATTCCAGTCTTTTGTGGGATTTCAGAGCCAGTTTTCTATGGACATGGGGTCCTTCCAGGACAACGTGTATTTTTCCACTCTTTTACTCTGGTAATATATGTACCCCCACAACTATCCCTGATAAAGATTTTCAACAATTAAAACGTGGTGTTGGGAGCAGCTTGGACACATGGACAATTCACCACACATTTCAAGAAACTAGCATGTAGACACGTGCGGTTTGTTTTGTTACGAATAAATATTTAGACAAATTTTTAGTTATTCGGAGATTTGGATATGTCCAAATACCCAAATTACAGTATAAACAAAGTTTACTGAATGCTCCAAGTAATGAAACAAAATTCGTCCGAATTTCTAAAACTCGGATTTAAATTTAAATCAAATTTTACATCGAATTCCAAGTTGGATTCGAACTGTAATCATATTTCTGAAATCAAAGACCGTGTGTATTATTAGAGTACTATTTCAAAATAATGCTGTTTTTGTTAAACCAAAGATGATTTAAAGAGTCATTTTAGTAATTTGATGAAGATTTTTCTTTTGTTTGTTCACTTTGCCGCATTCGAAAAAAAAAAAAAAAATGAAAACTTTTGCTTCAACTGATTTGAAATGTATCGATTTCAAAAGTTTAGAATCAAACAAATTTGGTAAATTCGAAAAAAAATTAAAAAAGAGATAAAACGAATTCCGAATATGAATTCCGAATACAAATCCCAAACAAATTAAATGAATCAACCGAATTTAACTAAACTAAATAATTTTATTAATCAATCTAAATGAAACTAAACACATTTTTCATCGTGCACATGTCTACTAGCATGTCTTTTAGCTTCCTCACAACCATAAAAAAATTTGAAATGACAATTTTGTATGGAGGTGACATTGTCACAATTTAGTGGCCCAATGGCATCATGTAACATGCTTCGTACAATGTATACTTGAGATCTATCTATACTATGTCAACATTTCCCCAGTCCTTTGTTGCAGTAATTTATTGCAAGGAAGAAATAGACGAGGGATTGAGATTAGCCATTCTTACCGTCTCCTATCAATAAAACAAAGACACCGAAAAGGTCTGGAGAAGCCATGTATTTATAATGGCTTCTTGCCCCCGGGCCAGTTAGATCCACAGGGTCATATGTGCTTGTCTTACTGGTAGACAGGGTCAAAAGGCCCAGCAAAGCACAGGCACAAATTAATTTGGGAGTCTCGACTTTAATTTTCTCTAAAGGAGATTTTAACACTTTTGAAGCAAAACATTTATTATTTATTTAATCTTTGTTTGTATAAGTTTGTGCTTTGACATTACAATTACCATGAGAAACAGTATAGTTTGTCGTATGTGAAATATTTTAAACATAAGTGTATATATAATATTAGTCTATTTTAAGTGGACAGGTCAAATGTTGCTTGTTGCATATTTTTAATTTTAGATATCTTTGCAGAATTTTTTTTAAAGGTAAAAATAACAAAGATGATATAGAATAATAAAAGAAGTCTAACAGTAAAATTATACATAACAAAGATTCATCGCAAAATATAAAATTTATTTTGAATATATTCATTGACAAGGATGAGTTGCTTAAGATACTTTTCCTGAAAACAATGAAAAAAATAAAAACTCTTTCTTTGTTTTGTATTTTATTTTCCCCTTTATTTAGAGAGTGTGCCTTTTTTTGGAGGTGAGGAGGTGTTTTCAGTGGTTTTGTTTATTTAATTTACTGTTCTTTGTAAATATTTTTTTTTCTTTTTACCCTTTTTGCATTTAATTGTTATTTGTGTACTTTTTTTTCCCCATAATTTCCCAGTAAGTATTTTCAGTGGAGTAATTTGAGTACTTTAGTTTTTTAATTTAGTGCTCTTTTTATTTTTTGTATTTTATGTTATTGTATCTTATTTGAATTATAAATGTTTTTTACTTTTTTCACTGTCTGTTTTCTTTCTGTGAAAAAAATATCCGTAAAATTTAGAGTTTAATGATGGGAATTTTTTGGCACAAGAAACAGAAACAGTTCCAGGATAGTTGAAAGGAGCTCCCACAACCCTCAGCTGCCATTTAAAGCCCATTGTTCCCTTAAAAACCACAAAAACATGTAAAGTGTAAACTCTAACAAGGAACTTCTCTTTTTTTTTTTGGTCCTTTTTGGTTTGCTAAATATAGGTTTTATATATGTTTTAATAATATATAAGTATTATATGTTTTATTATATCTGTTTGATAAGTGAAAAAAAAAGGCTTTTGATCCTGCCAGGAATCTTGTCAACTGTAAGGGCCCTTTCACACGGGCACTCCGTATGTCCGCAAATCATCCTATTTTTTTGCGGATGATTTGCGAACATAATGTAAGTCAATGGCATTACGGATGTCAGCGGAATACCATCCGCTGACATCCGATTTTCTTCCTTTCAGTTCTGTTCCGTTTTTTGAAACGGAACAGAACCCTATTTTTCCTCCGTTCAAAAAACGGAAAGGAAGGAAAATCGGATGTCAGCGGTGCCATCCGCTGACATCCGCAATGCCCATAGACTTACATTATGTCCGCATATCATCCGCAAATGGATGGGATGATATGCGGACATACGGAGCGGATGACACAAGTGTCATCCGCTCCGTGAAAAAAAAAAAGTCCCGCAGCGGAGAAAAACAGCGGAGTGGCCGTGTGAAAGAGCCCTAAGCCCCGGTTCACACTTGTGCGAGTGCCGGGTTCGCATGTAATGTCGGAGCGCACTGCTCCTTCATTACATGCGATCGGCTGTGCGGTGCGAGTTGAGCCATACAGTTTGTATGGCTAAATTCGCACCGTAGCCGCAGCAAACACCTACAGGGACCCTTTTTGGAAGCCGCATCAGGATCGGATCGCACAGCGGTTCACACTTGTGCGATCCGATCCTGTGCGAACTGCACGATCGCACTGCGATATGCGATCAAACTGGGGGTGTCGTTAAGATTACATTGACATCCCCAGCATATCGCATATGGCAGTGTGAACTGCCGGGGGTGCGTGTGCGATGCGGGAACAGGCTGCGGATTTGCAGCCTTCCCGCACTCGCATAAGTGTGAACCGGGGCTAAACGTCTTGTATTCTCTGCCAGTGCGGCACTCTTATTAGTAACATTGTTCCCAGCTATCTCTTAAGAACTATGAAACCCCCTCCTCTCTATGTTATGGAGCCGAAGAAAGGGGAAGGTGCTCTGTAGTCATCTCCTTGAGTGAGAACATTGCAATTTTAAAGATACAATTCAGTGAATGAGGGTTTTCATTTTAGAACAGAAAGTTTGTTAGCCGCCAGAATCTCCAGGTGTAAATAAAAGGAAAAAAGTCTGAAAAATGAAAATGCAGCCACATTATATATTTTTTTTTTGGGGGGGGGGGGGAATTTAGATACACTTTAAAGTCAAGAACAATATGCAGAAAAGGGCTATTTTGGCAAAAGCATGTTAATTAAAAAATGTAGTAAATAAATTGTTAAAGTATACCTCAGGATCCCACATTTTTATTACCATGGAGGTTATCCGCAGGAGAAAATGTAATGTTTATAACCACTGCTTGTCAAGTGGTTAACTGGCTGAGGGAGCAAGGGTATGGTTGGGTTCGTAGTTAATGTAGGTCATTGATGGCCTATGCCTTTGGGTATATAATTCTGTAGGTGCAAAGTGTAGATTTATAAGAAGCCTCTAATTATTGCCAACCTTTGGCTAATATTGTGAAGTCTTTGTGCGCGGTATCAAAGCTTCACACCTCGTAAGTTGAATTCTCTGAAGTGTTCCTGGAGCAGATGCATCTTAATGTAATATATTCTCCGACATTTTCCAGGTCTCTTCACATGACACGAACCTTCCTTAGTGATGGTTCTGCAATAAAAACACATTACTCAGACTTGTTTCTACATGAGTGGAGCATCTGACTTTGTTTTAGCAAGTAATTTATTAATTAGTCACCGGCGTGCCTTGGGTGGTTCACATCCATTATCTTGCTTTAATAGTTTGGCTTTAGGACATTTCAAAGATACATTTTCCATTTTGTAAGCAAGCTGAAATAATTGTTTTCTCTTTAGTATCTTGTGATCATAAATCACAGAATCACTCTAAATGGCCCCACTAGCAGCAGAATTAACTGTAATAAAAAATGGTAATAAAACAAGATAGAATCTCTTACTTAGATCTTGACAACTGGAAGACATTGGAAAATGGTGGAAAAGCACTTAGCGGATGTCAAACGTGCATTTTGGACAAGCTGCGCCAAAGGTTTAGCTAGAGATTTTTGAGTACTGGGCAGGTTCACAACCCTTTTCATGCTGTATTTTCAAGGATATTTGGTGCTCTTGTAATAATACAACCTTTATTTGCTAGCCACCTCATTTAGATATGTCAAAGGCACTGTGTGTCCCAATGTGATGGTACTTCATGGTGTCCTGGGCTTACTCAGTCCTCCTTTTATTACACATTTGTGCTGTGCTTTTAACTATGTCAAACCCTAAATAAGCTGCACCAGTCAGTGGCATAATTAGAACTTTCACGGCCCTGTCTCAAGAAACAATGTAGGGCCCCCCTGACCTCCGACCGGGACCCGTCCTTCCGAGCCCGGTGGCAGAACACCAGGGCCCAGTCGCAAGTGCAACCTTTGTGACGCTGTTAGTTCCGCCAGAGGTGTCAGTAGTTTTTTTTATTTAATTTCTTTTTTTTTACAATATAATTTTTTTTATATTTATTAAAATGTTTTAGGAGTCCTGTTGGGGGACTTTGGTGAGATATCAGGGGTCTGAACACAGCCCTCAATTTCCTTCTTTACAGCCTCAGCTGCACAGAATGAATGGACCAGAATATCTCTGTATAGAGCTTCCCGTTCATTCACAAACTGAAGCAGTTTACTATGCTTCAGTTATGAATAGGCAGAGTCAGTAAATGGTACGGATTACTGAGTCTACATTCAGAAAAGGTAGACAGATTTAACAGTCCCTTCCCCACTCTAAATCCTGACAGATCCCCCTATGGCAGATGAGGGGGGCTGAGAAAGAGCATAGGAGGGCAGGAGAGCAAAAAGAGGGCGGCAGAGGGACGCTGGATAGATGGAGCCATGGGAGTGGCTGCATATAGAGGAAATTATCTCTCCATTTTCCTCCTGCAGCCTTTGAATGCCTGCTTCTCCTCCTTAGAAGCCCCCCTCTCAGTTACAGCAGCAGAGCGAGGATTCTGACAGAGCAGGAAGGAGGCAAGGTAGCATGCTTACTGTGGGGGTGGGCTTTCTAGAGGCACTGCTAATTCACCCTGAGAGAGTAGGTGACTGTGTCTCTTTGAACTTAATTTGAAAGTGGAATTTAATCCCTTTTGTTAGACAAGCATAATTGGAGGGGCACGGCCATTCAAGTCTTTGCTAAGAGGAATAGAGCCTCCTTTAGGAAAGCACTTAAGGCCAAAATTTGCCAGCGGTCTAAAAATTAAATTTTGTTTTTAAAAACCTCCACCTATATACATAACACATGCAATGATCCCATAATACTGGGCCTAAAAAAGCCATGCCCCCCATGCATGGTTGCAATAAGGCCTTAGACACATGGGCAAGTTGAGTTGGGAATTTTCTATGCTTTGGTTTTGCTTATGCACGCGGGCACCCTTCGAGTCATACAAACTTAACTTTGGAAGTATATTCCCACCCAGGAGCAACAGGTGATGTGTATAGACATCCATAGATATCAATAGCTGTATTCACATACAGTATATGTTGGTACTTGCCTAAACACGCTCATGCATACAGGCGTATGACCCCGGATGCAGGCTGTCTGCAACCAGGAGTGTACATCTTTATATATGTGCATGCACCAGCCATTGCCATTGATTTCTATGGGCAGCGGTATGCAGCACCTGTGGCTCACCGACATTGGAAATATGCCCAAATATTATTTCGTATGGCCCAGGTGCCTGTATGCATGAGGCATGCCTGTAGAATATAAACTGTATTATACATACTATATACTGCTGATTTCTCCTTTGGAAGATACTAGTTACGAATATATCACATTTTTGTTCTTGGGTTTAGATAAGTTAAAGAATATGCCATCACTTCAGTAGGTTTAGATGTACTGTAATTGTTCTCAGTGTACATTAGTGAGATGACATTATTGCAATGCCCCCCCTTCCCCATTTTATGTTACATCTTATTTTAATCATTATAGTAAATTACACAATAACAGTTACACATGTATGTAATTACAATTATCAGATTTGTATTTAATTATATCACTATGTAAAAATAATAAATCAATCTAAAAGTATAAAACATAAAAATGTTACCAGTTAATTTTATTTTCACATGGTTTGTGCGATCCATTATATATAGATGAAAAGGAGACAGATTATGGCATGATTCATTTTACAGGATGAAAACATGCTGTAGATTGTATAGATATTTGCATAGACTCTAACATAAATAATGGGAAATCCCACTTAATCGCATTAATGAAATGTGACTCTACACAAGCTGTGTTCAAGTAACATAATATTTTAAAATATACAAATTAATATACCATAATTATATAATGTCAGCAGAGCTCTTTTCCTTTTCTTTTAGAATGTCTGCACCTAAACACGGTAGTGTAATGTCTTTATTTAGATTTAGGGACATTAAAAAGGCCCTAAACCCTGTTTGCCAAAACAAATGAAAAAATAAGGTTCCCACAATAGGTGAAGTATTATACTCACTTCTAGGGGTGAACTTGGGTTCATTTCTGGGTTCGGTCCAAATCCAAAAGTCAGCTGTCAGTGCCAGGCCAATGAGCTGTAGGTGGAGGATTCCCCACCCCGCAGCTCCATGTATGTAAGTGTAGGCAGGTCTTTCCTCATCCATGTTCCCTGCCTCGTTGGGTGCCAAGTGTGGGTCACATAGGGGTCTTACCCTAGGGTGGGTTCTTCTGAGCTACACTAGACACCTGGTGATAGGGAAACTGCCTTACACATAGGGTACCTTTGCTTGAAATAGTGACTTGAACTCTAGGTAATTCTGTCAATGTTAGTATACACCACTACTTTACTGATACATTTAGGAGGGACACTCTGAGCCAATGCACTTTCCACCTGTCCAGCATATCTCCGCTACCTCACTACCAGTAATGGAATGGGATCTCGCTGTGCACTTTACACGCACTTACTTAACTCTTTCTCTTCCGTACCTGTACACAGGCTGAGAACCTCTGCCATGCTGATCCACTCCCATTGCTATGGGAGACAGATTGCTCAGAGAGTGCCAACGCCAACTCCTCCTGCAAAAGGCTATCCCACCTGTCACATGTACACACAACAGGGTGCTTGGGAAACCTTTGTTACCCTTGGTAACCATTTGTGTCTTTACACTGTATTAACTCTTGGGCTGCTGTCTTCATACCCCAATGTGTTTAACTGACCCAACTGTAGACTATATGTGCCGGTTACTTGCATTATAGCCATTGAGTAACTTCAGGTAAGGATAAAGATTCAAAAGTTTTACTGAAAACTCTCAGCATACAAAACAAAGTGTATAGTCTCCCCCTAACGTCCCTAAGTCAGGCTTGATGGCTGCCCCAGCATATCTGCATAGGATAAGAGTCCATTTATGGCAGAGTCCATAGTGGCAGATCTCCAGAGCTGTTGTCTTCAGGGAGAACTGCAGGTCTCAGCAATCACACTACGTAGTGGATGTGACAGCAGGCAGGCTTGCTCTTCAAAGGCTCTTCTTTGGAAGCATCTGGAAGGTAGAGCCCTACTCCCTTTTATTATCAGCACAGGGAGAGAGGCAGAGCTCAGCAAAAAGTATGGGAAACCAGGTTAACTGCTTCTCTCCCGGATTGGGCAGCAACTATCTCAAGAACCAGAATTTCAACCTGCTTACAAATACACAGGAGATTCTTCATGGGCAAACTTTAGAAGTTCTCCATATCTCCTGGTTTCTTGGCTTTTTACAGTTGTGGTACCTACAAACTGTATTCACTTTAATATACATTTGCTCTTTTTCCATCTTGACCCAATTTTCTAGTAAAATATTTATGGCCAGTTGGAAAACGATATTCATTTTTTTTAACCTTTTGCTGCCCATGTAACACATACATGCTTTAATGTACATACTCAGCACATATTCACCTGTGGGCGGCCAAGGATTCTGTTCTAAAAGTGTGCTCACTGCTCTCTCTCCCTTCATTAGGACTTCAATTGAAAAAAGAACCTTGAATAAAAGCAAAAAATTAGTGCTTACAACGCCTTGGAATGCCGTGTTGCGATATTTCCCCAGCAGCTGCTCCAAATACACTCCCCACTACGTGCACATCAATAGTCAAGTGTAATAGATATGATGATATCTATTACACTTGATCTATAAAAGAACCTTGCATGGATTCAAAATAGGGCTTTCATGTGTGAATCTATGTAGGGAAGCTAATTGCTGGACTAGGAGGGTTACTAGCCAGCAGCATCTGATTGATTCTTCATGCAGATGCTGCTGGCTAGTAACTCTTGCTCCAGAGTGGCGTAGTGCAGGCAGACCAGGGTACAGAGTGAATTGAGACAAAGAGACAAGCAATGCCATCTAAGTGTAGTAAATATTGAAATCACTTTAAACAAGAGGTTAAGCAACTCACATTTAGACATGTTGCTTAAACTCTTGAATAAATAAAGTGATTTTAATATATACTACACTTAGATGGCGTTGCTTGTCTCTTTATCCTAATTCATCACACAGAAATGCTTCTCACTCTCCCAGCTGGCAGCCATCCACCTATCAACTTTGGATCCATATCTGGACTTTAATCTTTGGACTTCCTCATAGTTATTGTCATTTCTCTCCTCCATCCCAGAGCATCACTCTCTTTTTTCTGTTAGGGTACAGAATGACATTGTAGCTTGACCCGATAGGTGACAGTGGCCCCTGGGCTGGAGAAGTGGTTGGGGGGAGACATGACTGCGAGGTGATGGCAGGGTGTGCTAGAGGAAGGCAGTTTAACTCTTTTTTCTTGCAGAAGCCCCACATGGTCACCTAGCTGGCTCTTACAGCTTTCACTAATGTTTTGCTTGGGGCTGCGCAAGTGTTCTGTTGTGGCTGACATTAGAGTTTGCTTTTTGTTTAACGGGGCAGTGTTTATCTATGTGATCTTGTGTACATTCATGGTGCTCTATACCTAGTGCATCATTTAACTGGCTTACCAATCATTCCATTATGGGTGGTTCTAATATTTTACTTTAACCAACCACTACACAGGTCTGCATATGACATACTTATGACCCCTGCACTCTTCATGCTATATTGTACAACAGTTGGTGATTGCTAAGTCGTCAGGGACTATGTTAATGAACATCTGATCCAAGTTAGGCCGTGTACAAAAAATCATATTTGATGGAAGAGTTTTTTCGTGTTTGTTACACTCTCGCTTATGGGACCATAGACAGAACCTTACTTATAAATCATATTTCATTAAAATAAAAACAAAAAACAACAGTAATTAGATTGAACTGGCCGTGGCACTTCATTATTGGCAATAAAATATTAATCCAAAAGGCATGTAACATACACTTATAACATTTGATAAAACACTTAAATTAGATACCAGCTAATGCCAAAATATCAATTTAACTCAGCCATTACAGCATGAGTTAATACCAGTAACAAAAAGACCATCCCCTTTCCATAGAAAGGGACTTTAATGCCACATAAAAGGACCGTGACATGGGTGGGAGGGAGGGAATATATTCCTTTCTTGCTGTCCCAGTCATCTGTCAGACTGATGACGCAGAATAAAGCCTTTTTTACCCTTTAGATAATTGATTTTTTATCCCACGCAAAAAGGTTTAGATTATGGATATAATGCAAATAATTAAACAAAATCTATGATAAAATATGATGTGTACCACTGTATGTACCAAAAGCTGCAGCCCACCTGTTTTCTTCCCCTAGAGGAAGTAAGTATTAAGATTAGAATTTGATTGGGTTATGGCGCTGCTCTAAATTATTGATAATTTCTTGCACCTCTATTGTAGTTTGTGCATGGTATGTGATGTGTTAAATGATGATCCCAGGATCTTTACTAATGGAGGGATCGCCTCTTTCTTCAAAGTGCTAATGTGCAATTGTGTATTCGTGATTCATCCAAAAAGAGTGTCCTTGTGCTACTTGCAATAATTTCAAATCCCTCCCCTAATGCAAATTGTTCTATATGCCCAATATAGATAGAATAAATGTAAAAATTAAAAATGATATATATAGAATATAAATAAATATAGAAACTGTTCAAAATTCATCAATAGTGACAGGTACTCTTAATCCACCATGGGGGAAAAATAATATCTCTAAACATTCCTGTGCTCCAAGTGCAAATCCAGTGTAATTAATAAATTTATATAAATAAAATAAAAGTTAAGCACAAAAATTAAATAAAAATTATGTTATCAAATTTCCTCAATAATATGTGATAGGTGCTTCTAAAAATACTCCATCCATCAGTGATACGTGCTTTCCAAAGTGTTTAAAATATAAAGAAGAATAAATAATAAAGTCTGTATTAGCAATATCCAATCTCAAAGTGTCCGTAGTAAGATATCAATCTATGTAATAAAATAATATAGTTCTCCTAGGTTGATAAGTTCAAAGTGACCAGTGCTCTTCAGTGCTTTCCAGTGCTCAGAAAGAGGTGCTCCTGCGCTGGTCCCACACTCACCAGAAAGCGGTCCGCTCAAAGGGGTCTCAGGCCTTTCAACAATGTTTTCCTGGGGGTCCACTCTCATTGGGTTTGCCTCATTTTCATGTAAAGACATACCAATAGCCCATAGTGTACCAGTACAAATATGCTTTATTTAATAAACGCATCCACTTACTTTACAAGCAGCATAGATCGGTATCAGTATTCCATACAGGATATCCAGATACCCTTCAGCTCATGCTAAATCCATTAGAACTTATATACATAATTCTAACCATTTACAACACATATGTAAATTAGCTTATTTAATATTCAAAACCATCTCCCCCAGGTTTTTTACAGTCCCATAGGTGTTGGTAGTGCAAATGCTTGCCCTCCCCCACCTTATATAGGACCGTAGACAGAACCTTAATACCATAAATGTATCAATTATATTTAATTAAAAAAAAAAAAAAAACAACAGTATTTGGATTGATCTGGCAGTGACCCTTTATTATTGGCAATAAAATATTTTACACACCGATAAGATTTAATAAAACACTTAAATTAGATACCAGCTTATGCCAAAATAACAATTTAACTCAGCTATTACAGCTCGAGTTAATACCAATAACAAAAAGACCATCCCACACGCCAGGTTCACATATATTGAGCCTGGCACCCCACCCCGAACTGAGGCCAGTTGTACACAATTCTGCATATCCAGATTGAAAATATCCAAAGCAACTTCGGAAAGATGAACATCATCTAAATGAAAAAAACCGACCAAATCACCTTCAAGCTCAACATGTCTATAGGACAAACCTTGAATAGTGGGCATAATTTTAGCTACTGTCCTATTAATACGCTTAAGTATTTTCTGGCAATGCCGCAATTCTGGCAATATGGACAAACGGAGGCGAGGAATGATTTCCGAAAAAAACAGGATAGTAATAGGAAGTATTAAATGTATTTGTAAAAAATCTGATTTAATATGAGAAATAATACCCAACCTCATTGCCCCTTAAGCGAAAAATAATAATTGAAGGAGGAGGCCACTTTAAATACAGAAGCAATAAGGGTTCACGCAATTCAAAAGTTCATTCCCCGTTTTCCATACCACCAAACTTGAAACAAATCTCACTGTAGGCTTAAGTTGGAACCATAAATTCTCCCAGCTGCACGATAAGATGCCCAGAAAATGAAAGAATGGCCTACAATCCATACGTGGTGTTTAACATCTGCAAATCACACAGAAAAATTAGGTCTTACATAATAACGGTAACAATCAGAACTCCACCCACCTATACAGTTAATAACAGGAGCAGACAATCCCAACAGAGCAGCTTCAGTAGCCACCCCAATACAAAATGAATGGGAAGTGATATGGAGGTGTTGAAGATTACATTTTTGTAAGCATTTCCTTAACGGAGTTAAACTGATAAATGGTCAGTGGACAGCAGGATAAATGGACAAGAAGAAAAGAACCAGAATTCGGGTGAACAGACAAATACGTATGAAGTAGGGAAACAATACAAACGGAAGAACTTGCGAAGAGTGATCCAGCGGCCACTGGCCAATTGATCAGTCTACTGCGATAAAGGAAAAGCTGAACCAAATTAGGACCGATACGAAAATCTGAGTATAACAACCCAGAAGAGCCATTTGAATTGCCAGGCAACACTTCAGAAATTCCGAACTCTCCGAAAAAACAGAGGCTAAAGGCAACCTTAAACAACAATGCCTCGTATGGTGAGAAGCAAACATTGTCAGTTGCTGCAGAAATACAGTCTAAAAGCTGAAATAGGAAATCTGGAGTCAGCCAAAATGTGCCGCCTACAAAACCCTTGCAATGCCTGTTTTACAGAAAAAAGAATTACCACAGAATGTCTTTTAGACATGTGAGTATGAATAAGAATGAGACATCAAAAAATTAAGAAAAGACAAAACCAAATCCTCTACAGACAAAGCAGACATGTTTCCTTGAGAGTGCAAAAAAACAGCACCACGAATGCCACGTGGCCAGGTACTGCACCCACTTGGAAGAAGCCACTGAATTCAGAATACCAAGATGAAGTGGGGGTCACACCAAGTCCCATAAATGCATTGAGCACAAGCTTCTAGAAGCATCCACATCCGGTACCAGCTCTCAAAAGCGCTCCATCTGTAAATGGGATAAAGAATCAGAGATTACATTAGAGACACACAATAAAAATAAAAATTCAGCGCTTAAAATCAAATGGATGGGTAAACAGCTGTACACCAGGATAGGTCAAACCTACCAAAACCTATAATATGCAGTAAAAGAAAATAAAGTACAGCGCTATAAAATTACAAATAGTGCATAAAATCATTCACATTAAAATGTATAAAATGCACAATAAAAAGCATGTGGATCATAAATCATAAAGTCCTTAAAAGCTGATTTCCAAAGTGAAAAGCAGGAATAATTAAAACGACACTGCAAACGTGACTCCTCCACCACAGATAATACAGCCTCTCACCTCCTGAATTCGACCACTAGGGGTCACAACACTTTGTATCAGTAAGCATCAATATGGAGACAGCCAGAAGATCTGTATATCCAGGATCCAACAGGTTCTCAGAAACTCATGTATGAAAATCCGGAAAAGATAAATAAAACGATCTAATGCTCTCCGCTTAATTAAGGACATTTATTAAAGTAAAAAATAAAGCATCACACTCACAAGCAAGGCACTGTCACAGTGCCAGATGAAAGCGAAAGTGCAGACATGTGTTCCAGGATCTCAGAGAGCTGCGGGTGACGTTAGACTCCTTCCCCCCGTATGCATTACGTCAAAAGGCATGACTTCCTCAGCAGGGGTTTTTAGAGACACCAGGGATATATTTAACCTTAAGCCAAACATTAGGTTCCAAACATTTAAAAAAAAAAATGACGTAAAACCGCTAATATGGGAAGGACTTAGATGCCAGGCAGTTAATAGCAAAAACTACACCCATATTATCAGAATGTAACAAAATATTTTGATTTAGAACCCCACAACTCAAGAGATATCAAAATCAGAAATATTTTGAGTAAAACAATGTTGCTCGTAAAAGCCTTATCCTTCCAAGAAGTAGGCCACAAACCCGCAGACCAGTGGCCATGCCAAAATGCTTTCGCCATAACGAGCAACCATTAAAGAAGATAAAAAAATTTCCACACAAATTAAATCCTCATGTAAAGGTAGGGAACTGCAAATAAAGTGAAAATGAGAAGAAATGCCAGCAATGAAGCGATACAAAGGCTTAGAAAAAATCCTCCCCATTGGCATAACACGAGAAGCGAATGCCAGCAAACCCAACAATGACTGGAGCTTTTTCAAAGTGACCTTCCTTTTAGATAAAACGAAGTTAACTAAAGAATATAGCCTGCAGACCTTTTCTTCAGGTTAACAAAATTATATTACCACAATATCAATTGTGATACCAAGAAATTCCAAACAAGAAGTTGGACAAACAGATTTTTCTTGCGCCAAAGGGATCCCAAAATCACGGCAAACAACTTGGAATTCCGTAAATAGATAAAAGCAATCAATGGAATCAGCCATACCAATAAAATCAAAATTGACCAAATAATGTAATAGACTAGAGCAGTGATGGCGAACCTTGGCACCCCAGTGTTTTGGAACTACATTTACCATGATGCTCATGTACTTTGCAGTGTAGTTGAGCATCTTTGAAAATGTAGTTCCAAAACATCTAGGGTACTAATGTTCGCCATCACTGGACTAGAGGAACCCGTACGATAGCTAACAACCCACTCCAAAAAAGATGAGAACTTTTCAAAATGTTTACATGACAAAGAGCATCCTATTGGGAGACATTTGTCGAAAAAAAATGCCCCTCAAACAAGAATCTCATTGATTAAAAGGGCATGGGATTAATGGGCAGTAACCGAAAAGCCGACCTGATATCAGCTTTTGCCAAAAGGGCTGATCTGCGCTGCGGACCAATCAGATTTTATGGAAAGCATCATCAAATGAGGAATATGAAACTGAAAATAGTTCAGAATCAAGCTCATCATTCAACGAAAGACCTTTAGGATGGTGGTTTAGGATGATGATAAATGGTGGATCATCCTAAACTAATATGGTTCCTTTTTAGGAACAATTCCCAATGAGAGATCTGAAAATTAGAAAAAGGTGGGGAAGAAAAAAGGGCCTGCCACCCTCCCTTCTCAAATTTCCTTCCAAATTTTTTGTGTCACCACAGCAGCGTGTCGATGGACAGAAGGTAAATTGTCATACACCAAACAACCATAACCCAAAAGGGAAAGTAAGGAGAAACCCTAAAAGAAACAGTCAAAAACAGGGCTGTCATCTGACGGTTTGACAATGTGTGAAGCCATGGCAACATGTTTTTTAACTTCTCCGGGGTGACCGCTTTTAAGAAAAAGCTCTTTTGGCTGATGCGAAAGAGCAGAAGCCAATTTCTTAAAACAGCAATGCGCTGCATGAGCACCAGCACAGTGAGAACATTCATGTTTATACTTACAGGAATTTGGCCACTTATACTGACCCTCGTTAAAATTAAAACATAAACCACGACAGAAAGACCCCACAGGAGTGGCAGTAGGCTTCAGATATGGCTTCTGCGGTATCAGATGATTGAGCCATAATCCAACACCTTTATACCCCAACACACAGATTTATGAACTGCAAGCTTTTGAAGAAAGGATTTGTTATAAAAGAACCAAGAGAGACCAGTAAAGTTCTTATAACCTTTCAAAATAATCTCTACATGCTGGAATAATCCACTGCAGTGTTGAGGATGTTTTTCACCCCTCATGTTAGCGTAAATGCAGAATGCCTGCAACCAATTGTTGAAAGATCGTGGGGGAGTCCTACATTTTTCATCATCACTTTTATCGACATCCCTTCTATCAAACCTATTACCCTTGAAGGAAGGCAATAAAGTTAAAACATCAATATAGTCTTCCTTCCAGATTTTTTTCTTTAATACCCGGACTCAAATGAAAGCCCAACGGCGAAAGTTTGCACGTCAGGGCTTCCCTGAAACAACTCTCAGGCATGGAAGCAGAGCTGACCAGCAGAGGCATCGCAGGCAGAGAGGCTGACGCAGGAAATTAAGTAACTCCATCCAATGCCTGCGACGCAGTGCCACAATCTTGCCAAACAGAGGCAATGCCACAATTTGTGTTGCCATATGGGGTTTAGGCGTAATTTCTTTTACCGTGTTGTGATGATGAGGAGATTATGTATAAATCTCCATTGTAGAGATTGTAAATATTTATGTAAATATATACAGGTATGATATATTGAGTTTTGGATTTTACATTTAGCTGAGAGATGATTGTCACTTATATAAAGTGGTGTGACTTCCAGTTGGCACTCAGTTAAAGGAACCGGTTTAACCAGTCCATTTAAAATGCAGGCAACTGCTGTTTACATATAAACAACTACGGATAGTATTACCTGTGATTACATTTTTGGAAGCGAGACTTTGTGGAGCCAGGGCACCCCAGGTATTATTATACAGGATTTATAGGAGTGAATCCCCCCCCCCACAGAAAAAGGAGTGTTTAGAAAGAGGCGTAACTATGGGAGGGGGAAATGGTCCAATCTGGGAAGAGATAGGCCCACAGGAAGTGACAAGCAAGATAGCTGAACCAATGAGAATGGCCCTATACAAGGCTATGGGATATGGGTCTATATTAGGTTCGGTGAGACAGGGTGACTTCCTGTTTTGGCATGGGAGAGCTAGAGCCATCACTAGAGGTAATTATGGATTAAGGAGTAAGTTTACATTGTATATTTTATTTGTGTGTCGGTCATAGTGTGTGTATATGAGTATATACTCTATGCATTGTATTTGTTCAGTTAAACTAGGGAAATTATACATTGTGTAGTATGTACAATAGTTATTGTTGTAAATTACGTAGGCTGTGCAAACCTTATACGAATAAATAATTGTTGTGTTGAAGTTTTCACACAGTCATAGAACTCTCATTATTAACCCAAATATTGTCTGAGATAAATTAACTCTCATAGATTTTTGGTAACAATTTGATTGTGGTAAAGAAGATAATGACCAAGCTAATTTAAGCAATACATTCAAATTATCAGACTCACCAGCAGCTTGTGCAGGAGTTTGTGTAGCATCAGCAATCACTGGCAAGGACCGCAGGCACAGGCACAACCTTGAGGTCATCAGAACCAGCAGGTGGTGACATCACTGGCAACACAGAAGCATCTCCAGGCACCTGTGAAGAAGAAATTGGGGGTGGGGGGTGCAAGAAGTCCTCATGAAAGGACTCAATGTTTCTAATAGAGCAATGCTCTCTTTTATTCTACCGCTTTCTGCCTTTATTTCCAACAGCAGAGCGGCGAGGCAGGAATTCCAACCAACAAGGTTTTTGTTCACCTGGGACCAAGATGGTCCCGGATGAAGAGCTGGAAACTCACAGTCTGTAGGAGCAACAATAGGGGGAGACTGAGGTTGGACATCCTGTGAAACCAAAGACAAGTGGGAGGCAGAGACAGAGGGCACAAGGAGCTGAGAAATAACAGGGGGCCTGGAAGAGGAAAAGGCTGAAAATGGTGGAGACATGACAAGAGCCGAGTCCAAAGGAAAGGAAAGGCAGCGGCACATCCACTCGTCGCCACCTGCTGCCCTGGCTCTCTCCATCATGGTCCGGAGTATGGACTGCATAGTAAGAAGAAACAAAAACTACTATCTTCCTTTCTTGCTTTCCCCGCCGTCTGTCAGACTGATGATGTTGATTAAAGCCTTTTATACCCTTTAGCTTGTGCTAAAACCGTTAGAACTTACATATATAATTCTAACCAATTGCAACACATATGTAAGTTAACTTGTTTAATATTCAAAACATCTCCCCCCAGGTCTGTCACAGTCCAATAGGTGTGGGTAGTGCAAATGCTTGCCCTCCCCCGCCTTATATGGAACAGAAAATGAAGCATACATTGTGGGTACCAGGACCGTGTTATATTTTATCATGTACACAATAAGTAAGCTAAAGCCTGGTACACAATACCAACCCAGTGGGTTGAGTAAAAAAAAAAAAAAGGGATGGTCCCCCTGCCAGAACACTCTGATAAGCGCTCTCAGCTATTGGCTACAAGTGCTAATCGGGGGCTGCTCAGCTGCTGGTTTTCCAAACGCTCCGTTTATGTTTGCTGGCTGGCACACACATGGCCCGAATGTCGGACCGTTTTTAATAAACCATCTGATGTCGGCTAGCATTCGGCCCATGTGTACAGTGGTTTAGGTTATAAACCTCTCCCACTGTTAGCACAATTTTGACACAATAAAGAAAAGAACATTATCTATAGACGGAAATCTCATAACTGTATGCCTGCATGGAGACAACATCTAAGGCATTGCTGCTTCTGGCTGTTAATCTCAGATTAGGAGTGAGATTTGGTGATGTCACTATTAAGATGCTCACTGTCCTCTTTGCTGGGGAGGAAACTGTATCTGGAAACCTGCCGTGCAAGGATCCCCCTTCTGCTGCTTCTTCCTGATCATCACTATCCTTCAACTTATCATTTCATTTAATCACCAGCCATCCAGGCGATGGACATTAAGATGAAAAGCCCTGCTTCTACAAAGACGGCTACCACCACACAGTGACACAATTTTGGAAAAGGCTTGGTAAGTCGGTAATGGGGAAGATCAGCTACGGGGAGTCTAAGGACAATACTGGTCCTTAGTCTATTACCACCTGCTTTCCTCTTTTTGGAACAAATTCCACAGTACCGGTCCTCTAAGCCACTTTGAAGAACGCATGAGAGAGATTTCTTAAAATAGAGCTAACCATGGAGTTTTCCTTTAAGAATTGTAATATGAAATTTTATTTTCAGAGACTTGCTGAAACTGTGAGCAATAAAATGTACTGTGAATCAAAGAACATATTTTTGAGAAAGCAATACCTATCCAATATATTGGAAGATATCGTATTGCAATGTTTTATAAATGCAATAAATGTTTGCCGTGGAAGTACTGTACATCATGAAAACAAATGCTTTCACTTATGGAAATGCAGAAAGATCAACATAATCTGTTTAGCGCCGTGCGGATTCGGCTAAAAATATTTTACCCAGAAAAGACAACACATTAAAAGGAGAGATTTTGCTAAAACAACAGTTGCTGGCGAGCCATATGTCTGGTGTTTACAGGAAAGAACAAATTAATAATTTACTGTTCAGAAGGCTGGGGATGTGGACTGAGTTAAAAAATCAAGCAAAATCAGCAACAAAGCAAAAAACATTTTCCAAAGTATTGAAGTAGATGAACATAAGCGCAAATCGAATGCAGTATAGTAACCCAGAGCAACCAATCAAATTTCAGGAGTCGGCAGTTGATTAAGTACTACTGTGCTGCGATAGTGCTGTTACTTGTGTTGGTACACATCAGTGCTATTCATTTTAAATGGCACCCCAATGCAGCTACTTTGTACTTCACTACAGTGGTGCTAAACTAGCAAATTCACTGCATGTCCAATGTTTGGTTCATTATGATGTGTTAGTGTTTTGTTTTGGGTGCAAATCTCAGACAAGAGATACAATTTAGTAGACCATTCAAATAAGTGGGTTACCATAATGTAATGCCTTACCGCACTTGTGGCCCCATTCAGTTGAATATGTGGCATGCGGCAGAAGGTCTTGCTCACCGAAGGTGACTGAGGGCCTGATTTTTGCAGTAGCTGCAAAGCAAGTGTACATCCCCCATTCACTGCCTTTGCTATATATATGCATGTAACACTAAAAAATACACCTGAAACTAGGACTGCTTTAAGTGAAGAGCCTATATGACTTTTCTTGGTTTAAAATAATTTAAAAAAATATATATTGTATCCCATACCATGAATGTAAGACAATTATTAAGGATTTATCTTGGCTGAAAGAATCTTGGAAGAAAAAAAAATAATATTCGATACACCAAAGGATTTGTGACATGCTGCTATTGGATTTACTACATAATTTATAAGCTTTTGGCCGGCTTTGCCTTTTCAAAAAAAAAAAAAAAAGTATTGTGTGATTTTCCTACATTTCGGATTATTTTGGCTTACATTGTTTCTGCTGGAAAATTGGATGATAAATGGGAATCCAAAGAGACCAAGACCACTTTTCCTCTTCAGCCCGTATTATATTTTAGAAGTCTTTGGCAAACCAAAAAGCGATCAACGCGATCGGTTAAAAAAGCAACCATTGATCTCTGCAAGACGTCAATGTCTTAGCATGAAATGCTGGCAGTTTCCTGGTTGCCTTATTAGATTTTTATATTGCGTTTTCCCACATTTTGACATTGTTCCGCAAACGAAGAAAGAATGTTGGCAGTACACTTTGCATTCTTGAAATAGACAAAAATAACTTTAGCTTAACAAATGCAAAAGGCCAAATAGCTTATTCCCACAACAAAAGTGGCTAAACATGCTTATTGCAGGGAAGGCAAGCCAAACCCACGTATGCCGAGGATAAAAAAAAAAAAAAAAACACAATGGACCATCTGGCAAATGTTACAGCTTTTATATAAATCATCAGATGCAAAACCTCGTTGAAGGAAAACAAATTAAGGGAAAAACTTAGCAGAGGAAATGGAATTTATTATTTGTATTGTAATGGTAGATGAGGGAGAGGTAAGATAAATGCATAGGAGAATTTGATTTCACCTATGTAAATGAATGACATAAGTGGATGTACAGCTCTGGGTCTCAGCTCGGGTTGACTCTTGCACTCTCTCTATCCAGATCTGGCTTCTCTTGCTTTCTGTACGGGATTATTTTAGCTGTGTGTGTTTAAAGAAATACTAAACCTCGGATATTAGGCAGGGCATCTCCCAATAAAATCAGATTGGCTGTCAACGTTGACTAATCCTTCCAATGGTGTTTTCTTCCCAAGATTATAACAGCGTATTTTTGTTTCCTCTTTAATGCTTTACAGGACTGGCTTAAAGTCTATGTAAATTTATTTTTTTTCCGTTTTGGAAAGAGTAGGGAATAGTTAGGGCCCCTTTTATCTGAGCAATTTTTGTTTTTTTTTGTGCCCCATCAAGGAGATTTCCCTTCAGTTCCTCTTCTAGAGATCCAACAGGAAGTGAAGCTGACCATATACTACTAGATTTCAGAATGAATGTTTGTACCAACATTCTTATCATTACATTTGAGGGTGAGTCAGGTGACACTGCTGCACAGAGGAAGTGATGTGGAAACCTTTGTATCATGTTGTTCATTACAGGAGCTGTTTGTTTTACATTTAAATTTAAGTTACTTTTTTTAAATAAATACCTGTTGAAATTTCTACACCATGAGGACCCCCTTTTTTTGCATGAATCTTTATATGGAGGAAAAATGGCGGTTTTAAAAGGCGGCACACCCCACTAAAGAAAGGGCATCTGGATTTACAGTGGAACAAACAAGAAGGGGGAGGACGCCAGAGGAGCCCTCGTGCATACTCCAGCATATAGGGAAAGGCGTAACTTGACTTAGTAAGAGCGGGCAAACGTAGAGGTGAGCGCATTCTTTTACAACATAGTTAGTGAGTTTGAAAAATGACATCAGTCCATCCAGTTCATCCAACCTATGATGTGTGTGTGTGTGTGTTTGTGTGTGTGTGGGGGGGGGGTGTTTATGCCAATAGTACATTGTATACCCCTGTATGTTGTGATTGTTAGGTGCCCATCTAATAGTTTTCTGAAACTATCAATGCTCCCTGCTGACACCACTGGAAGAAAATCCCACCTCCTTACCACTCTGACAGTAAAGAATTATTTACGCAGTATAAGGTTAAACCACTTCACTTCTAGTTTTAGTGAATGGCTGCGTGTCTTTTTTAAATTCCCTAGGAATCAGAAATTCAGAATTTGTAGTTTTTAAATTCACTTTCACTTAAAAGTTTGTTCCCTGTGCTAGGGTTGCCAGTACGGTATATGTACATTGATATCATATCCCTTCTCAAGCGTCTCTACTCCAGTGAGAATAAGTTCAATGCTCCAGTCCCTTTATTATTTTTGTTGCCCTTCTCTGGAGTCTCTCCAGTTCCAGCACATCCTTCCTGAGGACTGGTGCCCAGAACTGGATGGCATTCTGAAGATGTGGCCGGACCAGAGAGAGAGAGAGAGAGAGAGATGATGACATCGGGAACAGTCTACCACACAGGTACAGTCTACCGCGTTGGGGGGTGTTAAGAGACACAGAGACTGGCCTCATGCTAATAGGAATGGAGAATTAGGTAAGTATATCTTCGCTCTCCAATCCCCTAGACAAAAACTAGCAGTTACGCTTGCAGTGCGAGCACAGTCACACTAAATGGCAGAAAAAAAATTCAGTTCAGTTCAAATGAAACATTTTGAATATAATTCTACTAGTGTATGGCCAGTTTAAGAGGAACTCTCTCTAAATCAGGGGAAATCTCCTTTAATACAGATGTCACCAGAACAGGTATCCACATTGAAAGATTTTTGTTTTTCTTTTTGTAAATAAATTCGATTGAAGTATGCATTCTTTTAAAAAAAAAGTCCCTTCTATTGCATCCAGCTTCCTCCAAATCTCTAAATCCCTTTGTTTTGCTGCTGTGATCTCACCTCCTGTTATAGGATGGCTAAGTTTGTTTTTATTGTCCCTCTATTTGCGGAAATGTTACCTCACTCCTTAAATGAATTGGGGCAGTTATTCCCAATTGGCTTTCTGTGGAACCCTAGGCGTTCCTCCAAAGGTTGCTAGGGATTCCTTGAGTTGTGGCTGATTGACCCTCCATCTGCATAGTTCTAGGGTCAATGCCATTTGGCAGAGCCACCTGCAAGACACCAATCATTTTTTGTAATTGTCTGTAAGTGACATTCTTCCCACTAGCCACCCATGTAAGAGGCATTCTTGCCACCAGTGGCGGCTGGTGCTCAAACTTTTTGGGGGGCGCGAAAAGAAAAATTTGCGGCAAAAAACGCGGTAAAAAATTGCATGACTTTGACGTCACACAAGTGTTAAAGGGGCCTTCAGTAATCAAGGAACAGTGCCCCCATCATCAATGCAGTGACCACCAGCTTTCTGTGCCCCCATCATCAATGCAGTGACCACCAGCTTGCCGTGCCCCCATCATCAATGCAGTGACCACCAGCTTGCCGTGCCCCCATCATCAATGCAGTAACCACCAGCTTGCCGTGCCCCCATCATCAATGCAGTGACCACCAGCTTGCCGTGCCCCCATCATCAATGCAGTGACCACCAGCTTGCCGTGCCTGCCCCCATCATCAATGCAGTGACCACCAGCTAGCCGTGCCTCCATCATCAATGGCAATGCAGTAAGTCCACCAGCTTGTCTGCCGTGCCCCCCCCCCGGCCCCCCCATCAATGCAGAGAGTGAGACCAGCATGCGTGCATGCCCCCTTCAAAGCAGACAGTGTCAGACTGTCAGTGACAGACAGTGTGTTGGCTGGGCGGGCCCCCCCTGAGGCATCACGGAGGCATCACAAACTTACCTTACTCACGTACGGACTGGACGGTGACCTGCAGCACGCTGCTGAGTCGACTACTCAGCTCACACACTGTCTGCGGCTCTGCGATGTGAAGAAGCGGAGACTTGAGTTGTCACTCACTGCCACTGGAGTCTCCAGGAACTCACTCTTCTTCTGCACTGCCTGAATCCTCATGCGCGGCTCTCGCAGTCTCCGACGGCGCTGGCGGGCAGAAGGTGGTCACGTGACGCCGGGACGGTGAGTGACTGGCGCACGCACCTCCCCCACGCGTCACGTCACCAGGTCCCGGGATGTCCTCCTGTGTGATTGGCCCAGGCTGGAGTGTCTGGACCAATCACAGCCAGGACATCAGTAAAGTGGGGAGTGTCAGGGCGCATTGCTCTGCGCCCCGATGACCCCCAGAAGGCCGCCAATCGGCGCCTCTGTCCGCCGCATATGGGCTGAAACCCCCCCCCCATACCCACCACTAGGCCCGGCGCCCCTGGTGGGCGCTGAAAATTGAATTTTTTTTTTATCTTTTTTTTTTTCTGCCCACAGATTGGGGGGGCGGCCCCTGTGCCCCCTATAGACAGGCCACCACTGCTTGCTACTGTCCCCACTAAATTAGTTTATCAGGGGTCCTCTAAGACCTGAAATTTATTTCAAAGGTCGCTATGAGGTAAAAAGGTTTAGAAAGTCTGTATTAGGAACCATTGACAATTTTTGAAGTCTAAGGATATTGTTTAGTATCACTTCAGCAGCATCTATTGTTCCTACCATGGTAATAAAAACCACACACCCAGTAGGACCAGTTTTTTGGGAGAGCTAAATTAACCTACCACTTTAGGACGAAAGCAGACACCCTGGAGGAAGCCCATACAAGGAAAACATACATGAAAATTCCATGTAGGTCATGTCCGTGGTGCAAACATGTTGCAAATTCTTCTCAGGTAGGGCAAAGGAAGAAAGAGTTGTAGCTAATAGTAACCAAGCTGTAAATTAAGCTAAAACAATGTAGGGGTCACAATTCTGTTTCTTCTCTTAAAAATGTCTTTAAAGCTCACACATTACCTCAAAGGCTCCTACATGTTACAGGCATGATTCATCACACGCTGAAACTGGATCATTTAGTAAATGTCCATGAACTCTGATTTTCCTTTAATCCTCTCCCCGGGATTGCGTCTTTGTTTTCTATCACTTCTACTCCATGTTTTTTGTCAGAGGAGTATTTTAAGGATCCCACTATGTTAGAGTTTTTATCGTAATAGAAATCAGCAACTGTAAATATGTAATAGGTAACCTGGCTTGTGTCCCATTCTCTGAGCAGCAGATGGTGTCGTTCATTTATTGTTTCCACACCAATGCACTTTCCTGGGCAGTTTAAATGAAGCAGCATCACCTGATGGCGACTATCACTATCTTCCCTCTCTGTGTACTAAATGCAGATGTTGGTTTTACCAATGTGCCAGAGTGGTTATGGCTGTGTGCATTAATGTTTTATCAATCCTGCTGGGTGGAATTGTTTGTAAATGTAATCCTAACTCCAGGTATTTTTTGAGCACTGTAGAGAGTTGGGAAGAGTTAAAAATCAGCTTTTTATTTCTGTCCGTGAAACCATTGGGGAGATTTTCTCTTCCCTTTATTTTCTTGCAACATTTTTTAATCAGTGCAAGGGATGATACTTACATTACTTACTTCAATGCAAAGCATCCCTTGTGCTGCTGGCTGATCTCTTGGTCAAAATCTGGAGTCCTCTGCTCTTCTCCCCCTATAACCCCACATCCATATTCTTCTGTTGCTGCGGGAGTAAATATGATTGGTCGGACATGTCACAAGCACTCATAAAGAGCGCCGACCATGCCCGCCTTTTCTGCCCACTCCTGCATTTATAGAAACTAAAATATAGCTTTCACCTGTGAAAAGTTCACTATGATTGGAGGATGGTCAGATAAATAAAATGTATACTGCCTCCATTCATCAACTGCTTTTAATTATTGAAAGCTATAGTACAGCTTCTATAAATTGAGGAGGGGATGAATGAAAAGGGCGGGCATAGCCAGCACAGGTTCAGCTCATTGTATTTACCCCCACAGTACCATAAGATTACCATGGGGGAGGGGGAGATGGACAGGACTTCATTTTTTACCTAAAAGACAAGCCAACAGCAGAAAGGATACTTTGCATTGAAAGTAGGTCCCTTTTGCTGATTTTCTTTAATTAACTAAACTTAAGCTGGATACACACTATACAATTTTCTGTAGAATTTTTAGATTTACCAAAACCATATAATATGAGGTCAAACCTAAACACTTTCAATTTGTATGCAATCAGGCAGGCCCTTGCACTACATAGTTGAAGGTAAATCTAATGCCTCGTACACACGCATCGATTATTGGCCGGGAATTTTCAGCCAACGTCCAATCGGCCGATTTTCGGCTTGTTAGTATGATGCTTTCGACAACCGACTCCGAATTTTTCGGCCGAATAAAATCTCGTGTGCAGGCTATAAAATTTTTTTTGGCCGTCAACACAATGGCCGATTTTCCGTCAGTCAGTACAGATTTCGGCAGACAAAAATCTGATGAGCAAGACTGGGCATGCTCAGAGAAGAAAAAACACACGGAAAGTAAACCAGCACATGACATCACTTCTGAAGTAGATTTTTGTTGGGCGAGAAAATTCGTGTGCAGTCTAGGCACATTCCAACCAACAAAACACAACTCTGGACAAAAGTCAGACGATCGGTCGGCCGATAATCGTTGCGTGTGTACGAGGCTTAAGGCTCCTTTCACACATGCTGTCCGTTTGTCAGTTTTTAAAAAATAGGACATTCATCCGTTCAAAAAAACAGATCGGACGAAAAACAGATGACAACGGATGAAAAACGATGACAACGGATGAAAAACGTATGACAACGGATGAAAAACAGATAACAACTGACGAAAAACGGATGAAAAATGGATAGCAACTGACAAAAAATGGATGACAACTGACGAAAAAACGCATGACAACTGATGAAAAACAGATGAAAAACGGATGAAAAACGGATGGAAAACTGATACATTTTGACGTGACTGAACTGATGAACTGAACGGACCGTATGTGTGAAAGTGGCCTAAAGTAAATCTACCAACAAAAGTTGTATAGTGTGCATCCAGTCTTAAGCCTCGTACACACGATCAGATTATCGAACGATCTTGCATCCGATTTTTATTGCATGCTAGTCTCATATCGAAAGTGAAGAGGTTACTTTCATATGAAAATTCTCGTACGACAGAAGTGATGTCATGAATTGTTTTCTATGTGTTCTTTCATTTCTGAGCATGCCTAGTCTTGCTCTTACGATTTTTTTCAGACGAAAACTGTACTAACTAAATGAAAATTGGATATTGTGTTGACGTACAATAAAAATTTTATAGCCTGCACATCCAGATTTTGTCATCCGAAAATTCGTAATCGGCTGTCGAAAAGCACCATACTAACAATCCGAAAATCGGCAAATCGTTCTTCGGACGAAATTTTACTTCTGATTTTCATATCGTGTGTACGGGCCTTTAGGCTTTGGTGCCAGTTCACACTAGCGCGATGCTGGTTCCTGCATCGCATAGGACTCACTGCCCTATGCAAACTGCTGTGGCTGTCAATAGAAAGTTAATGACACCCCCAGATCGGTTCGTATATTGCAGTGCAAACTGTCAAATGGTGCAGGAATCGGATCACACGAGTGTGCACACTCATGCGATCCGAATTCCTGTGCAAACCAAAAAAAAAGGGTCCTGCACCATTTTGGTCCGAATGCGATATGAATTCAACCATACAATCTGTACGGCTGAATTTGCATTACACAGACATCACATGTGATCTGAACAGCAATGCGGTGTGAATCACATGCAATGTCTGTCATCGCACTATTGTGAACTGGCACTTAATCACTTGAGAATTTTGAACATAAGAGATGTATTCTAAATAACAAAGTTTTTAGGATTCATATTTTACATCCAGCTCCTTTGCCCCTGCAACCACTTCCACCACTGTAATTACAGGCAAAGCCAAACTGACAGCAAGGACTTTCTTTGTATTAACCAGCATTAGCCACTGTTAGGCTCAATGCAAACTAACATTTTTCATAAGCTCAAAAAACACTGGATGAAAATTTTTTTTGTTTTGGTAGCATTTTAGTAGCTTTTAGAAGCTTTTAGGAGCATTAGCATTTTTAATTAGCATTTTTGCAGTACACAAAGAGAAAAAAAAAGCTCAAAAAAGCTGTAGCATTTATAAGCAGTTAGGAGCATTCAGGGTTTTTTTCTGCTGGAAAATCGCTCCAAAAAAACTCTACAAAAACTATTTTTTTTTCTGCTCCGAGATGCTGAAGCTCTAAAAATGCTAATGGATGCGTGGACACATAGGATAACACTATTTATCTTCTAAGAGCAGAAAAAATGGAAAATTATATCAAATATTTACAGTAATTTTTCTTTCCTGACACCAATACATGGCAGCATACATATGATATAGCTCCGCCCCATATCCACCCATAGGACCTGTTTAAATCTAGGAAAGTCTGACTGAGAGCAACCTCCCCCATTCTTCGTATAAAGCACAAGGATCAGAGGGAGGGTTTGTATGCTGCCATGTATTGGCATCAGGAAAAGAAAATTACAGTAAGTATTTGATACAATTTTCCTTTTTCCTGATGCCAACATGGCAGGGTTTAATGCTGCAAATTTAATCTTTATTTGACAAAAGACATAGAAGCGTGAATAGTTTTTCTCCAAAACTTTACTGTAGTAAGAGCTTCAGGATCCACCCTGTAGTGTTTTAAGAACGTATGATGTTATGACCAGCTTGCAGCTCTGAAAAATTGCTCCAGAGACACTCCTGCACGTGCTGCCCAAGAAGAAGACATCGTCCTGGTTGAGTGAGCTCTAACCACCTCTGGTGGATCCTTCCCGGTCGCTCTATATGCTTGAAGAATAGTTTTTACTATCCAGGCCGAGATGGTTCAGGCCGAAGCCACTTTCCCTTTAAACTTTCCGGAAGGTAGAATGAAAGGTCTGTCAGAATTTCTGAATGCAGAAGTAGCCTGAAGATAGGATTTGAGGACTTTTGGAATATCCAACTCGTGCAGGTCAGACCTCATTCTGCTGGGAAGGCTGGAAGAACCCATTCATTGGAGAAGTGAAATTTTGAAGCTACTTTGAGACCAAGTGATTCAATGGTCTCAGCACAACCCTGTCAGGGAAGAACATGGTATAAGGTTCGGCAGCCCCCAATGCTCAGAATTTCCGACACCCTTCCCCCCGAAGTTATGGCTATTAGAAAATCCATCTTTAAGGTGATGTCCCATATGAACAGCCTTCCATAGGAGCACAAGGAGGGTTTGCCAGATAATTGAAGGACTATCGCCAGGTCCCACTAAGGGTACCTATTTCTCTTGGGAGGGCGATGTCTAAGCACCGCTCTCATGAAGCGCTATACTAGCGGGCTTGCTGCCCATTTCTTTTAGGTAACAGCTGAGATGGTTGAAACTTGCCCTTTAAGCGAACTCAGGCTGAGCCCTAAATCCAATCCGGATTGCAAGAAAGGCAAGATTTGAGACACACTTAGATTCTCTACCAACAATCACTTCAGAAATTTCAAGTTAAGAGAAATTGGAAGGAAGGCATAGGCCAGTTGCGCAACCCAAGGATGGGTCCAGGTGTACGTCACCTGTGCCAATGGATGTGGATAGCATGAGAGGGACCGGCTCACCTTGTAATTGGTTGATGAGGCAAAAAAATCCAGTTGCAGTTGCCCCATGAGTGAATAATCTTGCTTGAACATTTTGGGGTGAAGGGAGCATTTGTTGGGATCCTTGAATTGTCTGGATAGGCGATCCGCTTCCAAATTCTGACGGCCTTGGGGGTATATGGCCCTCAAATCTAAGAGATGTTGTTGTGCCAATAACATGATCAGCTCCACCTCTCTCAAAAGAGATTGGCTGTGTGTCCCGCCTTGTCGCTGTATGTAGGATACTGCTGCCGTGTTGTCCAGACACAGCAGGACTGGTTGACCCTGTACGTAAGGGAGCAAGGTGGCTAATGCCATGAATGCTGCCCGAAGTTCCAGAATGTTGGAAACTAGGCCTGGATCTTGTGTTGTTCGCAGGTGGCGCCCCACCCTGCTGCGCTGGCGTCTGTGGTAACAATGATCCATGGCTGCGGCCCTTGGTTGGAAAATTATGAGCTTCCAGTGAGCTCAGGGGATCATTGGGATACATGAAGCTATCGTTCCTAGAAGACTCATGCACTTGGATGCCGACATTACTGGCACTGTCAATGCTTGCTGGAATTTCTCCCTGATCTTGGAGAGCTTCTGAAAAGGCAAGGAAACTGTGGCCTCCCAAGTATTGAACTGAGCCCCTAGATAGATCATACTCTGTGTTGGCTCCAGCTGGCTCTTTTGATAATTGACTATCCAGCCGCAAGGTGGACAGCAGGAGCTTCCTCAGTGTCTGCCAAAAGTCTTGGTCCTGGGCCATGAGGATGATATGATCCAAGAAATGATGGACTTTGAGCCCTTTCTCCCTCAGTGGAGCCAAAACCGCAATCAGAACCTTGGTGAAGGTTCAAGGGGAAGTGGGTAGGCCGAAGGGAAGGCAGACAAATTGGTAATGTCTGTCCCCCAACGCAAATCTGAGGAACCTCTGGTATGACTGATGAATAGGGATATGCAAGTAGTCATCCTGCAAGTCCACCGAAATTATCTAGTCCCCTTATTAAATTGCAAACAGAAAGCTGCGCAATAGCGCAGCTTTCTGTTTGCCATTTATATCTATAGTGTTTCCCACTACAGATGCTGCTTATACTTTTTAGTGCTCAGCGCGGTTATTTATAATCTTATCCCTGATTAAATTACTTGGATTATGGTATTGAGAGACTCCATCTTGAATCTCTCCTTTCGTATAAATTGATTACATTTCTTGAGGTCGATTACTGGTCTGAAGCCCCCCGTCTTTTTCTGAGAGAAAGAGTGGTGAGTAGAAGCCTGTAAACCTTTGACAGGTCGGAACTGCTATGATCGCCCCTTGACCTAGCAAGATGTTGATGTATTCCTGAAGAGCAACTAACTTCAAGGCCGACTGGGTTGTCTTGGTGAGGGTAAAGGTGTATTCTGGGGGCTGTCTTTTGAACAGCCAATAATGGCCTTGCGCCGCTGTGTACCAAACCCACCAATCTTGGCAGTGAACTTGCCAGACCTGGGCAAATTTGTGCAGCCTGGCTCCCACCACCTCCCCCTGAAGGGGCCTGGTGTCAAAAAGACTTCTGGTTACCCGAGGGAGCCACATGGGCCTTTGCTCTATGTGATCTTAGGAAGGTTAAGTGTTACATTTTATTTACTCCACGAATCTTGCAGACAGTATCATTTCACAACAGAGCAGCAGCATTTAAGGCTCCATGCACACCAGGGTTTTTTTAAGCTCCTAGAAGGTGTTATTAGCATTTTACTGACACCAACACGGCAGATGATATAGCCCCGCCCCTATATCCACCCACAGGACCTATTTAAATCTATAAAAGTCTGACTGAGAGCAACCTCCCCCTTTCTCCTTTTTGTCCTCAAAGATAAACACCTACAGATTGCTACACTCAGGATAAGCTCTTACCTGCCAACAACTCTCGCTACTAATAATAAAAATTACGCTATATATCTCTTTGCCATTTACTCACTGCATATGGAGTGGAAGAACTACTAGTATATGTGAGATCTAATAGTCCAGTAGCTCTGGAAGAGTGTTGAAAGGAGACATCTTTAGAGTAGACTCTAAGATGGAGTGAGGCCTTTCATGGCCATTTGGAGTTTGTGAGTGAGAATTTTTGCTCTCACGGTGGTGGAGCACAATTTAAGTGAATTTGTGAGAGCATTGCACCTGTTTGGGGCACGGTGATTGGAAGACACCTGGAGGACTATCTTATATACATCATTATTTATGGACTAATGCTATGATTTCTTGATTTTTTATATTTTGGTTTGGTTTGTTGTTCACATTTAAGTAGCACCATTCCTTCATATATACATGATGAACTTTGGAACTGTATTTAATATTTTTTTAAAACCAATACCTATCTTACATTTTTAAGCTTTGAAATTCATACCTGGAACAGAGACTACCAGCTCATGATTTCTGCTTTTCTCCAATTGTAGATGCTATCTAAAAAGACAGGCCACTGCTTAAAGAAAAGCTATACCAAGAGGAACACGTAGGCAGCCGTTTTTAGACTACCTCTCAACCTCTTAGCACCGACACCTCCTGACTCTATAAGAGGTTTATGATGCAGGGAGGCAGGGCAGGGCTTAAGATCACGTGACTGTCATGATTGGCTGTCACGGTGATCACGTGTTTCGATTAGGCAACATTAACTGTAGCAGGAGCAGTGTTGGGGTAGTTACTCAAAAAATTTAACTAGTTACTTCTGTAAATTGTAACGAGATTACTTTACTAGTTACTGCATTTGAAAAGTAACTTCACTACTTATTACTTTACTCTCCTCTTTCTTAATTGACCGTGTAGAAGAAGATACATGACACTCTTTCTGCATAGAGTTTATTGTATAAACACAGGCTTTGGGAAACATGAGAACAAAACCTGAAAAAAAAACAGAATAAAACATAAAGTCCAACAAAAAGTCATAAACTTCATCCCTCTCTATTCTTCGAAATAACGATTGTATCGCACGGCTTGGGTAACGCAGGAAAGTGCGTTCCTATAGCCTAGTAAAGTAGTGTAGTTACCTCCTATAGCCTAGTAAAGTAGTATAGTTACCAATATTAGTATTGTAACTAGTTACATTACTTCGTTACCAAAAAAAGTAATGTAGTTACTGTAATCCGTTACTTTGTAACTCGTTACCCCCAACACTGAGCAGGAGCACGCACAGGTGTAATGGCAGCAATTCACACAAATATGCAGCCCCTCAGTGCTAAAGACCAGGCGCCAAAAGGCTGAATATTTGTGCATGGCTGGGAGCCAAGGGTTTTAAATGGTAGTAAAGTCATGTCCGACATTTTTACCTATAGGTAAGCTTATATTAAAGCTTAACTGTAGGTAAAATGAATATTTACTAAACGTGCGCCGCTTAGGAGATATTCTATGCAGTGCAGCCGGTGATATCATCGGTGCATGAACTCTCAAGGAACAGCATCTCGTGCCATTCCTTCAAAGGCCTGTGCCATAAACCATGACTCCCGTGCGCATCGCCCATGTCAGACGGCCGGAACCAGAGAACCCGTAAGGAAGATAGGGTGAAGATAGAAGCCCTGTCAGTGGTGACAGCGTGCCATTGGAGGGCTTCATTTTAAGGTAAGTCTCTCATAATGTGTTAGTATGCGATGCATACTAGCACATTATGACATTGCTTTGCAGGGTGAATTTTTTTTTTTTTCTTTTTTAAAATTTACTACCGCTTTAAGATGCTAGTTGTCTAGCTACAAGTTTTCCTAAATCATTGACTTAGTATGCAGCAAGTGAAACAGATATTCAAACTTGTTATGGAGTCCCAAAAGAAAGGAAAATAGAGTGTTAGAATAAAAGATGGAGGGTTAACATTTTCATAAGGAGAAGCCATCCATGGCAACCTATACATTTTTCTGAATTGTGGAGAAAAGTACTCCCAGTTATGGGCTACTAACGTGTTGCTAAATTGGCACAGCTTTAAGAAAGTTGTATTAAATTTCAGTAGAGAGGAGTGACACAAAAGTTAAAGCTTAAGGACCATTTGTGGAAAGTCCAGAACTAGTAGAATTGAGGGTTAAATTAGTGCTCCATCCAAACCTTCATTTTTTGTTTCAAACAGAGTGATTAAAGCAAAGAAACTCTGTCAGGCCTTATTACTTTATTGTGTCATTCTAAAATCAGTGCCCTTGACATCAACTTTATAGAAATAAATTGTCTTATTCTGCATATTGAAATTTGCATCCCTGGGGGGCTGGTCACATGGTTTTGCTGCTCAAATAATGTAGCAACTGCACAGTTCTTTATATTGTAAAAGGTGCAATGCAGACAATATTGCATGACTTCCCTTGAGTATAGTAGTGGAATATTGAATGAAGGGAAATCTATCTACGAGGATTTACTTCAGAATATTAGCTGCACATTCACACGTGACCCACCACAGATAAGTTATGTTATGTTTATGGCATTAGTGTTTAGGAAGTCTGGACTATACCTGATCCCTCTTATCCTCTAGACCCCTTGCAATACTTCTACTATTCCTAGCCCTAGATACACTATTTTGTCAAAAGTATTGGGACGCCTGCCTTTACACACACATGAACTTTAATGGCATCCCAGTCTTGGTCTGTAGGGTTAAATATTGAGTTGGCCCATCATTTGTAGCTATAACAGCTTCAACTCTTCTGGGAAGGCTGTCCACAAGGTTTAGGAATGTGTCTATGGGAATCTTTGACCATTCTTCCAGAAACGCATTTGTGAGGTCAGGCACTGATATTAAACAAGAAAGCCTAGCTCGCGCCAGTCAAGTTCCTCCACCCAAAACTCGCTCATCCATGTCTTTATGGACCTTACTTTGTGCACTGGTGCGCAGTCATGTTGGAAAAGGAAGGGGCCAATCCCAAACTGTTCCCACAAAATTGGGAGCATGAAATTGTCCAAAATGTCCTGGTATGTTGACGTCTTAATAGTTCCCTTCACTGTAACTCCGAGGGGCCAAGTCCAATCCCTGGAAAAACAAACCCACACCATAATCCCCCCTCCACCAAATGATTTGAACCGATGCACAAAGCAAAATCCATAAATACATGGATAAGTGAGTTTGGGGTGGAAGAACTTGACTGACCTCAACCCGATAGAACACCTTTAGGATGAATTCAAGGGGAGACTGTGGGCAAGGCCTTCCCATCCAACATCAGTGCCTGACCTCACAAATGCACTTCTAGAAGAATGGTCAAACATTCCCATAGACACACTCCTAAACCTTGTGGACAGCCTTCTGAAAGAAGTTTAAGCTGTTATAGCTGCAAAGGGTGGACCAACTCAATATTGAACCCTACGGACTAAGACTGGGATGCCATTAAAGTTCATGTGCGCGTAAAGGCAGGTGTCCCAATACTTTTGATAAAATAGTGTATGTGACATCCTGTACATGTAAAATATTAGATTTTCTGACTTTGCAGGACATCTTTGAGTGACACTAAACTCTGGTTTATAAAAAAAAAAAAAAAGTAGGTATGTATTCTTTATTCAAAAATGTACCTTCTATTGCTCTCACCCTCCTCCAATGGGTTGATTACCTAAAGGCAAATAGACTGTTCACTTTTGCAAGGAAAGTTGCATTTTGCAAGAAAATTATTCCCAGAGCTTAGTGAACGTGGTGAGGCTCTGTTGACTTCCATCATCCAATGATGTGAAAGCCAAAATGGTTCTTGATCTAAGTTGTGTAGCGCTTACCCCCACAGGAGCCGCATGTGATGGTGGCTCCTCTATTCTGCAACAACTCTCTTAAAGGGGAGTTCCGACCTCGGAAAAGTTTTTTCAATAAAAATACCCCCGGGACAGTCAGGGCTAGTACATTTCATAATGGATAGCCTCTGAACTGTCCCAGGTCACACTTACCTTTTAGAAGAAATACTTACCTTGAAAATTTCTTGTCTAGCGCTGCCATCTCAGGTGTGGGCAGCTGAAGCCAGGGCGTCCTCTTCGGTGTCCTCTGCAGTGTCCTCTTCATCCCAGAATGCGCCTTCACCGGCCCCGTTCGTCAGTTCCGGTGCAGGCGCGTCATCCCTGCACAGCTTCCGGGCATGCCCAGAAGCTGTTTAGCAGGGAGTGACGTGCCTCCACCGGAACTGATGAGCAGACCCGGTGCAGCCGCATTGAGTCCTGGGAGCGATGACATTCAGCTCCCAGGAGTCATCGCAAGCAGGAAGCGACGGCGCGGGCCGCAGCCGCAGAGGGAGGAAGTAGAAGGAAGGTAAGTATACTTTCTTCAAAAACAAGGTAAGTAAAGGTAATGCACAGAAATAAGGCCACAAGCAATTTGGAGGCAAATTAATTAAATGCATTATAGTAAATGCAATCAAACAAGGCATAAATCGTTGAACAGATAATTGCAATTACACAGAATTATTTTACAAGTCATGTGTCCACAGATAGCAGCCATCTTGGCCATGACGTATCCAATTTAGGGTGTGCCCCTATCCTCAATTGACTAATTCATATGGAAGGATTGGGAAACAGGGATTTCGGGCACAAGAGTTTTTTTAAAAAAAGATTTCTTTTATTCAACAAAAAACTAAATATTTTAAAATCATCCGGTGAGGACTGTGCGGAAGCTGGGAACAGCGTGGCAAGGGCCGATACACAAGCAGAGGAGATACGCTCCCTACATTTAAGCTCTGGTCCTTCCCAAGTTTGGTGAGCCGTGCTAAGATATGAGACATGGAGTGACTACCCTCACTACTATGTCACTATACTTTGCCTTTTTTGAGCTTCCCAAAACGCACAGTCCTCCTCGTTAAAGAATTCTCTATGGAAATTGAGATATGTGCCTGATTACTATATGTACAGACAAAAGAAATGATATGCTCCAGATGAAGCTTTTTGTCTAAGAAAGCGAAACATGTCGAGCAAAGGTCATATATTACATGGTGAATGTTAACTTATATTTTCAGTCGACCCCGCTGACCGGCACCATACTGCGTGGGTGTCCGTCGGCGGTTCTTCTGATATCAAGTAACACGTTTCCAAGAATTGTGTGACTATTAATGATCTTGTATTTTGAACTGCATGTAAATTACTTTTATAAGTTCTATGCACTGAGATATTGTACAACATAGACCATTGTTGTGTGGTCTCACTCTGTCCTTAATACACAATTATCTGCCTGTATTTTTCTATGATTTTAAAATATTTAGTTTTTTGTTGAATAAAAGAAATCTTTTTTTAAAAAAACTCTTGTGCCCGAAATCCCTGTTTCCCAATCCTTCCATATGAATTACACAGAATTAAGGGCACTAAAATGGATGAACAGTCAATGACTCACTAACTGGCACTCAAAAGATTACAGTAAAGTTGAATTGAACTATAACAGGTGCAAAAAGAGTCTCTAAATCGGAATGACTGTCCCATTGTTGGTGTTGGTGGAAGGAATTATGCCCCATTGTTGGTGTCAGTCAAAGGAATTGTGCCCCATTGTTGGTGTTAGTTGAAGGAATTGTGCCCCATTGTTGGTGTTAGTGGAAGGAATAGTGCACCATTATTAGTGTCAGTGGGTAGAATGGTGTAGCATCATTGGTGTCAGTGAGTGATATAGTGCCCCATCATTGGTGTCAGTGGAAGAAATATTGCCCTGTCATTGGTGTCAGTGGGTAGAATAGTGTTGCATCAGTGGTATCAGTGAGTGGAATAGTGCCCCATCGTTGATGTCAGTGGAAGAAATATTGACCTGTCGTTGGTGTCAGTGGAAGGAATAGTATCCCATCATTGGTGTCAGTTTAAGGAATAATGTCCAGTCATCGGTGTAAGTGAAAGGAATAGTGGCCAGTCATTAGTGTAAGTGAAAGGAATAGTGCCCCATTGTTGGTGTAAGTGTGTGGAAGAGTGCCCCATTGTTGGTGTCAGTGGAAGGAATAGTGCCCCATCGTTGGTGTCAGTGGAAGGAATAGTGCCCAGTCATTGGTGTAAGTGAAAGGAATAGTGGCCCAACATTGGTGTCAGTGGGTGGAATAATACCCCATTGTTGCTGTCAGTGGAAGGAATAGTGCACCATTGTTGGTGTCAGTGGAAGGAATAGTGCCCCATCATTGGTGTCAGAGGGAGGATTAGTGCCTCCCCATTGGTGTCATTGGGATGAATAGTGCCCAAGGGCCACATAAAGGCAAACAAAGGGCCACATTCGGCCCTTGGGAAACAGTTTGGCGACCACTGGGTTAAGCAATTCCCATCAATGTATTTAACCGTTGTATTTGATTGTTTTCCTGGAGTTCAGCTTTAGTTAAAATGTGTCTTTCATTGTCTACAGTAAGGTATGGGGCCAAGAGTTGAAGCATGCAGTAGGTCACGATATTTCCATACATTCAAACTACATCTAGTAGTGTGGGTGATGCCGGGTTAACATTGTATGACTCGACCCTTCAGTTCTCCATACATATTTATTATGGCTTATAGCCTATAATAGTAAATATCTTGAAATAACCATTAACATTGCAGCATACTTATTGGTTTACTAACATTCCTGGGCGCTGTCTAATCTGTATATTTATATGATAACACCAATTATTTGGCTAATTATGATGCCTGGAAATAATATTACTGGCCCCCTATTGTATGCTGCTGGATTTCATATCCATATGGTCTGCTATAGTTACACCCTTGTTTAGTACTTTTAGTACTAGGGGCATAAATAAATACGCTTTTTAGAAAACATTATCTAGAATCCTGAATTTCACCCTAGTTTTGAATTTAATACCAGCAGCCATGCACATGCTCATCTTAACTCTAAGCAATGGCCCTGAATGGCAATGATAAAGGATCACTAAATGTAATACAACTTGTTGTGGTACATAGCTAGAATCTCAATCAGTGATTATATAGAGGAAAACTACCAAATCTAATTCTGGTGCCTGTTTTGCCTAACCTGGCAAGAGCAATAAATGTGTAATGGTGTCTCGGGGTGGGAGGTCTTGTAAGTTGACCCCTACCTTGTAGTCTGCTTAAGGGGGGATTTTGGCCCTCTGTTAGCTGTTAGATGGGAGTTTAGAGCAACTGCCCTAAACCTGAACCTTACCTTCCATCTTGCACAGTTGTATATGTTCATTTCCTGTACTGAAAGGAATATTTATAAAATAAATGTGAAAAAAAATGAATTTTAATGCAGAAGAGATATATCGTGCCTTTACCACATAGAGTTGCTTGCAGACCTGCCTGTCCGCATTTTACACTGAGCTGCGTGCATGTAGCTCAGCATAGAACTTTATCAATGCATGCGTGGGGGGGGTGACATCATCACGGCCCGCCAAATAAAACAGCCAGAGATCAATACCCAGGAGCCGCCAGATTGAAAAGGGCAGTGACTTGGGAAGAGCTTCTGGACATTGCAGTGCTGGAGGTTAGGTGAGTAAAGCTCTGCTTGAAATGACTTACTCTGTTTTCACTGCATACTGTGAGCTTCTGAAAAAATGCATTTAGAAGCTGCAGCAAATCCGATAGAGCCGGCCTCATTTCCGGTTTGGAGAACAGCCAGCTCTTTCTTTCCCAGACTAATTGTCCCTGGCCCACACCTTTCATAAACCGGATTTTAACTGGATTCAGTCATGGAGGCACAGGATCACATGTGGGTGCTATATAAGGTCGTTTGTGTGCAAATGCCCACTTTTTCAGACTGACAGCCAATCAGCAAGGCATTTTGATATTTGCATAACTGCTCCCAAGGTCCCGTCCACTGCTTGCATCAGGGCTGAAATCTTTTGAGAAGAACGCTAAGGCAGGGTGCTTTGATGTTTTCAAGAAGCTATGTACAGCACCCTGCTGTCCTTCCTACCTGCCATGATTTGCAGAAGACACCACTGGGTCCAAAATAAGGTATATAATGAAAACAGGTTTGTTTTTAAAAAGTTATTGATGTGTCAATTAAAGAAGAGGAAAGAAGGAGCCAGGGAAGGCAATATAAATGAGATTAAACTTCAGCTTTAAGTACCTAGTGCTTCCACCTATAGGGGTTTGTGGATACAAGAGGGACTCCCCCATAGGACATTCCTAGTCACCATGATAGATCACACTTACTTGCCCTTTGAATAAAGTAGGCTCATACTGAATACAGTTTACAGAGCTTTACTTGAACTTCTTAGGCTCACATAGCCTCCAGACACACAACCTGCTCACAAAGAGGGGTGATACCCTTCAAACCCAGGCTCCAGACCTGGAGCCTGAAACCAGGCATATTGTCTTCTTAGCAGTCAGAGCTCCCCTAAGACCTCTTTCCAAATGGGGGAGGGCTTCAAATAGACCATTCCAGAACACTGCCTTCCTGTTCTGTCAAGGCTAGGTCAACCCACTAATGACTAGAGATGAGTGGGTTTGATTCATGGAGGAAAGTTCTTAAATCTTGCTTGAAGTTCACTAGATCTGAACTGCATTAAAGTTTGTGGAGGTGGAAGCAGAAAGGGTGAAGGGGGAAAAGGGGGGTCTTGATGTTAAATTTTGGCTATTTAGGCAAGCTATTTAGGAAAAGAGCAATGGGAGCTGAACTTTAACAAAGAAAAAAAATACTTTACATTTGGGAGACGGTCTTTCGAATTGAATGCAACTTTGAGAGTGACATGGGAATTTCATGCTTTGACATGCCCTAAAACCTAAGTTTAGATAAAACTTAAAAAACCAAAATAAAAATCAGCACATGGAACATTTAATTTGAAGTGTCCTATGTGCTGGCTGTCATAGAAACAATTCTCTATCCTTTGCCCACCTCTCATATCCTGCAGTTTAAGCCTTCCAGTGCTATGGTGGTTAATAGAGCTGAGAGACCTGTCACAAGCCCATCCTTTCCACCCTTCTCCTCCATTAATTGAAGCTGTACACTAGCTTCCATCAATAAAAAATTAGCTCTGTATGGAGGAGGTGGAGCTTTCACTCCTCTGCCCATCCTCAATTCATAAATTGTTTTTCAATCTTGGAAGCTATAATACAGCTTCTATGAATGAATGAGGAGGATGGAACGAGTGAGCATAGTTGGCACTCTTGATAAGTGTGTGTGTGATAGGTCCCTCAACTTTATTATCCCCCGTGGCACCGGAAGATTACAGCTGCGAGGTAAGGGAGGAGGACAGAGCATAGTGGATTACAACTATGACAGGAGGCACCAGCACAAGGGAAATATTAAAAGTGCCATTCCTTGTGCTAAACTTAAAATGTTTAGGTTTTAAGGCTGTCCTTTATGTAGTATTACAGAAAAGTGCTCTTTTCATGGGCAATGACACCATAATTAAAATGCTTTTGTTGCCCTTAACTACAGCAGCACAGACATAATTTTTTTTCATTGAGTAGGGGAAGGCTAGAAAATCTGTGAGATATTTATTTCTGTCTATATCCCAGTTGCAGACTTTTCTTCACTTCCTGTCTGATGAAGCTGGAAGGGAGATTAAATCTCTCCAACTGAGCATTGGATAGCAGCAATAATCAGACAGGGGTTCTAATCTTTCCCCACTTTATCCTAAACTAGAAAAAAAACATTTTGGGCATGACATAAATTTAGAAAATACCCATATGAGAAGCTTAAGATGGAAACTGGCATTCTGTGCTTCTCATGCTGTATAGTAATTCTGAGATATTGACGTCACACAGAAAAGCCATAAATGGAACATAAAGGCACTTCAATCCCTGCAAGAACAGATATATCAATGGGGGCCAACTTGATCCCTGGGAGGATTATGCAGATAGGAAATTTACAGTAGAACTGTTTGGTGGAACTGTTCCTTTTTTGGGGAAAAATAGTTTAACTCACAGACTAGAATCTCACACACATCGTGCTGATAAATAATTTGAAAATGATCACATGGTATCTTTTTCTAATCCTAACCTCATTCGTGGTTCCTTGGGGCCTTGTCTGGAAGATTAGGGTTCCTGCCCCTGGGATGCAACAGAAAATAGGAGAAGATTTCTCCTAAGTGTAGCAATATTTCCAGGCCTTGAGCCTGATATGGGTCTGCCATTGTTACCGGTGACACCTTCAACACATTTAAGTTGTGAACCCAAGTGTGAGAACTGAGACAATGACCATTCCGGCATCTTTGTTTTGTTTATTTTGTAATGGGGATGGGAGAAGGGAATGAGTGGGATACTCCTCTGGCTCAACTAGGTTCAACTGGGACAGAAAAATGCCTGTTAGCGCTGTCTTGACGCCAGCTGAACGCCGGCCAACGCTCCCTGGCGCTTGAAGATACTGTTCTGCTGAACTGTGCTAGAACTTTGACTTTAACACACTGGATAACCCCAGGACTGCAAGACATTTTACTCCTGACACTCTGTTTACCTCAAAAGTCCGGTGAACAGCTCCCTCCAGACCTTCACTGACTGAGGTAGCTCCTTGTGCTGCTGCAACTCTTAATACGGTACACTTCACACTGTACACTGTACACATTACCTCTTCAGGGCCCAACTGCTGGCGCCCCCTTTACACTTCAGGGTCCTCTCACTAGACACCCCTCTGACACTTCAGGGTCCTCTCACTAGGCACCCCCTCTGACACTTCAGGGTCCTCTCACTAGGCACCCCCTCTGACACTTCAGGGTCCTCTGACTAGGCACCCCCTCTAACACTTCAGGGTCCTCTGACTAGGCACCCCCTCTGACACTTCAGAGTCCTCTCACTAGGCACCCCCTCTGACACTTCAGGGTCCTCTAAGTAGGCACCCCCTCTGACACTTCAGGGTCCTCTGACTAGGCACCCCCTCTAACACTTCAGGTTCCTCTGACTAGGCACCCCCATTACCTCTAGCTAGCTCCTGGATGCCTTGGACCTTCACCGGAGTGGTCCCCTCACAGCAAGGAAGACCCCTAGGGGTAGTTCACAGTACTCACAAACTTGGAATGCTTTCCTGGAACTAGGCCCCTCTTGCTCCTCTGGCCCTCAGCACACTGGATTCCTTCTGCAACTCAGCTCAGCTCTCTCTCTGCACTCTCAGGCAAGCCACCCGAGGCACCCGATTCTTCTGACAGGAGGCGAGACAGCCGTACTCTCTCTCCTGGGACTCTGCTTCCCACCAAAGACACTGCGTCATGCATTCCCTTCAAACTTATACCCACTCCCAGAATCCTTTGTGGCAGAATCTGCCTTCTGGGGTGGATACAGGCCTGAATGTGTCTCTGATTGGGTTTCCTCCAATCCCCTTTGAGAATCCGCTCATGGAGCCAGTGGGGAGACTCCCCTCTCAGCAGACACACCTGGGAGACATGATAGCCTAGCTGAAATCATGGCCCTGCTGTTAGGCAGCCAAGGCCCACTATACTTTACCTATCACCTACCTTGTAGGGTGCTACATAAATAAGGGACTATCCCCTTCATATCGTTGTTCACCTGAACATGTTTATCTATTTCAAGATTTCCTCTCACCTCCTGAAAATAAAATCTGAATTTCTGATGACTTTCTGTACTAAAGAAAATAGTCACCAGGACTAATAGACAGGGTGAATCTGTCTAGCTGGGACACAGATAGCAATAATAATCCGGAAGAGTTTCTAACCATTCCTTTTGCTTTACGTAAACATTAACATTCTTAAAACAGCATTTTATTAAAAATGACACAAAATCTAAATCTTATCATTCTTTACAAATTGTAACACAAATTATATTCACAGAACATAACAATTTTTTTTAAAAAGTAGTATAAACAATATAAACAAACAGATTCAGTGGCACATAATTAAATATATTTAAAAATAATTGGGAAATGGAATATTTTATTTTACACTTATGTTAAATATCTCTGTGTGTTGCATGTATGTAGAGTCTGTTCCCCCTTCCCATATTCATATGTTAATGAGCCTGTCACTGGTTTTGAGCTCAGCATATGGGAATGTTGGGAAAATATATGGTTTTTGTGTGAGTGCTTGTAATTAGTTAATTATAGATGAAGCCAAATGAAAGTATGTGAAAAGATTATGCTGGCAGTGTTTTGCTACAAAGTCCAAGCAAATGGTAATTTTCTTTTACAGCTGTGCAAGAAAAAAAAAAAAAAGCATAAACACAGGCAGCATTTTTTTATTGCATAAATACTTGAACTTGTTATAGGAGCTAATTAAGGAACTTAACTACATAAAGTCAAACGACTACAGCTGAGTGTTTCAGGAAGAATTTTTTCCAACATAAACATTGATTTTTCAGAAGGAATTATTGAAGCTGACCTGAAATATTGCATTTGGCTATATATTTTTATAAACCGCAGAACATTTTTTTTTTTCCTTTATTGGTTTTATTTGTATTATTTTTACCATGTTGTGTCACTGCATAATTAAGCCACTTAGTACTGTGGTGCCGTATGTATCATTAATATTCCAAAATGTAATTAGCATATTTAATCACAAGCAATTAGGGCTAAGCATTGCTTTCCATTCTAAGCTATGAAATATTTACAAGATGATAGAAATCAACAGGCAAGGATATAAAGGGTGTCATATATTTTTTTTAAAAGAAGAAAAATTAAATTGTCAACCAATAAAAGAAAAATATATCATGTAGGCACGTTTCGAAAGATGCCAACTAAACAAGCAATAAAAACATATATTAAACAAAAAAGTTCCAGAGTTTAAGCTCCCTCTTGTGGATTGTTGTCCTATTTTCTCACAAGGGATTGCCAACTATTAACCATAACTTCACAATAATAAAGACAATTGTAAATGCTTTACATAGCCGTGCAATAGCAAAATTAGATCTTCAATAGATACAATAATTAGATTCTATAAATTTAATTTACTATGTCTGAAACATATTTTCAGAGTGTTTCAGAGATCAAACTGGTCTAAAACCTGTTTTTGTCAAACAAGCACTATTAGACCTAACAGTTTTCTTGTTAAGCTGAAGTCCAGACATGTATAAAAAAAAACTGTGCCACTAAGTATTTATTATTAAAATCCCCTAAACTTATCATAGATTGGCAATCCTCTAATATACATTCCTTGTTATGTTGCTGTGTTGATCATCTCCAAAAATATTCAGAAAAACTACCTTTATGCACAAAAGTTGAGGCTGTCGGGCATATTAATACATGCAAACAAAAAAATATTAAACCAACCACTCAAAAAATAGAAATGGATATATATCATATTTAT